>NW_027187330.1:7018262-7190790 GCF_028583685.1 Petaurus breviceps papuanus
AGGAGAAGAAGAAGAAGAAGAAGAAGAAGAAGAAGAAGAAGAAGAAGAAGAAGAAGAAGAAGAAGAAGAAGAAGAAGAAGAAGAGGAGGAGGAGGAGGAGGAGGAGGAGGAGAAGAAGAAGAAGAAGAAGAAGAAGAAGAAGAAGAAGAAGAAAAGAAGAAGAAGAAAAGAAGAAGAAGAAGAAGAAGAAGAAGAAGAAGAAGAAGAAGTAGTTGAATTTTTACCTCATGGGAAAAGTCTCCAATGATATTAAAATGTTATTAAAATTCAAATGTTTAGAGTTTAAGTCAGAAGGCCAAATAGACAATGGACAAGGATAGTGTTCCTGGTCTTCTCAATGGATTGAGAAGTTTTCAATGAACAATTTGGGGCTGTGTATGTGAAGAAACTAATTGATATCCTGAAGCTAAAACTCAAAGAGAACATGTTTAGAGCAATTAACATCCCTGCAGTAGCCATTTTAATGAACACAGTTGGAATAATATAATGAACAAGAAGCAATTCAGAAAGTATACAAAAAAGAACTCATGAATATAACAAAATGTAGAGCCCAACCATAGCCCAGAATATCTGTAGAAGAATGAATACTTCTTATGTAACAAAAGAGGAAAAGGTCTGATAGATGCTCTCAGACTACATGATAAACAGTCTAAAAAGAACAGAAATGTTTTATGCTATAGACAGATGCCATATCACGAGCAATAATAAAAACAAATCAAATATAGCACTGTATTTATCATATGTAATTATCATTGGTTTGCCACCAGAAAGAAATGGAGAGGCTCACAATAATGAAATATGATTAGGGTCTTGCTATCCTTACTACCAGAAACTATAGAAAGTTCATTCTTAAGAAACCCAGACTTTAAAACTGTTCAAAATCTTCTACATTTTGGAAACTGTGCAAAAATAATGCTGCAGGCTGCAAAATTTTAGCACCTACCAAATAGCTAGGGATTCAGCTGTGATCAAGCAGTCAGAATTCTACACCAGAAACTTGTTATTTTTTAAAATAATAAACTAACAGACAATTCTCCATATTATAAAAGCAAACAATATAAATTCCCAAAATCTTCTTAGTAATTCAACAAATAAACTGTACTGTAATTGCTGTATTATTATCACTAAAACAATCACCCACAACTACCAGACATGTTTTTAATAGATGGCATTCTTCTGAATATTCACAACATCCAAACTAAGGGGAGCTAAAAGTTCTTGAAATTGAGACCTAGTGAAACAAATAAAAACCACAGGAGAACAGGCAATGTCTGTCATCCCTATTGTCCTGTTTACTCATGAAACTGTCTAGAGGATGCTTTCATTGCATCAACCAGAATATAAGTATGCATACCAATACTTTTATTCCATTACCTGTACAAAAAGTTTTTATGCACCTATGTAATAATTCATTGAACATTAAACATAAAGGAATGGCAGGATAGTGACTGTCCCAGGATCATTTCTATATGAACTTGAACATAAAAATGGGAACAATATAATTAGAGCACCTGACTTTTACATAGAGCATTAAGGTTTGCAAAGACATTTCATATATTAACTCATTTAATATTCCAACAACCCTATATGAGGTACTCATATAACCATAAAGAAACTGAGACTCAAAGAGGTTAAGCCAATCAATAAGCATTTATTAAATGCCTATGTGCCAGGCACTATGCTAAATGTTAGAGATACCAAAAAAAAAAAGGGCGAAAGACAGTTTCTTGAATAAAGAAACTTACATTCTATTGGGGGAGACAACAAGCAAACAGATACATGCAAAGAAATTCTAAAAAGGAAATAATTAGGATAGAAAAGGCACTAGAATATAGTGGGGTTAGGCAACGATTTCTGTAGAAAGTGAGATTTGAGCTGGAACTTGAGAGAAAACAGGAAAACCAGGAGGCAGAGATGAGGAGAGAAAATGCCCAGAGCCAAGAAAAGAAGTGTCTTGTTTCTGAATGGAAAAGAGGCCAGTGTCACTTTCCTTAACAAGAAAGTATCTGAAGCCAGACTTGAACAAAGGTCCTTCTAATTTCCAAGTCTAACAGTCTCTTTTTTTTTTTTGGGGGGGGGGGGAGGCAATCAGGGTTAAGTGACTTACCCAGGGTCACACAGCTACTAAGTGTCTGGAGCCATATTTGTACTTAGGTCCTCTTGACCAGGGCCACCTCTCTATCCACTGTGCCACCTAGGTGTCCCACCAACTCCTGCAGTCTTGAAACTCCATGCTCCGTAATTCTGGATAAGCTTCTCAACGATAACAGTATATATGTGGCACTTTGAATTTTTCAAAGTGCTTTAAAGATATTTTATCATTTTTATGTGGCACTTTAAAGTTTGCAAAGTGCTTTATAAATATTTTCTTATTTAGTCCTCACAACCCTGGGAAATAGATGCTATTTCAATTTCAAACATGGAGAAACTGAGGCTGATGGAGGTTAAGAGATGTGCCCAGGGTCACATAGCTCCTGAGTGTCTAAGGTCAGATTTGGATTTACATTTTATTAACTCCAAGTCCAGCCTTCTCTCCACTGGGCCATCTTGCTGCCTCTAATTATCTCAGCAGTCTTGGGCCTAGAATTAGATAGGGACCAAGGCAGGTCTGTGAGGGGAGAGGAGGGAGAAGATTCCAAGCACTTGGGCATAAGCAACAGCTGGCTTCCAGGCAGAAGACAGAAGAAACAGGAACTCTGATGACATCCCCCTGCCTCATGGGGGAAGGGGCCACGAATGAGTGTATATTATTATATGTTGTAAATAAATAATGGCTACAAAAATTGGAATCTAAGAAACTAAGTCCACAACAAAGTGGAAGTTGAGGCTAAAAGATACAGATTGGATTGGGCCCTGGCCTCGTCTACTAATACAGCCCTACAAATGAATCAAGACAGCAGAGGCTAGGGGGAAAAGGAGAATTGTTAGGAAGAGGCCCAGAGTGTTTTAGCACAATAACTGATACATAGTATGCACTTAATAAATGCTTATTGAGGGGCAGAGTCAATGGTGGAGAAAATCCAGGAAGTTGCCTGATCTCCCCAGTTTCCCTCAGAAACACATTAAATCAAGTCTCTAGACAGATTCTGGAGTGACAGAACCTACAAAGAGATGGAGTGAAACAATTTTCCAGCTTGAGATAACTTAGAAGGCCATCAGGAAAGGTGGCCCAGCAGAGGTAATGTCTGGACAAGCCGTGGGAGGTTCTTACTTATAGCATAGATCAGCAACCAAGTCCTCTCAGTCCTGGCCCAGAAGACCAGTGGCTTAGCAGGCCACCTGTGAGGCCTCCAATCCCACCACTGAAGGCAAACTGCCAGCCCTAGAACCCCTGGCACAACAGGGATATAACTAGGCTAGACCAACCCCGTGCAATGGGCAAACTGCCAGCACATGAACCCCCAGTGTAGAAAGCCAGTGACCAGGCCCTTGCCCCCCCAGCACAAGAATATTGGGACAGTGCCCCCTGTACCCTAGGAGTAGAGCTCAATTTTAAAAGTCATGAAATGGGTTTTTTTTAGAAAAGAGCAAAAACAAAAAAACAGAAAAGAACCCTGGCCATAGAAAGCTACTCTGGCAACAGAGAAAGTCAAAACACAAATTCAGAAGAGGGCAACAATGTCAAAATGCTTACCTGTGAAGCCTCAAGGGGGAATATGAATTAGTCTCAAGCCCAAAAGTCCTTCTTAGAAGGACTCAAAAAGGATTTTTTAAATCAAATAAGAGAAGTAGAAGAAAATTTGAGAAAAGAGAGTGAACAACTTGGAAAAGAAAGGACAAAGATTCCTTGGGAAACAATTTTTTTTTAAATGCAATTGTCCAAATAAAAAAAACCCACTGAAGAAAACAACTTAAAAAATAGAATTGGCCAAATGGAAAAGGAAGTACAAAAGTTCAATGAAGAAAGTAATTCATTAGAAATTAGATTTGGGCAAGTGGAAGCTAATGACTCTATGAGATACCAAGAATCAGTCAAACAAAATCAAAAGAATGAAAAAATAGAAGAAAAAGTAATACCTCATTGGCAAAACAACTTACCTGGAAGATAGATACAGGAGAGATCATTTAAGAATTATTGGGCTACCTGAAAGCCATGATCAAAAAAGAGCCTGGAGAACATCTTTCAAGAAATTATCAAGGAAAACTGCCCTGAGTTCCTAGAATCAGAGGATAAAATAGTCATTGAAAGAATCCACCAATTGCCTCCTCAAAGAGATCCCAAAATGAAAGCTCCAAGGAATATTGTAGCCAAATTCCAGAACCATCAGGTCAAGGGGAAAATGCTTCAAGCAGCCAGAAAGAAACAATTCAAATATCAAGGAACCACAGTCAGCATTACACAGGACTTAGCTACTTCTACATTAAAGGATCAGAGGGCTTGACATAAGATATTCCAGAAGGCAAAAGAGCTTGGATTACAACCAAGAATCAACTACTCAGGAAAACTGAGCATATACTTTCAGTCAGAAAGATGGACATTAAATGAAATAGGGGACTTTTGAACTTTCCTGATGAAAAGAGCAGAACTGTACAGAAAATTGGATCTTCAAACAAAAGACTCAAGAAAAGCACAAAAAGGTAAACAGTAAAGAAAAAAAAGCCAAGTTATTCAATGAGGTTAAAATGTTTACTTCCCTACATGGGAAGATGACACTTGTAATATTTGAAAGCTGCATTTCTATTAGGACATTTAGAAGTATAAATAAACAGAGGGTATGGGTGTACATTGACTTTGATATGAAAATTAAAAAATTAAGGGGTAAAAAAAGAATTGTCCTGGAAGAAGAGGAAGAGGGGAGGAAGAATGGGGTAAATTATATCACACAATGAGGCACAAAAGACGTATTACAATAGAGGGAAAAGGGGGAGGGGTGGGGAGCATTGTTTGAACCTTACTCTCAATGGAGTTGGCTCAAAGAGGGAATAACATACTCAGCTGGATATAGAAATTTATCTTACTATGTAGGGAAGTAGGAGTGGATGGGAAAAGAAATACATTATGCTTCAGCTGAAATTAAAAAAACAAACAAACAAACAGGGATAGCAGTCATGATCTCAGACAAAGTAAAAGCAAAAAGCAAAAATATATCTAATTAAAAGAGATAAGATTTATATCCCAAAGAGATTTTTTAAAGGAAAAAGAACCAATTTGTATATGTGTGTGTATACAACATAGTTCTTTTTTGAAGTGGCAAAGTATTGGAAATTGATGCTCATCAATTGGGGAATTGCTGAACAAGTTGTGGTATATTATTGTAATGGAATATTTTTGCTATAATAAATGATGAGCAGGGGGATTTCAGAAACATCTGAAAAGACGTATATGAACTGATGCTGAATGAAGTGAGCAGAACCAGGAGAACATTGTACACAGTAACAGCAACATTGTGTGATGATCAACTATGGTAGACTTAATTCTTCTCAACAATATAACGATACAAGATAATTCCAGAAGACTCATGATGACAAATGCTATCTATATCCAGCAAAAGAACTACAGTGTCTTAATGCAGATTAAAGCATACTATTCTCACTTTTTTGGTTTTTTTCTAGTGTTTTTTTTCCTTTTGTTCTGATTCTTCTTTCACAACATGACCAATGCCAAAATGTGTTTTGCATGATTGTATATATATAACCTATATCAGATTGCTTGCTCTCTTGGGGAGGGGAGGAGGGGCAAAGTGAGGGAGGGAGAAAAAATGGAATTCAAAATCTTACAAAAATGAATGTTGAAAATTATCTTTACATGTCATTGGAAAAAATAAAATATTATTAAGTGGCAAAAAAAAATTTATTGAATGAATGAATTAGAACTAGAATACTGAGCTGGGAGATGTTCCTTGAAGAATAGTAGAGTCAGATTACCACTAGTCTAAGCATGACAGTGGGAATAGGGAAGAAGAGGATGCCCTCTGTCCTCACCTTTACCCTGCCCATAAAGGAGACAGCAATTGATCTCATTGTTGCCTATAACAGTGAGAACAGCTGAATTTAAAACAAGAACATAACAACTAGACAGTGGCTGAAAAAAAATCATTTTATATCAACTCCACTGAAGAAAAAAAGGAACAGAGTGATACAAGAGGGAGACAACTTTCAGAAGTCAGATTTCCCAAATCTCCAGTAACAGGGGAAGTAGGTGTGGGTCAGTGGGGCAGATAAGCTGAAACCCAAAGGATAATTTCAATTCCATTCACTGACCACACCCTCAAATTTATTCTCTACATTCTTACAAATGACTGTTATAAATATGCCCATCTCTCCTCATGCTTACAAATGCCCTTCCCCACACACACACCTGCAACATTTATAGGAGATAACCTGACCTCCTACATAAATGAAATTAAGGCCTTACAAAATAAAGCCTCTCAAATCCCCTCATTCATTCTGTAAAAAATGATTAGCATCATTACCTTTTCTTTTCTTCCTTTTCTAGAATCATAAAAGAGTTATCCCTGTTCTTCACTTTGGCTAATCACTCTACCTACATCTGTCCTCACCTTTGATCTCAATCCTTGCTGTCTTCCCTAGGATCTTGCTGCAGAAAACATCCCCATATCTGTCTCATGTGTGTTTGACCTTTTTCCCTGTGGTTGTCATGTAGTTATCTAAATTGCCTAAAAAAAATGAAGGTCACTCCAATCCTTGAAAGAAAATGAAAAACCTTATTTGACCCTTCAACTCCTTTCAACATTTTTTTTCTCTCTAGTCCCATTTATTATCAATCAATCAATAGCTATCTATTAAATTCCTACTAAGTATCAAACATTATTTTCAACTCTGAAGATACAGTGACAATGAATGAAACAATCTCTATTCACAGGTTTATATTTTAATGGTAGAGACTACAAGAATGTGTATTAATATACAGAATAAATATAAAGACAATAAAACAAAGTAATTAAATGCCAGATAATATAAGGAAATGGTACTTGCATTGGAAGGTGGTGCTGCAGCTGCATCTAAGGAAAGGAGGGAGCCTTCGAAGCAGAAATGAGGAGGGAAGGCATACCTGGAATGGTGGATGGTCGGTGCAAAGACTCAGAGATGAGAGATGGAATAATGTGTTTAATTTATTGTTCCTCTCCATTAGACTGGGTGTCCCTTGAGAGCAGGGTTTAACTTTTACCTTTCTGTGTATCCTCAGTGCTTAGCACAGTGTCTGATACATAGTGGGTGCTTAATAAATGTTTGATGAGTATTTATTAAGGATCCGATAAGGACAGTTTGACTAGCTCATAGAGAGGGAGAGTAATGTGCAATAAACAGGAAAGAGAGACTGGATCAGGTTTGTGAAGGGCTCTACAAACCAAACAAATAGGTACAAATGTCAAATGTCTTGAAAACCTCATGTTCACAAATATGTCTCCACTTTCCTAACACCCATTCTCTCCTCCACCTTTTGTTATTTCACCTTTGAGTCACCACAACCCTAATGAAATTGATCTCTCAAAAGTCATGAATGAATTTTTAACTGTTAAATTCAAAAGCCTAGTTTGGGATTTGTTTGTTTTTTTTTTTTGGGGGGGGGGGCTGTCCTTATCCTCCTTGATTTTTTTCTTATTTTTTTACTTTTAAATTTAAAACCCTTTTTTTGGTTTTTTTTTTTTTTTTTTTTTGGGGGGGGGGGGTTCCTGTCCTTATCCTCCTTGATTTCTCATTTGACTCTCTTGAACATAATAACTTCCTTCTCGATAATCTCTCTTTTCTTTTCTTTTCTTTTGTAATTGAAAAGGGGAGAGTATTTTAATAAGCAAGTAATATATTAGTATGATATTTTTTTAAAGTTTTGATCTCCTTGGACCCTCTGAAAGTCTCAGGATTTTCATGGGGTTTTCCCCTCTGCAATCATTCCTTCTCTGTCTCCTCTGCTGGATTGTTATCCCCTTCTAAATCCTTTAGGGTGTTAAGGATGTGTGCTAAAGCCAGCTCAAATAGACTCATGAAAGTCAATTTTAAGTGTGAGCATTTACATTTCAAAAAGAGCAAGCTAGAAATCAGGGCTTGATTTATTGTTTTGATAACTGTCTAGACTTGAGAAAGTGTTGGAGAAAATATTAATTATGCAGATTAAATTTAAAAGTGTCAATGTGTACTTTTTCTTTTACAGAGAGTTAGTTGTTAAATGTTTACCAGCACACCCTGGTGATCTCCCAAAGCTTTCTCTTTGTCCCTCTCTTTTTATGTTCTCTAACTTGACAGTCTCATTCATGCCCACAGCTTCAACTTCAGGTTTCAGTTCTTGTTTTCTCAGTTCCAGATACATGTTCATCTCCAACTGTATAAAGAACCTTTCCATTTGGATATCCCATTCAATATGACCCAAATGGAATATCTCATCTTTTGATGACACATCATTCACCCAGTTGTCTATGTTTGGTACCTTGGTGTTACCTTTGTCTCATTCACAGCCTTTGCCTTTCTCACATCCAATCATAACTTTTGGGTCTCCCCCTACAATATTTTTTGCATACCCTCCCTCTTCTCGGTTTCCACAGCCACCACTCCAGAGCTGACACCTTTCAATACTACCCACCTATCCTATTACAAGAGCAAGGAAGCCAACAAGTAAGAGTGAAAGGAGAGGCACTAATTAAAGCCAGTTTCAGTTTTCTATTGTGTGCTTGGAAGACTGGGATTAACTGAAAGATCATTGCCACATTGGGTCTGGGTCCTGATCTCTGTCTGAATGTCAGTTTCCATAGTTACTGCTATAGATAGATGGCCCCTTACTCTCAGGTAAATGGGATTAGCAGATTCCAGATACATCTATTTATTAAACCTTTCCCCCATAAGTATAGGTCAATACAAGTAGGAAGCAAATACACACCAAGAACCACAGAAGAGCAGAATCCTTGAATCTCAGAGTTATAGGGAACTTTCAAGTCAATACTTATATCTGTAAAAGAGCTTCCGCTATGACATCTCAAATAAGTGGTCATCCAGGCACAACTTGAAGACTTCCAGTGAAGTCATAGACTGCCTCTCAAGGAGGTTCATTCCCCTTTAGAAGAGCTGGAATTACTCAAAATGTTTCTTTCTTTTATCAAACATAGATCTATCTATGCATCTTCTTTCCTTCCTACCCACCTCCACCTGCTCCTGGTCCTAGTTCTATCCCCTGGGACTAAGCAGAACAAGTTCCTTCCCAACCCAAGATCTTCTCTTCTCCAGCCTAAACATTCCAAGTTCTTTCAACTGATCTTTATTGGGAATGGTTGCACACCCTTTTCACCATCCTGGTCACCCTCATGGACACATTGAATTTATCTCCTACCCTGCCTACAGTGTGATGCCCTGCCAAATGCAATTCTTCAGATGGGGTGTGATGGGGTCAGAGTGTGGTGGGACTCTACAACCTCCTTTTCCCTAGGCACTCTGAATTTCTTAAGGCAGCTTAAGATTGCAAGAGCTTTGATTGCCCTTTGACCCTGGTGACTCATATTGAGCTTGCAGTATCCCTGGAGATCTTTCTCCAGAAAAGGGGCTCCCCTTTCCCAAAGGGAGGAAATAA
This sequence comes from Petaurus breviceps papuanus, assembly GCF_028583685.1. Taxonomy (NCBI): domain Eukaryota; kingdom Metazoa; phylum Chordata; class Mammalia; order Diprotodontia; family Petauridae; genus Petaurus; species Petaurus breviceps. The sequence goes on from NW_027187330.1 coordinate 7,027,777, forward strand.
AAAGCCTCAAACACACACACATACCCACATATACTTCACCCATACACAGAATACACCCAGAGACCCCTAATACTGACTCTGCTGCCCAGACAAATATGAAATCATACTTGACTCCTTTCTCACTCCATCCTCACATCCTCATTATCAAATTCCCTAAAACCCATAAAAGCCACTGCCAGTTCCCTCTTCCTGCCCCCATGTAAATAACCTTCCTTCTTTCTGTTTTTCTTAAATGCCTTGGTTTACTCTAAGTTCAGATGTCATCATTTAGCATTTCACACCAGTTGTTCTCAGCAGTTCCAGCACTGTGCCATCATTCCAGGTACACCATGTGCCAACCTCCCCTGAGCTCTGTTCTGTCCTTGCACCCACTGTACTTTATTCTCCTATCTTGGCAGATGGGCAAAATCGGGTTGATGGTGATTGACAAGCCTCAAACCTATTGGTGAGTTAAGGGGACAACTACCCCAAGCATATGAAGACTTCCTCCAGGAGAATGGGTGTATGAGAACAATTTGTTCCAATGGCCATGAAGCAGGCACTGTGGTGCACTTAGAGCTTGGTCATCCACTGTATCCTGGGTCATCATCCATAATCTTAATTTTTGTCTTACCACTGGATTTCAATGATTCTGGAAGAGAGAATGAGGCTAATGACTTTGTACAACTCTGCCTCACTTAAATCCAATTCACATGTGAGATAAAACATCACCCCATGATGTCACTGATCCTCTTCAAAAAACAAGAGGAAAGGAAATAATTTGGATTTTTCATTTATAAATGAGCTAAGCTTAAGGAAACTCAAGCCTGACCTGAGAAATGTTGAAACTTAGAAGCCTTCAAGGAACAAAACAACAAGAAACAAAAGGAAACACTGTTCACTGAAAGAAGAGTGTGCAGCAGTGGTTATGACTCTGGGTTCTAATATAAGGCATTTCTGCAACTATAGAAACAAAGGCCAGAAGTCTGGGCCCCTTTAGTGTAAACAACCATTCAGAGGACCATAGCTTTAGGAGTAGGAGAGACGGTAGAAATCATCTAATCCAACCCTACAGTTTTACATATGAGAAAACTAAGGCCCAGAGAGGTTACATACCTTTACAATTCCAAAAGTTTCACTCTTTAACAGCTCAATATAATAACTGATTTTCTCAATGCTGACCCTGACTCATAAAGAAAAGGTCACTGATTCACTGAAGGTAGACATGGCTCTTGTTTATAGGACACGAGTGTTTGCCATTTAACGGCAGGTTAGTTTTATGCATAATTACACAGTGGCAAATTAAACAGCACCTGTCTGCTTGGGCAGCCTGATGAATTCTAAGAGGCAACACTCTTTATCTTGGTGCCCAAAGTAAACTTTGGCACCATCTCATTCACCTGGTTTTTGTAGTAGTCTAGCTACTGGAAAGGAATCACTTCCAAAGTGCTCCTTCACCACTAGTGAAACTGTGAATAGGCCCAACAACTCTGGAAAACAACTTGAAATTAGTCAAGAAAATGCACAACATTATTTATGCCCTCTCATCTAGCAATATCACTAATGGGTTTATGTTTCAAGGAAATATTGGCAGCAAGAAAAGACCCAAATGCACAGAAATATACCTTACTAGTGCTATGTACAGCAGAAAAAGTTGGAAGGAAAATATTTGCCCAAAGACTGAATAATGACTGAACAACTAGTAGTATGTAAAAGTAAAGAAATATTGTACTACTGCTTGTGAAGAATTCAAAGAAGCCATGGGAATATCTTTTTTTTTATTTTTTTTTAAAGCAATTGGGTTAAGTAACTTGCTCAAGGTTACACGGCCAGGTGTTTCTGGGTGGGTGCTAAGTGTCTGAGCCTGGATTTGATCCCCAGGTCATCCCGACACTGGGGCCAATTCTCTTACTAGCTGTGCTACCTGGCCGCCCCCATGGGAATATCTTTATGGAGGTGATACTGATCAAAGAAGGCAGAACCAAAATCATAATTAGCACAATGAGCAACCACAACTATCTAAATGATGACAGCAAAACATGGCCCAATTATAGTGGACATTGAGTCAGATATATTAAAGTTAAAGTGTCCATCCATCCTTTCTTTTAATGTACAGAAAACCAAAGAACTAAAAATAACCTTTGTCATAATAATTTTTGTGCTATTTTGCTTACTGGTTTCCAGGATTGAATATTACAAGTGGTTTAGTTGGAAGTTTGTTGGGATTTTTATTCTGAAGGAAAATAAATTAGAATGAGAAGAAAAAAGGAAGAAGGAGATGAAGGGGAAAGAGGAAGGAGAAGGAAGAGAAGAAAGAGAAAGGAGAGGAGGAAAAGAAAAAGGAGAAAAGGAGGGGAAGAGGAAAAGAAGGAGGAGGAGAAAGGAAGGAAGGAAGGAAGGAAGGAAGGAAGGAAGGAAGGAAGGAAGGAAGGAAGGAAGGAAGGAAGGAAGGAAGGAAGAAGGAGCTTCAATAGTTCATATCACTATTTTCAATGTCTGATCATTCTCAGAATCCTGGAGTTAGAATAAGCAAACTCTTCCAGAATGCTGCAGATTGCTCTCAAACTTTCTAGAGTAGCTCAACACCTTCCAAAATGCCCAGTAATGACCCTCTGTCAGAGTACAATTTCTAGTTCTGAATATAAATGGCCACACTTCTAATTTATATAGCCATTTAACACAAGGTAAGATAATGTCCATTGATAACGAAAGCTGCAGCCAGCCTTGAGATCACAACATCTCTGCATTTCAGGGTTTGAAAGAACCAATCTGAATCAAAACTTGATTGGACATATACTCTACTCAATCAATCATCATTCATCTATTAAATATTTGCTATATACCAGACCCTATATACTAGGCACTAGAGATACAAGTACAGAGAATGAAACAATCCCTGTAATGTGAGATAAAATTCCTTCCGCTGAGCAAAGGAGAGGGAGAAAAAGGGGCAAAGGGAAGTGTGGGAGGCTTGAGGAGGAAAGAAATGTTTTGGGATAGTGCTATAATATCTCCAACGATGGGTCATCCAGTCTTTACTAGGTGATCTGTAATGAAGGGAAACCTGCTACCTCCTGGGGTGGCCTAACTCTAAGTTCCAACCCACTGCCTTCATTCCGATCAGTAATAGCTAAACCATATAAAACAGATGGTTGCTTACCAATACTGAAAGTCTTTTTAAAGTATTAATTATCACACCTATTTAAAGAATGGGGTAAAGTCTATAATGAGAGTTGTAGAAGTCTAGACCATCTAATCTAACCACTTTATTTTAGAGTTAAGGAAGCTAAATCTTTCAGAGGTAAAAGAAATTTATTTTGTACCAAAGTGAGTTTGTGGCAGAAACACCCTGAATCTTGCATTTATGTATGTGTGTCTATATATGTATTATTTATCTATTTATTGATGTGTACTTATTATTCTGTTCTTGTCTTTTCACTTTTGTTTTTTGGTATGCCTTTCTTCCTCTTGCCTTTGCATTTGGCCCCCTTCCCTGTACCTATCTTTTAGAAACCAGGATGCATGTCACTCACAGAGCTTGAGTGAGATCTGAATCACTAATTCTATTCCTTCCCCAGTGGCAAAATGCCACCAGACCTTACCATCTCCTATGTTCCCACATTACTGCTTTCTAAGCTCTGCCATGTTTTACTATCTGACCTTCCTCTACACTTGGAAGACCTCTGCCATGTTTTACTATCTGACCTTCCTCTACACTTGGAAGACCTCTGGCATTGTCATCTGGTCTACTAATATAATCTTAGGACCTCTAGACCTTGCCATCCACCCCTCCAATGTACCCTTAGGACCTCCTGGTCTTTCCATCTGCCCCACAGATACACTGTTCTTTCATGCATTGTCTTCCCAATTAGATGTGAGCTTGAAAGGAGGGGTTGTTTCACTTTTTCTCTTTGTATCGCTAGGACTTAGAAAAATGCTTACCACATAGTATGCACATAATGAATATTTTTCCATTTCATTACTAAAGAGTCCAGGTGCACTTTGTTGTGAATTGTTGAGAATTTTACTCTACCAAAAAAAAAAGGTAGCTATGAGATCCTTGTGCAAGCATTCAAACTAAAAATGCTTCAAAATCTACAAATATTTATTTATATAGTAAAGGACACAGAAAGGCAGCTAGGTGGTAGTGGATAGGGTACCAGGCCTGGAGTCAGGGAGAGTCTTCTTTATGAGTACAAATCTGACCTCAGACACTTACTAACTGTGTGACCTGGGCAAATCACTTAACCCTGTTTGCCTCAGTTTCCTCACCTGTAAAATGAGCTGCAGAAGGAAATGGCAAACCACTCCAGTATCTCTACCAAGAAAACCCCAAATGGGGTTGTGAAGAGTCAGACGCGACCAAAATGACTGAACAACATAGCAAAGGACACAGACAGGGACTAAAATCCAAGAGTGGCCAAAGATTCCCTTTCCCATAAGCCACTTTTCCCTGTGAACTTCTAGTTTCCATGACCAATAGTACTGCCATGGCTGGATCTCTTGGCAAGCAGAAGGCCAGGGTCAATTGCTTCATGCAGACACTGCACCAGAAAAGTGCTGCTGCTCTCTGTCCCTTTCAGTCTAGAGAGAATACAGGTCCACTGTATTCTGCCCTGGCCAGACCACACTGTATCATTGCGTTCAGTTCTGCTAGCTAGTGACGAGAGGAGAGTCATCAGGATGGTGGAAAGCCATGTATTCATGCCATATTAGGATTGGTTAGAAGAACTTATGACATTTAGAAGCAAAGAGGGAGAGGGCCAGGAAGTTGTCTTCTAGTATTTGAAGGACTGTCTCATTATGTCATATGGCAGAGATATCAGACTTGATGTACTTAACACAAGAGGACAGAGTTAAGAAGAATGATGATAGACAGTGGGCTTCTGCTCACTTGGGGTCTTCAGGCAAAGGCCATTTGCCATTTATCAGGTATGTGGTCAAATCGTCTAATGTGAGCTAGACTATATGGCCCCTGAAGTCCCTTCTCTAACTGTGACATTGTCAATTTATGATTTTTTCTGCTTCTTGTTTCCTGTCATCAATCAGAGAAACTAATATGAGGGTATGGAAATCACCCAAGTCTACCTCTTCAAAACTCTCCAAAAAGGAAAAGGTAGAGAAGGTACTGGTGGCCCAAGACCCCAAAGCTCAGAGGGAGATAGGCAACCTCTCACTACATTCCAAATGCAAACCATCAAGAAAAGATAGCACTGTTTGGGGCCCAAGCTCAGCAGATCTCCACATCTGCTGGAACTTTTTGATTTGAGGAAAAGTGGGGTTTGACATCTGAGACTTCATTTAATTAGTCATCGCCTTTATCTCTCTTAAAGTTACATCATGACAGTATGTAGAAACCAGCTCATCATTTACAGTCTCAACTTCCTATATGTGATCATCAGGTTAGAGTAAATAAATTTCAATTCACTACAATTGAATTCAACCAATATTGGTTAAATACCTGCTAGGTTCCTGGGGCAGCTAGGTGGCACATGCTGGGCCTGGAGTCAGGAAGACTCCTCTTCCTGAGTTCAAATCTGGCCTCAGACACTTACTAGCTGTGTGACCCTTGGCAAGTCACTTAACCTAGTTTGTCTCAGTTTCCTCATTTGTAAAATGAGCTGGAGAAGGAGACCATTCCAGCGTCTTTGCCAGAAAACTCCAAATGGGTTTATGACTGAAAAAACGTCTAAACAAGAAAATAACAACACAAAAGCTGCCAGGCACTGCATGAGGTCCTAGGGACACAAAGATAAACATGAAACAATCCCTTGTCTCAGGGATAATTGTCCCCTTAGGAGGAGAGGACTGCAGAGGAGAATTTAATTTAAAGGGAGTGTGACTGGATTGGTGGATAGACAAGGGAGGAGGGTGATAACAGGTGGTGGGTCCGTGCTGAGGCTTGAAAGTGACATGGAATAATTTGGGCCTTGGGGGAGGGTTGGGGAATGGGGTTGCAGGTATAGTGAGCTAGTAATTAATGTATATAAAAATAAATACCTAGATGCATGCTATGGGGCAGGGGCCTGGGATAGGCAAGGGAGAGGCTGTCACTTAGCAGAAGAATATGGCAGTGCAGCATTAATGTGGGCTCAGAGAGTCTATTTGCATAGCTTGCTCACTGATGCTTGAAGCTCAACCTTGTCCTCTGGAGGCTTCTGTCCTGCAACCAAAACTGACGTAGAGTTTCTTTTAACATGTGCAAACTAACTTGAGTGGGAAATGAAAAGTAGCTATTAAAAGCTACTGGCCACACCATAAGATGCCCCTTCTCCAGATGGGTATTATGTAGAGAAGCTCCTCCTATCCAGAAAAACAAAGTCCAAGCCCAATCTAAAGCCTTGTTACTTTAGGGGGCATTAGTTGGGAAGGGGAGTTGAGGAAGGAGAGGGAAATAGGAAAGGGGAAGGGAGGAGAGAAAAGAGAAAGGAAGATAAGGGAAAGAAAGATAAGACCCTTTGTGAAAGCTTGCTGTGATCACTACAAACAACCATAAGATCTGTTAAGAAAGAGTTTGATGTCGGGGCGGCCAGGTGGCTCAGTGAGTAAGAGCACCAGCCCCAGTGTTGGGATGACCTGGGGATCGAATCCGGGCTCTGATACTTAGCACCACACCCAGAAATAACTGGCCATTTAACCTTGAGCAAGTTACTTAACCCCAATTGCTTAAAAAAATGAGTTTGATGAGTCAATATTTAGACAGTGAGAAGATAAGCTACTCCCTGCAGCATCATTCCATAGGTAGGGGAAGGAGCTACTTCTGAAGCATCTCACATCTGTTCCCTTCTGTCTACTCACATTGCCACCACCCAGATTCAAGCCCTTATGACCCCTCATCACCTGGCCATTTGGAATAATCTCCTAACAGGTTTTCCCTTCTTCTAATCCAATTTTTTTTTACAAATGTTAAAGCAATTCTAATTCACATATAACCATCAGTCTCCTGTTCAGTCATGTTTAAAGACTTCCTATTGCCTATGGGATAAAACACAAACTCCTTACTCTGTGATCAAAAGGCATCCAGGGTTCCTCCATTCTGTCTTTCCAGTCTTATTTCACAATACTGTCTATTATGCCCTATAGTGTCGTCAAACTAGCCTGCCAGTTATTCTCTGCTTTAAACATGCTCTCCTGCCTCTGTACATTCAGATAACCCATCGCCTATCTTCTTTGCTTCTTTTCATCTCTTTCAATATCCTTTTCTTCCTTCAAGAATCAACTGGGATCAGGGAAAGGAAAAATAAAAAAATATTCTATGAAACCTCTCCTCATCCCACCTTTCCAATGGAAAATCATGGAGGTTCACACATCAGGGAGAGGCATAGATTTAGAACTAAGAGGTCCCTTGGACTTTGTATATCCATTCATTGAAGCTCAGGTCCCTTCATTCCATGGTCAATGTTCTTTCTAGTGGACCACACTCTCTTTTCATTTTCATGAGCACTTTCTCTGGATTTCTCCTTTGTCTCTTGAAGAACTTTTTAAATTGTAAGCTCCTTGAAAACAAGGATTATCTTTACTAATTATATCCACATTATTTAGCATAATACCTGGCACTTAATGTTTATTGCATTTATTGGATACATGATCTGTGTATATCTTAATCCCCTCATTGGAACCACAAAGTCCCTGAATCTGAGAGTTGGAAGGAGCATTGGATGCCATGTATTCCAAATCAATTGGGAAAAGAATCCCTATAACATTCAGCCTCTGATTGAAGACCACCAAGGGAGAAGAAGTCATCAACAATCATTTGTGTTTCCCCTTCTTCTCCACGAGCCACATATAAATTGATTCTTTCTAATTTTCACCCATTGTACCTTGTTCAGTTTTCTAATGCCAATCCCAACAGAATATAATTGCCTGGAAGAGAGAAATGATATAATTTAATATGTTTGTGTTTTCAGATCCTAGCACAGTGTCTTAGATGATTTTTTGTGACCTATGATCTAATTAGTGTAGGGAACTCTGAATAAAGAAATTTCTCCTCTCAATGAATTGCAGCATCTGTTCTCCAACTTCTAGTTTTAGAAAATTATCCTAGAGAATCAACAAGCATTTATTAAACACTTATTATGTTCCAGGCACTGTGGAAAGCAATGACAATACAAAGAAAAGTAAAAATACTCTGCCTTTGAAAAGCTTAAACTGTAAAAGGGGGAGCTAGCATGTAAATGACTAGGTATATACAAGAAATAGAGAGTAGATGGAAGGTAATCTGAGGGAGGAAGGCACTAGCCCCTGGAAGGGTTGGGAAAGGCAACCTACAGAAGGTAGGATTTAAGCTTGAAGGATGTTGGAGAAGCTAAGAGGCAGAAGTAAGGAAAAAGAGAGAATTCTGGGTGAGGGAGCTGGAGTGTCATTATCCAGTAATACCGAGAGGTTAGGTGACTTCACCAAGGTAGCTTATCTAGTATGTGTCAGAGACAGGATTTGAACCCTGATCCTCCTGAGTCCCCATCACATCAAGGTGCCTCTCATAAAGGTCCATTGCTCGCATATGAGTAGTTAATAAATATATGTGGAATGGTGATTTTTACCTGTGAAAATACAACCTCACTAAGGGAAAACATACATGTCTAAAATAATTTAAGTACAATTACAAAGCATTTGATGGACCTGTGAAAGAGAAGAATGCAAATTAAATATACTGTCCCGAGGGGGTGCAGAATAGAAATACTTGGAGGGTGTGAGCTTAACTGGGGGAAGTAGTATCAAGGTGGGTATTATAACCTATGAGAGCCATCCACAGGTACCAGGGAGAACATTTGAGACTGTGGGAATCAAGGGAGCAAAAACACAGGCCCAGGAGTTTAAAAACTTTATTGAAAACAAGAATCCCAGCTGGATATAAGGGCCCTGGGAGTGGAGGAGGAATGAGGTAAAATCTTCGATAGAGTGTACTGAGGAAAAAGGACCACGGTCCCTGAAAGATTGGCCTGGAATGTATTTCTTCTTGACCTCTCCCTCTGAGTCACTCAGTCAGCCAGCAAGGATTTATCAAGCATTTACCAAGTGCCAGGCACTATATTTAAGCTCTGGGTATAAAAAGAATGTCAAAAATAATCCCTACCCTCAAGGAGCTCCATTCTAATTGAGGGAACAGCTAAGCATATACCAGATATAGATAGGATGACTTGGAGGTAATTTCATAGGGAAAACACCAGCATCAGCAAGACTGGATTAGGGAAAGGGGCTGGGGGGGGGGGGGGGAGGGGTTGAAAGGCTTCTTGAAGAAGATAGGATTTTAGCCAGGACTTGAAGAAAGCCAGGAAAGACAAGTAGTGGGGATAAGGAAGGAAAGCATTCCAGGCAGTGAAAATGCCCAAAATCTGGAGATGTGGTGTCTTATGTAAGGGACAGCAAGACCAGTGTCATTGGATTGCAGAGAATGTGGGAGTGAGGAAGGTATAAGAAGACTGGAAAGGTAGGAGGGGACCCTGCTCCTTAAACACGATTCTCTACTATGTCTTGACTCAGATGTTTTTGGGATACCAGTCAGAAGTGCAGGTCCAACATATTGTAACTGGGACTTGATATCAGGTCCCAGGACCTAGAAGGAAAGGGTTTGCTTGGCTGATCAGTGCAAGGTCTATAATCCCCTAGGCTTTTCTGGGAAGTAGGAGAGGATGGAAAGAATTGTCTCTGGTCTCAGAATACAAGATGATTACCTTTTTTATTTGCTTTTTGGAGGGAGGAAGGCAGGGCAATTGGGGTTAAATGACTTGCCCAAGATCACATGGCTAGCAAGTGTTAAGTGTCTGAGGTCAGATTTGAATTCAGGTTCTCCTGATTCCAGGATAGGTGCTCTGTGTAGGTAGGTCACTGTGTGACCTAGCCTCCCCATATCATTTTTTTTAGAAATGAAATTTAATGACAAATGTTGGAGGGAGGTAGAAAAATCATGATACTAATGCATCATTGGTGAAGTTGTGAACTGATACAACCATCCTGGAGAATAATTTGGAGCTATACCCAAAGGGCTATAAAACTGTACATGCCCTTTGACCTAGCAATACCACTGCTACAGCTATCTGCTATTTCTTCTAAGTTCTCATTGTTACTCCATCCTCATGGTGAGGTCTTTGCATGTTCATTACTATTATTTAATAATGCTTTGATAGCCTCCTAATAAACATTCCCTCCCTGACTCCAACCCATCCTTCACCCCTGGCTACCAGACTGATTTTCTTTATGCAAAGATCTAGTCATTTCACATTAAAAAAAAAAAAATGCATGTCCTTTCCGGTCGGCGGCAGCCATCAGGCAGGCTAGGCGCGAGGCAGGATGGGGGCCTACAAGTACATCCAGCAGCTGTGGAGGAAGAAGCAGTCGGACGTCATGCGGTTCCTGCTGCGGGTGCTCTGCTGGCAGTACCGGCAGCTGTCGGCGCTGCACCGCGCGCCCCAGCCCACCCGGCCCGACAAAGCCCGGCGGCTGGGCTACAAGGCTAAGCAAGGTTATGTCATCTACCGAATTCGTGTCCGCCGCGGGGGGCGAAAGCGCCCGGTCCCCAAGGGTGCCACCTACGGCAAACCTGTGCATCACGGGGTCAAGCAGCTCAAGTTTGCCGGGAGCCTCCAGTCTGTGGCAGAAGAACGTGCTGGCCGCCACTGTGGGGCCCTAAGAGTCTTGAACTCCTACTGGGTGGGTGAAGATTCAACCTACAAATTCTTTGAGGTTATTCTTATTGACCCAGTCCATAAAGCTATCAGACGAAACCCCGACACTCAAGGGATCACCAAGCCAGTGCACAAACACGAAGAGATGCGAGGGCTTATCTCAGCTGGCCAGAAGAGCCCGGGTCTTGGAAAGGGTCACAAATTCCACCATACCATTGGAGGATCTCGTCTTGCTGCTTGGAGAAGGCGCAATACTCTCCAACTACATCGATACCACTAATTGGTGCACATTAGTTTGTAAACTTAAATGTTTAATAAACAACATTTATGACAAAAAAAAATGCATGTGCCTTTAAAAGGTACAATATTCCCTAAATGAAGTCAGTAAAAAAAAGATCCTGGATAAACCTTGGAATGTATGAGGTGTAATTTTTATCTACAATCTATAAGGTGAGATGAGGAGCAAACTACCAAAAATGTTGGCCTGGAGAAAGCTTTGTTTTTATGACTGTCTTCTACATGGCCTGAATAGAAGGAATGTAATGGGTAGAATATAAAAAGATAGAGAATTGGACTCCAACATGGCTTGAGCTCTCTTCCATGTTGGCTTGACCATGGCTTGAGCTCTCTGGCTGCAGTCCAGCTGTACGTTCTTCTCCCTTCTCACCAGGACAGTAGACTATAGCACATCCATCTTTTTTGCTGGCAGACCAGTGATACCATATCTCTCTCTCTCTCTCTCTCTCTCTCTCTCTCTCTCTCTCTCTCTCTCTCTGTCTCTCTGTCTGTCTCTCTCTGTCTTTCTGTCTCTCTGTCTCTGTCTCTGTCTCTGTCTCTCTCTGTCTCTGTCTGTGTGTGTGTGTGTGTGTGTCTGTGTCTGTGTCTGTGTCTCTCTCTCTCCGTACTCCCTGACTTCCCCATCATGCTCATATTTTGGATTTGGAGCTCACCTCCAAAAGTTTAACTTTTCATACTAGGTTGTTTGCCTTTTGTTCAAGTAAACTCATCAGGGCCCAAGAGAGGTCATTACTTGGAATCCAATTCCATCTTCTTTCCAGGAATACATGTGCTCTAAATATTTGAGCGTATTGTTTAAAATTCTCCTCTCAGCTCTTAGAAGTTACTTTTGATAAATGTGCATGTTTATACTGAGCTAAAAATTTCTTCAAGTTTCAGTGTTTTCTTCAAGTTCAGTTTGTTATTCATTATTCCTCATTTAATATCCCAGAATCTCAAAAAGGATTTTCACAAGTTCTTGTAAGACCCTGCATTACCCGAAACAAAGCTCCTCTTTCTCTTAAGACCCCCCTATTCCAAATCTCCTCATTGCGCCAAGGACGCCATCCTTCTCTTGGTTATTCAGGTTGATAACCTCAGCCCTGTCTTCGAGGCTTCATTGTGATTCACCAGGCATCTAGGTGATGTAATGCATGGAGTGCTGGGTCTGGAGTCAGCAAGACCTGATTTTGGATCTGTCCTCAGATACTTACTAGATCTTTTACCTTGGGGGAGTCACTTAATGTCAATTTCCTCAATTGCAAAATGGGGATAATAAGATGGGGGCAGCCAGGTAGCACAGCGAGTAAGAGCACCGGCTCCAGTGTCGGGACGACCTGGAGATCAAATCCCGGGCTCAGACACTTAGCACCCACCCAGAAACACCTGGCCGTGTAACCTTGAGCAAGTTACTTAACCCCGATTGCTTTAAAAAAAAAAAATTTAAGATGACCTAGCTCTCAATCCTGTTAAAAAGATAAAATGTGGTAATATGTGTAAAGTGCCTGACACATAGTAGGTACTGTGTAAGTACTAGTTATTATTATACATCTATTCACAAATATTGTCATTCCTACCTTAACATCCTTCTATATGTCCCCCTTCTTTCATCCAGCCACCATCTTAATTCAGGCCTTTTTACCTCTTACATGGACTGTTACAATAGTCTTCTAACTCATTTACTTGCCTTACAATCTCTCTCCATTCCAGTCCATTCTCCACACAGCTGGCAAAGTGAGTTTTTCTAAAGCAGGGATCTGCCCATGTCACTCACTTCCCTACTCAATGAAATTCCATGACTCCTTATTACCTCCACAACCCAGTACGAAGTTCTCTGCCAGCTAAAGCTCTTCATAACCTCTTTCTACCTTTCCAGTCTTCCTATACTTTACTCCTTTCCATGAAATCTACAATCCAACCACGTTGGTCTAAATTCTTGTTTCTTGCACACCAGTCATCTCCAATCTCTAGGACTCTTTGCTAATATTGCAAAAGAAATCACAAAGATAAGTCGATGGAGATCAGAAGCTCATGAGAGAGGCTTACCAGGTATAGGTAATCCAGCCACGGTTGGTCCTGGGAAATGGATTTCTGGTACTACATATACCTTAATGGGGAGAAAGGAGCTTTCTTGTAGGATATCCCTCACTCCAGTCTTTATGTACCTGAGCACTATGGCAGGCTTTTATATTAAGACAATTTATATATGTTTATTTAACTACAGGGTACTCTGATACTTTGAATATTAGGAGTTTTTTCCAATGACAATTGATATGATTCACTATTTAAGGACTAAATTACATCACTGTTAGTATTCTTAATATAAACCAGAAAAAAGAATGAAGTTGCAGCTAAAGGAAATAATGGCTTAAAAGTTATTTTTAGAGTAGTGAAAAGAAGAGTTGGTACATTTAGATGCTTCTTGTACCCAAAGGCAATAAGAAACATCATTTCACAGGGTACTTGATCATCTCACCATATTATATCTCACCCAATATGACTATAATTAAAAGACCACCATGAAGATCATCCCAGTGTATCTAGCAATTCATTTTGCATAGGATGAATAAGGACTGAAATTCTACAGGGAATTTACCAAGATCCACAATGCTAAGTCCATATATCTACCTCTGAATATTCAGTGACTTCAGTGTGACTGTGGGCACAGAGGAGGATGCCAAGAATGTTGAGAAATATTGCTCATACATTAACAAAATAAGAGCTTACAATTACTCAGAAGTGTCATGGTTGTATGTGAGGAGTATTTCTTTTGGAACTTAAAGCAGTGGACATGGTGAGCACTCAACTGCATCATAAAAATGAAATGATCACAGAATCTGAGAGTTGAATGTAGAGATTAAATGTTTAACAACTTACTCTCTGGTGAAGGGGGCGGGGATTGTGCCAGAGGATGCATTTTTAAATTTAATCAGCATTATTAATATTTCCTCCATCCCTTTCTTATGTTTAGATAACTAACAAAACAATAAATATAGCACTGATTTGCAATGTTTACTAATTTTTCAGGTGTAAATGCTTATACTGAAATTTTGACAATTGACTTGAGTCTGTGGAAGATGGTTCCAGAAAACCACTGATTGGAAGGGATCTCAGTCACCATCTAGTCATGAAAACTCACCAAGGAATTATAGCATACCCAACAAAAAGTCATCTAGCTTCTATAGTCAGTTGTGGTAAATAGCCAAAATTAATTCAGAAGTTCATTTGTAGGGGAATAGCGGAAGATTGTAAGTGAAAGAACAATGAAAGGAGGGTGGGGTTAAAACATGCCTACAGAAAACTTGATATGATGACTTGGTTGCTTCCAGATACTTCGATTGAAACTTTTATGGCATGAGCTTGAGATCTGTCCTCCTCTAAACATCCTCCAGCTTGCCAATGACCATCCTAAGATATGGTTTGGAGAGGATGCTCTCTCTAAAGTGCTTTCCAATTCTAGGATCCTAGCATCTTTAATGATGAGGACTAATTCGAAGCTGGGCCTGGAGTCAGGAAGACTCATCCTCTTGAGTTCAAATCTGGCTTCAGACACTTACTAGCTGTGTGACCCTGATCAATTCATTTAACCTTGTTTGCCTCATAGGTAAAATGAGCTGGGGAAGGAAATGGCCAGCCACTTCAGTATCTTTGCCAAGAAAACCCCAAATAGTTTCACAAAGACTCAGAGATGTCTGAAATACCTGAACAACACAATTCACAGAAGCAAGAAAAGGTATTAACCACTGAAATCTCTACTCCCAAATACCAAGAAATCTGTAATCCCAGCGCCCAAAGAGGTGGGTATGATAGATATCTGAGAACAGCATGCTCCCCTTGCAGAGTCAGAGACAACAGTTTGGGCTGACCTGAAAACCTGATGAGGAAAGCTGGGTTCACAGAAGTTGGCCACTTCTGCTTTCCATCCCAGCTGTGCCCCGGTGTGACCTACAGACACACATGAAGGCATCTCAATTTTTCAAACCTCAGCCTAGTCCACTCCTGAGCTTTGGGGTGAAAGCTGTGTCCGATGTTTCACTAGAATCCGTTCACTCTTCTCATAAACATTCATTTGGTAGATTGTAGATTCCCCAAGCAGAGGTCTTTACCACAAATTTCATCCTCTGTGGCATGCAGAAAAATAATCATGATGACAATATAACTCTCTGTGTTTAGGAAATACTTTGTATACAGTATTGCCTTTGCACCTCGCAACCCAGAAGCCTAAGCCTGGCAGAAACCGTTCAGACTTTATAAGTTCGGTTATGTGACTTGCCCAAGGGCACACAGCTAATGGAAGGCAGAGCTGGGGCAAGAATTTAAGACCTCAAATGCAAGGGCATAATGCATCACTACACACTGATGATTAAACATACAACATGAAGGTCAAGAGAGGTAGCAAAGCAACAAGGAGAGAGCACCATCTTTAGAGTCTGGAGGACCTGGGTTCAAGTCCAAGCTCTGATATAAACCTGCTGGGTGATCCTGGGCCCCTCTAAGTGCCCCCTGCCATGCAATGCTCTAAGGATCTAAGCCACAGAGGAGATATACTCCTCCATTTACATCCCCAACATTCCTTATCTATAAACCTATTATCATAAGTCTAGTGACACAAAAAGAAATGAAGTTAGGGAATCATGAAGGCCTGAGTTCAAGTCTATCCTCAAACACTTACTATGTAACTTTAGGCAAGTCAGTTAACCTGTGTTTATCTCATATAATAATTATAAACCAATCATTTTGCACAATCAATTTTCCTGACACACAGTAAGTGCTATATAAATGTCAACTATTATTATATACTATATCCCCAGCATTCCTCTATCCATGAGTCTAGTAACCCTTTGTCATAAAAATAAATAAGGCTAATCTGGCATGATTTTTTTCCTGATGTACCTTGTAGTCTTGTAGCAAAGACACTATTTTAATTTTCTAAGTAAATGCCCAGGAATAAAACCATTCCTTTGGCTAACTACAAACAGTCCTTTTGATTGAGTGATGTCCTTGGGTATTGGACAGTAACACCATATCCTGTAGATTCTTGAAGATTATCATTATAATTAGCAACAAAAAATATACTGAATACTACCTGCAAGTCCTGTAGTCACATACTGGGGATACCAAAAAATGTCTTCAGTCATTTCAGACTTTCATGACCCCATTTGGGTTTTTCTTGGCAAAGATACTGAAGTGGTTTGCTCTTTCCTTCTCTAACTCATTTTACAGAGGAGGAACTGAGGCAGATAGGGTGAAGTGACTTGACCAGGGCCACACAGTAATAAGTGTCTCTGAGGCCAGATTTGAACTCTGGAAGATGTCTTCCTCCCTCCCAATACAGTACTCTATGCATTGTACAATCTAGCTGCATACCAAAAGGTATACAAAATCTCTTATAAGATCCTTTTGGATAACATTTCTGAGTGTGTGTGTGTGTGTGTGTGTGTGTGTGTGTGTGTGTGTGTAACACAGAGAGAGAGCAAGGATATTACAGAGCACATAAAGAAATAATTGATAAAGAAATGCTATAAATTCAAACTTAAATTCTAGGTTTGTTTTAAATTCCTCGTGCTCATTTATTTGTACTACTATTATTGACATTTTCATTTTTCTCTGCAGAGACTTTAAAATATGATTGCTTACTCATCTGAACAATATACTTAGGAGGACTAAAAGCAGCTTGGGATCTCACATATAGACAGTAAGCATCACAAGAGGTTTCAGAGAGATCATTTGTAAAAACAAAGTACAGTACATTTAGGTTCCTCAGTGGAGAGTGCCTCAGAACTTAGTACTGAGTTCAAATCCAACCTTAGTTACTAGCGGTGTGACCCTGGGCAAATCACTTAACCAGGCTAAGCATCAGTTACCTCATCTGTAAAATAGGGATCATAATAGCACATACTTCCTTAGGTTGCTATGAGGGTAAAATGAAACAATATTTATAAAGCCCTTTGCAAGCCTTAGAGAACCATATAAGTTCTAGCTATTTTATCATCATCATCATCAGTTCACTCATATGTTCATTCATTCATTCATTCCTCTCCAGGCACACTCTACCCCACCCCCCACTTCTCAAATTGGAAATTCTCACTGCCCCTTTGGTCTTCCCCTTTGATTGACTGGTTCCTCTGAGACACCAAGACCAGCCAGGTCTTCATTACTCTCTGGCAAGATTTTGCCATTTTACTCAAAGATTTGAATCCCAACATTTATCAAAATTAATTTAGTTAAAAGGTCCCATATTGCTACACTGCTAATTAACATTAAATTTATCTGAATTACAGTATGTAATGGTAATAGCAATAACACTAATAATAATCCTGCTCCTTGGCACAAAAAGTTGTTAATTATTATGATTATTTATTAATAATAGTTGTTGTTCTTAACCACAATTAGGAGAGGCAGAATTCTGTAGCTGATAAAGAGCTGACCTCAGAGCCAGAAAGGACTGGATTCATGTCCTACTTTTGCCATATATTTTCTATGTGGCCCTCATGTCATATATTTAAGCATGTCACAAACTCTCACGGCTCTTGACAACTGTCCATAAACTACAGAGCAGATACTGAACTGCTTTATTGGAGGGAATGTTCTTATCTGAGATTTCCCCGTACCAATGAAGTCATAGCTCCCATCCTTCTTCTTAAGATTTGTAGTAACATGACTTCTATAATTATGATTATTAATTTGCCAACAGTAAGACAAAAGTTTGTAGCTAGGTTTTTTTTTTGCCTTTTTTTTTTGAGGGGCAATTGGGGTTAAGTGACTTGCCCAAGGTCACACAGCTAGTTTTTGTTTTAAGTATCTGATTCCGGATTTGAACTCAGATCCTCCTGACTCCAGGGCTGGTGCTCTATAAACTGCACCACCTAGCCACCCTCTAGCTGTTTTTAAAGATGTGGTGATAAGTTTCCGATGAGCCAAGGTATCTACTATCCCACCAAGGATTTCTTGTGAAATCCAAGTGCATAATGTTAAATTGACTGACCAGGTCTGGATTATAGAATGTGGTCAATGAAAACGTGTGTGTGTGTGTGTGTGTGTGTGAGTAAAAAACTGCCCAAACAATGTGTGAGTTTATGTGTCTATGAAAAACTGCCTAAACAATATACCAACCAAACTGCGACTGGCCATAAACATGTTTAATGGGTGTGATTAGCCAGAAAGATCAGTATTCATCTATCATTAGGATTCTCTGTTCTGGTTTAATTTCATATTCCTTTTAGCCTTTCCCATTCTTCTCAAATTTTCCAGTCTCTCAATAATCATATGACTTGTCTGAAACTCAACTTAGCTATCGCATTTGAATAATTAGCCTGCACTCTTATGTTTTACTGTAAAAATATTATTGTGATTTTATGCATAGAAAACCCAGAAAGTGAGACCAGACCATGATTTATTGCCCTGTCTTTTCAATGGGTTCCAACCAGTACTGCCCTAATTTGCATAAATTAGAGTGGCATAATTAGAGATATTAAAGCCAGTGTTCTCAGCATATTTTCGTTGAGATCATTTCTTATTTAAAGAGGTAGAGATTCCTGAAATACCAGCACCAGCCCTCCAGGTACATCAGCACTGAGACCTAAAATGTATTTCTCATTGTAAGGACCATAAGAGTAGAATTGAGGGACTGGGGGAAGCAGAAGCAGAGTCCAAAGAACAAAGGAACTCTAAGAAGGTGGACATAATCTTTGCTCTGAGGTGAACACACTCACTGTGGAAAAGCACATCAGGACATGTTTTAAAGGCTGGCTGAGAAAGCTTCACCATTAAATGAATGGTGACAACTGGTCAAAAACTAGCCAAGATTACCATTGGCTAAAAAAGATGGCTACGAATGTTCCATGGGTTAAGAGAGCCAGTGGGGAAAGCCATTGGTTAAAACAGCTGGCTGGGAAAGTGCAGGATCATTGCCTGGAAAAAGTTATTTGTGAACCTGCCCTTTCATAGCCATTGGCTAAGTGATAGAAGTGGCTAAGAAAGCTTCATGACCATTGGTTGAAAGAGCTGACTCCTTTGGAACGTAAGCTCCTTGAGGGAAAGAACTTAATTCACTTTTGTCTATATCTGCAAAACCTATCACACTGTCTGGCACACAGTGATGATTAATAAATGTTTGTTGAATGATTAAACACCATTCTACAAATGAGTACAAACAAACAAACCAAATTAAGGCCAGAGTTAAAATATGAGTTGGCAAAGAAAACATTACAATTTCAAGTCAAGTGCTGTTTCCAATGTTCCCTCCCAACAGAATAGTACCATGTTATTTCTCTGCAGATGTAATCACCAAGTAGTTTACTAATATGATATTCAACAGTTTTTCCAATAAAAGTTGCTTAATCTCTCAGCTTCATATTTTCCTTTACATTCTGCAATCACCAAAAGAACAGGAACCATCTAAACTTGGGTAATTGCTATATTCACTAAGTGCTCGATATTTTTATTAAGTGCATGATTTATACAGCCTAGCAATTACAAATTTTCACTGGTGACTGGAATTGTTTAATTCGGACTGTGCTTAGGGTCCTCTCAGAAACAGTTCGATGGGATTCTATTGAATGTAGACTTCTGAAGTTCTTGTTTGACTCTGCTGCATATAAAACTAAAGACTGTGCAAAGGTTGGGGTTCGAGGGGGTTTAGGGTTAGGGTTAGGGTTAGGATAGTTGACAGGGAGAGTCATTTCCTAATCCTGCCACCTGGAGACGGACAAAACAGTAGTCTTCCTGGATTTATAGAGCTCACCATGAAGATCAAGCCTCATCCTATATCCAGATTTGGGAAGGTCTGGGAGGAAAGGGTTGGAGGGGGAAGATAGTGGAATGAGGTAACTCCCTTAGCTATCTAGGAGTCGCTAGGTGGCGCCATAGTGCACAGAGCACCTGGCCTGGAGTCAGGAAGACTTCTCTTCAAAGTTCAAATTTGGCCTCAGACACTTACTAGCTGTGTGTCTCTGGGCAAGTCACTTAACCCTTTTTGCCTCAGTCCCTAATCTGTAAAATGAGCCGGAGAAGGAAATGGCAAACTATTTCAGTATCTCTTGCAAGAAAACCCCAAATGGGGTCAGGAAGAACCATTGAAACCAGTAAACAACAATGTATCCTAAGGCTATGCAAAAGTTGTCTTGCATTACGATGCAATCCTGACATCTACTGGTCATGGGCCTTCATTGCAGCCAGGATGCCTGCTGTTGTTTCCATTTGTTGAAATAAAATTGCTTTTGATACACTGTAACCTGGGAGGGGCAATCGGAGAGCTGAGAACTGAAATGCGCCATCTCTCTCACATTACCACACAACTTCTCTTAGTTGAACTGAACGTCATGCAGAGATGAAGGTTATTGTGGTCAGTGTGTAGTAAAGGATTGGGGAAGATGGTGAGAGTCCTTTACTGAGGCAAGGAGGTGGCCTAGTGGAGAGAGGGCTGGATGTGGAGCCAGGAAGATCTGAGTTCAAATTCTGCATCCAGAAATTTACTTGTGTGATCCTGAGGCAAATCTTTCAGCCTGTTTCTTCATCCATGAAATGGAGAGTAGTGGTAGCATCTGCCTCAAAAGCTTATCCTGAGGATCGAATGAAATATCAAAGTTTTGCAAATTCTAAAGTGAGATAAATATATATACACACACATACAAATACATACATATACATGTACATTTACCAATATCGTTTTAATAATAACTTTGGGTGACTAAGTAATTTTGACTATTATAAATACTCAAATTAACTACAAAGGACCTATGTAGGAACATCTGTCTGCATTCAGAGAAAGAACTGGTAAACAGAAGATAGAATGATTTTTGCATTTCACACACACACAAACACACACATATT
This sequence comes from Petaurus breviceps papuanus, assembly GCF_028583685.1. Lineage (NCBI taxonomy): Eukaryota > Metazoa > Chordata > Mammalia > Diprotodontia > Petauridae > Petaurus > Petaurus breviceps. The sequence goes on from NW_027187330.1 coordinate 7,048,485, forward strand.
TGTGTCTAATGGTAGATATTTAGTTAATGGTATATATCTAAAAGGAATAGCAAGTTGTACAAGACAGAGTTGCAATTTCATGTGCATTCATCTTTTTCTACTGTTAGGGAAATATTTTATTTCATAAATTAAAACTAAAATAAATAAAATTATTTTTAAAAAATGAGTGTATATACATATATCTGCATTTCTATGTATGTACCCATATATGTATATACATATATATGTACTTTTCTGATGTGCAAAGCTGTGTATCCCCCAGAAATCTAGTCTCTTAGGAGGTAGACTATATTTCTCTCTTCTAAGCATCTTAAGTAATGAAACTAGAGTCAATACTATGCCACAATCTGTAGGTTACTCTTTCAATATTAAATAAATTGAGAAAACAAGCTTTTACATTTCAAATATTTAATTTACATTTTTAATTTTAATTATCTATTTTCCCAATTACATGTAAAAATAATTTTTAATCTAAGTTAATTTGGGGTTTTTTTGTTTTAGTTTTTGTTTTTTTGTTATGGTTTTTGTTTCGGGTTTTTTTTTTTGCTTGTTTGTTTGTTTGTTCTGATTGTTAGTTCTAGGCCTTGGGCTAGTGAGGAGCACAAACAGCTGACTAGACCTTTCTTTTCCCCATCTCTATCCCTCCTTTCTCCTCCTTGGGTTAACCATTTTCCCATTTGTAATTCACTCATTCAACAAACATTTATTAAGTGTCAACTATTTGCTAGGAGTTGTGTTTAATGCTAGAAAGACAACACAAAAGCCAACAAGTAATTTACATTCTATTGGGGAGAAAACATGGACCCAAATGGGTATATACAATCATGCAGGATAGATCAAGGTAACCAAGTACAATGGGCTTCTCTTTCGCTCCGCTTCCTATCTCTGTTACTTCCCAGAGGATAGTTCCCCTTTCTGGCCACCATTGCCCTTTAGATGTCGTCTTGCCCATTAGAACGTATGCACTATTACTTTGGTGTTGGGGAAATGCAATTGACAAAAGCATTTGACCTGAAACTTGAAAGAAGATATAGATTCAAAGAGGCTGAGATGAGAAGGGAGAACATTCCATTCACAGGAGACCAGTACAAAGGCACTGAGAAAGGGCTGCTATATTTAAGAAAGAACACAACAGTAGGTCAATATGGATGAGTTCTGGATGGCATGGTGGCAGGTAGCCAAGTGAAGAGGTTACATGGTCCCAGGAGTGCCCAGCTGCGGGGACAACAGGAGGAAGGTCAAAAGAGGGATGAATCATGGAGAAAATATTATTAGTTCTGTTTTAGACATGTTGAGTTTAAGCTGCCTGTGGGAAATTTTCTCAATGATCAGTAGGCATTGGTGACGTGGAATAGGCACTCAGGGGAGTCTAAGGCTAGAAATATAGATCTGAATGCTTTCTACAGTAAGATAGAAGTCAAGCCAATGAGAGCTGATGAGAGGATTAAAGGAAAGAGTACAGTGAGGAAAGAGAAGAGGACTTAGCAGAAAGCCTTGGGACACACCCACAGTTAATGGGTGTGACAATGGATGGAGATTCAACAAAGAAGACTGAGAAGAAGCAATCAGGCAGGTAGGAGGAGAGCCAAGAGGGAACAGTGTTACAAAACCCTAGAGGAGAGTGTCAAGGAGGGCACTGACTGATTTTTGCCTTTCTTTGCAACCCCAGTACATAGCACAATGCATGTAGCAGGTGCTTGATAAATCCTTATTGACTTAGCAGAGATCCGTGGACTTCATTTTACCAATAAGAATAGTTCTAGCATCTAACATAAATTTAAACATCTGAAAATGTTTCACAACAACAAAATGTTGAGAATCAAGGTATTGCCCCCTCTTTTCATCGAATATCTTCATCAAGTGAGTTTGCACAAAATAAGGTTGCTTGTATCCCTAACGACATATTGCCACTGAAAATAAATGTATTTCAATGAATGAATATCCCAAGCAGAGAATCATTCAAGTTATTTTGTTGATTTTTATGACCTTCATTAGGCCTTAGGCCTGGTAACACAAGACATAGAACCCCAGTGCATTAGTCTTTGGCTAGAGCTAGTCTTGTGTTCATCGCTGTAACTTTTCTTTCCTGAAAGATATTTTTAACATGTCACAGCTAAACATGTGGCAGTCATGAGGTAAAGTCACTTCCCTCCAGTCACACAGAGCAGCCAAGACTGACCCAGAATGTGAGTAAGCTTCTTTGAGATCTGTTCACTACCTGTCCTGTCCCCTTTTCTCAATCGGTTTTTTAATAAAAGCACAGGAGGGAGTGGGGAGGGAACTTTTGTATGGAATGACTGCTGTGAATTTCTAATTGTTCTAAAAGAATTAACCAAATTCCAGCCAATAATTGGTTGGTCATTGTCCTTTTTGCCTGAAGAAGACCAAAGTGACATCACTATGTTGGTGGCAAAGTACAATGTGTCCAACTGTGACTGATCAGACCAACTGGAGCTCGGAAGGTTCTACCACAGGTCAGGAACAAATAATCCACATGACCATTTGGAGCAAAAATAATAACAATGAATTACATAATATTTTAAGGTTTGCCAAGCCCTAAGCAAATGTTATCTCATTTTATCTTTACAATAACATCTGAAGTCAGTATTATTACTATCATTTTAAGGTAGAGTAGCTTGTTTAGAGGTCACACAGCTATTAAGTGCCTGAGGCAAGGTTCAAGCTCAGGTGTTCCTGACTCCAAAGGCAACAGTCTATCCAATGAAACATCTAGCTGCTATGTATCCCCCCCCCCCCCCGCCAAGCCATGTAGTAAAACTATATGTATTGGTTTAAAAGAGTCTTATCTAGGTTTGAAGGGATTAAAGAATGGAGGGGAAGGAGGAAAGGAAGGAAGGAAGGAAGGAAGGAAGGAAGGAAGGAAGGAAGGAAGGAAGGGAGGAAGGAAGGAAGGGAGGGAGAGAGAGCTAGTTTAAGAACTTTGAATACCTCCCATGCACTCAGTCCCAGCAAAAGAATTGTGTAAAAAGCACAGAAAATTAAAGTAAGCAATCAGAAAACAACTAAGTCTAGGAGACACAATTGACTCTTTTCCCCTCTATCTCTTCTTCTTCCACGAACCAAATGAGGAAAAGCAGGACATGGAGAATTAACTTTTCTTCCTCTCTCAATAATCCTTGTACTTGGTTCACGGTCTTTTTCTTTATCTTAACTCTTGCCCTCCTTCTACAGGGCTTAAACATACCTGTTTATGTTGCCCCTTAATTTCCCAGGTCCTCAATCAACTGGACTACCATGACCTATTCCTTTACTTCTCAGTTACTCACATTTGGCCATACATCTGATCTTGCTACCAGGCATCAGTGTTTGATTTCCATGTTCAAGAAATCCCAAATTTCTTTATCTCATAATAACCCTTTATTATTCCTTCTCTCCCCAATTTACTATCCCCAAAGCCATTTGGAGGCCTCACTGTGGGCTGCAATCCCTCTACCACTCAGTACTTTGCCAATCCATCATCCTTGTTCTGACCACAATCTTCTCTTCCCAATCTCAACCCTTTGTTGAGTTAGTTAAACCAATACTCTCTACTCTAATACCCTTGCTGTCTTGTACTATCTCCCATGCCTCTTCCAAACCCCAGTCTTACATTACTCTTCACTGCCTGTGTCCTTCCCTTTTACTTGTGTTACTGAATAGAACTAAGTAGAAGTCAAGAAACCACACTAACTGAGTGTACTACAAATACAGGTTTTGTCATCTCAACAGAGCCCTCATACAACAAGGTGACCCTTCTCCTCCCAAAATGAGTCTCTATATCACTCAGAAAAACAGCTGTTCTAAGCCTTTTCTTCCCCAAGCCTCTCCCTCCCTCCCTCTTGCTCTCAGCTGAGAATCTTCCCTCACATCAAAAATAAATATTTTTTAAAATTGGGCCATTTGCTATGGGCTCCCTTTTCTTTCCTTCTTTTTCTCCCACATCCCTCTGATATCACCTCCAAACACCTATTTTCTCCTTTACTCCCATTTCTGATTAAGAGGCAGCCCCTACCACGCTCTGGACCCCAACTCCCCCCATCTTTTACAAAAGGTTGTCCCTACTATCCTTTCCCCGGTCCTAAACTTCAGTCTCTCCTTATCTCCTGGTTTTTGTGACACTGCTCCCTCTTGGCTCTCCTCCTACCTGCCTGACTGCTACCCCTCAGTCTTCTTTGTTGGATCTCCATCCATTGTCACATCCATTAACTGTGGATGTATCCCAAGGCTTTCTGCTAAGTCTTCTCTTTACTCTCTATCCTCTCATCAGCTTTCATTGGCTTGACTTCTATCTTAATGTAAATAACATTCAGATCTATCTATCTAACACTGGAGTCCCCTGAGTGCCAATCCCATATCACCAACTGCCTATTGGTCATTGGGAACATTTCCCCTAAGCAGCTTAAAGTCAACAGGTCTAAAACAGAATTAGTAATCTTTTCCCCATGATTCATCCCTCTTCTGAACTTCCCTCTTACCATTGAGGACACCGTTGTCACCTCAGCTGGGCACTCCTGGGACCTTGGCCACCTGTCACTTGGTCACCTGTCACCATGCCACATAATTCATCCACATTGGTCTTTTGTTGTGTTCTTCCTTAAATACAACAACCCTGTCTCAGTGCCTTTATACTGGTTATCTCCTATGAATGGAATGTTCTCCCTCAGCCTCTTCAAATCTATATCTTCTTTCAAGTCTCAGGTCAAATGCTTCCTCATGCAAGAGTTCTTCATCAATTCCATTCACCCAATCCCAAGGCAATAGGGTGTGTATTGTAATGAGCAAGGCAACATCTAAAAGGGAATGGTGGGGGTGGCCAGGTAGCACAGCGAGTAAGAGCATCGGCTCCAGTGTCGGGATGACCTGGGGATCAAATCTGGGCTCAGATACTTAGCACCACACCCAGAAATAACTGGCCGTGTAACCTTGAACAAGTTACTTAACCCCGATTGCTAAAAAAAAAAAAAAAAAAAAAGGAATGGTGGCCAGAAAGGGGAACTGTCCTCTGGGAAGTAACAGAGACAGGAAGTGGAGCAATAGACAAGTCCATCCTTATCTTGATCTATCCTGCATGATTGTATATAACCATTTGGGTTCATGTTGTCTCCCCTAATAGAATGTAAATTACTTGTTGGCTTCTTATTTGTCTCTCTATAACTAAACATAGCTTGGGGCAAATAGTTAGCATTTAATAAATATTTGTTGAATGAGTGACAAATGGTGAAATGGTTAACCAAAGGAGGAGCAAGGAGGGATGGAAACAGGGTAAAGAAAGGTGGTGTCAGCTAAGCTAGTGTTCCTCACTAGGACAAGGCCTGCTGGTTATTGCCTTAGTCCTCTAGGCTTGCTGACCAGCACTGCACACTCCTGTTAAAATTGTATATAGTCTGCTGCTTTCCCTGCCCTACCCTTCCTTCTTAATGGCATCTCAACAACCCCCACTAGAAGGCTAGACAATGACCACCAAGCATTCACTCTGCTCCATACTCAGTTCAAGATGCCGTTCTGTCTGAGGCTCCTTCTGATCCCTGGTTTCTCCAACATATCAGCTACTCCTTCTTGACTCTCTCAAACAGGATGGAGACTCCCTCCACTATACCTCATGTCTCTTCTAGCATCTTCTCTGAGGTTATTCAAGGTCAAGAACAAAAACCAATGGAGTCTGAGAAACTTCTCAGCAGTAGGTAGAAAGCTGGTCAAATGAATGACCACGTCGAAATCTAGAGGGGGAAGGCAATCTAGGTCATAAAATAGTATAGGAAGAAAGGAGGAAGGAAGGAGAGAGGGAAGAGAAGAGGAAGGAAGGAAGGAGGAAGGAAGGAAGGAAGGAAGGAAGGAAGGAAGGAAGGAAGGAAGGAAGGAAGGAAGGAAGGAAGGAGGAAGGAAAGAAGGAGGAAGGAAGGAAGGAGGAAGGAAGGAAGGAGGAAGGAAGGAGGAAGGGAGGGAAGAGAGGAGGAAGGAAGGAGGGAAGGAGGAAGGGAAGGGGAAGGAAGAAATGAGGAAAGAAGAAAGGAAATACTCTAGAATGATATTTCAAAACATCACCAAATGGTGTTACATGAAGAGCTACAAATTTTACTTTGGAATTGCTACAACTAATCTTACCCTTTCCATGACTTGATTTTCAAGATGATGACTGTTATCAATGAACTCTCTCCCCCTAGAAAAGAATTGTGGAAAGAAAAATATCTTATTTTTCCCTCTTAGGAGGGATGGGTAGGGGAAAATGTGCATAAATGTGATGACTGCAATTAATTGGTAATTAGCCTTTGCTTTCATCTTTGCTAAGCAAACACAGAGCAGGGAGCAATGCTCACATGAAAAGTAGCCTTTAGGCTTCTGTTTTTTTCATTTTTCATTTTAAAAATGAGACCGTGACAAAGGACCCTTTTGGGCTCTAATGTTCTATGACTTTGTTACTTGGTATGTTCCTGAACTTTTCTTAGTCCAACCAATGTAAGGCTCAGGACACATCTGCTACTAACTTGACCCTAAGAAAATGTCTTCCTTTTCCTTCTCTCCAGAATTCCACTTCATCCTGGAGGACACAGGGAAATTGACCAATGGGACACAGAAAAAACGTATAGCTAAAGAAACTCCAGATAAAGAAATAACCTAGAACTTGAACCCAAAGTGTCCATAAAATCTGGAGTAGAAGACAAAATGAGAAACAAGGATGTGGTGAACCTGGGATGGAAGGCAGGGGAATCATAACTGAATGTATTACATTCTTATTCCATCTCATAGTGTCTCTAGCTTTCTTTGAGGCATGGCTCATCTCATACATGGGTCTCCCCCACTATCCACGGTTGTTAAGCCTCAGTTCTCACCTTACTTTGTATTTACCTAACTGTTGCACCCACCACCCACCCCAAGAAAGAAAATAAGTGCCTAGAGCCAGACATTCTTTTTTGTTTTGTTTTCCTTTGTACTCTCCCCGCCCTGCCCACCTACCTCCACCAGTACCTACTACAATACCTGCCACATAGTAGGTACCTCATAAAAAGCTTTTTGTTTTGGTTGTTGCTGCTGCTGTTGCTGCTGTTGAATAATCTGGGAAAATCTGAAACTTTTTAAAACAGTTAACAGCTTCTTCTCTAATACCCAGAAGGTGGCACTCTATGCAAGGAACAAAACCAAGCACCAACAAGTCAGAAAGAATGCTGAGCTCATCAGACAGAGCTTTCCAGTGCAGAAGCTGCTGTGCCTTTGAGAGCTCAAACCTGCGGGCTTTTGATTTCAGCATCCCCAGGCACAAGCCAGGAGCCCCAGGGAGCCCCAGAAGGTGGCTTTCCTTTAACAGTTATTGAGGATATCCAAGCTGTGCAGTCTCTGTCCCCCTGATAACATATGCCTTCTTTTCACCGAAGTGGCACTGGGGTGAAACACAGCAAGAACACAGGGTGGTGCTGGGGAAGGGAAAGGAGGGGGAAAGGAAAGGAAAAGGGGGAGAGGGAAAGGGGAAGGAGAAAGGAGAGAGGAGAGGAGAGGAGAGGAGAGGAGAGGAGGGGGGGGAGAGGAGAGGAGAAAGGGGAAGGAGAGGAGAAAGGGGGAGGAGAGGAGATGAGAAAGGGAGAGGAGAGGAGAAGAGAAAGGGGAAGGAGAGGAAAGGAAAGGAGAAAGGGGAAGGAGAGGAGAGGAGAAAGGGGAAGGAGAGGAGAGGAGAAAGGGGAAGGAGGGGAGAGGGAGAGGGAAAGGTAAAGGGAGAGGGAAAGGGAAAGGTAAAGGGAGAGGGAAAGGTAAAGGGAAAGGAGAGGGAGAGGAGAGGAAGTTTAGGTTCTTTCTGGATGGTCCAGTTCTCACTACGTAAGAAGATCCCTAAGTAGGCAGAGTGCCCTGCAGTTGCCTGCTGGTTTCTGGCTGCAGTCAGAAGCTGATCTGGATGACTCAGGTGCCACAGACAGGCAGAAGAATGCTTACTGCGGAAGAGCAGCCACCAAGGTAACCTGGTCTAAGCTTTAGCTTTTAGTGGAAAGGTGGGAGGTGCGGGTGGCAGGCGCCTCCCCTTTCCAGTTTCTGGGCCCTGCATTTTGACCTTGGGAAAGCCACTGCACTTCTCTTGTCTGCCATCCCTAACTTCTAGAATGGGGATAAAAACCTACCCTCTATTTTTTTTAGCAGAGGTAGAGAACTGAAATATGTACCATTTTCTTAGGGAGGAATCAGATGCATATAGAATAGAAAGGCAATTTAAGGACAGCTACAGTGTTTATTTGGAGATGGGTTTTGTTTTTTTTAAATAGCGTGCATGGCATGTCACAATTCTCCTAGCTTAGAGAAAGAGTGAGAGGTTGGCTGTCTCTGAGGTCACAAAGCTAATGGGGGGAAGGATAAATAGTGCATCTTCTACAGAGTGACCAATATTTGTTATTTAATAAACTCATAAAAGATCAGTGTACTATTTGCTTAACAGTGATATCAAGCAACTCCCCCCATCCACTGCCTGCACCCCCAAACAAAAAGTGTGTGTGCATGCATGTGTGCATGTGCATGCGTGTGTGTGAGTGCTGTGTGTGCTGTGTGTGTGTATGTCCTATGTGTCCTGGAAACTCTCAGGAAAGCTACATTGAGCTTCTCATTCTGTGATCCAATGTGCTGGCATAAATGGTTGAATTATTTTTATATCATCAACCCCAGGCAAAGAGGAAAGAGAATGGTCCAGCCATAGACAATTCATCAATCAATAGTTTGATTATCCATTTCTCCATCCCCTTTTCAATCTTTCAGTTCAACAGCAAATAGTGGGATTTGACAATTACTTAATAAGTGCTTACTATATGAAAAGAGCTGCATTACTGCTTAGGTCATAAACATGAGAAAAGACACACACCCATCCTCAAAGAGCTTATAATTTAACAGGAATCACAGGATAATAGACTTGGAGCCAGGATGGACCTCAGAGGTCATCTAATCTAATGCCTTCATTTTATAGACAAAGAAAATGAAATTGAGAGTTATCAAGTAACTTTCTCAAGGTCATATGCATATGAGTGCCAGAGAACCTAGGTTCTCTGGGGCCAAAGCTAGAACTATTTCCACCACTCTAAGGTGTAAGGTTATTAAGGACAGGTAGTGGGCCTGGACCTACAATTTTACTTTGTTATTATGTAATTGTTCAAGTTGTGTCCAACTCTTCCTGAGTCCATTATGGGTTTTCTTGGCAAAGACACTGGAGTGATTTGCCATTTCTTTCTCCAGCTCCTTTTACATATGAGGAAGCTGAGGCAAATAGAGTTAAGTGACTTGTTCAGGATCACACATATGGCAGGCACCTGAGGCCAGATTTGTACTCAGGAAGATGAGTGTTTCAGACTCTAGGCCCAGTACTCTGTCCCTTGCACAATCTAGCTGCCTGGGATTTAGTCTAAGGAATAATGAGATAAAGAAACCACTTCTACCAAATCAGATTGGCAGCTTCTCTGTAACTTAGGTCTTATAGAATTGCACAGAGTATTGAGAAGTTAAGTGACTGGCACAGGGTCACCTATCTACTTTGCTTCAGAGACAAAACTTGAACTCATGTCCTCCAGGCTTTAAGACTAGCTTTCTATTTACTATATCACACTGTATAGCTGTAATTCAAGTCAGAAAATTATTAAGTCCAGAGGTGAGGAGAGTGTCTTGATAGACTCTGAGAGAGAAAAATTACTTCTAGGTAGGAAACCAGAAAATTTCCTAAAGGAGGTGGCAACTCCCTTGAGGAAGGGCAACATAGCTCAGTAGAAAGAGGATTGGTTTTGCTCTCACTGGATCTGGGTTCAAGTCCTGGCTGTGATACTATAATGTTGGGCAAGACACCATTTATGACTCTCTAGACCTCAGTTCTTCACATATAAAGTGAGAGAGTTTGATTAGATGAGTTTTAAAAGAGTCCCTTCTAGCAATAAATCTACCATCCTATGGTTTTCATATTATGTGAGAGACAGAGGAATCTGGGTATGGGAGATAGTATGAGCAAAGTCATAGAGGCGGGAGAGGGTAAGAAGCAATCAGTAAAAAGTAAGTCATCTCATTTGAATGGAATTTGGAGTTTGTGAAGAGGAGTGCCACACAACAGAAAAGTAAAGATAGATTGCCAGAAAGGTAGATTGAAATCTGATTGTCAAGTTCCTTGAATGTCAGGTTAAGGGGTTTATATTTTATAGTATGTGGTAGGCAATGGAATGCCAGGGAAGGTCTTTGAGTAAGGTAGTAACATAAGAAAAGGAGCTAGGTGGTATAGCAGACAGAGCACCAGGTCTGAAGTCAGGAACACTCTTCTTCCTGAGTTCAAATCTGACTTCAGATGCTTCCTAACAGTGGGACCTGGGGCAAGTCTCTTAACTTGTGTGTCCTCATCTGTAAAATGAGTTGGAGAAGGAATTGGCAAACTGTTCCAGTATCTTTGCCAAGAAAACCCCAAATGGGGTCACAGAGAATCAAACATGACTGAAAAAATAACTGAAAGCAACCTAATCATAAGGAATATTTAATCATAAGGAAGATTACTTTGATAGTGGTGTAAATCAGTGGTGTCAAACTCAAATAGAAAGAGATCCTTCCTGGATGCATGTTGATTTAAAAAACCATGAATCAACATTATCTATGTTTTATGGTATTTTCATCTATTTGTTATGCATTTCCAAAATACATGTGAATCTGACTAGGAATGCACTCGTGTTCTTCAGGCCACATGTGAGTTCAAGACCTCTGGTCTTGAATATTTTGGAGAAACAATATAAGAGGCAAGAAACCTACCTAAGAGACTTTGGGACATTAATGTTAGATATTTCAGAGGACAAAGCAAAGGATTTAACAACTGTGGGAAGAAAAGGACAGAAAAAGAACCAAAAATTGTCCCATTTTCTCTCTGTGTGTGTGTGTGTGTGTGTGTGTGTATGATTGCACCATTAAGAGAATCAGGGAAATTACAAGGTGAAATCATGGAGGAAGATTAGATGTAGAGGGTTGTAATGGAACAAATACTGTGTTCTAAGCCCTGGGTTCAACTCCTGGTTACAGAACCATGTGATTGTCATTTTATTCTCTATGTCTCAGTTTCTCCATCTACAAAATTAAGAGATGCAATTTCTTGATCTTGTCATTTTATTCTCTATGTCTCAGTTTCTCCATCTACAAAATTAAGAGATGCAATTTCTTGATCTTTTAACTGTGATGGCCTTTTCCAATAGATCACTGATCTCACTCTCATTTTAGAGTCAGAAGTTCTAGGTACAAGTTTCAACTTGGGCTCCTCAGTCCTAATATTCTAACCATGGTTTTAATTTTGGACATGTTGACATGTTAGACCTTCTGTCTCCTTATCCAAGGTGTCACCTTTGAGATATGAGTGTTTTAGTCCTATCTACCCCCACCTTCTCCCCTCTAAAGTGCCTCCTTTCACACTAACACATGCTCTTGGGTTATAAAACATGAATTAGGCCATGGAGAGGGTCTATGATTAAATTCTCCTGGAAAGTAGAACCAAGAACCACATTTGAGTTGGAAACGACTTGAGACCATCTAGTTCAACCCCTACCATCCTTACTTTATAGATGAAGAAGATTAGGATCAGAAAGATAAAAATGATGACAGATATCCCACAGCTAGCTGGTAGCATTGCCAGAACTAGAACTCAGTTTTCCTGATTCTTAATTTATTTCTCTTTCAATGACACCACAGTGAAGGAAAAAAAATAAGAAAGAAAATAATGATGAAATTGGTTGACCTACAAAAGAATCATGGATGTTACTATTCTTCAGAGGGCTTCTTAAATAGACAGATATAAGACGGCATAGAGAAAGTATAGGAATTTGGGTCAAGAAAGAATATGGAAGCAAGGACAAGGAACAAAAGAATTGTTACCTTTTTGACTTATCAATGAAGGCTGAGGAATGGTTAGAAAGATAGAAGAAGCAAAAGAGGACACTATCTCTCAGAATTTTGTTTATTTTGTTTTCAAATTTCTGTAATCTTTCTTTATTCTAGAAATATTGCCTCTCGCCAGACCTCTCTGGCCCACATTTACAAGTTCCTTCACCATATTTCCAATCCCAGAACTGTTTTGTAGCTGAATTAGTATAAAATGGCTAGAGTCCAATGGGAAGGAGGTATAATGTGGCCAGAACTGTTCTCCCATCCTACAGTTCTACTGACTTTTCTTCCAGGAAAATACTAAGGATCACTGTGAAGCAGAAAGTGCAGAAATCACACATGACATATGCAGAAAGCCCAGTGTGAAGCAAGGAATGGCTGCCCTCATTCTGCAGTGATTTGCAAATGAGTCATCAATGATATGTAGGATGGTCTGAGAATCATAGCATCCTCCCCTCTGTTCAAGCTCACTCCAGTCTGGAAGACAGAATACTAACAAGTGGGCATGAGTGGCTTGGTAGGAGCTATCAGTGCTAGAAAGAGAAAACAGATATGGACCAACATTAATTATGTCAGTGGAGAAATGAGCCAGTGACTCTACTCCATCCCTTGTCCCCCTCTCTTCCTCTGTCCCTCTCTCCATTCCAAAATATAGTCTCCTCTCTTTCTAGAACTGGAAAATGCTTGAACAGTTCCAGCTGCCTGTCCTTTAAGGAAGTTCAGTGCAATTTAACATGTTTTTTAAATAGCATTATGCGCCAGGTATGGCAAATACACTGATTAAAAAATGAAACAATTCCTGCCCTCCAGGAACTTATAGCTCCCTGGAGAGATATGTGCACAAAGATAATTAAATGCAGAAGATGTGCAAAATAAGTATGAAGTAATATTGGGGTTGGGAAAGAATTAACAAAGGGAAAAGTCAACAGAAGCATCTTTTTAAGAGGTAACATTTGAGCTGGGTCTTGAAGGGAATTGGAGGGTCCAAGAATAGATGAGAAGGGAGTGTGCTTCAAGCATAGGAAACAATCAATACAAAAGAAGAAGGAATGCCACGTAAAAGGAATAGCAAGTAGGCCAGTTGGACTGGGACCTTGAGTGTGCAAGGAGCAGAAATGCATCATCACCTTGGAAAGAAAGATTGAAGCCAGATTTTGAAGGACTCTAAATACTCAACAAAAAATTTTTATTCAATCTTAAAGGCAATAAGGAAAAGACTTTGTAAGAAAAAGAGCCCATATTTTGACAGAATCATAGAATCTCAGAGTTGGATAGGATCTCAAAGCCCAGTTAGTCCATACCTATGGAGGAATCCCTTCCATGACATTTCCAACAAGTGGTCATCTAACCTCTCAAAGACCTCAATTAGGAAGGAACCTCTTATGAGTATAGTTTTCCCCTCTTTATTGGATCCTACTTCCCTTCAACGAATCCTCCCAATAGGAGCACTGTGGTACTGATGAGTTCCTTTAGGCATTCTTATTGGGAGGTCAACCTACATTCCATGGCTTGTTAGACTAGATGCCTGAAACAAGTATTCTCCCTATGATCATGCTCTGAGGAAGGAAACAGGAGTAAATGAATAATTAGGACTGTAGTAATTGTGGATGGGGAAGGGTTGGGAAGAAGAAAAAGGAAGAGGAGGAGGAGGAGGAGGAGAAAGAAAAGAAGAAAGAAGAAGAAGAATTGATATTTGAGAAGGCAACAGCCCTTACCTTTTATTATTTACACAAAGAGAGACTATTTAGTAATACCAAAAACTTCTCAAACTTTAAGTTGATTTTTTTAAATGGTGAAAAATGATCTCACATTTAGCTCCCTCTGCCTATCCTTTGAAAGCTTAAAGGATTGGCATCACTGTTTTTCCATACTATTTGAAGGGCAAATGGATGAGCTACAATGGGGGTAGGGGCTTCCAAAAGACAAAGCCTTGCTTTAAAAAATTGAACCAGTAAAGTTAAAAAGTGAAAGCTTCTAGAGAAGCAGGAATAGTGGGAGCAGTTCATGGTTATGCAGCATCTTAGAGAATCACAAAGTTTTTAGCTCATATAACACATACATGATTATTCCCATTTCCAGATAAACTGACATTCAGAGAGGTTGAGAGGTTTGGCCCCCATTGAGTGGCTAGTAAGCATCAGAGCCAGGATCCAACCCAGATCTCTCCTGACTCCTCACTCTTTCCAAGCTTTCACTCCTACACCAAGCTGCCTCTTGGGGGGCCCTAAACCATCACAGGGTGGATCCTTGTATAAAACTTAAGAAAACAGAAAATAAAGGGCATTCTAAATATATTTCCTTTCTATAGATGCTGATCTTCTATTACTGGAAAACAGGAATTAGCTTGTCTCTTTGAGGATGTGGTTGGTTCTGTATAAAAAGGATACAGAAGAAATTTGCACATAGGTTGTCAGCTTCATTATGTTTCCTACAGCTTCCAGCAGAAGAAAGACGTTTGCAGCAAGATATTTCGGTAAGAATTTGATTTTTTTAATCATTTCCTTGTATTTCTTCTTTACTCGACTCAGGCGATGGGAAGTCTTGGACTGGTATTACCAAAAAGGACAGTTTTGGTCTCTTATACAGGGTGGGAGTCTAGCTAACGGATAAAAGAGGAACCTTCTTTAGCATTGCCCATGCACTGAGAAAAAGGAATTTGAAATTGCAGAGAAAAACATGTCCTCAGCTCACCTCCATAGTTTGTTCAAGATGTGACCACCCTGATGAATTAGCTCACTAGGTTTGCTGTCCACACGTGAGGACAGTCTCCATAGGGTCTCTCAAGGGGCATTTGGACCCAGAGCTTCAGGGCTTGGAGTAAACTCAGGGTCCAGAGTATGTAATAAATGTATACAGTAAGAAGTGAACATTTGACTTTAGATATGATTATTTTATATCTTAGAATAGAGAAAGAAAACCTCAAGGTACTTGTTTAGACAGGTGATTTGCTTTCACATTTAGGTTGCAGCAATCCACACAAGCCTGTTTTTGAAAATTTAACTCACTGAAGGAATCAAATCTGGAAAAATGACCATTTGAATTAAGTTGACCATTTTTTTAATCTGACAATAATGAGTTTAGTTAAAACAGCTAAGCTTGCACACAGTGTTATAGATTATTTGTCAAACAAACGAACAGAAGAAAAATCAGCATTTGTTTTGGCTAAATTCAATCACGGTTATTGGTTTTGTTTTTTTCCCCCAAGTTAGTCTGTGTGTGGACATGGTATAATTCTTGGGGGCAGTTAAAGATTCTCAGAATGACGCATGATAAAGACAGTAAATCTAGACCAAGAATGATAGTTTTGCTGCTGCTGCTGCTGCTGCTGCTGCAACTGCTGGTAATGAAGATGATGGTGAATGAACCTATTAGAGGTGTTCTGTATTGAGAAAGAGGTCTAGGAGGACCCAGAGTTTGGAGGAAGTGGGAAAGGAATCTCTTATTATTGTCCTTTAATGTATATATATGGCAATCAACTGTTCTGGGAAGGGAAAGTTACTTGTATTCAGAGAAGGTACCAGTTATGCTTGTCGCAGATGCTTTACTGTCTTCATAATCTAATTCTTTGAAATAAGAGTAAGATTCAAATGCCACAGGAGAGCCCTACATTCGTTCATTAAAGCAAAAGACTAGAGTAGGTGTTATTATAGGCAGGTTGCATCTGTTTATATATAAACACAACAATTCTAAAAAAAAATTAAATGGCACTAGAAATGACTGAAAGAAAATTTGGAAATGTTTACCCATCTCCGTTTTCTCTCTGCATAGGGTTCTAAGGTTTACAAAGCCTTTTCCCAAGCATTACCTAATTTGCTGCTCACAGCAAATTGATAAAATTAGGCAGCACATTATTTAGGTCAAAATGCATCTGGCATGTATTAAGGAACTACTGTGTGCAGAGTGCTGTGCTCATAGCTGGAGAAGACCCCACATATAGATATGTTTCAGTCCCTGCTATCATGGAATTTATGATCTACTAAGGGAAGATTGTCCAGTCATTTCAGTCATGTCTGACTCTTTGTGACCCCATTTGGAGTGTTCTTGTCAAAGATGCTGGGGTGGTTTTCCATTTCCTCTTGCAGCTTATTTTATAGATGAGGAAACTGAGGCAAACAGGGTAAAATGACTTGCCTAAGGTCACACAGCTAGTAAATGTTGAAGGCCAAATTGGAGTTCATGTCTTCCTGACTCCAGGTCTGGCATTCTGTGCACTGTCCAACTACACAAGCCCAAATCATTATAATTGTGATAAATAATTATCACAATAAGTACATTAGAGGGGTGTCGGCAAAATATTGTGTGAATAAAAAATGGGAAAAGTATTTATTGAGGGCTTACTATATGCCAATTATTGTACTGAACACTGAGAATACAAATACAAAGATTGTCCATGACCTCAAGGAAACAGCACACATATGGACTGGTGCCCGGGGCACCATAGTTTTTTCTCAAGGGTTGTAGGGATCACATGAGAAGTAGATGGATAGTAGATAGGGTAGTAGATGGACACATCCAATCCTAGAACAATGGTAGAATTCATATGATTCTGGTTCATATGTGAGATTCACTGGGTCAAGGTTATTCATGATTGGAGGGATAAAGGAAGTAGAAGACCAAAACAGTCTCCAAGAGGAAATAGTCTTTGAGGTGGGTTTTAAAGGATAAAGTAAGAATGGAAAAGCATTGGAATGAGTGCTAGACTTAGAGTCAGAAAACTTGAGTTCAAACCCCACTGATTACCTGTGTGACCTTTGTCAAGTCCTCAGTTTACTCATTTGTAAAATTAAAGAGTTGGACTCATTGACCTCTAAAATATCTTCCAGGTCTAATTTTATAGAGTTTCATGGTCCTGTGAATAGTGAAAGAGTAAAAAAGAGTGACATTACAGTCACATGGAAAAGTCTAATTAGAAGTACATGGGTGGAAGATTGAGAAATGCATATGGCGACCTTATGTAATACAAGTTGACTGGTAAATAGGGTACATGAAAAAGAGTGGGAAGTAAAGCTGGAGAATAAAATGGTGCTCCATTTGTGAAGGGCTTGAATGTCAGGCTAAGTAGTCTGAACTTTCTTCATCAAGCAAAATGGTATTTAAAGATATCTTCTATTAAAATAGTCATCTTCAGAGCATCTCTGCTCAGAAGTTATCTTAAATACATCCCTTTTCCTGGTTTAGCAGAATAGGATGCAGCCATTGACCATATAAGCATGAAGGAATTAATGATTTCATAGCATTTATTAAGCACTTACTTGGTACAAAGCACTAGATGTAATGAAGTGCTAGAAATACAAATGCAAAATGGAGAGATTCCAATGAAGGAAATAACACATACGGGGTAATGGCGGCCAGAGGAGCATATTTTGGTCTGGATGAGTAGAACAATATTGACAAGCACATTACTTAAAATACCTCACAAATTTCTGAGTGACAAACCATTCAAAGCACATCAGTCAGACCTCCAGAACAGCTCTCATGATGTTCTCCTTCTTTTCACTCACACCATCAATCACATGGTCACTATCCTAATCCAGACCCTTGTTATTTCCAACCTAGATTATTATAATAAACTTTTTGTGTGTTTTTGTTTTCATTTCGTTTTGTTGGGTTTTTTTGAGAGGGAAAGGCAAGGCAACTGGGGGTAAGTGACTTGCCCAAAGTCACACAGCTAGTAAGTATGTAAAGTGTTTGAGAGCAGATTTGAACTCAGGTTCTCTTGACTACAGGGCTGGTGCTCTATTCACTATGCCACCTTGCTAACCTTATAATAAACTTCTAATTGGTCTTCCCAGTTCAATTCTTTCCCTATTTCAACTTATCCTCCACTCAGCTACCGAATTGATCTTACCAAAATGAAGGTCTAACCATATTTCCCCCATTTCAATAAACTCTAGTGGCTTTCTATCACTTCTAGGATAAATTATAAAGCCCTATGCTTGGCATTCAAACTCACCCCAACTTGGATCTAATTTATCTTTCTAATTTTAGGATATGTTGCTCTCCCTCACACTTTATAGTCCAACCTTCTTTCTATTCTTCACACAGGATATTCCTCCTCTCATCTCCATGCCTTTTCACTGGTGCTATTGCATTTATTTGGAATGCATTGCCTCCTCATCTCCATAATAATAAGAATAAGAAAAAGAATAAAACTAGCCTTTATATGGTGCCTCTAAGTTTACTTACTCCAGACCAGTAGAAATGAAACACTTCTACCTGATACTACCTTCCTAGCATCATGCCTGTGTAAAGTGTTGAGGGGGGTGGGCTTGAGGAAAGAAGCATCTTGAGGCTCTGGAAGAGCCACCGTGGGGAATATGATAGAGAGTCAGAGATCAAAGGAGTGCTATGCAGTACAGAGGGTACAGTTGAGGTTAAATACTGTAAATTTGTAAGGGAACTAAGTCATCAAGGTTTCATTACTTCCTCATCATTTTGGTAGAAGGTGAATTATGAAAATGAACCTGGGTTGTGGGCCAATATAGCATGCAGGGGCAGAGGTAGCAGACAAGTCATTGCCTTTTTTAAATGATCTGACTGTAGAAAAGGAAAAGTGAAACCAGAACAGGAAACACAGGGAGGAACAGTTAGAGACTGAGGTCATGGAGACATGCAGAGAATCACTGTAACCCTCCCTTTCACCATTTCCCCGTAGGAGCAGACTCACAGGGCTTGGTCACAACTCATCACATACCTCTCTTAGATTAAAAAAAAGCTGTTTGGGTAGGAACATCTATCTTAGAGAAAGTGGTGTTTATTTGGAGTCACTGCTACATCCCAATGAAATACATCCCAAGTGGCAATTTGGTACCACCAATAGAAATACTTTATTTTTCATTCATTCATTATTTCATACTTTTTATTTACATCATAGATAATTTGTATTTCCTTATCAACATATCAAACAAGATATCCAGTACTACAACCAACAATTCCTGACACTTTACAGTCTTGTAGAGAGCCCAGGGATGGAACTCAAGCTGTACATCCAATCCCTATGTTACCCAGGAGCAACTAGGACTGGCTTTGCATGGGGAAACCTGATGGCACCTTGAGCCTCCCCATTTTATTGCCATTAGTTTATAGATCTATATTGATAGAGTTGAAAGTCATCTTTTAAGACACCATTCCTTAAGTCCAATGCCATCGTTTTATACATGAAGAAACTGTAGACCAGTGAATCAGCTGCTAACTCAGGACTGAAACCCAATTTTCCTCATTACCATTTCAGCCCTTTCATTGCACTATGCAGACTCCTAGGATGAGACCAGTTCCTTTGCTTTGCATCTCTTCCTGCCTGCCTCCTCTCAGATCTAAAAGCACTAAAAACAAAAAGTGCATTGTCTAGCAATTCAAAAAGTATCTGTCAGTAACTCCAACACAGTTGTCCTCTCTGCACCACTCCAGTTTGCCGCTTGGAGGAGAGGGATAAAAGAAGCAAGTTTTCAAAAAATCTTCTCTGTTAGATTTTCTAAGAGAAAGAAATTTGGTATGGGGAAGAAATTCAAAGGGATTTCATCTACCACCTGGCTCCTGATGTCTTTGGACCATCTTGTGGGTGACCTAAATTATGGACAAATTTGACTTTCTATGAGCAGTTATGGTGTTCAATTCCCTAAGGCAGACAAAGATGGTAATGCTGTGGGTAGCATGTTCTCCTTCTTCACCCCTATCTATTGACTTTCTTAGATGTTTTGTAAGACTCAACTCAAGTCTCACCTTCTTCAGGAGGCCTTTTTCAGTCCCCTCAGCTGTGATGGCCACCTCTTCTGTGGTTGCCCTCAGTTCCTAGCAGGTTGTCTCCTCCAATTGAATGGAGACTCCCTGAGAGCAAGAAATATTTCACTTCTGCCTTCATATCACCAGAACTTGGAATATATAACAAGCCTTTAATAAGTGCTTCTCGGTTAATTTCTTCAGTGCAAGTGGAGCCTCAGAATTGCACTCTCTGATCAAAGTCTAGTTAGTGTGATCTGGGAAACATTCTCATCATTACCCCTGGATATCTGATCAATTCAGTTCAATGTCTTTCCTGATCTCCATA
The DNA here is from genome assembly GCF_028583685.1 of Petaurus breviceps papuanus. Classification (NCBI taxonomy): domain Eukaryota; kingdom Metazoa; phylum Chordata; class Mammalia; order Diprotodontia; family Petauridae; genus Petaurus; species Petaurus breviceps. The sequence continues at coordinate 7,068,379 of NW_027187330.1, forward strand.
GGCAGATGCTCACTATCAGACTCCCATCCAGGCAAACCCACTCTCCCAGGAGCACAAGGAGAGGGAACATTTCCCATTTACTAATACCAAGTGGATTGTCACTAGAAGAAGACACAATTTCATTCTGAAAGTACATGGTGATTTGCATATTGTACTGTGGCTCCTTTAGGGTACACTGTTGTCCACCCTTTTAAATATCCCCAGCACCCAGCACAGTGCCTAGAACACAGTAGACACTTGATAAATGTTTATTGACTGACTGACTGAGGGTATGGAATGGGGAGGACAAAATTCCTTTTCCTACCCTTCAACCCCCACAATGTAAATATAACCACTTCATTTTTCCTTCCTCTCCTGGTCCAGTTCTGTGCAAGGTTGCTCATGGGAAGTAATGAATTAATCAAATAAACTAAGCCCTGCTAAGAGTTAGTTAGCTGATATGTTATCTGCTCTTGTAGGTAATGTAATTCCTTAACCCAGTTACAATGCAGAAAACCATTAAAGGGGAGACCTCTTGAACAGAGGAGCATGCATTACTCTCCAGTCCTAGAAGAAAGGTGAGAACAGAGGAAAGGATGGAAAAGAACACAGGAGAGAGGATGTAATTTTGTTTCTGCTATTTCATGTCAACTAATTGAAGGAGAATCATCAATATGTATGAACCAAAGTAAACTCTTGGCTACTTTTAACTGGTAGTTTTCGTTAGCTTTTTTGTATGAGCCATACTCTCTTCAGAGCTGATATTCAAGGATTGCTGTTGTCTGCTTTTCCTGTTGCTTGAGCAGCTCCTGTAGCTTCCCGGTCACTTCTCTTCTTCCCTCCCCAAACCTCCTTTGGCAGTTGGTCAACAGAGAAAGTTAACCAAGCATACGATCTTGACTCCATCATCCTTTAGGCTGACGGTGCTCAGAGGTCAGGCTGGATTCCATGGGCTCTCAAACCATGACCTCAAATGACAGCCCAATTAATCTCAGTTTGTCGGTGACTCTTTGCAAATTTTTTTCAGAACAAAATGGTTTGTGGGATCATGAATTCTCTTTAGGAAGTACCATACCCGTCTGCCATCCACTAAACACAATGCACACTCACACACATAAGCACATGCGTATACATACAGTCAGACACAAACACACATATACACAAACACATACATGCACACAGCAACACATGCATGCACACATCAACACACATGCACACACAAAAATTGTTATTTTCTGATAGCCTAGAAGAGTCCTAGACTGGCAATAAGTCTCTGCAACCAAAACTAAGAAAATGTACCATCTCTACCTAGCAGGCCATCTATTAGCCATTAAGGACAAACCTTAATCTATTTGCTAATGGCCCACTCGGGGCAATTGGGACCTGGCTTGTAGAGCGGGCATGGTGGCTTACTGATGAAGATGCAATATCCATAAGTCATTCCTGGCAGGGACTAAAGGGCTCTCCCTTTCTATGAAGATGGATGCCTGTGCTAACGGCAACAACACTCTGACCTGATAAATAATCAACCACACAGCAGGGCAGTTCCTTATCTGCCACAGTCATGTGCTGAAGTAACACTTTCAGAGCCTTGTTGACTTCATTTTAAAAGGACTTTCAGAATAGACTAGGTGCCAGGACCAAGCCGTTAAGTGCTCTAGCATTTAGCAGCTTTGTGATCTTGGCACACAAATGTCCTGCCTCAGATACTTACTAGCTGTGTGACCCTGGACAAGTCACTTAACCTCTTTCTTCCTTGGCTTCCTCATCTATAAAGTGGGGGTAATAATTGCAACTACCTCCCAGGCCTGTTTCAAGGATGAGAGAATATTTGTAAAGTGTGAAATGTTTTGGTTGCCCCATCTGTAAAATGGAGCAGGAGTAGGGATCCAATGGAACATAATACAGTTTCTCAATGGCAAGGACAGCACCCATAACCCCAGTTCTTTGTGTAACCTATGTATTTATTAAATGCCTGCTGGATTGCGATTATTTTACATGTCTGAAGGTAGAAAGTTAGACTAGGTGATTTTTCTGGTCTGTCCTAGATCTAAGATCTGTCCTTCTTTGTACTTTGTTCTCTGCTTTCAACAGGAGCATAACCAAGAAGGAGGGAGGGAGGCAGCTAGCTGCGAGAAAAGAGAAAGGGGAAGGTAGAAAGGATCATGAGCCCCAGGGACCATGTTGGGGAGGCAACCCCCACAGCTTCCTACACATCCCCTGAAACAGAGAATGTGATAACACTGAAATAAAATATGGATTTCCCTTCAAGCAACCACCTTGGTAAGTCCCTATTCTCCATCCATAGTGACTATCTTGTGTTTCATTCCTTTAAGGCTACCCTCTTAGGGAACCAGTAACAAATCCTTCTGAAGGGTGTAACTGACAGTGGTATAAAATGTTATACCTTCAGGGACTATTCTTGCCTTAATTAGCAGACTCTTGAAAAAGGAAATCCTATAAGTCCCCAGGGAACAAATCTCTTTAACAAAGTAATTTATGCTCCTGTAGTAGGCTAGTGAAGAAGATATGTTTGTTGGGGGGAGGGGTGAAACTGTTCAGCACAATCCAATTATATAGTGTAGGTGACCCCATCATAAGGCCATCTGAGACCCTAGCCTTTAAATAACAATATCCCCCATTTACATATCATGCTACATGCTTTACTTCATTTTATTCTACCAACAAGTCTTTGGAAGAGGTGCTAAAGAGAATTTTAGCCCCATTTTATAGATGTGTGAACTGGGTAAGAGAGATTGAGTGACTTACTCCTGGTCACAGCACCAGTAAATGTTAAAGGCAGTATCCAAACACAAACAAATTCTGACCTTCCAAATTCCTTACTCTTGGCAATATGCCTCACTGTTTGAGGAACAGGCCATAGAATGGGACAGGATATTACTAATGCTCTCTTAGGTCCATTTATTTTTTAGCCACAAGAATGTTGTTTAATCAAGTTGCACACACACACACACACACACACACACACACACACACGTTTCATGTTCTTTCAGTCTCCAGCGTTTTTAATTCCTCATGAAGAGAACATAGAAAAATGGGGAAAAGAGAGTTCACCCTTCTCCATTCTGATTCTTCTAAGATAACCTCAGTGATTAAGCAAAGATTATCCAGTCCAAGTCTCATGCATACTGTACTCATGACCATATTTAAAAAAGGTTATCCTGCTGTGTTGAATAGCAAAGCATGATGACTTGAACATCTTAATACCTGCAAACATCTTGCTTCTGCTGAGAGAATAATATTCCACCTAACTCCATAGATCATCATTACACAATTCTAAGTCTGTCTAGGCTTAGGGCACTGGACCTGGAGTCAGGAAGACTCATCTTCTCGAGTTCATATTTGGCCCCAGACACTTACAAGCTACTCTAGGCAAGTTGTTTAACCCTGTTTGCCTCAGTTTCCTCATCTGTAAAATGAGCTGGAGAAGGAGATGGCCAACCACTCCAGTGTCTTTGCCAAGAAAACTCCAAATGGGGTTGAGCAAAATTGTACACAACTGAAGCAACACAACAGCAGCAAGGCTTTCTATATGCCCTTTTAGCTGACCTCCTAGTAACCAAGACATTGTGATTCAGTAATAAGATTTTGAACTTGGACTCAGGAATACAACAAGCATTTATTAAGCACTGATTACATGCAGGCGTTGTACTAAGTTCTGGGTATAGAAAGACAGGCAAAAACAGGTCCTTCCTCAAGAAATTCACATTCTAACAGGGTATACAACATGCAAATGGCTAGGAACCAATGAGATGTATACAGGATAAATTGAAGGGAATCTCAGAGGGAAGGCACTAGCACTAAAGTGGAGCAGAAAAGGTTTCTTGCAGAAAGTGGGACTTCAGCTGAATCTTGAAGGAGGCCAGGGAAGCCAGGAGGTGAAAGTGAGAAGAGAATCCAGGCATAGGGGAAAACCATTGAAAATGCAGACTGGGGAGCAGTACCACATACATGGAGGAGAGTAAAGTAAGATAGGGGCTACATGGTGAAAGACTCTAAAAACCTAGCCAAATATTTTATATTTGATTCTGGAGGTAATAAGGAGACACAGAAATTTATTAAATAAAAGGATGATACGGTCAGACCTGTGATTTGGGAAGAACACTTTTGTACTTGAACATACAATGGACTACAGTGGGTGGGAGATGAGGAATGAAGACCAAACAGAAGGCTATTGTAATAGTCTCAGTTTGAGGTGATGAAAGTCTGCACCACGTATGGCTCATAATTGTAAGAAGAAAGAACAAGACACATATATTGTGAAAGTAGAATCAATAGAACTTGATGTAGCACCAATGTAATATTCACAGCACCCACAATCACTATAAATATACCCGCATGGTACTCAATTGCAAAATATAACAGATTCTCCATATAGAAGAAAGAAGCAAAACATTTATTCAGACACCAGAAAATCAAACCCAAAAACCAATAAGCTGAATCCATCATAGTAGCAAAGAAGTTAAACCACAACAGCATAGAGAGCCACAGCATCCTTTAGCCTTCCTACCAAGCAATATCAGACCAATATTTACTCACAAACCTATCTGTCTCCCTGGGGAGTGAGATCTCCTCCCAACCATCTAGCTGGCTCTGACTCCCAGATTCCTATGGACTCTTCTCTACCCTTCAACAAACTCTTCCCACCACAGGCTCCATGTGACTACATTCAGTCTATTAGGGGACAGAGTTCATTTTCAAAGCAGGGAAGGTCTTCAAATTCTTTTAGGCTTATTAAGGGGCAGGGAAGATCTTCAAATTACCATTGCCATTATACTTGGCAACAGATTGAATGTGAGTGGGGGGAGGGGCACTGAGAGAGTGAGCAATTGAGGATGGTGCCTATATTATGAGACTAGGAGACCAGAAGGATGATAGAACCCTCAACAATAATAGGAATGTTAAGTGGAGGAGAGCATTTGGGGTGGGGAATAATGATTTCAGTTTTGAATATACTGACTTTAAGATGTCTACAGGACAGCCAGTAAGAAATGTCCAGTAGGTAGTTGAAGAAGCAAAATAAGTGCTCAGGAGAGAGGTCAGAGCAGAGTAAATAGGTCCCCAAATCACCTGCATAGAGATGATAATTGAATCCTTTGGAACTGATGATATCTTCAAAAAGAGAAAGTAGAGGGCCCTGGGCAGAGCTTTGGCAAACGCTATGAGTTAATGGGCATAACCAGGATGAAGATCTAGCAAAGAGACTAGGAAAGCACAGTCAGACAGGTAGGAAAAAGAACAATACCTCAAATACCTTGAGAGAAGAAAATATCAAGAAAAGGGTGATCAAAATTATCAAGGACTGCAGTGAAATCAAGAAGGATGCGAACTGGAAGGGGGAAAGGTTATTCAATTTGTCAATTAAGAAACCATTGGTAACTTTGGAGAAAGCAATTTCAGCTGAATAATGATGCTGGAAGCCAAATGGCAGAGAAATAAGAACATGAAAGGCATGGAAGTGGAGGCATTGTAAATGGCTTTATCAGGGAGTGTAGCCACAAAAAGAGGAGAGATAGGAAAACAGTGATAGATGACCAAGTGAGAGTTTTTTTTAAGGATGAGAAAGACAAGGATGTGATTATAAGCAGCAGGGAAGCAGGCAGTAGACAAGGAGACATTGAAGACTGGTGAGAGAGTGAGGATGACAGAGGAGGCAGTCTGCTGGGAAAGACAGGAGGGGATAGGATCATTTGTATATGCAGTGGGATTTACTTTGGCAAAGAAAAGGGCCACCTTTTCATTTGAGAGTGGAAGGACAGAGGAGATAGACAAGAATGACATCTGAGTAATGTGAGATGACAAGAAGGAGAGAAGAGGTAGCACTACCAAATGACCTTAATGACCTGGATTCAAGTCCTTCCTCAGTTGCCTGCTATCTTGCTAGGCAAGTCTCAATCTCTCTGAGTCTTGGTTTCCTTAGTTGTAAAATAATGGCAATGATAGATCCTACTTCATAGAGTTGATAATAAGATGTATGTAAAGTAATTGATAAATCTTCAATTGCCATATGCATGTCCTCTAGAATAATAATAGTTATTATAGTTATTATTATATGTTTCCATAAATTTAAAAAAAAAAAAACCTATATTACACACTTGGAAATTTCAGAATGTTCTATAATTTTAAAAAAATTAATTATTTGGGGGTAGAGGATAGGAAGGTGGCCCACATTGACAGATTGAAACTGACATGTTTCCAAGGGTTTGGGCAGGGTAAACTTTGAAAAAGAGTATATTCCACCATGATGACAAAACAAGGAAGAGAAGAAAATTAAGTGAGGGAAACAGCAACTGTTGTCCAGCTGCTTCCTCTGCACCCATTGGGGAGTATCTCCAGCCACCCCTGAAACATGCATCTTCTGCCACCTGCAAGAGCAGCTGCAGTTGGATGGAGAGGAGTGGCTGTACCCCAACTAATCCTCTCCAGTTCAGGACAGTGTGTACTGCCAGGGAGATGAGGTTGCCAGACTCAACAGCCCCTCCTGCTTCTTGGGATTTTTAGAGCTGGATCCTTAGGGATCATTTAGTCCAGCGTCATCATTGTGTCTGTGATGAAACAAACTCAAAGTGGTGATGAGACGTGCCCAATACATGTAGGACAGAGTCAAGAATCAACCTGAGGTCTTCTGACTCCGAATCCAGGGCTCTCACCTCTCTACCTTCAATCCTGGTCTCGTCCAATGTCCTCATATGTGATCCCAAACTCCACACCTGAACCCAGCTGTAACTTAAACTTATGTCAGACATTTATTTATAAACTTGTTTTTTGACTCTCTATTTAACATAATATAATGGATGTGCATTGCTCCAGAATATTGATCTCTGGCAATTTTCAACAATGGGGAGGGAGGAAATAAACATTTATATAATGCCTACTATGTGCCAGGCACCATATACATATAATGTATATTTGTATATATTTATATATACATGTATGTACATGTGTACACATACACATACATATATGTGTGCATATCCATGTACATATAATCTCATTTGATGCTCGAAACAACCCTAGGAAGTAGTTGTTATTATCATTCCTATTTTACAGTCAAAGAAACTGGGGCAGAGTTCAAGTGAACTGTCCTGGTCACATAGATAATAAGTGTCTGTGGCCAGGTTTGAACTAAGGTCTTCCTAACTCCAGGAACAATGCTCTGTCCACTGCACCACCAGCTGCCTCCAATAGCTCCTTGTGCTGACAAGCTTTTTGTCCACTAAACTGCTTGTAATATACACAATTTTCTGCCCTTCTCCTCCCCTCATACTTTATTGGCACAGCAGGCAGTTTGGTATCTAGACAGAGCCATATGATACAAACAAGTCTGTGACAATCAGCATGCAATCACAAATAATTCAGCTTCAGAGTTTGGGTGGGAAGCTGAAGAACGTTCCCTCCCTCTCAAAGGCATGTTGCCGGTACCCACCGGTACATAAAGGAGCACCTTGACTTTAAGAACTGCTTTCTAGGGTAAATGGGGTCAGGGAATGAATACCAAGAGAGACAAGAGGTGACTGTAAGAAAAGCAGGAGAGGTAACCTGGAGATGGGAGAGAATTCTGACCTTGGAGTCAGGAGGGATCTAGATTTGAAAGGAAAACAAATCCCACGGAAGCTATCTTTGAAAAAGAAACCTCTCCAGACGTTACATTACCACTTTCCCTCTTCTCTAGGAAGAGTTTTGTTATTCATTCCTTCAAAAGGCGATATGGAGCAAGGATGATTGAATCCATCTCACAGTTGGAAACTAAAGCAAAGAACTAAAAACCTCGTACCAAGAGCGACGCAGGGGCAGAGCCTGCAGACGCTAGCTGGGACTTGTCATTCCAATTTTTTTTAATATTGACTATCAATGAGTAAAAATAAATAAGACTGAGTAATTTTTAAATATGTAGTGTGACTAATTCCCCTTTCTCTTTTGTTGTGTGTGAAGTAGAGGAAAGAACAAAGGATTTTGTGTAAAAGATTCAAGTTCAAATCTTGATTCTGGTTTTATTAGTTGAATGACCTTGGACAAACTGCCTGAATTCTCTGGACCCCAGAATCCTCAAGTTGATAACTTGTGTCTATAATATTTAAATATTTACAACACTTTTTCCTAAAAGAATAAATTTTAAAAGTCATTGACATATTGTGTTTTGGTTTTATAAGAATGTAAACTCTTTGTAAGCAGGGACTGTTCCATTCATTGCATCTTCAGCAAGATGACACTGTGGCTAGAGCACTGAGCCTGGAGTCAGGAACATCTGAGTTCAAACCCAGCCTCAGACATTTAGGGTCCATGACGCACACATACATATAGAAACATACACACACACACACACACACACTGTTATTGTTTGGTTGTTTCAGTCATGTCTGACTCTCCGTGACCCCATTTGGGGTTTTCTTGGCAAAAATACTAGAGTGGTTTGTCATTTCCTTCTCTGGCTCATTTACAAATGAAGAACCTTTCCCTTCACCAAATAGGGTTAAGTGAGTCACACAGTCTGAGGCCAGATCTGAACACAGGAAGATGAGACTTGGACTTCTAGCCACTACCCCAACCTGTGCACGCACAAACACAAACACAAATACACACACACACACACACACAGTTCTAAAAAAAAAAACAACCCTGGCTTCCATAGTTCTCATCTAAAATCTTATTTCACACAGGTTTGGGTTAGATGACAGCCGTACCACATTTACTCTTTAGATATTCTCTGATTTCCCCCATATCCCAGCAATGCAGCATGGCATATCAGAGAGGGTACAGGCCTCAGAGTCAGAGGGCCTGGGTAGAGATCTCTGCTTTGCTATTTATTATAGGGGTGGCATTCTCTATGTATCAGTCTCCTCATCCATAAAGTGATGGGGTTAGATTAGATGATCATTAAAGTGCCTTCAGCTTTAAATGCTATCAGCCAAATCCATGAACAGTTTCTTCTAATTATCTAGCCCCAGAAAAAGGAATATACCTGTGCTGGGTAATTCTAGTTTTGAATAAATATATTTTATTTCCAAGTGTGATGGTATTATTAGATTAATAGAAAAATGCATGGTCAAGGCCATCAAATAATAATAATGAATGATAGCAATAATAACTATAATAATATTAAACAGTGATGATGCTAGATTTCCCAAGGATGTCAAGTTTACAAAATCCAAAAATCTCTTAAGGTTTTCTGCTCCAAATCAAAGCAAATAATATTTGTAAAGCACTTAGTCCAGTGCCTGGCATATAGTAAGCACTTAATAGATGCATATTCTACTCCCTTCCCCCTTCCTACATACTATCTCTTTTAAAGGTGTGGGCTCTGAGGTTCAAAGAAGGCCACATGCATAATACATGCCAGCAGATTGCAATTAGCTATTTCTGAAACAAGTGTGTGTGTGTGTGTGTGTGTGTGTGTGTGTGTGTGTGTGTAGTTTAGGCTCACCTGGGTATACTTCTGAAAAGAGAATTACCCTGGGGTGAAGCGGCAGTCACAGCCAGCTTAGGGGCAGGAAAGGAAGTGTCCTAAGGATGGCGTGTCCTCTGAATCTGGGTCTTTGGACTGCAGATGCAAAACTTGGTCCATTATACTCTGCTGCTTCTTATCTGTTAAGCCATCTGACAGTTTCTATAGACATGTACAGAGGTGGTAGCTTACTAATAAGAATTAGCATTTATGTTATGTCTTAAGGTTGGCAAAGTACTTTCCATATGTCATCTCATTTGATTTTCATAATAGTCCTGTGAGGTAGGTCCCCTTACTATCCGTATTTTACTGATGAGGAAACTGAGGCTGAGAGAGGTGGCCTATCCCGGGGTCTCATAGCAAGCAAGAGTCTGATGCAAGATTCAAACTCGGGTCTTCCTGACTCTCTGTCCATCCAGCATTTTATCCCCTGTACCATCTGGCAGCATCACGAGATGGGTTAGTTCATGGCATATGGCAAGGAGAAACACATTCTACAGTATTTTAGAGCTGATCATCTATACAGTTGTGGTAGGGTGTATATCATATGATGTTCGATCCAGGCATAATCTTCTTATCCAATTCAGGAGAATCATTATTATCCCCCATGACTCTGGTGATAAAAACATGCCTGCTTAGCTTCAATAGGAAGTCCCTCCTACTGGACAATGTGACAGGTTGTTTGACATCTGATGTTAAAGCAATACCTGGAGATAATACTTCTGTCTCGGAGGGAAAATCCCCTTTTAATAAGTGCTCTATGTATGTTTTACTGATTCCAAAGATGTGTGATTTCATTGGTCTGTGTATTCCCTCCATAGATAAAATACATAAGTCCCCCATACCTTAGCAGGTGCTTTCATAAGCAATTGTGGCTGAAGGAAATCATTGGCTTGTAACCAACCTTTTGGGCACAGATTTCCCTGCATTCTGCTAGGCTGAGCCTAACGTGGCAAAGGCCAGTACATGAAGCCTTACCCATATAGTTGTCTATGCCAGAACTTCAGATGTTATGCCAAAACCTTTGAGAACTTGGGGTCAGTTTCAATCAGGCATAAAAGTAAGATCCAGCCTCTACCTACTATGTCTCTGCCCTCCTGCTGGCAGATGGACCACTGCAACCCACCCTTTCTTGATCTGATTAAAACTAATTCTCTTAAGCAAGAAAGCCCATATAACAGATGTCTTCAACAGGGTCTGCCCTTGTCAAATTCAATCTCTGTAACAAAGACATGTTGCTAGTGATTTGGAGTTTCTCTAACTACATTTGAGTGAAATTGCAAAGGAGTGAGTTTATATCTTTGTTTTCATATCATGTTAGATGCTATGTAAAATTTTGTTCTTTAAGATTCTTATAGAGGCTAATAACTCCAAGGCCCTTTAAATCAGTAGTCTGGTTCAGAATGCAGACTGTAAAAGGTTGTAAGGAACTTTGGTCTTTAGCAAATAAACTTCAATAAGTATTTATTAATATATAATCATATATTTAACTTGTAACATATACAAATATGTGAAGAGCATTGTATCAGGCTCTGGAAAAGAAAATAAAGGTTAAATGGGCATCTTTCTGCTGTTCTGGAGCCTATGATCCAGTGGTGGGAGTGGGGAGTTGGGGGATATGACCCAAATAAACAACTATAATATCTCTTATATATGAGGGAGGTACAACTCAATTGCTGTGTGAGATCCAAAGGGGAAAGAGCCATTTACTTATTGTAGGGAGTAGGGAAGACTTCACTTAGCAAATTACATTTGATCTTGACATTGAAAGATGGGTAGTATTTTAATAGGCAGAGATGGTAGGCATGGGTGTGGGATAAGAGGAAAAGTAAATATAATTGGCGCTTAATCATTTTTTTCAAGTAACTAGAATTGAAAGGTAGAATGGTATTCAATTTTCCATGGCCCTGAAAGCCATTGAAGAGTCTTGAGTGGAAAAAGACCATGATGAGATCTGTGCACTGATGAGAAGGATAGATTTGTGGAGATAGACCAACATCTGTCTGTCTGACAGATAGATAACAAATACAGAGAGAAAGGGGGAAAAAGAGACAGAAAAAGACAGAGGAAGAGATGAATAGATGGGTTAGTGTTTATAAGCTAGTCACTATGCTAAGAACAATGAAGCAAGATAGCCCCTGCCCTCAAGGAACTTACATTTTAATGGAAAAAACAAGTGAGTTGGAAAAGGGGGATATGTGTGTGGTGACATGGTGTGGAGTTGGCAGGAAGTAGTGTGGAGACCTAGTTCCTGGCAAGATAAGATGAACTCACCTACCAGAACTGATGGATTCAGGGATAGGGTCCAAGACTCCACAGTGAGAAGATAAGGATAGTAGACAGGGTACGGGCAACATGATGGGGAGATGGTTGGAAAGAACAAAGAGCAAATGAAGAGAAAAGGAGATAAAAGTCATTGCAATAATCATACAGGTGCATGGTAATGAGGTTCAATGTAAGTGTGACATCAGTAGTAATAGAAATAGAAATTAGGGAATAGAGGGCAGATGGGAAGATGTCAGGTATGAAAGGGATTGCAGAGTTAAGGCGACAATATTTGACTGATTGAATGTGGAGGGCAGAGGGGATAAAGATAGCACCAAGGTTTCAAACATTGGTGAATGGGCAAATGATGGTGATGGTTATATGAAAGAGAAGGTGAGAAGAGGAAGCAGGTTTGGAGAAAAGAAATGTTTAGTATTTCACTTGCTGAGTTGGAGATACTGGTGGTATACACAGATCGAAGTATCCTGGAGCCAGTTAAAAATGTGGATCTAGAGTTTGGGAGGAATGTTAGAGCTTGGAAGGTAAATTTGGTAGTCAATATTTAGAGATGGCAACTGAAAATATGAGTGTAAATGAGATTTCCAAGAAACAAGAAGAAAGTAGCCAAGAAAAGAACTTTGATGAAACTCAACACTATGGTATAGGGAAAGAAACCACTGAAGATGAGAAAGCAATAAATAGAGATGATGCTTAGAAGCCAAGAGAGAATGGAGGGTTCATCAATAGTTTCAGAGATATCAAGGAAGGGTGAGTAATGAGAAAGGGCAATGGGTTTTTCAATGAGGAAATCATTAGAGACTTCTGAGAGATTAATTCTAGTAGAGATGTATGGCACAATGGGTAGACGGGCCTGGAGTCAAGATGACTCATCTTCCTGAGTTCAAAGGCATTTACCCAGACATTTACTAGCTGTGTGACCTTGGGCAGATCATTTAACCTTGTTTGACTCATTTTCCTCATCTGTAAAATGTGCTGGAGAAGGAAATGGCAAAACCATTCCAGCAAATCCCAAATTGGGTCACAAAGAGTCAGACACAACTGAAATGAACAAGAGTTGTGGTGAGAGAAACCAGACTGCAAAGGGCTGAGGGGAGATCAGGTGAAGGAAGAGGAAGAAAAGGCTAAAAGTTGTTGAAGATAAGATGGTAACTGAATAAGGTATAAGGGAGCATGTTTTAGGAGTGAGGAGACTTGGGTGTGCCTATAGCTTCATAGCCTTATGTCAGCCCTTGCTGCTGTCCAGCAGTCCTTTTCTGAACCTCATTTCATGCTCCACAGTGGTTATTCCAAACCTTTTCCCCTGGCTAGACCATACCTGGAATATTTTATTCAACTCTGGCTAATACATTGTAGGGAGCATCTTGATAAACTTGAGAGGGTCCAGAGGAGGAACACAAGGATTGTGAAGAAACTAAAGATTTTGTCATATAAGAATTGGCTGCAAGAACTCTACAAATGTTTGGTTTGTTAACTAACCTTGGTGCCTGCCTCTTGGCCACATCTGACTTTGATACAGCTCACTAATCATGCATTTATCTGCCCTTCCTCATATTCTGTCTTGATTTCCCAACATTGATCTCCCATCAGCTACCTTGCACACACTGGAAAGGAGTCTAAGACCTTATTTTTTGAAAGAAAAGGACAAAGAAAGGGAGAGAAAGAAAAATGAAAGAGAAAAGGAATGAAGGAAAAAGGAAGGGAGGTAGGGAGAGAGAAAAAAGGGAGGGAATGAGAAAGAGAGGGAAGGAGGGAAGGAAAGAAGGAGAAAGAAGGAGTACAAGAATGAGAGACAAGAAGAGAAGAAGGAAGGGAGAAAGAAGGGAAAAAGGAGAAGGATATACAGTTTAGCAGATAATAGCTGCTGATGCTGCTCTTTCTGTTTGTTGCTGATGCTGTTATCACCCATCTTTTAAGATGCTTGGAAAGCTCTTAAAATATTTCAAAGTAAAAATATACAATAGCAGGTTCGGGAGGGATAATGACTGATAATGTGCTAATTGTATGTGCGTTTACACACACACATATATGCATGTGCGTGTATGTATCTGTATATATGTATGTATATATACACATATCTACATATATATTGTTTTGTATCTATTTGGGGCACAAAATTTCTCAAATGGCCAAAATGTTAAATTCTCCTAAAAACATTAGTCAAGAGAATCAAGATTTTGCATACTCTGTGTGTATGTGTATACATGTACACATAATGATGATATATCTGTCTAGCACTGTAACATTTATCACTAAGTAGAAGATATTTCTTTAGCACTTTTCAATCTTCTCAACAGCCCTATAAGGTAGGTACTGTTTTATTACCTCCATTTTACAAACAAGAAAATGCAGCTTGGAAAGGTTAAATGAGTCACTCATGGTCACACATCTAGCAAGTGTGACAGGCAAGGTTTAAATTCAGATCTCTCCTGTTTCCTGGCAAGAATATATAGAAATGTAGCTATAGCTATGAATGTATTCATGTATGTTACTCTCTGCAAATGTTTAGTGCTAAATTAATTGGAAAAGAAAAAGGTTTGATGGGAAAAAAAAGAACTAATTGGCTTTAATATCTTCCTCTTGTTCTGCAAAGAATAAGAAGCAGGAAATACAGTGGAGCATCATATTGGTCAGAATGAATATAAGGTGTCTCACAAAATGGGTCATACCCCTAAAATGAGATATTTTGAAAGGTAATATTATTTGCATGTATAATAAGTAAGAGAAACTACAGAACACACTCAGATTTTATATAAACCAGATCTGCAGGAACTATAGTAAGTCTATAACTATCATTTATACAGTATCTATTATATACCAGGCACTGATATAAGTACTTTACAAATACTTATCTAATTTGATCTCAACAATCCTGTGAGATGGATGCTATTATTATCACCATTTTACAGCTGAAGAAACTAAGTTAAAGCAGTTAAGTGACTTGTCCAAGGTCACACAGCTGGGAAGGGTCTGAGGCTGGATTTGAACTCAGATCCTTTGGCATCTAGGCCCAGTGTTCTATACACTGCACCACCTAGCTGTCTCAGTATGGTAAGATCACATAAGTGTTTAATATATGGTTTTGATTGATTGATTAAGAGTATTGACATACTACACAACTTCACAAACACAATGCTGTCTGTTCTTTTCCTTTTATTCAATTCTGGATTCAACTCCTTGTCCATCTGTGTCCATTCCAGATACATAATACAGATGCACTAACTCAGTAGACAATTTTCATCCATATATTTTGTTTGTGTTTTTTCTGCTAGGATTGTTAGGTCAATCTCTTTTTTAGTAATAATTATCTCCTATTAGAGTCATAGAATGTAAGCCCTTTCAAATCATTTCTCCTCTTTTGGTTGGAAAAAGACTGATTAGAATCCATGTGCCTGAAGTCTTCATTTGAATCAATATACTTTATTAGTTCCAAAAAAGAATCCTTTTATTTCTCAGCTAAGATCGAACAATGTCGTTGTGACTCTGCTCAACACAAGGCTTTTCCCAAGAGACTATGGGGGAGGGGGAGAACCAAACAGCCCATTTAAAATGCACACATACATACACACATATGTATGTATATATATTCATACATATGTGTATATACATGCATGCATGATAAAGGGAATCTATTAAATTAAAAATTACTACAAAGTTAAGGACTGTCTCAAATTCAGAGGTTAGCAGAGGAAACTTTAAGCAATTAAATATTCATATCTTCTCCTTACAAGCAATGATACTGTGCTAAATTACATCCAACCTCAGTCATCTTATATTCAACTCAATAAAAATTTATTGAATACCTACTATGTATGAGGTGAGAAGCAGCTTGGGAATCAGGAAGACACAGATTCAAGTACTACTTCTGAAATATGTTGTTTGTGTAATACTAGACAAGTCACTCATCCCATCAGAGCCCAGATGACTCTCGAAGACTTCAAGTTTCAGAACAGCAATTGCATATCTACACCTGGTGACTTCTCTCACTGCAAGCTTCCTACACTGATGAAAGCACAGATCCAGAATGGCATCCTTCCCAAAAAATTGCAAGGAGCTCTTCTAGGCACAAGAGATGCAAAACTAAAGTGAAAAATAGTCCTACCCTCAAAGAGATTATATTCTGTGTCTCTAACATGAGGTCTATGATAACTAAAAAAGAGATTGACCTAACAATCCTAAAAGAACAAAAAGATAGATGGGTGAAAAATGCCTATTGTCTAGTCAATATGACATATTGGTGGATGGCCATGCTTTGAGTTAACGGATTTCTACAATGTATCTGAAATTCACAAAGCTGATGGACAGTGAGTTGGGTTCAACATTTAATAAGAGGAAGACAGTAGGTTGCATTGCATTTGTGAAATCAATTGGTCAACAAGCATTTAATGAGTATTTATTTTGTGCCAAGGGCTGTGCTAACTCCTGGGGATACAAAGAAAAGGGAAAGTTATGGTCCTTGCCCTCAAGGAACATACGTTCTAATGGGGGTGGGGGGAAGGGAGCAACATATAAATTAGAACACATGAACTCTTCCTCAGAGTAAAATCCCACCACATCCATGCAAATATTCACTAAGAAATGATACATGGCGGCAAAATTTTTGGAACACCCCCAATAACTAAGGAAGAGATGCAAGATAAGCTGGAGCATTTGTGATTGAAACACTGAGGTCCCAAGTGTGTGTGTGAGTGTATGTGTCTGTGTCTATGTGTCTGTGTGTGCCTATGTGTGTGTGTGTCTGTGTAAGTTAATGAAAAAGGGAGCCTTATTTGGTAAAAATCAATCTCTTACTATTAAGCAGTTTGACTTTCTGTTCATAAGATATGCAAACTGGTAAATGCAACCCACTTACCGCCTTCCCTTATTACATTAGGAGGATGAGAACAATTCTTGTGGTAATTTACATTTTAATCTAATGTCACTTCACCTCATTATATCTAACTGATGAAATTGCGTCCATCTTTATTAAAACTTATTATCAATTTCTCACATGCTGAAAAGAGTGGGTGACTGAGGATGCCATTCTCTTTCACCAAATTAATCCATTTGTTTGGAATAACCATGAAGAAAGAGTTTACCAATTTGGAGGGTTGGTGCCTGATTGAGAATGGTCTCTAACACCTATTACCTAACATGGTTACATTGTTAGTGGGTCCTTCTCTTCTTCTGCCATTTCATATGACTACACTTCCACATTCAACAGACAAAACATCCATTAATAAACTGCCACCTATCAGAGCCTAAACCAGGGCTTCAGGCTGGTCAGTTTAAATAGTAATTTCCTAAAATAACTCCTGCCCTAGCAATTTGGATTGGTAATGAATATTCAAAAAGCAGCAGGAGTTTAGTATAAAGTGGTATGTCTGTTCTTCTTTGATTGATTCTGAAAAGACATTTGGTCAGGAGTGTTAGGGGTTGGTAGTTGGAACCAGGAGAATTGAGTCAGGATTGGGACTAAAGTGTGTCAGGAGCTAAAATGGAGACTGACAAAAATAGGTTCAAAGATTCCTCACAAAAGTTGACAAAGTAGTTGATGAGAGATCACTGTTGGGAAATCAAGTTTAAGTGTGAGGGAGGGCAAATAGATGCATAATCAGTAAGTTATGTCAAAGTCAGAGGTGGCCAAAAAGCAAGGGTCAAGGCTATTCTCCAAACCAAACATCTGTAGAGTTCTTGCAGCCAATTCTCATATGGCAAAATCTTAAGTCTCTTCATGATCCTCGTGTTCCTACTCTGGATAATCTTGAGTTTTATCAATATGCTTCCTAAAATGTGTTAGCCAGAATTGAATACAATGCTGCAGGTGATTGGGTCAGGAGAAATAATCACTGTGGCTCATGAAGCCAGGAGGAATTGATGTTACACCAAGGGCAGGCAGATAAGACCACGTACCTATCAGTACACCCAGGTTCCCCCAATCCTAAAAACATCCTTTATTGTATCCTATCCAATGATCAACAAATCTCTAACCCTCAGGATAATCTCATTGTGTTCCACTCGTGGTGGCGGCAGGGTCACCGCATTGCAGGGCTTTGACCTAGGCCCAAGAAATGGAAATACCGTGTAAGAGAAAGTTAACCAAGAAAAGATTGCTGCCTCAGAAATATCTATTGGGTGTATTTTAAATCTGAATTCATGATGATTATTAGAGTATTGAGAACTTTAATTCTCTATTCAGTGCACCACCTAGCCATCCCTATACTCCCCCTTCTTGAGGTAAGTGCCTCTGCTGGTGTGTATGTCTATTCTCCCACCTCCACCCCATCCCCACCCCCCAGCATTATGGTGCAAAGAAAAGAAGAGCATTGGAGACCTTTCATGACTACTTCCTTGCTTCTTGAGAAATATGGTGTTGTTGTTCAATCATTACAGTCATGTCTGACTCTTCATGATTGTATTTGAAGTTTTCTTGGGAAAAATACTGGAATGGCTTGCCATTTCCTTCTCCAGCTCATTTGACAGATAAGGAAACTGGAGCACACAGGTTGAAGTGACTTGCTAGTAATAGCCTGTTTAAACTCAGGTCTTCCTCATTACAGACCTGGCATTCTATTCACTGTGCCACCTAGCTGCCCTCAAAGTTCCTACTACCTTAATAAAATCTTCCATTATCTACCATGACTCACTTTTGATTTCTCCCTTCTTCAAATCGTTGCAGCATTTATTTTCTCAATCATTCTTTTTGGCATTTACACATTTTCTGGTTGTGTAACATAAAAGTATTATATGTTCTGATCTGACTTCCCAGCCTAGATGACCAATTCCTTGCATCCAAGTACCATGTCTAATGTTTCTTTTATATTTTCTATTTGTACCTAGCACAGAGAGCGTAGAAGGCACTGGACAGACATTAAATTGAATTAAAAGAAAATAGCCAAGCTTTTGAACTTCCTTATGCTATTAGCAATTATGGTGTCAAATTGCCTTCTAGTGTTTAATGTGTCTGTATTATTTCTGGTTAATTGTCACTATATAATCTAATATTGATAACTAATCTACAAGGAAAAAGTAATTAGACCAAATATTGAAAGGTATATTTGAATGCATTGAGGAAGAAAATTTTTGGCTTCTAAGCTTGCTGTGTTGATATTCAATCTCCACCAAACCCCCAAACTGCATGCCTTGGGTACCTATAATTTCACTTCCTGTGATGTATTTGGTGATGGGTTCACACCAGACAAGTCTAATGCTTAGAAAAGAGATGAGCAACCACAAGTTTATCATTCTGCTCACAGTTCACTAAAACAACTCTTTTTGGATTTTGGATTTTTAATGGGGAAGAAGGTAAAGGGACAGCAGAAAAGCTATAAAATGAGAAATAAAACTTGGGGGTGTCAAGGTGGCACAGTAAATAGAGTATCAGTGCTGGAGTCAGGAGGACCTGAGTTCAAAATCCGGTCTCAGATGCTTGACACACTTACTAGCTGTGTGACTTCAGGCAAGTCACTTAACTCCAATTGCCCTCCAAAAAGCAAAAGAGAGAGAGAGAGAGAGAGAGAAAGAGAGAGAGAGAGAGAGAGAGAGAGAGAGAGAGAGAGAGAGAGAGAGAGAGAGAGAGAGAGGTAAAACCTGACAAGATATTAAATTCTTGGGAGAAACACAAGATTTATGTGGCAAAAGACACATCAGTTGAAAAGCTAGTAACTAGATTCTCCTGATGAATAATCTAATTCATTTTATTTCATTTAAGCAATTAAAATAGGCCCTAAATTCTGTCAAGATGAGTGAATGAATGAATAAATGTATAAAAAAACATTTATTAATCATACCCACTAAAGGTATGTATTCCCCAAAGCTCTGTCTTAGGCTATCTTCTCTTCTTTTTCTGTACTATTTTACTTGATGATCTCATCAGTTCTCATGGCTTCAATGATCATTTCAATGCTAATAATTCTCAGATTGACTTATCTAGCCCTTACCTCTCTCCTAACCTCCAGACTTTCATCTCCAATTACCTATTAGACATTTCCAGTTGGGTGCCCTTGTGATATTTTATGTCTGAAACTGAACCCATTACCTTTTCCTTCAATCCCTCTCTCTTCCAAACTTACCTATTACTACTAAGGTCACTATCCTTCCAGGAACTCAGGCTCTCAACCGATGTACCCTCCTAGGCTCCTCCCTCTCCCTCTCTCTCTCTCCCTCTCTATGTCCAATCTTTTGCCAAGTCATATTGATTTTACTTTCATAACATTTCTCCTCTCTTTTGATACTCTCATCACCTTGGTGCAGGCCCTCATCACCTCACACTTAGTCTATCATGATAGCCTTCTGGTTGGTCATTGCCCTGTCTCCATTCTCTCCCCACTCCAGTTCATTGTCCACTCAATTGTCAAATTAATCTTCCTAAAGAACAAATCTGACAAGATAACCTCCCCTATGCAAACTCTAGGATCAAAATCCTCTTGCCTTCAAATTCTTCACAACGTGCCCACTCTCCAACAAGGTCTACAGTCTTCTTAGACCTTTGCACCTCACCCAATACTGTCAAATCAAGGCTTACTTGTCTCCTTGCTATTCCTCAAACAAGGCACTCCATCTCCAGACCCTCAGCATTTCCACTGGCTGTTCCCCATGCCTGGAGCACTGTCCTTCTTCACCTCTGTTTCAAGTCACAAGAGATTTTTTTACAATTTCCCCTTAAGGCCATTACCTTCCATCTTTTGATTATCTTCAATTTATCTTCTGTATATCTTTCTTGTATATAGTTATTTGCATGTTGTCTTTCTCCT
Source organism: Petaurus breviceps papuanus (assembly GCF_028583685.1). Lineage (NCBI taxonomy): Eukaryota > Metazoa > Chordata > Mammalia > Diprotodontia > Petauridae > Petaurus > Petaurus breviceps. Next base: position 7,088,836 of record NW_027187330.1, read on the forward strand.
TCTCCATCAGATTGTGATTCCTTAAGAGGACAGACTATCTTTTGTCCTTTTTGTCTCCAGCAGTTAGCACAGTGCCCAGAATATACTAGGAGCTTAATAATTGCTTATTAACTATTCACTACTATGTACAAAGCATAGTTCTAAGTCCTAGAGCTACAGAGTCTCTGCTCTCAAAGAATTTACATTCTAATAAGGAAAGCAAGTATCATGTCCTCCAAGAGACTTTCTTGATCCAATACCTCCACCCCCAGCTACTATCTTTTTCCCTCTTAAAATTGTTTGAAAATGCACTTCTATTTAACATTAAAAAAAAACTAAAAAAAAAATACACTTCTGCTTTTCTAATTTACACACATGTCACAGACCCTGCCTTGTTCCTCCCATTAGTACCTTGAGCATAGGGACTGTTTAGTTTCTGTCTTGCAGTCCCAGCACCCCTAGCACTATGTCTTCCACATAGTAGGCACTTAAATGTTGGCTAATTTGAATTTATATAGCTCAATACTAGCCAAGTAAAATGATCTCCCATTCAAAGGGTCTCCCTAAAGCAAGCTACCACAGGCTGTTTCTCTCTGGATGGAGTGGTCCATAATCCCAGACAGTTACAACATCCAGGAAGTGTACATTTCCATAGGCATCATCACAGGATGCCAGTCTCTCAACTTGCCTTAGTCTGTCCTTTTGTGAGAGACCACAGTCTGGTCTTGTCACAATGTGGTTTAAACTTGATAAAACTACAGCTAGTTGTAAAACTGTAATCTCCCTCTCCATCCATCCATTGTGGGCTATTCCACAACCAGCTAGGTTGTCTGGGTTAAAGTGGTTTTGGCCAGTTTGAACTTGTTCTGGCTAGTTTGAACTGGTCTGCACTAGTTTAAACTTGTTTTAAAAGCCTGTCTGAACCCAGTTATACTGGTCTGAGCTGGTTTAAATTGTGCTGAACCAGACTGCTTTTAGTTGGCTCAATTCAGTTTAAACCAGGTAAGATCAGTTAAAATGACTAAAACCAGCTCAGATCAGTTTAAATCCGTTCAAACTAGTTACAATCACACATTCAAACCAGTTGAAATTGACCAAAATCTGTTCAAACTGGTTAAAACCAGTCTAAATTATTTCAAACCAGTTTACATTGGTTCATACCAGTTCACATTGGTAAGATAAAACCAGTTCAGACCAGTTTAGACCCATTTAAACCAGTATAAACCAGCCTGGTCTGAACCTGTTTAGACTAGTCTGCCTAAGAACATAAGAATTTGCATGACTGATAACAGCTACCATAATAGCTAACAACATAGTTGTTTCCATATTGTAGTGTTTTACATTTTTTTCCTCACAACAACCCTGCTAGGTAGAAGTACAATTTTTTTCTTCCATCATTTGACCATTGAAGAATTTGATGCAGGTCAGATCTATCTCCCAACTCCCATTCCAGCTGATTCTACTGATTTCTTGGACTCTCACAGGACATTCCTGGTCTTGCACTGAGAGCAATTAGTAGACAACAGTAGACAAAATCATATAGAGTAGAATTAAAAGAAAATCAAGGCTGAGGTGATGGATTTGCAAGTGAATTCTACCAAATATTAAAGGAAAAAAATTAATCCCAATACTAAATAATTTGAAAAAATAAGTAAAAAAGAAACCCTAGTAAATTCCTTCTCTGATATAATTTTGATACCTAAACCAGGAAGAGCAAAACAGAGAAAGAATACTATAGGCCAATTTCCCTAATTAATATTGATGCAAAAATATTAAGTAAAATACTAATAAGGAGATTACAACAATATATCACAAAGACCATATACTATAACCAACTATTTAACCAGGAATACAGGACTGATTCAAAATTAGCAAACTATAAACATAATTGACCATATAAATAACAAAAACAACAGAAATCATGAGTGTATCAGTGGATACAGAAAGTTTTTTTGTTTTTTACAAATTACACCTAATTCTATTTTTTTTGTTTGTTTAAAAGAAAGCATAGGAATAAATGGAGCTTTTCTGAAAATAAGGACTCTTACTCATTAAACTGCATTGCCTCACTATCATCTCTAGGGTCAAATAAAAATTCTTCTGTTGGGCATTCATTGACCTTCATAACATATCCCCCTCTATTTTTCCATTTCTCTTATACCTTATGCCCCCTCCCTACTCTTGAATCCAGTGATACTTGCATCCTTCATATTGAAGAGGTTACCCATAAAGAGGTTTAGGGTTGCTCTGGAGACCCCAAAATACCAACACGCCAGGACCTGCCAAATGAATTTCACTCAAGTCTTTTCTCAGCCAAAGAAAAGTAAAGTTTATTAAAAGCTGGCTTGTATTGGGCACAGAGTAAGCCTGTGCTAGGTCATTCTATGGCGCTCTCACACCATATGGGGTCTTATATACAGAAGGTTGTGGGAGGAATCTAGGGGTGGTCTAGAGGAGCAGTTTGGGGAGGTTCTTCAGGAGAAGTCAGATGAGGTCAATGGGTGATTAAAGGTGTGAAGTCAATGGAGACCACCTGGAGACCACAAACATTGGTGGGCTAGGCCAGTTCAAGGGTGGATCTATACTTTTATAGGCTCAAGGGTGGGAAGTCTATTAACAGAGGGTAGGAAGTCTAGTAACAGAGGCTTGGTCTCAGCCACAATGTAAGTCTTATTGCCTCATATAAATGCCTCATCAAATGAGACAATTTAACCAGAGTCCAAGGTGGGTTCCCAGATCTTGTATCTCAAGGACTCCAGGAGAGGTCAAGGGGGCTCCCAGAGTCCACACCTCATCAATATTACTCAAACAAGACAAGATCTCCCAACTCTGAGCATTTTCACTGGCTGGCCCCCTTGCTTGAAGTGTTTTCCTTCCTCATCTCTACCTCCTGGTTTCCCTGGCTAATTTCAAGTCCCAGGCAAAATTCCACCTTCTACAAGAAGCCTTTCCCAGTCTCTTTTAATTCCAATGCCTTCCCTCTGATGATTATTTCAAATTTATCCTGTATATTATCTTGTTTGTACATGGTTGTTTCCATGTTGTGGGAGACCACATTGGCTTATGAGCTCCTTGACATCAGGGACTTACTGGCTTTTTACCTTTCTTTGTAACCCCAGTGTTTAGCACAGTGACTGACACATAGCAGACACTTAAAAATGTTTATTGATTAACTGGCTGAAGGGACCAGCTGTAGATGATGCACCTTGAAAATGTCAGAAAGGGGTCTGAATAGAAGTCTTTCTCCTGATTCCAAGTGTCCAAAATAAGATACTATGTCTCAAGGCCCAAAATGGAAATGAAGAAGTGGTTCTAGCACTAGTTTATGAAATTCTGAACCCCCAAAATCCTGTGAGCTTCCATCCTGCAGAATTTTCATTTTGATGATACTTAATCATTGGAAGCACCTCAGTACTTTCACATTAGTCATGAGAATAGTCACATGTCTATCCCTGCAAGGTTAGGAAATATTCTTTCTTAGCAAACTTGACTATCCCAAAATAATGTATGTGACTTTTCTCAAGGGTGATGCGAAGCACCATTGATAAAACAGCAACAAAAACTACAATCATAATAACTGGAACTTATTTATATAGCACTCAACGTTTTACAAATATCCAATTATCTCATTGTAGCAGCAAGCACCCCGGGCGTCCTCAGGGTTTGCCGCCAATACAGGTTCTTGGATCTGCTTTGTTAAAGGAAAGCAACTCAAAATGGGTTAACAAGCTTACTTTAATCAGTCAGACATATATCGTTTACCTTGTTCAGGAGAAAAGGTCAGCACCCTGAACCTCAAAGTATACAGGCATAATTATCAAGACAGAAACATCAAGTAGACACATTTCCAAACTGTCCGACCATTACATCCATACCCAGTCAACATCTGGGTTTCCACATTCTGGGTTTTTCAAAGCCGGGGGACTCTCAACAACGGCTTCCCAGAATTCAGATCAAATCACAGAACACTTCTCAAAGTGAGTCCCAAAACAAAGCTACACATCAGGGCTTATATAGCCTTCTCCTGGCTCAGAGAATGTAACAACCTTATTGACTCACTGGCCAATCAAAAAGTATCTACTGAAAAACAAGCCTTCCACCCCAGGCTCCAGGTGCATGTTAGCCTAGGGGCAGGGAAGATCTTTAAAATTTACATTCGCATTACACTCATCCAAGTCTTAAAACAACACCAAGAGACAGGTACTACAAAGTATGATTATCCACATTTAATAGAAGAAGAAACCAAGTTTCCAAGGTATAGTATATGGTGCTTCTTTCCAGGGCCACGTGGTCTAAGTTGCACAAGGAATTGAATTAAAATAACTTTGAATTCAGTAAATGTTTATTGAGTGCCAATTATATCCAGAACTTTACTCTAAGCACTGGAAATTCAAAGATAAAAACCACTGCAATTTCTGCCCTTAAGGAACTTACAATCAATCAAAATCATTATCTTTTTATTTGCTCTAAATTACAATCCATTAAACTGATCTCTATTTATGGCCAAAAGATAAATTTTTAGAGACTAATGTTTCAAAATTTTCTCAGAATTTTAATATCCAACAGTCTCTGTTGCCCCCATTGGCAGCAAAGCATCTCTAACTACAGGCTATGTAATCAAAAGATCTGGGCTCTATTCCAGGATCTGTTACTTGAACCTTTAACCTCCCTTTCGCAATCACTGTTGGGCCAGGACTTGCCAGCACAATTGGGAAATTAAGACATTCTGAAAGAATTGGCAGCCGCAGTGGACAACATTAAAAAAAAAAATAAAAAGAGAAGAGGATGCAGGACAAGGATTGACCTAATCTGAGGAATGATTTCACAACACATTGATGACAACTTACTTGTTTAACCTCCAGTATCTGTACTGGTCCACTTGCTACTTTTGGCACCTCCCAATTACTGAATTCTTACCAGTTCTGCCAACAGTCTGACCTACTAGAAGAAGCCATTAGTAGGACTTTGGGGAGTGTATTAGTGAGAGAGGTAGAAACCCTGGAGAAACCTGTGCTACTACATCAGCCATGAAAGTCTTTTATGAACATATTTTACCTAGATAAGCCATTCAGCATCACACTCTACATTTAATAATAACTGGCTTTAAAGAATTGGAAACTGGGGATGAGGAGTGTCCATCAATTAGGAAATAGATAAATAAGTTTGGGTATGTGTATTGAAGGAATACTGTTGTCTTTTTTTTATAAAAAATTATGAAGGGGATGACTTTGGAGAAACCTGGGAAGAGTTGTATGAACTGATGCAGAGAGAAGGAAGCAAAACTAGAAGAGCAATTGATACAAAGACAACACTATTATAAAGATAAACAACTCTGAAATACTTATACTCTCTGTTAAGTGCAATGACCAAGGACAATTCTAGAGGATTCATGATGGATTGTGAAACTCACCTTCAAATAGAGATGATAGACTCTGAGTGCAGATTGGGACATACATTTTGGACATGGCCAATAACAGAATTTGTTTTGCTCAATTATACATGTTTGTACAAGTTTTAATTTTCTTGCTTTGTCAGTGGAGACTGGAGGGGAAGGAAGAAAAATGTTTATTTGAAAATTAAATAAAAGTTAACTTAAAAAAATAATTGACATTTATATAAGAGCGGAGGTCCTTATATGTTTTTGTTTTGTTTTGTATCAATGGACCTCTTTGGCAGTCTGGTAAAGACTACGAACTTCTCACAATATTTTTTTTACATGGATACAATAAGATATATAGGATTTCAAAAGAAATCAACTAAACATATACAGTTATAAAAAAAAGTTCAATTCCTCACTCTGGGTTAGGGGCCTTGATATAGAGCTGTAGAGTTTACCAAACACTTCACAAACATTCTCATTTTAGCCTCATAACAACCCAAATAGAAGGAATTTATGTCTAATTACACTGGTTTTACAGATGAAGAAACTAAGGCTCAAAGACTTGCCCTCAGTTAAAGAACTAGAACATCTCAGTGCTATAATTGGAACCCAGCTCTTCCTGATTCCAGATTTTGTTATACACTAGGCAATTCCTTACCCAATTCACAACAAATAGTGGCAGTAAATAGTATTGAAAATCCTTCTTTGATCCTCCTTGAAAGGGTACACCTGGCTGTCCCACATGGCCTTCTGGTTTTGTTTTTTTGTTTGTTTGTATTTTTTTTTGCAGAGCAGCAGTCTCCCATTTAAAAGACACTCCCTCAAAATATATAGCACCTGCTCTCTCACTACTCCAGGTGTTTGAAATAACTTTAGACCTGTCAGCAGAAAGGTTTCTTGGAAGATAAATGAAGGACTATCAGCTCTCCAGAGGACTCCAAGCATTTGGTTATTTTTACCCCCTTCCTTAAAAAAAATCACAGTTGCCTTTCATAGACTTTCAAGTCAATTTAGTAAATGAGTGATTCTTTGCTCCAGGCTACATGAAGTTTTCCCTTAGGCAGGAAGGAAATTCAGCATAGTTCCCAACATTAGGAGTTAAAAGGAATTAGATTGTCTGAAAGAAAATGGGTTCAATGCAGGTATGACATTTAGTGCAATCATGTAAGATGGGCGGGTAGGTGGAGATGGAGTACCATGTTTCCCTACATCATTAATATCCTTATATTAGGATTATCAGAAACAAAATTAAAAAAAAAATAGTACCTAGAATCAGGCCAGTGAGAAACAGCTGGCTTCTATGACATGCAAGATCTGTATGAAAGCCTGCAAATACTTGTTAATTGGCAATTGTGCTTCAGAGATACCAGCAAAAGGACATTATTAAACTGACTAGTATGTTAACTAAATATGTTTATTAAAAAAACACAATTTCCAAGGTGCCTTAATAATATTAAGGGATAGAAGGATTACTCAAAATGCTTTTCCTAATCTTCTGAGTTGCAAGCAGTCACTTAAATGGTTGTATTTCTTGAATGAATGAATGAGCACTTACAATGTGCAAAGCAACTAGGGCAGCTAATGATGCAATGGATAGAGAGCTGACCCTGGAGTCAGGAGGACCTGGGTTCAAATTTGGCCTCAGACATTAACTAGCTATGTGACTCTGATCAAGTCACTTAACCCTGTTTGCCTCAGTTTCCTCATCTATAAAATGAGCTGGAGAAGGAAATGGCAAACCATTCCAGTATCTGTGCCAAGTAAATCCCAAATGGGGTCATGAAGAGTTGGACACGACTTAAAACAACTCAACTACAACAAAATTTGAAAGTACTGTGAGTAGGGGGCTCACAGATATAAAGGCAAAACAGTCCCTGCTCTTGAGGAGCTCACATCTCTGTAAGGGGAAGCACATGAGAAATTGCAACTGTAAATCAGATGGAAAAACCCTGTTGTCCTTATGGTTCATTAGCAAAGCACACAGAAATGCATATTCTTTAACTGATAAGATCACATTCATTTCTAATGTTGAACCATTTGACAGCACTACAGACTTTGGTGTTAAGCATTTTCTTTTCCTGGTCTTCAGTGGCTGTGTCTTCTAGAGAGGGAGGGACTTCAGAACCTGCAGAAGCACTTACCATATCACCTCTGCCCAAGGGATGATCCCCCAGATGATGGCTTTGGGGGCTGGGCTTGAAACAGGCTGGTGGTCTGGGAGAAGTGCTGTTCCTCAGTCTCTTGGGCTCAAGGTCCTGGGCTGTCTCCAGCATGGTGGTAGTTTCAGGTGCTTGGCACAGACCAACTCCTTTCTCTCCCTCAGGGGGTCTCATTGCTTTAGCTAAGACAGCTTCCTTGCCCTGGCAGTTGGACAGCAGTTGGTAAGGTTGGCAGCAACTTCTCCATAGGGGTTGGTCACCTGAATGATGGCTCTGCGGTTGGGTTGGAAGCAGGGCTAGTGAGTGGGGGGAGAGGGCAGCTATTCCCAGGGCTCTTAAGATTTCCAATCTATTGATGGCATCTTCAATAATGTCTGAAATTCCATAATAGAGATCATACTTAAACATAAATGCCCTAAGTCTAGCAATAGGGGGAAGGGACTAAACAAGAATGGTGAACCTGTGGCCTCAAGGCCATATGTGACCCTGTAGATCCTCAAGTGCAGCCCTTTGACTGAATCCAAACTTCACAGAACAAATCCCCTTAATAAAAGGATTTGTTCTGTAAAACTTGGATTCAGTCAAAAGGCCGCACCCAAGGACCTAGAAGGCCTCAAGGATGCAGGTTCCCCATTCTTGGACTAGAACCAAATATAATTGGTACAGGGAACACCAAGGTGAGGAAATTCCCACTACTAATTCAAGACAGCCTCTTCTTTGCAACTTAGAGTCTTCAAGAGTTGCCTCTATCATTAAGAGTTTGAGTGACTTGCCCAGTATCACGCAGTCAGTATGTGTCAGAGGTGGCATCTGAACTCACAGTTTCCTGACTCAAAGACCTGCTCTCAAAACTAGCCTACACCCTTGGATGAGTTACTGAGCTATACTTATGGAATGAGTTTTCACACTGGGAGTTGAATAGATTAATGAAATCAGAGATACAGAGCCTCCTGTCCCCCTAAATCACATTGTAGAACAGGCACCCAGAAGAATAGTCCCTTAAAAAATGGCCATCACCAGAGTGCAGTGGACTAATCCCTCCCTGCCAGCTACAGTGATAATAATAATATGCTAATTATTATTAATATTGTTACCACTTACATGTAAAAGTCAACAAAGATCTTTATATAGTTGACCCTCACAATGCCCCTGTGAGGTAGATGCTTTTATCATCACCATTTTGAAGATGCATATACTGAGACTGACACAGGATAAATAATTTGTCTAGGGTCATACAGCTAGTAAGTATCAGAAGCAAGATTCAGAATCAGCTCCTCCTCACACCATGTCCTCCATCCTATCAAATACAACACTAGCTGCCCTCTACATATACTAATGCTTTTGATGAGCCCAATCTGCAGGAGGTGGTTTGGGATTGGGAGTTTTGACCTGCACATTGGAAGTAGATCTACACAAACTGACTGCAATCTAGGTTAAAATGTCTTAGGATTCTCAATGAAGGGTTCCAGACTCATCCAGAATAACTGCCTACAAAAAAGCAAAACAAAGATATTAACAAGGGGACACTGGGATTCTAGATCACAAGAGATTTTTTAATATACAAATTTGGAGCCCTTAGATTCCTTTTACCATCTACTCTTCAGTTTGGGAAAGAAAACCAGCTTGTTTTGAAATGAAAGAACAACTGACATGTTTTATCCCTTTAAGTCAGAATAGGAAATACTGTCTCATGAAGACTGTCATTTAGCCTTCCCCTAAGGGGTATTATCAAATGACTCAGGCCATCTATATGAAACAAGCTTTTGTACTAAGTTAGACTTGGCTCTAAATGTATTCTTTTATTGCAACTGAAATCCTTCCCCTCCCTTTTTGGACAGAGATTATACAAAATAATTTGTAAAAAAAAAAAAAAGATATTAAAGGTGAGCCAGCATGTTGACTGGATGGAGTGCAGAAAAGTTGTCTCAAGGCCAGAGCCATAACTAGTACTTTTTGTGTCTTGGGTAGGGGTCACAAAAAACACTCTCCCTCAGTCCTTTTAGACAAATTCAGTTGGGGGGAATTCAGAAGGGACTGGAGGGTCAGAACCCAGGACACAGCAAGGGTGATCTTCAAGCGCATCTAGGCGATGACACCAGGGGCAAGGACATTCTCATTTCCTATAGCTTCTAGTTTAACCACTCATTCCAAGTAACTAGGTACCAATCTCGGGCTGTTGAAGGGGTTTAAGCATGGTGAACACCACCTAAAGTTTGCAACCCTATGGCAAAGCCTCAGTTGCTTCATTCTAGTTACTTCTGAGCCTGGAGCCAGAACTGAATGAGGAACATTTCTTTTTAGCTTGTTTTTAAAGCTTTAACATGGGGAGAGGGACAGGAAAGATTTGGGGGGAGGGGAGGAACTAGTGCTTTGCTCATTGTCTCAGTCTGTGGTTTCATTCTTCTTTGAAATATGACTCATTGCCAAGCCATTTGAGACATTGGTACTGAAAGCCTCTGTCAGAGGCTATGATTGGTGAAGTATGTCTAGTCTTAGGAAAAGAAAATGGTCTTAGGAGAATACTTTTTTCTAAATATGTATATATACATACATATATACATATATGGTTCATTTATACATGTATGTATTATGTGTGTATATATATACATACAAATATATATTTCTTTTCTGTTTTGATATCACCTAGATTTCCCCTGGATGCTTCCTTTTACCCTATATTCATCCCTGATAACAATTTTTTAAAAAGAGAGAGGAAAAAACAATCAGCAAAACCAATTCATGTATCAAAAAATTTGATGTTCTGTTCAAAGTCCCACACCAATGGTTCCTAGCCTCTGTAAAGAAGAAGCCTTCTCATACCTCTTCCTTGAGGTCAAGTTTAATCTTTTATAATTTCATAACGTTCATTTTCCATTATTTTGTGGTGGTTGTTTTGTTACATTTGTTACATTTACATCATTCCTTCCCTCTCTAAATTACTTCCTATTTGTCCCATACATAGCTTGTTGGTACATATTTGGTCCCACTCTTATATTGTGAGCTCTCTGAGGGATGGGACTGTCCTTTGCGTTCCTTTGTATCATCAAAACTTAGCACGGAGTCTATCACATCATAATGGGTGCTTAACAGATGCTTACTGACTGATGCTATTATAGTACTGTGGATATAGTTTTCCTAGCTCTACTCCTGTTCGACTTTGCAAGAGTTCGTGAAAATCTTTCCTTGCTTCTTGGTTTTCCTCATATTCATCATTTCTTAAAGCACAGTCATATACTACAATCTATTTAACCATTTCCCAGTTGATGCCATCTACTTTGTTTCCAATTCTTCAGTACCATGAAAAGTGCTGCTATAAATATTTTGGAGTATGTAGGGACTTGATCACATAAATAAGTAGGGAACAGCTGATCATATGGGAAGGTAGCATGGCAAACAAGATCTTCCTGGGAAAATGCATGCACACACAGGACAGACAGGACAACTTTCTGAGTATCTTCTCCAGCTGAGAAACGCTTCAGCAAGACACAGATCTTGGTACAGGAAGGGAGTCAGTTCCCTGAACTGATGCAATTCATATGACCAAGTGGAAAAACCCATTTTTTCTTTTAACTTTTCTTCTTTCTCTTCTTTTTTATTTCCCCTCTCATACACTGTTTCTTCACCGTGAAGTTGCCAGTTTAAGATGACACTGATGTTTTGTCTCCATTGCAGCCCCACTTTAGGGAGCCTGGTATGATGCTGTCCCTATAGAGAATAGCCAGGAGACCCTCTCAGGAACAGCACTGGCACATGGATGCTTACTTTGGCTGCAAGGTCTTGATGCTGGTGCTGGTATACAGGACAGACTACCAAGACTATATCTTTAAAAATGTCTTTTTCCGTGTAACTTTCAAGCAATTCTGAGAACTAGACAAACCAGTATTACCCTTTTGTCTGCATTCTAGTACTTGAGTTTGAGACATAGTTTGATGTAGAAAAAAAATATTATTAGTAGAAGCTTTCTATACAATACCAGAAAAACAAATATTTAATTTTTTTAATAGATTGGTCAAGTCAGGCTAAGATTATTGGAGTTCCTTGTTATGGAAGACTTCTCATTGAATCCAAGAGGAACCTGTTTGAAACTGGTCTCCAATACTTCTTTGATGTGACTGTTGTCCAACTCCCTAATTTTGTAGAGGAAAGAACTGAGGCGCAGAGAGGTTAAGTGACTTGCCCAAAGGGACAGAGCTTATAATTTGCAAGAGCCAAGATTTGAACCCAGGTCCTCTAATTCCCAGTTGGCCACTCTTCTCACTACCCCATGAGCATGGTTGCTGATAAGCAGGCATTTCCCAAGGAGAACAAGCCTGTTGAGAAGTACCAATCCTGTATGTAGCGCTTTTCTAACTCTGAGCAGGCCCCCATCAAAACTTCTATAGTTATGCACATGGCTCGTGTTACGATGTGTGGAAAGCAGAAGCGACTATTAGCTGAACTGATATTCCTATGAATAATCTGAGGTTGGAAGAAAGATAGCAAATAATAAAAGCTGACATTTGTTTAGTACAAAGGTCTTTACATACATGATTTCATTTCATCCTCCAGTGACCTTCTGAAGAAAGTGCTATTATGATCCCCGTTATATGGATGAAGATACTGAGGCTCTTAGAGATTAAGTGACTTGACCATCGCGGGGGGAGGGCGGAAAAGGGGAGTCACATCAAAGAAGTGTTGGAGACCAGTCTCAAATTCTCTTGGATTCAGTGAGCAGTCTTCCATAACACCCAAGTTCCATTAGAACCAAGGAGCTCTAATAATCTTAACATCTTAGGTGGAGATCCCTTTGTCTACTTCCCTTGGAGTCACACTATAGGTGAGATCCTCCCTGCATTCCCAACCCCACCAGAGATTTAGCTTGCTGTTTCCCAGAGTCTCTTCCCAGTGGTTCAATTGTCTCCTTTCCCATCCCCTTCAAGTGAATTTGTTTCTATAAATGCCTTGAAAGTATTTTTTTAAGCTGCCTGCCTTGGTTGAATTTTGTGAAGATTGCCTCTGCCCCCCAAAATGCTAGTTATAGTGCTATACCTCAGTGTCAACCAGCCAATAGACAAGAATTTATTATACACCGATTTAAACCACTCCCCTTGAAGACAGGTAGAGCCTGGACACCATGAGCTCCATGGACACATTGTGGGGTAAGGGTTAAAAGGGGTGAAAAATATCCATAAAGGGGATGGAGAAGAGTGGGAAAGAGTCTGAAGGTACGATAATCTTGACCAACTTATCACAAGAGTTTCAAGTATTTATGTGCTATGGGATATAAAATCCATTTACTGAAATTCCAGAGAAAAGTAGCTTATGGTATTTGCTCAGTTTGGTCCTATTGGTACACACCGTTTATAATCAGGCCTCCTACAGATTGCCTGTCTTCATGACTGTTTGCACAGCTCCTTTAATGTTTATCTGAATAATAATAACAGTTCACATTTATATAGCAAAGTACTTTACATACATTAACTCACTGGATCCTCATAACAACCTTTTCAGGTAGGTGTTCTTATTACTCCCATTTTATAGAGGAGAAAACTGAGGTTCAGAGAGATGTTCAGTGTTTTGCCCCCAGGTCAGTTAGTAAGAGTTGGAGGCAAGATTCAAACCTAGGTCTTATTTATTCCAAGCCCAACACCACATCCAATATACTATTCTTCCTCTCACCTTGGAGATATTTTTTGACCATTATTCAAGGAGGTGCAGAAGGAAACAATGGGATTAAACTATTTGTTTGTAGCAAGGAGAAGAAGTAAAAGTAGAAAGTAACTCTCATTAGTTGCTGGACTCTCTTCTAAATAACATATAAATTTCCTTTCCTTCAAATTGGGTGGGGCATGTGAAAGGGAAAAAAATACATATTTGCTCATTTAAAAGTAAAATAAAAATTAACAAATTACAGAGGTGAGAGAAAGAAAGGAGAGGAAGGAAGGAAGGAAGGAAGGAAGGAAGGAAGGAAGGAAGGAAGGAAGGAAGGAAGGAAGGAAGGGAGAGGAAGAAAGCACAGAGTGTCCATAGAGGAAAAAAATAAGAAAATAACAAAATTCCACTGCCATTGGAGATTCAAGCAGGCATTAAGAATTTGTGGAAAGAAAACAGAGTCAGAGGAAATGACCCTTCACCAGAAAATAGCAAAAGTTTAGAGATAATGAAATTTAAAAGGAGCTGAACCTAGCATTTTATAATTTCTGGAGCTATATCAAGTTTGATTTTGTTTTTGCAATAACCATATTTGGAACATTAAATACAAAAAAATGCTGAGTTAATCAGAGACCCTATACCTGAAAACTCAGTTGTTAAAATCAATAAATCATACAGTTTCTCCAGAGGTTTATGAATCATGTAATAACGGATGTATGAGGCTACGATAAATTCTTTCTTAACCCATAAGAGAAGACCTAGAATCAGGAGATCTGGGTTTTACCTAAAATTGACCAGCACTGCACGACCTCTTGAGCCAATCACTTAATGTGTCTGAATCTGTTTCCTCCTTTGTAAAACGAAGGAGAAAGTCTGAACAATATCCCAAATCCTTTTCAGCTTTAACATTCTAGGAATTCCTTATCCCAGATGCATGACTATCATGGTGGAAATTTTGGGTATCCTGGGTGCCTGGTGGGGTTCAGATATCCTGGGGAAGGTGGGTTCCTTCCATCAATCACTTGACAAAAGTAGGGTTTTTTTCCTCCTACACATAGGGCCACCCTTTGTTCTTCTCCTGTTTTATGGGCACATTATGTCTTAGACTAGACAATTAGCTTTTGTTCTTTTGCACCCCCTTAAATTTTAGCACAGTATCATTTGTGGCTTAATCAAAGACTTCTTCAACAATGAAGACTATGTTATTTTATTAGTCCCAAGGAAAGTATAGTTACCACAATGACTTCAGTGCCATATGGGGGAACAGCTGTGGATAAAAAGCTGCCCACTGGAACAGTTTCCTAACCAAGAAAACAATGAGGAAATGAAGAGTGAATCTTCAGTGTATTTTGGTGACTCTGAGTCAGAAAAAGTTCCTCATGGCATTAATCACAGATTATTTCCTGATTTCTCAATGTGGTTTCTCAGGCAATGGGACCTTTGCCATTGTCTCTGCACCCAATATGAGACTTCCAGCTGCATTTACTCTCTCTTTGTGCAAACTCACCAGTCCCAGAGAGGTCTCTGGTCTGACTCAGAAATGAACATGGGCCATCCACTATTAGAAAGAAAAAAATCAGAATTATTTTTCTTTATTTGGTGGGATTTTTTTTACACCTACAACTCCAGTATTACTCTCCATCCCTACCATATTATTATTATTCATTACCAGTTGATTCAATTCATTTGTTCATTCATTCATTCAATAAATGCTTACTGTGTACAATTCATTGCACTGGACTCTGACAGAAATACAAAGAAAAATAATGACAGTGTCTTCCTGCAAGAAAATGTCAATCTAGTAGATCAGATAAAATGTATGTGCAAATAACTATAATAGAGAATGAGTTAGTGCACAAGAGTTCTATATGAACAGTGCTATAAAAATTCATAGATGGGAAGGGTCACTTCTGGATATGGGAGAAAGATTTAGGAAGAGTTCATGGACAAGATGACAATTGATAGGTACAGAAAATTTCACTAGATGCAAATGGACAGTGGGGGCATTCTAGGTACAGAGAACAGCCTGCACAAATGGGTAGACATGGGAAAGTTGAGGATGCATTCAAAGATGCTGCATAGCCAATCTGGCTGAAGCACAAGATATATAAGTAAGCATAATATGAGATAAAGTTAGAAAGAAAAGTTTCAGTCAATTTATAGAGGGACTTGAATGCAGAATTTGGATTTTATTTAATAATTCATGGGGAGCTTTTTGAGCAGGAGAATGATGTGATCAAAGCCATGCATTATGAAGGTCTATTTGAGAGCATGTGCAGGATGAGTGATGGGGAAGATGTCCTCAATGCTCTCCTGAAACTCTCTAAATGTGGCACAGAATGGGAATGTTATATTATTCTCTGGCATTTTGCTTTTTCTGTTAGTGACCTCATGGGTTAATTGCACACCTGTGGTTAGTTCCTTACATTTTGCAGCCTCAGATAGCAGCAAACAGTGCCCCCGAGATCAAAGTTATGGGTTGAATCTCCATGTGGTCATATCACTGAACTCAGAACACTTTCCTCCTCATTTATGTTTTTTTTTTTTCTTGGCTAAACCTGTGGTTTTAGCCATGCAGAGAACTCCTTTGTGTGAAAACTCCATCTACTAATAAAGATTGACTTCCTGTCTTACAGACAAGCCATGGTCTTAGAGAATTGCCACGGGGCAGTAAAGTAGCTTTTCCAGGGTCACACAGTTGGTATGAATAAGACACAGGACTCAAACTAGACCTTCTGAAATCTAAAGCAGGCTCTCAATCCACCATATCAAACTGCCTGTGAACATAGCTGCACATACCATATCCTAATTCATACTTCAATTATCTGTGTAGTTTTCCTGTTCTACTAAGTCCCACTAGAATAAGCTCCCCTAGAAGGGTAGATGCTGTGACTTTGCCAGTCCCCGGCACAGTCCACTGCACATAGCAGGTGGCTAGTGAGTATGTCATCATGGAAAGACACAGGATCCAGATACAGCCCTTCCTTAATGACCCAGAGGTAGGGGTCTGTACAGCCAGCCCTAACCTCTTTTCAATAGCTGATTGTTAAATTTTCCAATTGGGCATTCACCTTGGAAATCAGCAAACACTACAAATCAGGGCTTGATTTATTGTTTTTTGATTAGTTAGACTTGAGAAAAGGATGGAGAAAAAGCTAAATAAGACATATTAAACTTATAAGTAAGTCCCACATACATTTTTCTTTTGGGGGGAGAACAGTTTTTAAACATCGACTAGCAAAGCACTGTATAGAGGTGTACGTGTACGTGCTTGACCCCAGAAAGAGAACAGCCATTTGGGCTTGGTATAGGGACTAAAAGGAGGGCAGTAACATGATCTGGGCTTAGGGGTGAGGGTGGGGGTCAGAACAAGAGTCACCAGAGCTAACTCCTCTATAGGGAAGTGGGCTATAACCAAGTCCCAGGACCCCTGTGGAACTCACCTGCCACTCATCCTCACACAATGCATGTGGATAGCATGGAAATAGAACAAATGTTGAATTTCCTTTTAGGGTTAGGTTTCAGTAAGTTGATGACAGCACTTTGTGTTGGGATCCGCTTCGAGGATCATCACACTTTCACTAACTTAAGACACTGTTCTGATGTTGTTCATCATGATTGTTCTTCTTGTTCAGTTATTTGTCAGTCATGCCAAACTCTTTGTGAACCCATTTGAGGTTTTCCGGGCAAAGATACTGGAGCAGTTTGCTATTTACTTCACCACCTCATTTTACAGATAAGGAAACCGAGGCTAACAGAGTTAAGTGATTTGCCTAAGGTCACATCTACAAAAGTGTCTGAGGTCAGATTTGAACTCAGGAAGATCAATCTTCCTGACTCCAAGTCCAGCCCTCTGGGTACTATGGCACCACCTAGCTGCTCAAATGCTGTACTATTGGATTACACACACACACAGAGTCTCTGTGTGTGTACATATATATACACATATACATATATATGGAAAATATGTTAGTCCAACCTTTTCATTTTACAAACCAGGGAGATGAGGCCCAGAGATATTAAGGGGTTTGCCAAATATGGATCGAATTAACAGAGCTGTGATTAAGATCCAGGCCTCCTGACTCCAGATTCATTGCTTTTTTCCATTGCAGCTGATCTAGGGAACACTTGCTACTTGAGACCCTAGAACTTTTACCTTTTGTTCCTTTCTACACCTTCTCTGATCCCCAAACCCCGTCTCGCGACTCCTGAGCCTTTGTCTCTGATCCATCTCGGTTCCCTGAGTTCAGAGATCTGTGTGTCTCCTACCTAATCATCCTCTTCCTCTTCTGCCTCTTCCAAAAGAATTCTTCTAGATACCTTTAGTATACTTTTAGATTCCTCTAGTCTTTTCCTGAGACCCCAGGGATCCTCCTTGCTAATTCCTTTTAATGCCCTTGCTAGTGGCTTTTATTTCCATGACATTCTTTTTAACCTCCACTAGGAACTGATTTTTCCTAGGAATATTAGGTTTTTTTATTTTTATTAAAGGAATTGCCCATTTTGAATCCTTTGGCTCTGAGTGGTCCGTTGTACCAGAAGCAGATCCACAGCCTGGACCAAGGGTATCATCTACCTTGACTATGAAATTCTGAAGAATATGCTGGGGAAGGACGACAGCAGATGGGGGAGCTTATGTTGTGGCCCCAAAGTCCCTCATGACCCTGGCTACTGGATGTGCTCCAGTTTATCACTGACCTTGCTTAAAGGTCTCATCCAGAACCAAACACAATGCCCCTGATATGGTCTGACCAGGGAAAAATATGTTGGAGTTACTATTTCCCATGTTATGGACACTTGACCTTTCAATGTAGAATAAAATTATATTAGAGTTTTCGCACTATCATGTTACATGATTGACAGGCAGAGCTTGCAGCCCACTAAAATCATGTTTCATTTTTTTCCATGCAAAGTATTTTGTCTTTGTGAAACTGATTTTCTCAACTTACTTGTTGGTATTTATGTTTTTCACCATTAGATGTCCCTTTATTGGATTTGGTCCATCCTAGCCTCCCACGTTCTTTTTTAAATGCTCAGTCTGTCATCATATGCATTCTCTAGTCATCCTAGATTAATCTACAAATTTTATGAGCCTGTCGTCTATGCCTTCTTCAAGTCATTGGTAAAAAAAAATATTAAACAGAATAGAAATAAGACCCAATCCCAGGATCTAGACACCACTCTCTAAGTTCACATCAAGCAAATAATAAATACTCTTAGTTTAGGTCAAAAACAAGCAGTTTTGAATTTAGGTAACTATATTATCATCTAATAGGTACTTAATGCATACTTGTCAATTGATTGATTTCAAATGTCACTGATGGTGGATCAGCAAACATATCGACCAGTTCTTTTAGCATGCTTTTAATGTCATTCCGCTGAGCCAGGTGACTTGAAGTCATTAGGGGTAAGTAGCTGTTCTTTCTTTGCCTTGGGAACGAACTTCCTATAAGCCATTTTTCTTCTCTCATTTCCACTGCAAAAGTTATACTCCTTGGCAAAGAAAACAGAAACAAAACAAGAGTTACATTGTTCTACACCCCATCTCTCTGTCATCATTATCATCATCTCATTCCAGTCTGGCAGCAAACTTCACACTAGCCCTGCTCTGTTTTTGGATTAGGAGACCAAGTGAGTATAAAATCACAAGAAATGAAGAGGATTATTAGAATGGCACCTCCTTGTCCTGGAGAAAGTTTGGAGTCTTCTGATGAAATATACTAGCTATTTAGTGATATTGGTTAATGGAACCAATCAGCTTGTAGAATCAGAGACTTGGAGTTGGAAGGACCATAGAGGCCATTTAGTGATACCAAAGAAAGATCACAGACCTGGTGGTCACAGGACTTGTTTCATTTCCTACTTCTGTCGCTTATGATTTGTGTGACCTTGGGTACAAGCAATATGTGTAAAAATAAGAAACATGAAGAAAGTTTTAAAAGAATAATGTTTGGACTGGGATCGATTCTGGCCTTCCATACTCGGCACCCACACAAAAATAATAATAACTGGCCGTGTTACCTTGAGCAAGTTACTTAATCCCTATTGCTAGATAGATAAATGATAGATAGATAGATAGATAGATAGATAGATAGATAGATAGATAGATAGATAGATAGATAGATAGACAGAGATAGATAGATAGATAGATAAATGAATGAATGAATAAACAAACAAGTGAATGAATGAATGGATTGATAGATAAATGTATAAGTGAAGAAAGAAAGAAAGAAAGAAAGAAAGAAAGAAAGGAAGAAAGAAAGAAAGAAAGAAAGAAAGAAAGAAAGAAAGAAAGAAAGAAAGAAAGAAAGAAAGAAAGAAAAAAGAAAGAAAGGAAGGAAGGAAGGAAGGAAGGAAGGAAGGAAGGAAGGAAGGAAGGAAGGAAAGGGAGAGAGGGAGGGAGGAAGGAAGGAAGAAAGAAAGAAGGAAGAAAGGAAGTGTGCAGTTGGTCCCCACTCACTTATCCAAAACCCCAGGAAAATCACTAGAGTCTAGATCTAGAGGAAATATGCATACCTGCACATGAACCATCACACTTGACTGAGACTGGAGCCATTGGGCATAAGCTTATCTGTGGCATCTGAGGATCAATAGTTTCATCTAGGTCCTTAATGGAATTGATCCATGGGCAAGTAGACAAATTGAGCATAAAATCCTCAGGCATGAAAGATTAGAATGGAGCCTCCGTCTGCTAGAGAAAGGCTGAAGTGTTTTACTCAACTGAATGTTGGCTTTTTAGTGAAATTGCTTAAAGGATCCAAGAGGGTTCATAGAGTCAGAGAAACTTAGAGTTGGAAGGACCAGCTGGTACATTGGAAAGAGTTCAGACTTTGGAGTCAAAGAACCTGTGTGTGAATCCTAGTTCCATCACTTCCAACTTGTGTGATCTCAAGCAAGTTTACTTTATTTCTCTTGGCCTCAGTTTTCTCACCTGAAAAATGGAGAAGTTAGATGAGATTGCCTCTAAGATCCTATCTATGATCCTGTAATCCAACCTCCCAGGCATCCCTTCTCCAGCATCCCTACAAGCTGGTGTTTCTATTAGGTGACCAAGGGATATCCCATCTACACATGTAACAAAAAGCTAACAGGCTGCCTTTAGCTTCACCATGCCTAAGAATGTGGCTAATATATACATGCCCCATCAAGAACCTATGTCCTTTCCTTTCCACTTATAAATGATTCTAAAGTGGTCTGTGTTGGTACAGGCCCCTACTGGAGTCACATTCTTGTTCATTACCCTACCAGGTGAGCAGAGAATCTTTTTATAGCTGCTTTATACCAGGATTTTCTACCAGAGGTGGTTATTTGCATAAAACCAAAAGACTCAATTGACTCACTCATTTTCTGACTCAACTGGCCTGTTGTTTTATGTCATGTAAGTCACAGCCTTAGAGTACAAACCCTTGAAAAACAGGTGCTGCATACGTCAATTCACTTAGTAGCCCTTAGCTGAGAACCATGAAGAGAGAGAAATTTCATAAATGCGTTTTGAACATAATGATGATGGTTATGGCCCAGCTATCTAATCCAGGACCACTATACTCTAATAGAGCAGCCAAGCAGAGAGAAAAGAATTGCCAAAGGAGTCAGGCCTTTTTTTAATGTGACCACAAGCATGTTATTTTTAATTAAAACCCTCTTGGGCTTGGCAACTGAGAATAAAGAGAAGCTTAGCAGGCAAGGTGCTCCTAGATATACCTCCATCCTCACCTAGAGGTTCTGTCAGACCAGGTGTATCATTGCCTAATACTAATTGGGATCTATGTGGTACCCAGGATGACTATGCAGCAGGTGGGAACCCAGCTACTGGTACGAGTTAAGATAATACCCTTTGAGGAACTTTCACTCAAGGCAGGAAGGAACAGAGGGATTTTTGTTTGCGTTTTGGCTTTTAAAGCCCTTCATAACCTGGCTCCTTTCTACACTTTTGGTCTTATTATAGCTTACTACTTCTTCTTATTCTTTTTTGATTTTTGGAGGGGGTAGCGTAGGGCAATTGGGGTTAAGTGACTGGCCCAAGGTCACACAGCTATTTATAGCTTGCTTCTGTCCAATGTACTGGACAACCTGATATTCTTTGAACAAGACACTCCATCTCCCATTTTCAGTTTATCCCCAAAACCTGGAATTCTCTCTCTTCTTTTCTCTATCACCTGGCTTCCCCAGTTTCCTCAAGTCTCTAAACCCTTAGCTTCTGTAAGAAGCTTTTCCTGGCCCCCCCTTACTGCTAGTGAATTAATAATCCACCTCAGATGATCTCCAATCTGTCCTGTATATATCTTGTTTGTACATAATTATTTCATGTTGTGCCCCCCCCTCCATTAGACTGGGAGCTTCCTAAGGGCAGGGCTATTTTTTTTCTTTCTTTGAATCACCTGTATTTAGAAAAGTGCTTGCTACACAGTAGGTACTTAACAAGAACTTGTTACCTTGACTTGTTCTAGTGATTACTTCAATGTTGTGTTATATTTTGATGTCAAGGTTAGGTATTATTATCAATCCAGTTACTACCCAAATCCACTGGTACTGGTGTATACCTGGCTCATATTCTATCCATGCCTATGAATGCCACACTTTTCCTCCTTCCTAGCTCTTTTACCAGCCCTGTGTCCTCCCATGAATGGAAGGAGAAGAGCCAATGGCAAGGCTTTTCCCATACTCTGGCACTTCCTTACCTGCTCAATGTACATCTATGACATTATTGCATATTAAAAAGAAATACTCAAGGCAGCCAAGTGGCACTGTGAATAGAGGACCAGTCCTGAAGTTAAGAGGACCTGAGTTCAAATTTTACCTCAGACACCTAACACTTAACTAGTTGTGTGACCTTGGGCAATTGCTTTGTTTTCCCCCCTCCAGAGGAAAAAAAAAAAAGAAATTCTCATATGAAGAAATCCAGGACGCAGAAAGAGAAATCATGGTGGAATTCACCTGTCCCACCTAGGACAGAGGCAGAAAAAAAAAACCAATACTGCCGTTGGAGTATACTAAAACTACTTGAAGAGAAAGAGGAAACAGATGATTTTGGGAAAGAAGTCTCAAGTCACAGGTTCATAGAATCATAAATTTAGACCTAGGATGAACCTTGGGGGGTCATGGAATCTAACTCCCTTTGTTTTATAGATGAGAAAACTGCTACCTAGAGAAGTTAAACAATCTTCCCAAAGTTACAAATGTAGTAAGGCCATGAGGCAGCATTCAAATGTGTCTTCCTCACTCCAAGTCCATGTCTCTCTCCTCTATACCATTGTACCCTGGATGTTTAACCTGGTAAAGTCAAGACATGTGGGGTATAGATGAAGAGCTTCAAGTATCTGAAGGACTGAGACTTTGATAAAAGGCTTATAATTATTCTGCTTAACACCCGGGGGCAAAAGCAGAAGTAAGGGATGAGAACTTATCTAGATTTGCTTAGATCAAACTTAGATTTAGTTTGATGTTGGGTAAATTTTCATTAAAATTCGAGTAATCCAAAAACATAATGGGCTGCCTTAGGAGGAAATAGGATCCCTTTTATTAGAGATTTTCTAGGGAAGAAGGAAAGTCTACTTTTTAGATATGCTTTATAGAGGATTTTTTCAGGAACTTTAGACTAGATTGCCTCTGAAATTCTTTTCAACTGTAGGATTCAATAATTTAGTGAGGGTAGAATTGATGGGCTCTATTCTTCCCTTAGTGAAGAAGGAAATGCAGAATGATAGGCTGTGACAGAGTAAGGAAACTTTTCTGCCTCTCTGTCTCTGTCTCTCTCTCTGTCTCTCTGTCTCTGTCTCTGTCTCTGTCTCTCTCTCTCTCTCTCTCTGTCTCTCTCTCTCTCTCTCTCTCTCTGTCTCTCTCTCTCTCTGTCTGTCTCTCTGTCTGTCTCTCTCTCTCTCTCTCTCTCACACACACACACACACACACACACACACATCTTGTTACTTTATAGTTCATCTTTCTCGTTAGGGAAATAGCAACAATAATAATAATGACATTTTACAAGTTCCTTCAGGGCAGGGATTTATAGTTTGTCATCTTTGTATGTCTAGGGACTAAGACATCAGTTGCACTTAGCTGTTACTTAATTACATTAAGCTGTTACATTAATTACCTTATATTGAGGTAGGGCTTTATTCTTTAGAAATCCCTTTCTCATTCATTCTTATTTCATCCTCATAAGAGCTCTTTGAAGGAATTAGTGAAAGTATAATTATTGCCAGCTCTAAATTGGTAAGCCTGGGATCCCATTTCACAGATGAGGAAACTGAGACTCATCCCAGTTAAATGACTTATCCAAGGCTGCACAAATAGGAAATGGTGAATCCAGTACTCTCTCTACTGTTGATAGGGAGCCACTGGGGTTGATTGAATAAGGGATGGAAGGTGCTTAACATGGTCAGACCTGAATTCTAAGAAGAACATTTTGATCAGTGAAAGGAGGATGGACTGGAGCAGGGAGAGGTTTGAGGCAAGCTGACCAACCAGCAGACTCTTGCAATAGTCTGGGCATGAGGTGGTAAGATCCTGCACCAAAACAGATGAGGTAACGTGTGAGAAGAGAGAATAGGAATATGTAAAAGAGATGTTACAAGACTTGACAAGAGATTGGATATGGGAATGGAAGGCAAGTGAAAGGCAGTGAGGGGTTGAGGATGGCATTTAGGCTACAAGCCTAGGCAACTGGGAGAATGGTAGTGCCCCCCAGAGTGTGATAGTAATGGCAATTAAAGATTCCCCTGTATTGGCTTGGTTTTCAAATTGATTGTATTAAAACCCAGAGTTTGTTAATCCCACCTGTGGGATGGGCTTGTTGATGTGAAAAGAAAGTCCTGAAGTGGGAGGAGCTGGTGATGTAGATTTGGAGAGACAAGAGAGAGGCGGAAGTTCTTTTTGGAAGCTGCACCTCGTGGAGAGAGACTAAAAGAATTGCTGGTGGCCGCTTTGAATTGCCCTGGACTTTTGAGACCTGCCCCCTGAGCTGCCAAGGACTGAGGAGACATGGCTGTTTTGCTGGTACTTTGTCTGTCTGTTTTGATGTTATTTTGCCAGATTTGTCCACTGGTGAAAGACTGTCCTGTTGAAGAAGTCCTGGAACCTGGCATTTGGTTAAGAAGGCCTGAGACTGTCCTGCAGACAGAGAGTGAATACTGTCCACTGGTGAGGGACAGTACTGAGAGTGAATACTGTCCACTGGTGAGGGACAGTACTGTTGTTGCAGGGGTCTGGAGACTGTCTGGCAGACAGAATGAATACTGTCCACTGGTGAAGGACAGTGCTGTTGTTGCAGGGGTCTGGGAGCCTTTCTGTTGGTTCAGAAGCCCTGAAGAAGGATTTTCTTGTTGTATGTTTACAGAAATCCTGGGAGAGGGCTTTGCTAATGTGTTCAGGGGTTCTAGGACTGTTCTATAGACAGAGGATAAATTCATGAAGGGACTGGCAATGTATCTTATGGCCTTGCTAAGCCTTGTCTCCCCAGTAACTAAGATTGCTGAGAACTTGCCTCGTGTCAAGATGAAGAAAAGACCTCCATTTGGGGATTAAGTGCTGTGTTTAAACTTGATGTAACTCTGGGGTAGATTCAATTGTGATCCAGGGGTGGGGAACTTTTGACCTTTTTGTGTTCTATGGTTGAGCAAATGAATGTATTTTACTTATGTTTGGAAACTAATCTCCATTTGAGAAGAGGGGCTTTGTGGTGGACTTAATTAAGGTATAGCCTAGGGGTGGAGAAGTATTTGGAACAGAGACTTTGTAATTGATTGAATGATTGGAAAGTCCTGGGGTGGGGTAGGCCTTGGAGATGATTTAATCACACTTAGTAAATGCTGTATTTTGAATGATGTCATGTTTTGATCTTCTCTGTTCTGGGTTTGTTACTGAATAAAATAGAGAGCACCTATGCTGGTATTTTGAACCTGGGAAGTTGCCTTTGCTTGGTATTACATTACACAGAGTAGTGGGGAAATTAAGTCAAGGAGATAGTTTTTTATGGTGGGAGTGGGGGTGGGGGTAAGGGGGTGGGGGTAGGGCAGGGAAGATGAGTTTGGTTTTAGACAAGGTGAATTTAAGAACATCCAGTTCCAGATTTCCAATGGACAGCTGAAAATGTGAGTCTGAAGGCTGGGGTAGCTGGTTCATATGTTACGTATCTTTTGCATTTGCTTCTGAATATAATAAATGTGGCAACTCTCCAGTAGAAAGTAAGTTCCTTGAGATCAGGGAATATTTCGTTTTTGTCTTTGTATACCCAGTGCAGTAGTTCCCAGCACACAAGCATAATAAATGCTTGTTGAGTTGTGTTGAAACTAGTTCAGTCATAGAAAGGAATATCTGCTTAAATAGTCTATAATTCTTTGCTAACCTGGAAATCCATCAGGGGATATTTGTGCCAATATTAATCCCAGTGTCTGGAGAGGGATTCTGCTCATTTTCTTTGTAGTTTATCTGCAATACTTGGCAAAAGTGTTGTTCTTAAATGGTTGCTCAAAAAACAGGACAGATCATTGTGTTGTTTATCCCATCTATCACTTTCCAGTGGGTGCAGAAAGGTGACTGATTCTGCCATAATGGAAGTCAGGGGATCTGGATTCTAATCCCAAGTCTTCTTCTCAATAGTTGTGTGACCTTCATCAAGTCACTTATCTCACCTCTCTGGGCAGCAGGCTCCTCCTGCAGGAAATGAGCATCCCTTCCAGCAATAAGTCTATAATTCTCAGTGTTGTTTATTATATTATTATTATTAGCTAGCATTTATAAAGTGCATTAAGACTTGCAAAGAAGGGGTGGCCAGGTGGTGCAGTGAGAAAGAGTCCCTGCCCCAGTGTTGGGAGACCTGGGATCTGTTCCAGCCTCAGATATTTGGCACCCACACAAAAATAACTGGCCGTGTAACCTTGAGCAAGTTACTTAACCCTGATTGCTTTAAAAAAAAAAAAAAAGACTTGCAAAGAGCTCTATGTATGTTATCTCACAACAACCCAGTGAGGTAAGTGCTACTATTCTTCCCATTTTACAGATAAGGAAACTGAGGCAAACAGAGGTTAAGTGATTTGCCCAGAGTCACACAGCTAGTTAGTGTCTGAGGCTGGATTTGAACTCGGATCCTTCTGACTGCAGATCCAATATTATCCTCTGTACCACAAGCTGCCTTCTTGCAATAGTCTTTGCCTTCAAACAGCATCAGGAATAAGACCACATGGTGCCCTAAGAGTCTCTAGTTTCTTAGCCAAGACTTCATTCATACTCCTTAGTATTGCTTTTTTGATTCCTTCCAGCAGTGTACTCTATGGCCCCATGAATCACTAGAAGTGCCATCTTTAGAGCTGGCAGGATTTTGGATGTTGTCTGTTCACATCTTGGGTATAGTTCCCGGGGAGAAAGCAAGCCTCTCAACTCTTCTCACATTGAAAAATTGCCACCTCTTTACCCCTCAGCAAAGAATACCAATGGCTACTACTCATCTTTCCTTCTTTCTCACTCTTATTGAATTATATATATATATATATATATATATATAATCTCATATGGCAGCACTTGGTATGCCCCTAAATATTCCTTGTAGGATGGTCTTCTGCAGACAGTCCAGCTTCCCTCCTATCAGAAAAGAAGCTCATTCACAGTGTTGTTGTTCAGCCATCTCAGTCATGTCTGACTTTTAGAGATCCCATTTTGGGTTTTCTTGCAAAGATCCTGGAATGGTTTGTCATTTCTTTCTTCAGCTCATTTTACAGATGAGGAAACTGAGGCAAGCAGGAATAAATAACTTGGCCAGGGTCACACAGGTAGTAAGTATCTGAGGACAGATTTTAGCTCATGAAGATGAGTCTTCCTGACTTCAAGCCCAGCATTCTATCCACTTCTATGCCTCATTTACAATATCTTTCTACCAAACCCCAGTGGTTCAGTGGTCCTTCTTCCCATTGTGCTTTACATTCTTCCACCCTCTAACCTCCTGACTCAGGCGCTATTACTGTGACCTTTTCTTCTTTGTTTTTACACTGAAACCCTTCCCTTAAAAAAAAAGAACCATAATTTAACTTGCAAAGTTGGGAGGTATTCTTCAAGTTCCTCTGCCTTCCCATCTAAGAAAGAACAGTTTATACTCAGAGCATAGCTAATAATCACTCCCTGGCCATAGAGAAAGATAAATGTTGGGGACTCATTGTAGGTCACTACAAAATCCTTCCTGCTACCCATGCCTTCTGGAAGCAAGATCTACAGTCCTCTACCACTATTGTTCAGACCTCTTATGATCAGCTCTCCAGGATAGTCAATATTTTATTAGTGATGCACCCTAAGGAATTGCTACCTAGTCTTAATCACTGAATGGGCATTGCCTCAGACAAACTGAGACCTAGGAAAGACCTTAGCTTAAAAAGGCCAAGGTCTCCCATGCATCTGGGGCCATCCCCAGTTGTCTTGATCTATGTCTTGCCACTGGACCCAGATGGCTCAAGAGGAGAGAGTAAGATTTTGGGGCCTGGTTTGTCTGTTCTTTCTCCAATAATTGGGCATTTCACTCCAGTCCTAGGAACAATCCCATTTTGGGCTTGCTGTCTGATTAAGATACCTGTAGAATGGGTCGCAGTACCAGCATGAGGTCCTTAGGGAGTTACGCCCCCTTCACTCTGGAATCTAGGAGTGTGGAGGAAAGCAGATGGAGGTAACTGCAAGGGAGAGAGGGAGACAGGGGACTTTCCTGAAAGGTGGCTTCTGTTCCCAGAGGAGCTGAGCCCTAACATGCTGAAAGAAGCCTTGCCCTCAGACCAGAGTGGGAGAAGAAAGGTGTTCCTCCTCTGAGAACCTGAATTCAAATCAGCAGTAGATAATAAAGGAATTTGGCCACCCACTTTCCAGATTTTGTACCCTTGGAGAGTTGCTCCTTGAAGTTTTCATAGGTCACAGGACCAGACCCCTGTGCCTCATTCTATGCCTAGCCAGAATGAAAAGGAACACTCCTTGGGCATTGGGACAATGGAAAACAAGAGGTGGAAAGGATGGTGACCGCAGTCCTGCTCTGGCCCAGAGCCCTCCAGGAGGAGGGGGACAAACAGACCTTCAGCTTTCTCAGAATGTGAAATTGGCATCTTGCTTTCCTGACCTGCCATCCCTCCTGCTAAATCAGTGTTTGTGGAATATTTAATGCAGTAAGTAGGTTAGGTTAGACTTCATGAAGTATGTGTAGATGTGAATACTGACAAATTGTGTGATGAGGTGCATGTTTTCATTGTTTACCCACTTCCTTAAATTCATTTATCCTGGTGAAAAAAGAAAAGAGGAGAGAGTAAGGCTGATGACTTTGCATAGCCCTGACTCACTTAAATCCAATTCACTTGCAAGTCAAAACATCCCTTTCCTGATGTCATCGGTCCTCTTCAAGAATGAATGACAAACAACAACTCTAGTAGAAATGCTTTGTTAGTAATACCTTGGATTTATCTCCATGGAAATAAGCATTTATTAAGCACCTACTGTGTATTGGCACTATGCTAATTTACAAATATTATGTCCTTTGATTCCCTGGGAGATAGATAATGTTATTACCTCTGTTTTACAGATGAAGAAGCTAAGATAGACAGAGGTTAAGTGACTTGCCCAGGGTCACACAACTAACAAGTGTCTGAGGTCAAATTTGAACTAGGCACTTCTTGACTCTAGGTCTAGAACTCTAACCACTGTTCCACCCAGCTGCCTTTGATGAGAAGTGAAACATGTTTTGTAAAACACCGTTTGCAGCAGAATAAAGGAATATGTTTATAAATGAACACCAGGAGCATGCAGCCTTTTGACCTGGGGATAAGATTCATTTGGTTACCATTGACTACCATTGGTCAGAGTCAGTCTTAACCTCTCTGGCTGGTTCCCTCATCCTGCCTTCCTTTCTCAGTAGCCCAAGAAAATAAACCTTATCCAAAGTCACTGACACTGTGAAAAACTGTTACCAACCTCCCCATCCTCAAGACCTCTGCAATTCCCCTTAGCTTTCATCTCTCCAGGAGGGCTTGGAGAGGGAAAACTGCTGTTACAAAACTACTCTCAGGGCTTTCATTTCCTTCACTGTTCATGCTGAAGTCTACTTCTGTCATGCAACTGAGGCAAAAGCCTCTGCTTACCCCTCCCCCCACCCTCCTACCACCCTCTGTGTTCTTCTCCATCTTTCCAAAGGGATTTTCTAAGTCCCACCATAACATATTTCCTTGCCTCCTGAGATCACTGAAAACTCAAAATCTCAGGAGTCTCTTCAAGAATATTCCTCTCTTCCCTTTTCAAGAAAGCATTCTAGCTGGAATGTACTCCTTTCTCACTTTCAGAATCCTTATCTTCAGTCAGAGTTCAGCTCACCTATGTGAATCCTTCACAGATCTGTGTGACGCCTCTAGCCAGAACAGCTATCCCTGGCCACTACTCAATTATATGTGTTATCTCTCCCCATTATAATATAAGCTCCTTGAAGTCTGGGACCATCTTAACTTTGTATTTGCGTATTTATTTCTTTACACAGTACTTAGCAAATGTTCATTCACTCATTCATTCATTCATTCATTCCCTCAAGGGCTCTCAACTATTGTCCCAAAACGAGTTAAAGTCCCAAAGAAACCCCATCAGTATTGTTAGCATTCCAGCCCTTCCCCTCTTACATAAACCCATGAGGGACATTATGGGAACCTAAGTATAAGATAATCATTTGTTACCACTTTTAATTGAACCCTGAGCCCTCTAAGATTTCACAGCACTGCAAAAGTCAGACTTAGAAAAAGCTGAAATGTTAGTAAAACATGCCCAGATTTGGGTTCAGGGATGGAAACTGAATGATTCAGTGACAAGTCATGAGGTGCATATAAAGAAAAGAATTATTAGCATTAAATGATTGGTAATTCGATGTGCTGAGACCCCACACACATCATTTAGAAATTAAGAGACTACTGAGCAAAGGGATAGGCTGTTGGCAGAGCACCTTATTAACTCAGAAAGAATGGTTGTGATATGTAAATAGTGGTAGTTAGCATTCCTCACAGAGATCTCCCCACTGCTAATGCTCTCCGGAGGAACAGAAAACTGGAGTGGGTGCAGTTTAGCTCTAAGAGAAAAATATCTCCCAACACTGGGGAAAGAGATTTTTACATAATTCCTCCTAGGCAGGGCAGGGAGGAAAAATAGCAGGCAGCAAAATGAATTGACTCCTCTCTTCCCTCCCCCTCCCATGATCTGTTTTAAATTGTTGCATCATTTCTTTGTCCTTATCTATCACGCTCTGTGAGGGGCAGTTTCTTCCTACTGCCTCCATGAGAAAGCTCACTTTGGCTTTGAAAATGGCCAGATCCAGGTGCTTAGATGAAAATGGCCAAATCTGTGTGGCTTCCTTATAGACTAGTCTGCATGGCAGTCCAGGGGAGAGTTATCTCTGACCCCCTAACCGTTGCCACTTGGTGGCATTTCCATGGTGGCCATGCCGGGGCTTGCTCTCTCTTCTCCCTCTCTCCCCTTGTCTGCTCTCTTCCTGCCTCTCCCTTTCTCATGCTCATTCCCACCCCCACCCCCCACCCCTAGCAGAAATACAAGCCCAGCAGTGATTCAGCCCCATCTCACTCAATGCATTACTCAGTGGGCAGCCTGACACAACACTTCCCTGTGGACCAGTGCACTCCTTATTCCTCCTAATGTAGGACCTTATCAGATCTGCGATGAGCCTCATGCTCTCAGCGCCCTTCCCCCATTCCCCCAATGACAGCCTCTTCCCCTCCCATATTCTCCTCTAACTCAGGCTTGGACAGGATCTCAGATTCTCGCTCTTGATTCGATTCTTGTTGAGTCCGAGCTTCCGTTCTGCAGAAATAGTGCATGGGACTGGGGACTCGAGCCTTAAGGCTCCTGGTTCTCTTACGAAGGCATATTAATAACGCTGAAGTGTGGCCAATTAGAGGAAAGAGCCAGGTCCAGCCCCTCGAGTCTATGCTCTAGTGATTTATCGACAGTAATTACCCAGGCACTTAATGGTTAGTTTGGATGGGAATTAATTCTTGGCTGGATAAATAATACATTAAGGTTTATTTAGTCAAATGCAAGACATCCCTTCCAAGGCCAGTTGTGAAAGTGGAGAGAAGTGAGCCTCACCAGGGAAGCCGGGCTCTGGGAAGCTACTGCCTGTGGGACGGGATATGTCACCATGAGATGCAACAGGGGCAGAGGCAACAAGCCAGGGAGTTGACAGCATGCTAAAGACTGTAAGGAAGGACACGTTGGAAGCAGGAATATGTTGAGTCCTAAGATAAGACAGGCAAGAAGAGGTAAGTAAAACTTTTCTGCCTATTTGGACCCAGAGATGATTTTCCCCTCAAACCCAAACCATCACTGTTTCCCCAATTATATTAATCTTAATGAAAATTGTTAACTGTCCTCCCCCCACCCCTCCTTACACATTGCTGATGCATGCTAAATAGAGCCTTTTATTCCATGCTCCCCAGATGCTTTGTGGCAGGTGTTTTCCAGGATGCTGCTGGTGGAGATCAGCTGAAGGGTTGGTGCATCCTTTACTTTAGAAGCCACTCTTCTTTCCTGAGAGCTCAGTGGAAGAGCAGCATGGGTTCCTGGGGCAATCAGAGACTTCCCACTTGGAGAGGGCACTCAGCACTCACCACCAGCACAGCAGACATTTGTTTGCTGATATCCAAGCTGGTCCATTCTTTAGCTATGTGCTGTTTACATGACTAAGAATCCTTCCCATCTTAGACAACATACAGACTTCCCTCTGTCTTTTAATCTCTCAGGGTAATCATGTGACATGTTATTGCATAGCAACTTCAAGTTTGTAAAACTTTTTTTTCTTTTTAAAAAAGGAAAAAAGTCCAGTTTTCACCATTATAAATACATATTAGCCCGCAGAATACATTTCCTAGTTGAATGTAGTTTTGGCTTCCATGCAGATCAGGTATTAGGTTCTTGTTGAAACAATCTAGTGGCTATTCCCAAGAGGTCTAAATAGAGTGCACTACGGCAGCCAGGTGGCTGGAGTAAAGGGAGGAAGCCATTAGAGGGGCTTTATTACTTCCAGCACCACAGACAGAGGAGAAGCAGCCTCTGTCCACCGCTGGAAAAGACAAAGGGAGAGAAAGGCACCATGGCAAGGAAGAGACTTGGGCTGAAGATGGCATGGGAGGATACAGTGCATGACAAAAGACAGACACAGCCTGGAAAGATTGATGATCTGGGCTGGTGGGTGAGCCCTTTGCTCCAATATGGAGTGAGTGTATGAACACTCAGGGAAAACCACTGCTCCTTGCTAGAACCTAGGGTCTTAGTTGGATGGTAAGTCCATTTTACCTTGTCATCCTTAGACTCCCACATATCCTCCCATCAAAAGAATATAATTTGTTGCCTGTCACTCAGTGTTTTGCATGATGATTAACTGGAAAAACACACTCTCTACAGAGTTTGTGGGGAGAGGATTGTGCTCTGGCTGACCACATGCCATACCTAATATTAAAGGGAAGGCAAATCCTGTGTGAGACCCATAACAAAAAACTCTCAGTCTGATTCCAGTAAGCAGTCCATCTGTTTTAGCACTTTCTAACTGATCTATAGAGTTCATACAAGTCTGAATTTTTGTAATGTGTTCTCCTCATGGAAATTATTTTGTATATTATACACTTGCTTATCTGAGTAAAGGTTTTATCCCTATATCCCCCCAATAGGAAGTAAGTTCTATGAAGACAAGGCTTTCTCTGGCCAAAACCTTAGAGTCATCCAGGAAAGGTCACCTAATTTCTCCTACAGCTAGCAACTTTCAGAGTTGCTCTAGGCAACTCTCTCAGGCTGTAAATTACAGCCTGATTTGCTTATTTGCATGGGTGGTGGGAGTTTCATCTTCCAGGAGTTCCCTAATGAAATGGCAGGCCAGTTCCTATCCTCATCCTGCTATCTCTCCCTATCCCTGTCTCTATCTGTAACACCTAGCACAGGTATTTGCATAGACTAAGCATTTCAAATATATATGTGCTGAATGTAATAAATCAACAAGCATTTATTAAAGGCCAAATATTGCCAGACATTGTGCTAGGTGCTAGAAATGCAGATATGAAGAATGAAACAATCCCTACTCATTAGGAGCTTGCATCCTGATAGGGAAGACAGCAAATTACACAAATATAGAGAGTTTGTAACTATAAAGAGAACAAATGCAATGTTGTTAAATGCCAGGTAGTCTGAGAAGAGAGACAATGGTGAATCAGAAAGATTTTATGTAGGAGATGGTGCCTAAGCTATGTCTTGAAGGAAGAGAGAGACTCCATGGACCAGAGGTGAGAAGAGAGTGTATTTCCACTATGAGAATGGCAAGCACAAAGGCAATGTTTTAGGGCGGCTATGTGGCCCAGTGAATAGAGCACTGGCCCTGGAGTCAGGAGAACCTAAGTTCAAATCCAACTTCAGACACTTAACACTTACTAGCCATGTGACCTTGGGCAAGTCACCTAACCCCAACTGCCCTACCCTCCCCTTCCAAAAAGCAAAAAGAAAAGAAAATAGAATGCTTTAGGTAAGGGACAGAGAGAATATCAGTTTTTCTAGATCACAGAGAATGGGAGGGGGAAGAAAATCCAATGAAAGTAGAAAGATATGTTAGGTCCAGGTTGTAGGAGACTTTAAAAACTGAACAGAGAGGTTAATATTTTGTTATAAGGGCGATTGATTTTTTGTTATGGAGGCTGTAGAGAATCACTGGACTTGATTGAATTAGGGAGTGAAATGGTTAGATCTGTGCTGAAGGAAAATCACTTTGCTAGCAAAGTGTAGGTGGACTGGAGTGATGAGAAACTTAAGTCAGGATGACCCAGTGGGAGACGGTCACAATAATCTATGTGAGAAGGGTTGAGGGCTTAACTAAGAGTAATTGTGTGGGCAAAGAAAAGATGTAAGATGCTAGAATGGAATTAAATAGATTTGAAATATCGGCATACTACTAACCCATATTGCCAACTCTGATAATAACGTATGGACATCAACAAGCTTGATTTATACCAATGACAACTTTGCCCAGTGCCACTAAGTCATCTGTAATTTAATTCAATTGAGTTCAACATCATACTAAATAGATAGATGCATAGATAGAGAAGACATTTAATAAATATCTGTTGGTGACATATATGTATATACACAAATATTTATATATGTGGAGTGAGAGAGACAGAGGAAGAGGGAGAGGGAGAGGGACAGACAGAGACAGAGAGCGAGAAAGAGAGCAAGACAGAGAGACAGAGGAGAGACAAAGAGACAGAGAGAGAAACAATTCTAGGTGTTGGGGACATAAAGCTAAATATCACATAGTCCCTGACCTCAAAGAGCTTACATTCTACTGGAGGAAGGGGAATAGCGGTATGCTAGAACCCACTCCATGGACTCTGATTGTTACATTTTCGATGTAAGCATTTATACCTAAGAAACTGGCAAATGCTACAAATTATACAAATTTATGACTTCATTGATTGTCTAGATTTAATAGAGAAAATGTTCATGACATATATTAAACTTAGTGTCTTCATGTATTTTTTGGAGAGCCAGTTCTAAATATTTACCAGCACAACCATGAAGGGGAGCATATATGCATGTACACACATTAATATAAAATACTATATAAGGACCAAGGAGGAATCTATAATAGACCAAGCTCTCCTAGGTCACTTAGATAAAACTCAAATTACCAAACCAAACCAACAACAACAATAAAATCCAACAGATATAAATAGTGCAGTTTTGCAGGATTATTTTAATTAAAGGAAAAAAAATAAACTTGATGATAAGATCAAACATAACCCTCTCAACATATTTAGCCGATAGCATCTGCCATAAGAAAAATATGAAGGACACTCAGAATTAGAGGGACAAAGTTTCATTGAAGGAAGGAAGGAGGAAAAGGGGAGATCCAGATAAAGTACTCTAGGAATATTTGAGGAGAGAGAGATTACTTTTAGCCTAGTGGAATATCACAACTAGTATATTGCTACCCTGTGTAAAAGGAACAGTGTACAGCAATTAGAGCAGCTCTCCCATGAGTTCAGAATACATTCCGACAAAGATCTAAGTAGTGTTGTTGTGGTGCCAGGCTGGTGACTCTCACAAAGAGAGAATTATCATCAATTTCCCAAGTGGCCATAGTCCAGCTCTCTACTAAGCAAACATCCTTCTCTGCCTTCTAGGCAAGGAGGGAAGTCTAGTTACCATCCATCCAAACCACTTTTTAACTCCAGCTATCAGCAAAATGGATTGCCCTGCTCAAGTGGAAGTATGGGTTTGGGGGAACACAAGCAGTTGCCCACTGGACTCTAATTAGTACTATGCCTATCACTGTAATTGATGGTCAAGCTCCTCACATTTAACAGACTAACCTGAGAGTAATTCAGAACCCATGTTCATTGAAACTTTGTACCTCCAATTCTGAGTGTCCTTAAGAGACATTCAAAACTCATGCTCATTGAAACTTTGTTCCTTCAATTCTGAGTGTCCTTTATGTTTTTTGTTATAGCAGATGCTATTGGCTAAACATGTTGAAAGGGTTAAGTTTGATCTTTCATGAAGTTTATTTTTTTCTTTTAATTTTAAAAAAATCCTACAAAATCACACCATTTAAACCTGTTAGATTTTGGTGGGGGGGGGGATTTGGTTTGGTTTGGTCATTTGAGTTCTATTTAAATGACCTAGGAGAGCTTTATCTATTAAAAAAATGGCAGTGAGAAAAAAAATCTGAACTTAATGAACACCAAATAAAATTAGCACGTCCACATCCAACTGGAACTGCAAATCTCTATTCTGTAGAACTTGCTTTTTCCTCTAATTCATTTTCTTTAAAAAAATAAATTTTATTAATAACTTTTATTTTCACATTGCCTACATTTCTCCCTTTATCTTTCCTTTTCCCCTCTCCTGGAAAGTTCACCATGTTTTAATATAGTATGCCATAGAGCTTAGAACTGTAAGGGACTTTGTCAACCATACAAAGAGCCAGCCTGGTGCTATGGAAAGAATGCTAGACTTGTGTTCAGGAGAGACTTGTGTTTAAGTCCTGTTGCCTCTGGCTTCCTTCCTTCCTTCCTTCTTTCCTTCCTTCCTTCCTTCTTTTTTGGTAGGCAATCAAGGTTAAGTGACTTACCCAGGATCACACAGCTAATAAGTGTCCAAGGCCAAATTTATACTCAGGTCCTCCTGACTACAGGGCTGATACTCTACCCACTGTACCACCTAGCTGCCCCTCTAGCACTTGCTAATTGGGTGGTCAAAGTCACATTGGAAGGAACCTCAGAGGTAATCTTTCTGACTTCAGAGTTCATTCCCATTTTACAAAGGAGAAAACCGAGGCCAGAGAGGTTAAGTAATTTTCTTATGGTTACCACAGTTAGTAAATAGCAGAACTGAGAACTGAGGCCATGCCCTACTGCCTCCAAACTCAGTCATCTTTCTCAATGTGCCAAATTGTCTTGATTTCCTCCTCTGTAAGATGAGAAAATACTAGTACCTACAGTACCTACATCAAAGGGTTGTGGTAAGATTCAAATAAGGTAATGTATGTAAAGCAACATATAAATGTTCTACCTGTTGCTCTTATGTTAAAAGGATCCCTGAACACATGTATAAACTAATGCAAATTAGGAAAGGCCAAGAGCTTAAGTCTCTAAGAACCTACATTCTAAGAAAGGAAATTGTTTTCTTTTTCATTGAAATTAGAATCCTATGCTTTTTTAGACTACTATCATTTCTTTCTATTAGGTGCATCATTGAGATGGCATTAATAAGGATAATTTTTAAAACGCAATCTTTCAGAGCAAAAGAGAGGATTTAACATAAAATTCAAAACCAACAACACACCAAAAACTGTACACACTTTTTACCTTCCTCTCCTTAGCACCCATGGTCCCTGGTTCAGTTCCCAGTAGAGCATGGACTATAACTGTTGTTGACTCCCTAACATTATTCCTACTCTCACAGCATATTTCTATTTCTGGAAGAAAATTCAGCTAGAAATGCATTGCCTTCCTCGGTATGCATTT
Organism: Petaurus breviceps papuanus; assembly: GCF_028583685.1. Taxonomy (NCBI): domain Eukaryota; kingdom Metazoa; phylum Chordata; class Mammalia; order Diprotodontia; family Petauridae; genus Petaurus; species Petaurus breviceps. The sequence goes on from NW_027187330.1 coordinate 7,125,999, forward strand.
TAGGACCAGAGATATATTGGCATTAGAAAGCTTGCATCTTGCGTTAGGAGGATTGTGTATGTGTTTCTTTTAATGTCTCTTCTACAATATAAAGCAAGACTATGAATCCAGAGGAAACTGCCACTGTTTATGTTCTTGGTATTCTTTTACTTTCTGTCTAAACTCAGACAGCTACATGATACAGCAGAGAGAGTGCTGAGCCTTGAGTCAGAAACATCCAAGTTCCCATTTGACCTCAGACATTTGCTAGCTGTGTGACGCGGGCAGATTGTTGTTTGTCCTTCATTCTTGAAGCGCACCTTGGCATTAGGAAAGTGATGCCATGACTTGCAAGTGAATGGGATTTAAGTGAGGGAGGACTGTACAAAGCTATCAGCCTCACCTTCTGTTCTGGAGCCATCTGGTTCTAATGGCAAGATATAAATCAGAGAAACTGAAGATGGGCCAGATGCAGTGCAAGACCTTGGCCTTTTTAAGCTAAGGTCTTTCCCAGGTCTTAGTTTGACTGAGGCAACGCTCTTCAGTGATTAAGGCTAGGTAGGAAATGTGGCACTTTGCAAGGTATTTGCTCAAGATTATTCCTTCATTCTTTCATACAACAAATATTATTGCTTATTTCATAAGGAAGAGAATTATTGTAAAATCAAGATAGTTTGGTGGTTTACTTCTCTCCAGGATAGAGAAGTTTGCTTATGTTCTGGTTTTAGCCTGTTTTTTCCTAACTAATCTACAAGACAGAAGTAGGTCTATCTTTGCAGATGAGCAGAAATATGATAAGATCTGTCCTTAAAGTAATAGGACCAGTTTGGGGAGGTAAAGCCCTATGCAATCAGGTTCTTTATAGTGATACCTCTTGCTCTTACCTTATAAGAAAAGAAGAAATATTGTAAATTTGAAGGCACGAGTGGGGAATGGAGGGACCACCACATTTGGTTTCTAGCTGGATTGAGTACAGAGCTGAGAATGGAAATAACTTCGATTTCTTTTTGTCTCTTCCCTTCCTTGTGAAATTGGGAAACCTCCTTAATATCTGCTGAGCTTTGGAATCACCTAGCCTGCCTAAGGCAGCTGGGTGGCTTGGTGGATAGAGCATTGGTCCTGGAGTCATGAAGACCTGAGTTTAAATCCAGTCTAGCTGTGTGACCCTGGGCAAGTCACTTAACCTCTTTTTTGCCTTGATCCACTAGAAGGAAATGGTAAACCACTCCAATATCTTTGCCAAGAAAAGCCCATGGACACCATTGGTGTGCTGTGGTCTTTGAAAACAACTGAATGCCTGGAGAACAACAAAGCCTGATGCAGAAGAGAATAAGCAACCTATGGACAGTAAATGACCTATGGATAGGGATTCCACTGGCACTTCTTCCCATGCTACTTAGTGGGCTACACTCCCCACTCCCTGTGGCGAACATCCATATGCTTATTGGCTTATCTGTTGGCATGGAGGAGAGACAGGTCTGCTGGTTCAAACTTTTCCTATTTATTTCGTACTTCACTGAAGGGATGTATGTCCCAGATTGGGACAGCCACCACACAGAAGGTCCAACAGGCTTGCGTGATGCCAGATAACTAGAAAGATCATGAGGCAGACAATTCCCAGAAGGCAATTACTCTCCCACCAAGAGATGGATAAATTCCCCAGAAAGACTACTGTGGAAATACTCAATTATCTATCTTTAGAGGCTGTCTAGCATTGCAAAGGTCAAAGCATCATATGTTTCTTATGAATGTAATATGTGCCCAGCACTCTGTCCTGTATAACAGGATAGAAGACACAAAATAAGTAGATTCTCTGCTTTTAAGGAGATATAATCCACACAATACAACAAAAGAGGAGAAGTGGCTATGGAGTCATTTAGCTTTTCCATCACTCAGTTCCTTAGCTGTGATATGAGGGTAATGATACCTACAGAACTTACAAGACAAGGAGATAATAAGAATAGCCTCAGACAAACACAAATAAGGTTTATATGAACTGATGCAGAGTGAAATTAGCAGAACCGCGAGAACAATTTCTGCTGTCAAACCAGTATCACAAAATGAACAGTTTCAAGGTCTTTTTTATAACCTGATGAAGAATGAAATCAGCAGAATCAGAATAACAATTTATACAATGATAAATTTTAAAACTCTAAGAACTATGATCAATACAACGATCATTCATGATGCGGGGGGTGGAGATGGGGATGGGAATTAGGAAGAGGAATTGGTGAATAAAGGGATAGAAAACTGTTCTGAAAGGGGATTTTCAGAATTTGTATGTAAGATAATTTGGAGTGATAGTGAGATAGAAAGTGTGACCACCCTTGTGGGCGGTTAAAGTAGAGTGGAAAAAGGGACCACAGGAATTTAGAAGTTTGTTGAATAGGAAGAGTAACCTGCAAAGTCACATAGAGGTTGCCTATACCTGGACCTGATCTAGTCTCCATGACTACATGCAGTACTATAGCAGTGGAAGCCTGGAAAGGCCATTACCTTGGAAGGCTTCATTGCAAAGACAAACTCTCTCTCTCTCTCTCTCTCTCTCTCTCTCTCTCTCTCTCTCTCTCTCTCTCTCTCTCTCTCTCTCTCTCTCTCTCGTTCTTCAAAAATTACGTGTTATTTATCTAAGAAAAAGCCTGAAATCTGAGGGTCCAGCAAAAACTCCTACCTTCCTCTTCAGCATCTTCCAAGAGAAACTGGCATTAAGTATCAAATTGATCTTCTTCCTATGACTTCTCCTCAGAATACCCTAGTCACTGACTACCAAGAGTGGGTTTCAAGGTCACATGTAGCCCTCTTGGTCCTCAAGTGTAGCCCTTTGACTGAATCCAAACTCCACAGAACAAATCCCCTTAATAAAAGGATTTGTTCTATAAAACTTGTACTTAGTCAAAAGGCTGAACCCAAGGACCTAGAAGGCCACATGTGGCCTTGAGGTCATAGGTTCCCCATCCCTGGATACCCATCTTCGGGGTCCTGAAGCCTGTTAAGAAGGTGACCTTAGAATCTTGAATTCTATGGCCTCAAAATACAAGCTCTGGAAGACCTGAGCAAGCTAGAAATGCTTGAAATCTGGGTCCAGGGACAAACTACCTCTGTCATCCTGAGATCATTCTAGTTAAGTTCAGAGGGTCCCATCATTAAAAGGCAGATTTTTTACTTATATATTTTGGCCACAGAGACTCACAAAGATTGTCTAGTATAATGTAGATAGGTGGTCAGTGTGTGATCTCTGGTAGTGAAAGAAACTATTGACTATGATGCAACTTCAGACCGTTGGCAGAGTTGCAGTAGCTAGTGTAATCCAGACCTGACAAAGAATCCTTCTATAATATACCCAACAGAATATCAGCCTACACTTGAAGGCCTGAATTCATGAGGGTGAGGAGGGACCTACCTCTTAAAGTAGCCTAGTCCACTTCTTGGTCATACAGTCACAGAGTTAAAGTTGGAAGATCAGTCAACCAATCAACATGTATTAAAGTGCTTGCTATGTGCCCACTGGGCATTGGGAATACAAATAAAGACAGTCCTTGCCCTCTAGGAGCTTACATTCTAATGGGGGAAGATACCACACAAAAGGGAGATTAAAAGTGGGGGTGGGGTGATGGTGAGATGTGGTAAATTTACCTAGTGTGGGGACATGATAGGGAAAGTCCTGTGAGAAGAGTCATGGGGTAGGCTGGATGGATCTTAGGGGCTAACCAGCCCATTTGTCGTTAATAACAAATAAGGAAACTGAGAGGGAATTTGGAGTACTAGATAGAGATACGGTTTTGGAATCAGGGACAATCCAACTGTATGACTAGGCAAGTCAACATCTTGGTGCCTCAGGAAACTCTCCAAAATGAAAAATTGCTTAGTAAGTTCACATCAGGGAGTTTCTTTTGGAGGAATTCTCTAGAAACAAAAGCAAATGCCCCCCCCCCCCAATAAAAGGGCAAGAAAGAAACAGGCCTAGAGGGATTAAGTGGCTGGCCTCAGATCACACAGTTGGTAAGCAGCAGAATTAAGATATCAATTCATTTCCTCTGGCTTCAACTCAAGCACCCTTCCCATGCTGCAATCAATAACAGATGAAGTCCATTACCAGACCCACATGAAAAGCCTCCCCAGTTTATTAAAATCTACCAGGACTCATGCGTCACAGCCAGTGTCTCAGAGAGTTCCTCCAAAGTCACCTCCATATAACAATGATGTAATTGGAGCAGGGACTTTGGTGGAAGAGAATAGATCCAGGGAGAGGAAGTTCCCTGATCGTTTTGCCCATCACTCAGATTGACAGCTAAATTATAAGATGTCTGGGTAATCTGGACACTCTTTAGCTGTCTCATGGCACCAGATCCTGGATTGTTGCTTTGCCTCTGCCTGAGGGCCCAGCCAAGCCAAAGGTATCATAGGCTACACTGATAGTCCTAAACTCAGGTAATTAAGACAAATGCAATCTATAGTTCCGTGCATTACATACTAATCTTTCTTTTAATAGTAAAAGAATTTCTGTGAGATAAGATAAAATGGATTCTATTTGTATCTATCTACAATTCAGGGCTCTAATCCCCAAATTCAAGACAGGGACTCAAAATGCAGCATGTGTTTGGAGTTAGGGTTTATTTTAAGAATCAGATGGTGTATCAGAGTAATTATAAATGGAGCCCAGAAAATGCAGGCAAACCCTCTCTGCTGGAGAGCTCTTCACTTTGCAAAAGGACAAGAAGACCCTTTTCTGAATAATAGCCTGAATTCATATAACACTTTAAGGTTTACAAAGTGCCTTACAAATCTCATTTGATCCTCACTGCAACCCTGGGGGGTAGGTGTTAGTGTTAATCCATTTTAAGGATGAGGAATCTGGGAGAAAAAAAAACAGGACTTGCCAGTTGAAAGTGCCTGAGGCAGGATTTGAACTCAGGTCTTCATGACTCCATGCCCAGCACTCTATTCATTGAACCACCTAGGTGTCTGCTCTAAGGGCCTTAAGTTGGAAGGGACCTTAGAGAGATCAGCTAGTCTTACCTTCCATATTGCTTATAAACCACTATTCCTTCCCATTCTAGCGATCTCCCAGCCCCTGATTAAACACTGTCTGAGACAGAAAAGGAGCTCCCTCCATCCCATGGCAGCTGATTCAGGAATTAGGCAGTTCTGATTGTCAAATACTTCATGATACTGAATGAAAATCTATTAATACAGGGTCATATCTGATGGCTTTGGAAATTATCAATCAATCTATCAAAGATCATTTATTAAGTGATTGCTAATATGCCAGGCACTTGTTTGGCAACAACAATGACAAAATCAAAACAGTTCTTGTCCTCACTGAGATTGAATTCTAATTGCAGAGTCTCAGATAGCAGATGCATTAGAATGTAAGTTTTCTTACGAGTAGGGATGGTTTCATTTGTTGGGTTTGTATCTTCAGTATCTAGCAGAGTGCTTGGCCCACTACAGGAGCTTAATAAATGCTTTTTGATTGATTATTGGCATAAATTGATATATACAAACTTAATATAGAACAAATGGAATGAAAATCTAAAAAAAAAATTCTTGACCTCAAGGAGATGGTGTTCTTATTGGGGAGACAACATATACATTAGCATGGAAGTTTCTTGTGAGTAGGGATGGTTTCATTCTTTCTATTTGTATCTCAGCATCTAGAATATATGCTTGGCATAGAGTAGGTGCTTAATAAATGCTGTTGGTTAATATGCATGAATAGGTACATACAAGATAAATGCAGAAGAGACAGAAGACAGCTTCATAGGAGAAGGCACCAGCAAGCTAGAGAAACCTAGAAAGCAGACTTTAGGTAGAAACAGTAATAATGAGGCACTCTGAGGATAAGAGCCCCACAATAGCTCGATGGGGCAGGTACTACCATATTGGGGATTATTGTACCCATTTTACAGATGCAGAAATATTTAGATGAATTAATTGACTTACCCAGGTAATTCAGCAACACATCATAGAATCAAAGGCTAAGAGGCCATTTAAACCAATCCCCTCACTTTACCAGATGCCGGACATGAGGACCAGAATGGTTACGTGCATTCTATGGTTATGAGATTTCTTTATGGTGGTATGAGCCTGGTTCTCTGGAAGCCAATGTACCTTCTACTGCTCCATGCTGCCCCAAGTATCCAAATTAGGTTTTAAATTCAGATCTCCTAGCTGTATTCATCAATTCAACAAATATTTGCTAAGGATTTACTAAGGCATAGCAGGGCAGCCTGGGAGACAGGAGGGCCCAGATGCAAGTTCTGCCTTTTCCACAGAACATATGAAGTCCTGGACAAAATATTTAACATCTCTAAGATTTTGAGGTATGGAAGAGTTGTCTATCTGCATTGGTGAAGGGAGTTTCCACACCAGAAGTTTCCTACACCTGTGAAATGGCACATGTGGACAAAAGTATGCATCAGGCACTGTGGTAGGTATTGGAGATGCGAAGACAAAAATGAATCTATTCCTGCCCTCTGGATGCTTACACTCCATTGAAGATTCATTCCTGCATTCTTCCTCCTATATAGCTCAGTTCTGATCTCAGATGAAGAACTTGAAGGGAGAACAGCATTCATTACCCACCTAACCCATAATCTCCTTTTGATGATCCCCAGAAAGAGAGCTTCATTTTCCAGATTCTTTCATGTAGAGTTTCTTTTATATGTAGCTGTGGCTGCTGGAAAGATAGGGGCTGCAACACCCCAGAGACAATTGCTAGATCAGTTTACCACAAGAGTTTCTCCCCTGTATGAAGGCTACAAGGGGCCAGGCTGGAAGGGGAACTGGTGGTTTGGGATTGGGGTGGGGTGAGGGAGGGAGGGAATCTCAACTATTCCCAGGACTCTTTGGCCCAGAGTTCTGGACTGCCTCCATTGAGATCTGAGGGAAGACGTGGCCCAGTGAATCATAGATTTAGCCCAAGTGACTCCTGAAATACTTTTGTGAGAGGCGGAGTATATCATGAGAATGTTTCTGTTCCACATGGGGAGAAGGGGATGTGACCTTTTGCTGAGTTTATATTGGGGAGCTGGGATTTCAAGATATGTTCCTGACCTAAGTCATGACATTTTCAAGTCCTAGAATCTACCTTTTTCTTAAACTTGACTTGGAGCTTCATATGCTAGTAAAGGGTTGAACAGCCTCTATAGATCAGATCAAATCAATACCCATGATTATAAATCACCACATAGAGCCAACCAATTCCCCTGTCCCTAGGTCCTTGAAAAATACATGCATGTCCTCTACCAAGAAAATCCTCATTACCTCTTAACAGGCCTGGCCCTTTACTGGTTCTAGACACATGAACCACATGCCACTGAAGTGTGTATACACTCTCTTTACTGCACTCAAATTCAACTGGATTTTTCTGTCACAACTCCTATTCACATTCCCTGGACCTTCTTAGGAATGCCCAGGGAGACTTAGCCTTCAAAATGTAAGTGTGCCTAGCTGAATTTTCTGCTTTGGTGTCAATAAAATGTTCTGTTTCACTTTTTTTTTTCTTTAAATTTTGCAAAAACATCTGGGTTAGTAAAAGATGTTAGTATTTTGCTGGTAGGTTTTGGAATAATTTATAGGTAGCAATAATAACATCCTGCTTCCTGGACTTATTTATACTTAATTGGGACAGGAATGCTACTAAATTTTATTCACAGGCAAGCATCTCCTGCCTTCACACTGTTGGGTTTTTTTGTTTTGTTTTGGGGGTTTTGGGTTGTTGTTTCAAACATGCATACTATGACTACAGGAGTCAAAGAACAGATGCAAAGTATCACCTTCTACCTAATGACCTACGTCTGGTTTGCTTCTATCACACAGTGGATTTCATACTAATTTTTTTTTTATTTTAAGATGAAATCTCTATGGATGCCTGCACAGTCGTGGCTTCTGCTTATTGCATCAGTCTTCCTTAAGAAAGTGGGCCCTGTGGGATAAGATTACTTCTTTGAGGTAATTCATGAATCTAAGCCCAAGTCAATAGCCTCTCCAAAGGTGCATGACCAAAGCTATGAGGAGGAAACTGGCTGAAATGTTGCTCCAAAAGACAGACTCAGATTTGTTGTATTGGGCAAGAGTAATCTTGGAGAATAAGTGATAAAACATGCTTCCTTCCTCTTAGTACCGTGGATACAGAACATCACATATTCTATCCAGCACAGTCATTTTGTCCATTAGTTTTTGCTTAATTGTTTTTCTTGGTTCAATAAGTGGGAGGTAGAATAGTTCAGGAATTGATAGTGATGTAAAAAAATCTAATACATCAACAATTTTTAAAATGTTTCCTCAAGCACAGCTACAGCCCAGGTGCTACTTAAAAACCTTGACTTTGTATAATCCTCATGTCAATCTCTCTCCCAACAGAAAGGGCTAAATTCACGTTGGGAATATCTTGCTTATTGGGCTGATTGCCCCCACTTAGAACCTCTGCTTCAATATCTGGCTTCCTCCAAGGCCTGGAAGTTCCTTTTATAAAACACTCAGACTCAAGAGGTTTACAAACACAGAATAGTTTTATTTACACAGTAAAGAACACAGAAGGATTTCCTTTCCAGCTCATACTTGACTCTGCTTATACCCTCTTCCTCACTGTTGTACTGGGGATGGACATCCCATGACTGCTCCCCACTATAATACTACCTTTCTCCTTTTTTTCTAGAAGGTAAAATGGGTACTGTTGCTACCCTCTGGCAGATGATACTACCTTTCAAAATGCTAGACTATGTAGTAATTATATTGGGTTCTCATTCAATAGTAACATAGCTCTTTCCTACGTCCCATGGCATCAAGTGCCTCTTGGCCCTTTAAAATCACCCTATATTTTACACTGGTCCCATGCCCATACACATTCTCCATGCAAAATCTTTCTTCAAGTGGTTGTTGGAATGCCTCTTTCCTTGATCAAAGGAGTCTCTGTTTCTTACTCCAGGGTTCTTATGGCAAGAACCTATTTATTTCTCCCTTGCATCTACTCACCTCAGAACCCTCTATTGAGTCTTTTAGGTGTTCCGAGAGACATTCTTTCTCTCTCTTGATGTCTTCCTATTCTGTGTCATACCAACTATTTCAATCTGTTTCCTGATCTCCAAAGGGAGGTGTTCAGAGAAAAGACCCTGGCAACTGAGAAGAGTAGCTGGCAGCTGTTCCCAGAGCATATGCCTATGACTTAAAGAGGAGAGGGACATCTCCTTGCTGCCATGTCGTAGGACTGCAGTCCTTGACTTTGCAAAATCTCCAACCATCACTTCCTCCCATCTAAATTCATAATAATTAGTCTCCTAGATTCCTCAACCTGGGACAATATGGATATTCACCATCCTTGATGTCTGATGCCCTTTAGAGCACACATTATAATAGAAGAAGTGTAAGATTTAGAATCAGAGGGCTTGGGCTATACTCCCAACTTACTGTATCTCATTTTCTTTATCTGAAAAGTAAAAGGATTGGACCAAATGGCCCCTAGGGTTCATTCCAGCTTGAAATCTTTTAAAATTATAGATATCTTTTATTTTTATATCACCTTCATGTTAAAATATATCTTTCCCCACCCCCATCTATTGAGTCATTCCTTGTAACATGGAATAAAAAAGGGAAAATAAAGAAATTCAGCAAAACCATCCTATTAACCAAGACTAACAGCATCGTAGTATCTCACACTCATAATCCCCCACACCTGCAAAGGACAGAATGTTCAACTTGAAATCAATGACCCTCTTAGAATCCCTTGATTCCATCAAGGCTCAATTCAAGGGTCACCTACTACTATATATGAGACCTTTCCTGGTCCCCCAGGCTACTAGCCCCCACATGAAATTGTTTTGTCTTTAATTTGTACATATTTTGTGTCCCTATTGTTCAGCCACCAATAAAATGTAGTCTTTGAGAACAGAGACTGTTATTTCTATCTCTGTGTCTCCAACATCTAAAATAGTGCCTGGCAAATAGCAGGCTCTTAATAAATGCTTGGATTAGATGCATGATCCCTTGATCTATGTTGCACATGCATTGTAGTTAAATGACTCTCCATCTGTGGTTATACATAACTCTAAGACTGGTTGCACAACGCCATTGGATTTTCCATTTCTGATTCAACTGAGTCAATTTGTTCTAAGTAAAAAGAGTTCAGATGTCCCAGTTCCAGTTCACCCAATGGAAGCTGTCTCTTTGTTTTCTTTCTTAAACAAGTAACATTGACCCCAAAGCACATTACAACACAATTACTCACATACTAACTGTCCATCATTTTCTGCCTCTATCATTTTCATCTTTGAAGAGAAACATAGCCAGGGTTGGACAGGGATATGGATGCAGTCCTGCCTGGAGGCAGAGAGAAGGTCTTAGAAGCAAACTCTCAAAGCTTCTCCTGGTTTGAGTTCTGGGATGATTCCTATTATCTCAGGGCCTTTGCAGTTGTTAGAACTCTCTTCCAAATCTGGAGCTGCACTGAGCTACTAATTTGCTATCATATAAAGCCCAGAAAAGCAGGATACAGTTAAGAAAGGTCAATTCAAATAATCAGGAAATTTGTATAACCAAAAATTAACCTAATTAGAAATTAAAAGGGTCCAAGTGGTAACCTGGCATAGAATCCAACCCCAATAATAATAAATTGAGTGATAGCTACAGTATATTAGATCCTAACTGTAATAGGTGCTAGGGATACAAAGAAAAAAAACCCTCCACTTTCAAAGAGTTATATTCAATTTATTATGTTATATTAACATACATATATATGCATTGTGTATATATGTACATATGTGTATATACATATGCATGTATACATATATTCTATATTGCATGCTTATGTTCTATTAGGGAATACAACATGTATACAGATAGAAAATACAAAGTTAACTTCAGGCAGGAGAAAGTGTTCTAACAATTGGGGGCATCATGAAAAGTCACATCTGGCGAATGAACTAAGGCTTGAAAGAGATAAAGAGTCCAAGATTTGGAGGTGTGAGAAATGATTATTTCTCATATTAAAAGCTAATTATTAAAATTGGGGGAATCCCAACTTTTTTTCTTTGTGTAATCTCTCCTGGCTGGGGCTGATGGAGGATAGAATTAACATTCTCCTCATTCTTGGTATTGCTACTCCACCCAACTAGATCTGGCTTGGGTGAGGGATATAGATTCTTTGTCTAGATTGCCCAAGGCTAGAGATGGTCTGAATAATAGAGATAATCTCTCTGGCCAGCAATGACTTAATATCACTCATTGGAAAGACTCACTTTGCTTTGTAAAGTCCACCTCTCTTAATTGTTAACCAATCAGAGTTGATTTACAACCTTGGGAACACCCCTCTTCCAGGACAGAGTGATATATAAACCAGGAGCTGGCCACTATGCTGGCATTATTAATAAACTGATTAAATCACCCAACAATTATGACCCTTGAACTTTTTAAATGCCACAGAGGTGAGGAAGGAAAGCATTCCAGGTCACCTGGATAAAGGCATGATGATGGCAGATAGAAATGGTATATATGGGGAATATATGCTCATGTAACTTAAATGGATAGTACTTGAAGTGAGTATCTGTGGGAGGAAAAGAACAAAATTGCCAAGGGCATGGGTGTGTTGTAATGGGAACCACTGGAGGGAGTGTTACATTAGTGAGGTCACAGAGCCACTGAAGTATTTAAACCCCAGGACCCAGATTTGCTCTCATGAGTGCTCATAGGAACAGCTTGTGGTTTCTTCTTCCTGCTCCTGAAAAGGAAAATTTCTTTTGCTCTGATATTGGGTTTATATCTTTGTCTTAATCTCTTCTCTACCCCTGACCCCTAACATGGAGCAATAGAGTCATTTGCCAACTCAGTGTAAAAGCCATAGAACAGACCACCCTGGATACGATGAGCCCCTTCTAAGGACAGAGTGATAGCGGATGCTGCCAGGGCAGGGAGAGTATCTATAGGGGTCTGGATGGCATGTTTCCCATACAATAACTTCTTACCATGCTGGATCCTGAAATCAATAGCCAGCAAGACCTGGGACAGCAAAATAAGTAGGGATTTTTTATTTGTTCTCTCAGGTAGAGTTTGGAATTTGAATCACCCTTGGCAAAAGGGAAATACATGCATGAACACACATACATAATACATCTATATGTATGTAATGTAGAGTATTTATATATATATACTATATAATGTATATGCTACCTAGTCACATTATTTATTATTTACATATGTGAATTATATTCTGAGTTTTTATATACTAATTATTTTGTGACTTATTTATATATGTGAATTATATAATAATATGATATATAATAATTCATATTATTTATATCTAAACACACCCAAATTTGAGATATCTCCAAATGGATGTCCCATAGACATTTTAAACTCAACATGTCCAAAACTGAACTTATTTCTGCCCCCCTAAAAAAACTCTTCTATCTTTGCAATTTCCCTATTACTATGGAGGGTATCACCACCCTTTCAGTCATCCAGACTCTTAACCTAAATATCATTCTCAGCTCTTCATTGTCTCTCTCCTCCCCCCAGTCTGTCCCCAATAGAAAATCTGCTGCTTATTATCCTGTAAGAACCATAGGGGCAGCTAAGTGGCACAATGAATAGAGCACTGGCCCTGGAGTCAGGAGGACCTGAGTTCAAATCCAGCCCCAGACACTTAACACAAAAACTAGCCATGTGACCTTGGGCAAGTCACTTAACCCCAATTGCCTTCCAAAAAGAAAAAAAAGAACCATAGTATAGGTTTCCTTTTCTCCTCTGATACTGCCATCACCCCAGTGTAGGCCCTCATGATCTTACTCATGGATTGTTGCAATAAACTGCTGGTTAGACACCCTGCCACAAGTCTCTCCCCACTCCAGTACGTTCTCCACTCAGTTGCCAAAATGATCTTCCTAAAGTAAAGGTATAACCATGTCACTTTCCCCATTCACTAAACTGCAGTGGCTCTCTATCATCTCCAGGATCAAATAGGAAATATTCTCTTTGCCATTCAAATCCTTTTACAACCTGCTCCACCTCTAGATTTCCAGTCTTCTTATGCCTTACACCTTTCTATAATTCAACAACACCGACTTCCTTGCTGCTTCTTGAATGAGACACCCCATCTCCCAAGTCCAGGCATTTTCATTGGCTATCCCAATGGCTGGATTATTCTCCCTCTGCATCTCTGTCTCCTGATCTCCCTGGCTGCCTTCAAGTCTCATCCAAAATGTCATTTTCTACAGGGAATCTTTCCTGATCCCCTTACTTCTAGAACCTTCCTTCTGCTGGTTAATTCCAAAATTTCCTGTACATGGGTCAGTACTAAATTATTTTGTTTGTATGTAGTTGATAGCAGCTTGTGTATCCCCTTAGACTGGGTTCTTGAGAGGAGGACTGTCCTGTCTTTCTTTGTATTCCCAGTTCTTCATGTACATCTGGGAAATAGGAAGTGCTTAAAAAATCTTTATTGACTAACTTACTATTGTATCTTTACATATACATATAAATGTAATCATACATGTACAATGATATGTACTTCACTATTGATTTCTTTTGAGCAATAAAATATTGATCCTTCCTGTCAAGTGAAGAACTAAATAGGAGACTGTCCATTGAAATGTATTATTATAAATAATCTATACAGAGACAGGCAGCTTTTCTCCTCCAGGTCCAGATAAAGTTATCTCGTGATTTAATTTTAAGAAAAATCATAAAAATGAAAATTAACCAGGAAGAGTAAATTAGGTTACAAAGAGAATGGCTTGCCCTAAAATGCTGCACCTAAAGAACATCCCACAATGCAAAGTGAAGGTCAGCTGCCAATTATTTATAGATTTCCATGAGTGGCAGAAAGGGGGATGTTCCCTAATGGTATTCAGTGTCTTTGTAGCTTGTCAAATGGGAGTAAAAGCAGTTGAACATCAGGAAGGAACCACGAGCACCATCTTTAATCCATTTATTGTCAACACTGACACAAATGAATGTTCCCTCTACCCTTGCGAAAGATGTCCTCTTTTGTTGTTATTATAGAAATGACTTTCACCTTGACTGAGCCAGTGAATAAAGCATTGACTTTTAGGGCCAACTGTAGTACAAAAAGAAATATCTATCAATATCCACTAAGCACCTGTGTTGCACATGGAATTACGTGCTCAACTCTGCACCTGACCCTGCTTAGAAGAGCAACAAATTCCAGGAAAATATACAAAAGCTCAGCACCAGAAATGTTCACAGGAGAAAGGTCTAATGCTTGTAGATTGCTACCATTCTCTGAGGCTAGGCTTTCACTAAAAATATTGGACAGAAGACTGAGAGGCAATTGCCCACTTTGACCTTTGATATGTGAAACCTGACCTTGGAAACAGAGAAGACTAAGTTGTCCTAGAGGTACCAAAGGACGCCTCCAATCTTTTTCCAGTATGGAGGGAAAAGGAGGAGAGATGGCTTGCTATACTGGAAAAAGCACTGGAAAAAAAATTCAGAAAATCGAGTTCTATTTCAGGCCCTGGCACAAACCAGCTGGGTGAAGGGGGAAAATCATTCCACCTCCCTATGTATGAGTTCCTGCATTTGAAAAAGGGAGGGAGGAGAAATAAAATGGGGCTCTTCAGTTCACAGGGATGTTGTAAGCATCAGATATAATACTAAGAGAAAGTGCTTTAAAAATGTCTTCTCTAGTGCTCCCTGGAGCAACTATCTGGAGGTGCTTCATGCGTGAAAGCAGATCCTGCTTATAGCCTTCCCCAAAATGAACATGTCTAGGGCATAGGATAAAGGAGAAAATGAGTAGCATTTGGCTCAGAGCACATTCTCTACCCAAGCTGCACTTAGGGGCCCTGGCTCTGTAGCAAGAAGATGGTCATTATTCTTTCCAATTGCCAAACACCACTTAAAATAGTAACAAATACCCCCACATCAGGCCACGTAATCTGGTGCAATCTGGGAAATTGATCAAGGTCCTTGGCTCCCCTTCACCCTTGCAGGAGCCTTCACTCACATCTTAGCATGTCTTGATGCCATTGTGGTTTGGCCACTCCCCAGCTATAGCCCAAGGCTATCCACACAGGGCCACTGGATTGGTCATATTTTGACTCAGATAACCAGTCTCTTTTGGTCAAAAACAGAGCACAGATGCCTTTATTCCACCCCTCTAAATGCCCCTTCTTTTTCTTTCTTGTTTAGGCTGCATTGACCCCAGAGCACATGATAGTCAAATGACTCATATAACTGACTACCCATGGGCTGGTCCTCTCATTTGCATCTCTGGGGAGAAGAAAAGTAAAAGCTTAACTATGTTTTCAGTGTAGTCTTGGGGGTTCTTAATTTGTTTTTTATGTGTTATTTTCACCTTTGGCAGTATGGCCCCCTTCTCAAAATAATGTTCTTAAGGGCACAAAATAAAACACTTAAGGAGTACAAAGAAAATTAAATTATGTATTTTTAAAAGTTATATTTTTGAAATAGTTATATTTTTAAAAAGCATATTTGTAATTAATTATATTTTAAAATATACATATAGTTTTACACACATATATGTATATGTGTGTACATTTTTCTTTTTTTAAGTTTGTGGGGGCCCCAGGTTAAGGACCTCTGGAGGTACTCCCATATCTTCTTCCAATTTATGCGTCTAAATCATACTCCTTCAGGATTTTGAGACAAGAGACTTAGGTTCAAATCCCAATTCTGACATTTCCTAGCTATATGACTCTGAAAATCACTTGACCTCTCTAAGCCCCAGTTTCTTCCTCTGTAAAATGGGCATTATAATCTCTACCACATTGTTGAATTGAGAATCAAATCAATAGATCAATCAACAAATATTTATGAAGAATCTAGACTGTGTCAGGCACTGGGATACTCTCTGGGGACACAAGTACAATGAATGAGACAATGTCAACTCACAAAGAGCTTATATTGTAATGGATAAGTGTATAAAATATTTATGACATAAAGTTAATAGACAAAAATGTGTACAATGTATTTAAATGTGAGACATTTTGGGAGGGAGGCCACTAGCAGCTGAGATCTGGAGAGGCTTCATGTAAAAGATGTTGCAGCTGCAGAATCTTAAGAGTCGGATTCAACTGGTGTTAAGAGAGGACATTCCAGGCATGTGCAAAGTCTTGGAGTGGGAAGATGTAGAGAATCTTGTGTGAAGAACAGAGAGAAGGCCAGTTTGAATGGATCTTTGGTGTAGGAAGGGGATGAGACTGGGAATATAGGTTCATGGCCATATTGTATTGGGATTTTATATAAATGCTATTCTAAATGCTAGCTAGATGTTGACTCATCATTACATAGCAGACAATGTATGAATTTGCCATTGCCTCGACTCAAAGCTGGCATTACAGCAAATCTCGGCTCTGACACTTAGAACTACCTACATGACTTTAGGCACATCACTTCATTGCCGGGGACCTTGGTTTCCTCATCTGTAAAATGAGGGTGTTGGACTAAATGTCCTCTGGAGTGTTTTCTAATTCTGGATCTCTGATCATATGTTTGTAACATTAATATCAGTCACAAAGAATGGGATTAGGAAAGCAGGATATGGCTCAGAAAAGCCAACTCCACCAGTCTGTTCAGAAAAACAACTGGTTTGACTGCTTTGCTGATTCGATCAATACTTTCACAGAATGAACCTAATCTCCTTGTGGAGACAGGCAGACTCTCCTTCTCCAGTTAGCATAATAGGGAGAGCAGTATTGCTGACCCATGGGGGCTTGCACCACAGTGATGGGGAGAAAGGGGAGGGGAAGAGAGATCATCAGTAATTATCCAGTGTACTGATGCAGAAGGGGCAATGGGAGGTTGTTGGTGTTTTCTGCAAGCTAGCCCTCCTAATTCGGTTGTTGACAAGTGAGTGAATACAAGGGGAGAGGCAAGAAGCAAGGGAGGATACCCATGGCAGTGAAACAGAGAGGTCACAGGTCTGTAAGTATCCAACCTTCTGTGTGTATTTTTTGTGTTCTGTTGGTGGGATCACTTATACAGGGAAGAGAAACAGGAGCATGTGCCCCATCAGTGTTTTCCTGGTTTATTTTGTGTCATCTCCTCCAAAGGCAGAGTACCCTGGAGTCAAAAGGCTCCCAGCTGTCAGGAGTTGTTAATTACCTCCTAGGCAATAATCTGGATTTTCTTTGCCTCTGGTAATCAATGGAGTAGATGTGGTTAGAAAACAGCCTCTGGTTATTTATGCCTGAACCATTCAGGATGCAGAGGTCAATGGTATGTCAGCCTTAGCTGTTTCTACATGCTACAGATCATCTTTTGAGATCACTGGTGTCCCTTTAGTGCTAGGGTTCTTAACCTTTTTCATCTGTGTCATTACTCCTTTAACAATCTAGTGAAGCCTATGGACCCCTTTTCAGAAAGATGTTTTTAAATATATAAAATAAAATACATATAGATTTCATGAGAAACAAATAATATTGAAATAGTTATAAAAATATATTTTAAAACAATAAATTCATGGACACCCTGAAGTCTGTTGATTGAAAGTTTTGGGGTCTGTAAAAACCAGATTAAAAACTCTTGTTCTAGAGTATACTTAGATCAGTAATCAGAGACCCTGGATAGAAAAACCAATCTGAACAAAAAGATGCGAGTTTGAATACTGCCACTCAAACATACTAGCTCTGTGACCATGGGCAAATCACTTAACTTCTCTGTTAGTGTTGGTTTCTACCTCTGTAAATATCTCAAGCCAACCTTACAGGGCTGCTCTGAGTTTCTGATGAGATAATATATGTATACATTTTGCAAACTTTAAAGTACTATAAATAGTTTATCATTATCATTATTATTTTATTTTGTCTACACTCTGAAGCACATTACTCTATGAGAAAGAAGAAAATAAAGTTTGCTTTCTGTGCTCCTAGAGGTTACCAAATGGCTCCAGGGCTCTAAAGGGAAACAACTCACTTTCCCTGACCATGTTTACATTGCCTTTAGATGTCTTTTTAAAAAATCATCTGTATGACTGAGAAAATACCCTAGAGTTAGCTTGGATGCAAAGTGATGTTTACAGAATACCAGGGAAAGATGAAGAATGTGGAATGCAAACACAGATGTGTGCAACTGAGTTCCTAAGTCCCAGAGCTCTGATCTCCAGCTAATGTTACTGCCAACCTGCTGGACACAGGAAATGAGCTAACTTGTTTTGTAGTTTAAATACAATTGTATCCAGGAAAATGACGATGGAAAACATGTCTTCCTCTCCTTCAATATTTCTTCTTCTCATGGGTCTTCCAGACACATCTGCTGAGTTGATGATGGAAACACATTTTTTTCTCCCTGTTGGAAAGACTCTGGAAGTGGAAATATGAACCTGGCTTCAGAAAGGCTCTGTACCATATCCATCCTTCCAGAAATACTCTTAGGT
Organism: Petaurus breviceps papuanus; assembly: GCF_028583685.1. Classification (NCBI taxonomy): domain Eukaryota; kingdom Metazoa; phylum Chordata; class Mammalia; order Diprotodontia; family Petauridae; genus Petaurus; species Petaurus breviceps. Next base: position 7,144,330 of record NW_027187330.1, read on the forward strand.
ATGAGGGTCTAATAACTGGTAGGGATGTAAAAGGCAGATGGTCTCTGCAGGACTGTCAGCTTCCAGGCTGCACATTCAGCTCTTAGATGCTGGAAAAGTAATTTCTTAAAGAGAGAGAAATGTTCTGAAATAGATGAGCAAAGAACCAGTGAGGTTGTGTTTATCAGTTACCAATCAGTTATCCAGTCTATGTCATCAGGTCCTGCGTGCCATGTTTCTGTCTTTCCTAGTTTAAGAGTGACCATGGAACTGACAACAATATACCACAGTCTAGGAAACCGGGGAATGATTGATTTAGTGAACCAACCATACTGAGCTTATTGATTAAAACTAATTGCTCACAAGCCCGTAGAAAATTAAATTTATAACTGACATTGAATTACACTGTTTTCATTGATCATGAGTTACCAATAAAGGCTGTCATCTGGTACACTAACTCTTCAAATTTAGTATCTCCCAAACAATGCTTATTGTTTTCCTCCCTAAATATGTTCCTATCATCTTCATTTTTACTTCCACTGATACTGCTATTCATCCCATCTCCCATATTTGAAATCTTGGCATTTGCTTTGATTTTTTCATTTTCCTTCACATCATATAAATGAGATATCTCAGTTATACTTACATAATATCTCCATCTATTCCTTCTCTATCCTAATTCCCCAAGTTATAACTAAGGGAGGACTAGTGGGACTTTGTCCCAGGGCACCAAAATTTAGAAGACATTTATAGCACTTAAATTTCTTCAGAAGCATAGAAAGACATGAGTTTGCATATAGTTAGCAGAATAATTTAAGAAAGGAAACTTCTGGTGGACACCTCTCCACCATAGACTTTGTGGGCATAATTTGTGCCACCTAGTCACAAGTTTATTTTGTACTGCTTAACCCAGCTACAAAAATTGTTAGTTATAGTTTTGGTTGCTGCTGTCACCCTAGTATACAAATTGTCATCACCAGTTACCTAGGTTGTGACTACTTCTTGTCCTCTGAACACGCCCTGTACTTCCCCTGGTCTATGTTTTTGATCAGCCTATTCTCCATCTTGAAAAGTTTTCTTTTCCCTATTTAACCTACTTAATTCCTTCCTTCTCAAAATTTTAATGGATCTGTAATGTCACAGAAATCATCATTCCAAACATTAGTGAAGACCAAAACCTCTCCATGTCTGCTTATTCTGTCCATTCTTATTATTCTTGTAGTGATACACCACAGAATATCCCAATGTGCTAGAAGCCTTCTTCTCCTTATTCTTATATTTTCTGGGTAGCACTGAAGCACTTCTGCCTTCCATCTCATCATTTTCTCTTCTTCTCTGCCTACCTCCTTTTGTGATTTGTCAAAATGATAGCTTTTATGCCATTTCTTAAATGTAAGTTACCGCTGAAAATGCTATGGACTGCTTACTCCCAACATGCATCATTCCGTCTTTGGGTTACGTACTTGCAACTTGGATTCCTCAGAGATTCTGTAATTCAAAATGGCTGTGCAATATACAGCCATTCCTGGAAAAATAGTTGTGTCAAAAACCTAAATACTTTATGCCAGGAGACAGCATAAAAATATCACAATCATTAAAAAAAAAAACTCTATACAGTTTTCCAAATATAGTCCAGTCCACTCTCTTCTCCTTATTGAATTCTGAACCCACCTTACTATTCATCAGCAATGCCTGGCCTATATATATATATATATTGTCCTCTTAGGCTTTACATCTAAAATGTTGCACTGATCTCTTTCAATATAGTCACATATCTCACTGAGACAAACCAGTGACCTGTTAAAAATCAACAGACTATTATCCACAAAAAGCATCTGTAGAACCTCACCATGTATAAGGGAATCAATGGAAAGCACTAATTAACTATTCACTATATGCTAGGTACTGTTCAATTAGGTAGTGTTACAAAGAAAAAAGCAAAAAGTAGTCTCTGCTTATAAACTTACATTCTAATGGGGCAAATTAGCATATGCATAAATAGGTAAATATGAAATACGGAGTGGATGGAAAGTACTACCAGGGGAACTAAGTAAGACCTTCTATAAGAAGTGGGACTTGAGCTGAGTCTTAAGGGAAGCAAGAAAACTAAGATTTTTATGTTAAGAAGCATGGGGAATGGCCAATTCAAAAGCATGGAATCAGGAGACTTCCAGGAGCCACAATGATGGAGTAATCACCATAATTCTCCCATGTTTACCTCCAAACAACCATAAAATAGCACCCCGAAAAATATCTTGGAATAGTAGAGCCAGCAAAAAGACAGAGTTGACCAATCTTTGAGTTGAAGAACTTGGAAGATCAGCAGGAAAGGTCTGTCTCACTTGGGTAAAAAGGGAATGCAGTCCATGACATGAAGTATCCCAGCAAGCCTCACTTCAGCAAATCAGTGAGGTGCAGTGGAATACACAAACACCAGGACACCCTCATGCTTCAGCATAGGCAGGGAATGGCAGACTCCAGATCTGAAAACTGTCACGTGCTTCAGCATAGGCAGCCTCCAACAGCTAAATCACCACATATTTTAGTGTAGGAAAAGCCACAAAAACAATGAATCTGACCATGAAAGTTATTATGGTGAGAAAGATCAAGACACAAACACAGAAGAGGACAACATGTCAAAACACCTATGAGCAAACCCCAAAGAAAAATGGGAAGTGATCTCAAGCCCAGAAAGAATTTATAGAAGTGGGGCGGTGTGATAGTAATGGCAATTAAAGATTCCCCTGTATTGGCTTGGTTTTCAAATTGATTGTGTTAAAACCCAGAGTTTGTTAATCCCACCTGTGGGATGGGCTTGTTGATGTGAAAAGAAAGTCCTGAACTGGGAGGAGCTGGTGATGTAGATTTGGAGAGACACTAGAGAGAGGCGGAAGATCTTTTTGGAAGCAGCACCTCGTGGAGAGAGAGAGACTAAGAGAATTGCTGGTGGCCGCTTTGAATTGCCCTGGACTTTTGAGACCTGCCCCCTGAGCTGCCAAGGACTGAGGAGACATGGCTGTTTTGCTGGTACTTTGTCTGTCTTTTTTGATGTTGTTTTGCCAGATTTGTCCACTGGTGAAAGACAGTCCTTTTGTTGAAGAAGTCTTGGAACCTGGCTGTTCGCTAAGAAGCCCTAAGACTGTCCTGCAGACAGAGAGTGAATACTGTCCACTGGTGAGGGACAGTGCTGTTGTTGCAGGGGTCTGGAGACTGTCCTGCAGACAGAATGAATACTGTCCACTGGTGAAGGACAGTGCTGTTGTTGCAGGGGTCTGGGAGCCTTTCTGTTGGTTCAGAAGCCCTGAAGAAGGATTTTCTTGTTGTATGTTTACAGAAATCCTGGGAGAGGGCTTTGCTAATGTGTTCAGGGGTTCTAGGACTGTTCTACAGAAAGAGGATAAATTCATGAAGGGACTGGCAATGTATCTTATGGCCTTGCTAAGCCTTGTCTCCCCAGGAACTAAGATTGCTGAGAACTTGCCTCGTGTCAAGATGAAGAAAAGACCTCCATTTGGGTATTAAGTGCTGTGTTTAAACTTGATGTAACTCTGGGGTAGATTCAATTGTGATCCAGGGGTGGGGAACTTTTGACCTTATTGTGCTCTGTGATTGACAAATGAAGGTACTTTACCTATGTTTGGAAACTAATCTCCATTTGAGAAGAGGGGTTTTGTAGTGGGCCAAATGAAGGTATAGCCTAGGGGTGGAGTAGTATTTAGAACAGGGACTTTGTAATTGATTGAATGATTGGAAGGTCCTGGGGTGGGGTAGTACTTGGAGATTATTTAATCACACTTAGTAAATGCTGTATTTTGAATGATGTCATGTTTTGATCTTCTCTGTTCTTGGTTTGTCACTGAATAAAATAGAGAGCACCTATGCTGGTATTTTGAACCTGGGAAGTTGCCTTTGCTTGGCATTATATTACAGGCGGCCAGATAGCACAGTGAGTAAGAGCACTGGCTCCAGAGTTGGGATGACCAGGGATCAAATCCGGGCTCAGACACTTAGCACCACCCAGAAACACCTGGCCATGTAATCTTGAGCAAGTTACTTAACCCCAATTGCTTTTAAAAAAAAGAATTCACAGAAGAGCACAAAAAGGAGCTGAAAAAAATAATATGAGAGGCAGAAGAAAAATTGGGAAAAGAAAATGAGAGCAATGCAAGAGAATTATGAAAAAAAGAGTCAAAAGTTTGGAAAATGAAAACAACTCTTTACAAAGTATATTTGACCAAATGAAAAAGAAATTACAAAAGCTAATTGAGGAAAACAGCACCTTAAAAGTTAGAATTGGACAAGTAGAGGCTAATGGCTCTATGACCCATCAAGAATTAATCAAACAAATTCAAAAGAATGGAGAAAATAGAAGAAAGTGTAATATACCTCATGGGAAAAACAAATGACCTGGAAAATAGATCAGGAAGAGACAATGTCAGAATCATTGGACTACCTGAAAGCCATAATCAAAAGGAAAACCTGGACAGTATCTTTCAAGAAATTATCATGGAAAACTTCCCTGATATCCTGTAACCAGAGGGCAAAATAGGCATTGAAAGAATCCACTGATCACCTCAGAAAAGAAATACCAAAATTAAAATTCCAAGGAACATTATAGACAAATTTCAGAACTATCTAGTTGAGGAAAAAATATCACAAGTGACCAGAAAGAAACAATTCAAATGTCAGGGAGCCACAATTAGGATTACATTTAGCAGCCATAACATTAAAAGATCAGAAGCCACAGAACATGATATTCTGAAAGGCAAAGGAGATAGGACTACAACCAAGAATCACTTACCTGGTGAAATTATCATAATACATCAAGAGAAAAAAATGGTCATTCAATGAAATAGAAGGATTTTAAGCTTTCATAAGGAGAAGACCAGAATTACATCAATATTAAGATCCAAGAGAATCATAGACAGGTAAAGGGGGAAAAGACAACATAAGGGATTCAATAGAGTTGAATTGTTTACATCTTTACATGGGAAGATGATACTTGTAATTCTTAAAAATTATATCACTAATAGTACAGCTAGAAGAAAAAATAGAGAGAGAGAATATAGGTATAAGGTGAACTTGAAAGAATGACATAAAAATATAATTAAGGAATGAGAAGGAAGAGTACACTAGGTGCAGAAAGAAGGGGGAGGTAGAATGGGGTGAATTATTTCATATGAAGAGGCATAAAAGATTTATTATAGTGAAGGGGAAAATGGGAGGGTAGACAATGGGCACCTCTTGGACCTTATTCTCATCAGTATTGCCTCAAAGAAGGAATAACATACACAATCAGTTGAATATAGAAATCCATCTTACTTGACAGGGAACTAGGAAGAGAGAACATTATGTAAGGGGTGGGAGGTGGACTGATAGAAGGTAGGACAGATCAGGGGAGGGGGTAGACATAAGCAAAACACTAGTGAAGAGGGAAAGGTGAAAAGAGAGAGAGAACAAACAGGAAAAATTGGATGGAGGGAAATACATAATCGTAACTGTGAATGTGAATGGGACAAACTATCCCATTAAACATAAGCAGATAATAAAATGGATCAGAAAACAGGATGAAACACACTTGAAGCAAAGAGATGCAGACAAAATAAAGGCAAAAGGCTGGAGTAGAATGTATTATGCTTCAGCTGGAGTTAAAAAAAAAAAAGCAGGGGTAGTGATCCTAATCTCAGACAAAGTAAATTTTAAAAAAAGAATTAAAAGAAATCAGGAAATCATATCTTGCTAAAAGGTACCATAGACAAAGAAGCAATATCAATACTACACATATATGCATCAAGTGGTATATAGCATCCAGATTCTTACAGGAGAAGTTAAGAGAGTGACAGGAAGAAATAGACAGCAAAACTATACTAGTGGGGGGAACCTCAACTCCCCTCTCAAAATTCAATAAATCCTACCAAAAAATAAACAAGAAAGAAACAAAGGAGATAAATAGACTATTAGAAAAGCTAGACATGAGAGACCTTTGGAGAAAACTGAAAGAAATATACCTTTTTCTCAGCAGCACATGGTATTTACAAAAAAAAACTGACTAGGTTATAAAGGCATTAAAACCTCAAAATCAAATGTAGAAAGGTAGAAATATTAAATGTATTTTTTGGACCATAATGCAATAAAAATTACATTCACAAGAACAGTGGAATGAAAATTAACAATTAACTGAAAACTAAATAATCTAACCCTAAAGAGTAAGTAGGTCAAAGACCAAATCATAAAAACAATAAATAATTTTGTTAAAGAAAATGACAATGAGACAACATACCAATTATAGGATGTAGCCAAAGCAGTATTTTGGGAAAAATTCTAAATTCTTAAATCAACAAAATAGAAAAAGGACAGATTGATGAACAGGTAATGCAATTTTTAAAAAAAACCTAGAAAAAGAACAAATTAAAAATCTCCAATTGGAAATCTGGAAAATCAAGATGAGATTAATGATGAAAGTAAAAAACAAACAAAAAAAACCATTGATTTGATCAATAAATTTAGGAGTTGATTTTATGAAAAAAATAATAAGATGGGTAAGTCATTGGTTAATTTGATTTAAAAAAAAGAAAGAAAACCAAACATCCAGTTTCAAAAATGTAAAGAATGAAATCACCGCCAATGAAGAAGAAATTAAGGTAATAATTAGGAAATATTTTGCCCAATTATATGCCAACAAATCTGATAATCTGAGCAAAATCAATGAATATTATAGAAATATAAATTACCCATATTAACAAATCAGGAAATAGAATGCCTAAATAACCCTATCTTAGAAAGAGAAATTGAACAAGTCATTAATGAACTCCCGAAGAAAAAAATGCTCATGGCCAGATGGGTTCACAATTGAATTCTACCAAACATTTAAAGAACAATTAATTACAATACATACATATAGATAAACTATTTGGAAGCTATTTGGAAAAAATAGGTGGAGTCCTATCAAATTTCTTTTATGACACAAACATGGTGCATGGATACCTAAACCAGGAAGAGTTAAAACAGAGAAAGAAAATATTGACTAATTTACCAAATGAATATCAATGCAAAAATTTTGAATAAAGTACTAACAAGACCATTACAGCAATACATCACAAAGATTATACACCATGACCAGGTAGGATTTATACTAGGAATGTAGAGTTGATTCACAATTAGGGAAACCATCAACATAATTGACCACATCAATAACAATGAGAAAATAAAACTATCACCCTTTGCAGATAATATGATGTTATATTTAGAAAATCCTGGAGAATCAACTAAAAAATGACTTGAAATTATTAGCAACTTTAGCTAAGCTGCAGATATAAGATAAACCCATGTAAATCAACAACTTTTCTTTACATGACTAGCAAAGTCCAGCAGCAAGAGATAGAGAAATATCATTTAAAATAACTGTAAACAATATAAAATACTTAGAAATCCACCTTCCAAGACAAACCCAGGAACTATACAAGCACAATTACAAAACACTTTTCATACAAATAAAGTCATATCTAAACAACTGAAAAAATATCAATTGTTCATGGGTAGGCGGAGCCAATACAATAAAAATAACAATTTTGCTTAAACTAATTTACTTATTCAGTGCTGTACTAATTAAACTACCAAAAAAAAAAAAACTTTGTGATAGAACTAGAAAAAATAACACAATTCAACTGGAAGAACAAATGGTCAAAAATATCAAGGGAATTAATGGAAAAAAATACAAAGGAAGATGGCCTAGCAATAGATCTCAAACTATATTATAAAGCAGTAATCATTAAAACTAGCTGGTACTGGCTAAGAAATAGAGTAGCATATCAGTGAAATAGATTAGGTACACGAGACACAGTAGTCAATAACCATAGTAACCTAGTGTTTGATAAAACCAAAGACCCAGCCTTTGGGATAAGAACTCACTATATGACAAAAACTGTTGGGAAAACTGGAAAACAATAGGACCCAACCTAGGTATAGACCATCTTCTTTCACCGTGTACCAAGATAAGGTCAAAATGGATGCAGAATTTAGAAATAAAGGCTAACACCATTAGCAAATTAGAGGAGCAAGGAGTCATCTACCTCTCATATCTATGGGGAAGGGAAGAATTCATGACCAAACATGAGATAGAAAGCATTACAAAATGTATAATAGATGGTTTTGATTACATTAAATAAATAGCTTTTGCACAAACAAAACCAATGCAACCAATATTAGAATGAAAGCACAAAGTTGGGGAACAATCTTTAGAGTAAATGTCTTTGATAAAGGCCTTATTTCTCAAATATATAGAGAACTGAGTCAAATTTGTAAGAATATAAGAGGATAGGGGAAGAAATGAACCACAATGCCAGATGCTACAGAGAAGTCAGGAAGGGTGAGGATTAAAAAGAAGTCATTAGATTTGGAAACTAAAAGATTATTGATTACTTTTGAAAGGAAATTGAAGTGGAATGATGGGGTTAGAAGTCAGACTTTAGAGCGTTCAAAAGAGAATGAAAAGAGAGGAAGTAGAAGCATCCAGTGTAGTTTTTTTTTTTCAAAGATTTTAGTAAAGAATATGGGGAGAAAAGTAGAACAAGCTGGTAGATAGGGTCAGCTCTAATTAAGATCTTCTAAAGATACAGGTGAATTGGGTGTATTATAGGAACGAACAAGGAATTAATCCAGGAAGGAATATTAGTGAAGTACACTGATAAAGATAGATATTTGAAAAGTTCCAGGTAGAACCCCTTACCTGCCCAATATACCCTGTTGCTTTATCTTGGGAAGTATAATAGAAGCCTGCCTCATGGCAGGCAAGAACATGAGATAGTGTGTTCCCAGGCAGGAATCTTCTATGTCTTGGGGCCCAATTAGGAGCAAGCTTGATGGTATTGCGGTCCTTGGGTGTTAACTGAAAATTTAACAAAGAGACAGAAGATGGTGTGTTCTGGGCTGTTCTGGAAGCCTATCAATGAAGGTGGGGGGGTGGATAATATATCCCAGCCTACCTCAAGCCAGACTCATGAAAGACATTCTTTATAACTATGACAAAAAGCTTTAGAAAGCACTCACCTGCTCTTCCGGCCTATGTATTGCCCACCATTACTAATGAGAATGTCACTGAAGATAAAGTTATGAAAATATAGAATCATAGATTCCAGAGTTTAAAAAAAAATATATACTGCAAAGGTAACCTTGTCCAACATATACCCGAGACATAAATTCTATCTGCAATAAATCCCTGATAAGGCAGTTGTCCAGCCTTTGCCTGAAGACTTCCAGTGACGGTGAACTCGGTATCTTCTGATTCAAAGAACAGCTCTCTAAAATCGCTCCTCTTTCAAATGCCTCATTCAGTATCAGTTTCAAAAATCCTCTCTGTCACTGAATTTTTAAAGAAGTACTGTATGATCCAAATATGAGATACTCCTTTTTGAAAGGATGACCTATGAGACTGTCTTGTTCTGCCTTAATGATTCGGCTGTAATACACAAATAATAAGTGCAGCAAAATTTCACATTCTTTATACCTGCCAGTTAATTGTTTGGCTTCAAAATGATGTTTACAAAGCCCTGCTATGCCCTTCTCACATCTTTATTGTGGGTACTCACTATACGCATGTCTATAATTTTCGCAGATATTTTATAAAGACACGACAGCAAGGCATATGGATCAGGAGGTGTTGTTGTTCTAACTTTGTCCATGATTTGTTTCCAATTGTTTTTTTATATCTGGCTCTCCCAGAAATATCTCGCAAAGTGATTCACCAATACTTTGAAAATTTCACTGCCATCAGTACAAATTTCCTTGATAGGTGCTCAGTCTGGTCCAACCACTATTCCTGACTGTTTTCTTAAGTGCTATTTCTATTCCTGTGTACAGTTCTTTGGGGTCTGATGAGTTGGGGGTCTAAATATGGTGGATTTCTGTCAACAATGATGAAAATTTATTGTTGTAGAAATAATGACAAATTTGTTCCATTTTACATTTATTTATTGACACCACCACCGCCCATTCCCCAGCCAATTTCATCTCTGAGGGCACTTGGGTTGATGTAACATTTCAGCATCGCATCAAACTTGTGTAAATTTGTTGTTATTGTTATTGTTGTTGTCTGCCTACCCATCCTCTGAAGCCCAACTCAAATAGTTATTTTCCATGATTTCACTCAGCTAATAATCCCCTTTCTCTTCCTCAGCATATACCCAGAACTTTGTTTAAAAGTTTATAATGCATCTATAATATCTATTTACATATGTACAAAGTAATTTCCTTTTACTGGATGAAGGTTTCATGAGGGCAGGGATTATGTCTTATTTAAGCTCATTATCTCCTCTAGCATCTAACATGATGGGCAGGTATATGTTTATTGAATCCCTTATCTGATTTTATCCTTAGCACCATTCAGGGAGGTTAGTAATTCATGACTTATTAGTAAGTTAGTTAGTTGGTTACTCATCCCTTATTCCCATTCTCAATCACACAGAAAGTTTGTGAGTAAACCAGAACTAGATCTCTTGAACTCCTAGTACAGAGGAAAGCCATAACTAAGGAAGAGTGACTGGAGATTTGTCCAAGAATATGAGCATTTGTGAGACATGCTTCCTCCCTTGCTCACTATTCATTATTTTGTCAGCCCTGAAATGTCATAATCTCTATCTTCTACCTGATCCCTACTTTGCTTTCTACCAGGGGTCACCTCCTGGGATTGTACCCAGCAGGATGAAACATTATCTGTTCTTTTCTCCCACCCCCTTTATCTCCTTTCCCAGCGTTCAAACTAGAATACTCATGCCAAGATCCTGCCCATTTCCTAGGGCTTCGTTCTGTCATGACAGTCCTGCCCGATAGACAAGCATTGTTGGCTCCCTGGGTCCCACCTCCCCTTCTCTTCTTCACTTCCTACTGGTAGACTGTACTTGTATAGAACAAAGTCTTTTCTGTATCTTCCTCTCCAACTGAATTGGCCTAAGGAAACAGAAATCTTAGTTATTTCTTTGGTTTCAAGGTTTACCCCTGGACCAGTCATAGAATTAGTCTATTAAGTGTTTCTTTCTCATCACATTTTAAGACAATAAGAAAGTTCATCATAGGATCGTAGACCTAGAGTCAAAAGAGACCTTAGAAATTTAGTCCAAGCCCCTCATATTACAGATGAGATAACTGAGGCCTGGAGAGTTTAATTGATTGCACAGGGTCATGAATTTTTCAGGTAAGATTTGAACTGAGGTTCTTCTGACTTCGAGCTCAGTATTTGATCCACTCTTCTGGCTGAAGATAGAAAATAAGGCACTGTGATTTGGCTAAACTAATTGAGAGCTTTCAGCATAGCCCTGTGCATAGAATTGCTGTTGATAAAGCTTCTAATTTGAAGCTTTACTGGTGATTATGGCAAAAGAATTGGGCTGGAGAGAGACTAGAAATGGTTAGATTTTAGCTAAGACATAAAGGAAGCCAGGAAAACAAGGAGGCAGAGGTGAATAGAGGGAACATTCCAGGCATGGGGGATAGCCAGTACAAAGATATAAATTTGGGAGATGGGTGTCATTTGTATTGAACAGTAATGAGCTGATTACTGCTCATTCAGGGAGTACACAGAAGGAAGTGTAAGAATATTGAAAAAAGGGAGAAAGGGTCAGACTATGAAAGACTTCAAATGTCCTACAGAGTATTTTATATTTGATCCTGTAGATAATAGGAAACCACCAAAATTTATTGAGTAGGAAGGATTAGGGCAGCATGTTCAGAGCTGGGCTTTAGAGAAAAGTGTGACTAATAGCCAAATTTAAATAGTTTTCCTCTGATCCTTGAAAAACTTCACACTTCAAGGTAAGGGTGATTTCTATGACACCTCCATTTAAAATGGCAAATAAGTCCTTATCAAAGGAACAGCCAACTCCCTCAGGTCCCTGGCATCCAAAGAGCTTGGGCAAGCAAAATTGGGCCCTTGAAATCAAACAAGCAGTTCATTTGTTTAGAGGTTGGAGGGATGGGGGAAGATGCATTTCAGGAAACCTTAGGATGTAAATCATCTTATGCACTTGCAATCCTTCCAGGATAGCATTCCAGTCCTAAAGGAGGATCCACTCCCTTGCTGCAAACCACATTAATTTTATGGAACTATCTCATTGGAACTCCTCTAGTGAGCTCCTTCCATTATCAGTCATCCCACTATTCAATCAATCTTACAGCCTCCACCCTACTCCTTTAAATCAATCCAGCAAGCTCCAGCCCTCAGTGTTTCCCTTCCCTTGATCTAAGATCACATTGATTTTTAAAAATCAATCATGTTTCAGTATTCTTAACAGCCACTCCTCTATGCTTCCTTTCTTGCACATTATTTTTCTAGTAACATGTGTCTAACTTATATTTGGACATACAAATGCTGACATGCTCACATGTAGACACAACAGCATACATGATACATAGTAGGTGCTTAAGAAAAGTTTACTGATTGAAATCACTTCTGAAATAGTCGAATAAAAAAATCTTACATCCCAACATACTACTCTTAGTGATGTAGTCCCCTGGGCCATTTTCCATCACCAAGCTTCTCCTCAATAATGGCTTGTCCTATCTATCTATCCTATCTATTATATATCTATCCTCATGGGATTGTTATTAACTCAAATGAAATAAAGTCCAGGAAAGCATTCATTTATTCATTCATTTATCAAGCATGTACTATGTGCCAAGCACAACATTAAGATAAGTTAGCATTAGGCCATGAAGGGCTCAGTGTTGAATGGACGAGTCTGTATTTTATGCTAGAGGTACTAGGGAACTACTGGTAATATGTAATCTGAGATTGACATGATGATTCCTGTGTTTAGGAACATAAATGTGGCAGTTGAGTGGAGTGTAGATTAGAGAGGGAGGAGATTTAAGGCAGAAAAGTCAATTAGGAGGTGATAGCAATAGTCAACGCACTTTGTAACTATATAATTAAAAGGCAATGTGAGGATGGCGTCTGTATCTGTGATTTCCTGATCCAGGGAATTCCTTTGGGTGGACTCCCTCTAACAATGTAGGTCAGCAACTGTTCTGTAACTTAGAGTCTTAGAGGGTTTTCCAGGGCACCAAGACAAAATTTGATTCTATGTCTTCCTGATTCCAGATGCCAACTTTATCCAATTTTCCATATTGCTTCTCTATGGTTACTCTATGGTTGATTCTGCATATTTGATATTATTATTCAAATTACCCAAAAACACTTTTATATATAGATCCCCTCCTAATAACCATAGGCCCTTTCTTTGCAGAACCTATCCCTCTGATGTCCCCAACATTTGAATCCCTTTATCTGGCTGATTGAAGATCTGGTTTTCCAGGTTCATCTCTCTGCTTAATTTCCTTCTAAGAAACTAAAGCCTCTTGTTAATGGAAACAAGGACATAAATCAACATTATGTCTATAAACCCTCATGGCACCTTGACCTTGCCTGTTACAAGGAATTGGGACTTGCCTTAGCAACAATATGAGACTACACCAATCTGTGCAATAAGTGCTGGTCCCTGGACAAGCTTTCAGAGGAGATAGATAGATAGATAGATAGATAGGATAGAGTTATAGATATATTCATGTTCTATGTATTCTATATGTAATATACATACACATTTGCATATATGTGTATCTACATGCAAACATGTATGTACATGTGTATGTGTGTATATCCTTACATGCATGTATGTGTGATGTGTATATGTATAGTGTGGGGGGGTATTGTGCTTGTGTGTGTCTTTACCCTTCCCAAATATTCCTTCTTTTAGGGTTTGAGTCTTCCTTGCGGTCAAGAAATTTAACATCTTCCTTGTTCATTTACAATGTCTTGCTCTTATAGCCATCCCTAAGAGGGCCCAGGGCCCTGAGACATCTCTCTGTGTTCATAAATATCTATCCCCACTGTGCATTGTTCTCCAGCAGTTTTATACAGGAGGAATCAAGTCAAAATGAATGTCAAGGGAAATGATGGTAACTGAAAATTATATGGCACTTTAAACTTTGCAAAGCCCTTTACAAAAGCATGCCAAGCTGTGCTGAGCATAGTCTCCTTCCCCACTGGATTCCTCCCTGAATCACTGTCCAGTCACCAGGAAAGAAATGAGTAGAAGCCCTTCAGGAACTACCTTCTCTAGCCTGGGAAATTTCTCTGCCCCTTTCTCTCTACTTTTTGTTTCTTTCTCCTCTACTAAGGATGATTCTTCCATTTGTTTTTGTGGATTCCTAGTCTCATAAGCTCTTGGATCCAATGGGAAGCAAGGCCTTCCTTTACCTTCCTCTAGGTGGTCCAGGATGGCAAGAGCCACACTTTTCTAGAGGAGCCAGGTCCGTCATAGCGCTTGTACAATAGCTGAGAAGACCTCATTTGTACCCTTAGGATTAGAGAATAGATCAAGATCCTGGAGGAGTTGTGAGGAAGTCCCTTCAGGAAATCACTGCTCAGCTCCTGGATGCAAAACATCCACCCTTTTACTGAGTTAAAAGCAGCCCTGTATGTGACAGGCCCCTGTATGTCATAGGTACCATCCTGCTTCTCACCCTAATTAGCCCTAGCTCCAGATGCCTCTGTGTCCTGCTGCCAGGAGCTATGTGGAAGAATCATTCTGGAGCAGAATTGCTTGGCCTATGTGCATAACTATTAACTTCGTTAATAATCACAGCTAACATTTATATATATATATCCCTTTGATGTTTGTGAAGCACTTTACATTTGCTTATTTTATGCAACCCTCTTAGGAAGGTGCTATTATTGTTCCCATTTTACAGACAGGAAAACTAAGGCTCACAAAAGTTAATGACTTGACCACAGTCACACAGATATTATGTGTCTGAGGCAGGACTTAAACTCAAGTCTTTTGGACCCCAAGTCTAGTACTCTATTCATTTGTCACCTAGCAACATTTTAGACTTATCTTGTTGGGAACTGGGGCTCCTTGCTATTTCCTACAGTCCCTTCTCTATCTCTCCTCATTGAACCTCACTGTCATCCCCACTTCCCAGAACTCCTTTATGTTTTTCCCACTCTTTAGAATGTAAACTCTTCAAGGGCAGGAACCATCTTGCATGTTTTTATTTCCTCGGGACTCAGCACAGTGCCTGGCACATAGTAAGCACTCAAAAAATGTTTCATCTATGAATCTGTCCCTCCATCCATTCATCCATCTGCTCACCCATCCTATCTATCCATTCATCAAACCATCCATCCATCCATCTATACGTCTATCCATCCATCCATTCATCTATCTGCCTATTCTCTCTCTTATCTATCTCCATCTATTTATTGATCTATTGATCTATCTGTCTGTCTATCTACCCATCTATCATCTGTCTATCTCACCTGGGTCAAAAACAGATCAAGAGTGGGAGTGTGGGGATTGTAATATGGACAATATGCTTATCGGTGAAGGTATTCAAGACTAGCAAGGATTGTACCCAGCTACAGAATGACTGACAGAGGATTTGGAATTTAAGGACCTGGGTTCAAATCTTGGCTCTGCTTTCTACTACTCTATCTCTTGGGCATTTGTGCTTTCCGAACTTCAAAATCCTCAGTTATGAAATGAGAGGTTTGGAAAAGATGTCCCTCTGAGGTCCCTTAAATTCCAAATCCATGAGCATATGACCATGAGGCATAAGGATGGTCATGGGCTTCAGTGAAAAAGAAGTGTGCCTCTGTGGATGTCAGCATTCTGGGGCAAAGTCCCATTGCTCTAGAAAAGGGCACCCTCCTCTTCTGAAGACATTCATGCTAAGCCTCAGGCTCCTTTTGCTTTTATCAAAAAATCGTCATCCAAGTATCACCTTTCAAACTTTAGGATGTAGATGAAGGTTGATATGAGTCCTTTGTTTAAATATTTACAGAAGTGAAATAATTGATTAAGAGGATGTGCTTAGGACAGGAAAAATGTTTATTAATAAATAATAACAGTGACAGTGGTTTTCCTTTCATTTCTTTCATAAGTAATGCCCATTTGATCCATTTTGTAAACTTTAAATCAGTTTGGGAGAGAAGATGAGCACATTTTCTCTCCCCACTCTAAAATGCCATGGCGCATCATTTCCCTCTCAGACACAACGGAAACAGACAGCTACCCTGTGCTAGAGGATGGCGCTGCCCCCCACACCCTCAAGGAGCCAGATCGGTGCCCTCAGGGACCTCCTATCCTCATGATACTGCCCTGTTTCCTTGACTAAAGGAATCCTCTTGTTGAGGACAGGATGTCACTTGTACCACCAGTGCCCTGACTTCCTCCTTCCCCCATCCAGATCTAAAGATCAATGGTCCTTGGCACCTCTTAAAATATTATCAAGTTTGGGTGCCCTGTGTAAGCGACTCCATGCTAGTGCAGTTATTGAGAAATCTCAAAACCACACTGAGTTCTCTTCCCCTTAAAATATGAGAGAGACCATTTAATCATTTTTGGGCACCAGACATATTTAGTACTCTAGTCCTCTGTTAGGTAGTATTAGAGGATACACAATGGAAAAATTAACTATCCAGGTGGACAGGGGAGTCTTAAGCCCAGGAGACAAGGAGAGAATAGTTAAGGATAGTACATGCTTTGAAAAGTCTGTTAGAGATTGGAGAGAAGGGAGGGAGGAAGTATCAAGAACATAGAGAGGCAATGTGCTGAAATGGAGAGATTAGGAGTCAGGGGACCTGAGCTTGAATTCCCTGTTCTACTATTTACAACTTAGTTAAAATCCTGCCATACTGATTAGATTTTACTTTTCCTGCATAGTAAGCCCCAAGAGTCATTACATGCTCACTCAGTCAAATAACAAATATTTAAATGTCTACTATGCACCAGGCACTGTGCTAGGCACTGAGAGGCAGGGTAAGAAATAGATCATTCCCAGCTTTGGACAGATTCTCTGAAGCAGGCAGACTAGATTCCTGTGATACCAGGTCACAGGGCAGTTTCTGGGGAGAACTGGTCCCCCATTGCTCCTTCCCCCTCCTTCTGTTATAGACAGAAAGACCCCACAATAGGGTGGTATTGATTAGGCCTCCATAAAGACAGTCCCCATGGCCAGACTGAAGCAAGGAGGAAACCGCTGCAGAAAACAACTTGGGGATTCTTTCCTTGTTCCTGTGGACTCTCTTTTGGGAACTTCAATATGCTCCCTACCAACTTAATTAAAATCCTATCTCAGAAATTTAGTAGCTGTGTTACCCTGGCCAAGTCACCTATGTGCCTCAATTTCCTCATCTGTAAAATAAGGGTTGCCTCAGTTTCCTCATCTGTAAAATAAGGGTAATAACAGCACCTAACTCCCAAGGTTATGAGGATCAAAAGAGATAACATATAAAGTGATTTGTATTACTTAAAAGCATTATATAAATGCTAGTGATGGTGATAATAGATTATATATATATAAAATCATAAATACATACATATATGTATAGATAGGTAGATGGTAGATAGATAGATAGGATGATAGATGCATGGATGGATGGCTATACTTACTGGACATTTTACCTCTGACACTTCAGTTTCTCTTCTGTTAATTTAATGGGTAGGACTAGAAGCCCTCTGAGGCTCCTTTCTTATTCAAAATCTATGGAGTTAGCACTTAATTGTCAGACAATCTGCCTTTCTGGGAGAAGTCTTATTCAAAGTTACAGATCTTCGGGTTGGAAGGGACCTTAGAGTCTGAGACAATTAACTACCAAGCAATTAATAGCTGAGTGTGTGGCTCTAGAAATCATAAGAAGGAAAAATGTGTTTCTGCAATGTAACACTTGGCAGGATTCTTCTCAATCTGTTTTTTTTAAATATTCTCCAGCTATTGAAATGGGTTGATATGATTTTCTGTTTTATAAATGAGGAAACTGAGCCCCAGAGAGGTTAACTAAGGCAATAAAGCTTGGGAACTGACAGAATCAGGATTCCAGCAAAGTCCAGTCTTCAAAACTATAGGGTTTCAATATCTGAGGCAGGCCTTGGTTGTTCAATTAAATCAAGTTTAACTGCCTAACTCCATAAAAGTCTATGGCAGCAGATAGGGTACAAGGGTTGTCTGCTCTCATTCTTCTGACATCTAGACTAAGTGTCCCTAAGAAGCCAATTGACCAAAGCTCCCCCAGTCCTCCCCAACTCCTACCTTTTGCCCTTTGAAGACAGTGGCTCCAATGAAACTCTTGTTAAAATTCTAGCAGCTGTGCAGGAGACCCAGGCCCAGGCCCATCCATAATTCACACTGTAAGCCAAACCCTTCACCCCCTTATAGCCTTCTGGTTAGATTTTCTCTGCCTACACTCCTGACTAGCCCTCCTCCCCACAATCTTCTGCCTTGGCATCAATCAATCAACATAGTTTATTCAGCAATTACTCCATGACCCAGGCACTATGCTGGGCCTGGAGTAAAGAAAAAAGTCCAATATGCAAGAAGCTTGGAATTTGAATCTAAGTTTCCCTGGCTCCTAGGCTAGCCTTCTCTATCTACCACACCATTGCCCTACTATGGTAATTATTATGGTAGTTTGCCCATATTTCCTTTGCTTGCCCTCGGATTAGATTATACTGCTTTACTATTGGCAGCTAGATTACACAAAGTATGGAATACTGGGCCTGCAGTCAGAAAGACCTACTGTCCTAAGCCAGCCTCAGAAACTAGCTGCATGACCCTAAGCCAGTCACTTCACCTCTTTTTGCCTCAGTTTCCTCAAGTTTAATACGGAAATAATAATAGAGCCTACCTCCCAATGTTGTTGTGAGAATCACATGAAGTCCTTATCATGGTTTACAAAGTCCTTATCATGGTGCCTGGCACATAATAAATGCTTGTTTCTTCCCTTCCTATAGAAATTGTTGGGATAAATTATTATAAAGTCTTTGCCTGACCTCTGATTAGATTTTACTTTTCCTGCATAGTTAAGCCCCAAGAGACCTTACGTGGTCACTCAGTCAAATAACAACTATTTAAATGTCTACTATGCACCAAACACTATGCTAGACACTGAAAGACAGAGTAAGAAATAGATCATTCCCAGCTTTGGACAGACTCTTTGAAGCAGGTGGACTAGATTCCTGTGATACCAGGTCACAGGGCAGATTCCAGGGAGAATTAGCACCCACTGCTCCTTCTCCCTGTTCCCCAAGGGTGATACAGAAAGACCACATAACAGGGTGATTAGGACTGTATAAAGACAGGCCCCAAAGCAGGGTGGCCAGGATGAAGCAATGAGGAAACAGCTGCAGAAAACAGCTTGGGGGATTCTCTCCTTGTTCCTGTTGACTCTCCTTTGGGAACTTCAGTGAACTCCCCGATATTGCAACAGAAATACAGGTGGAATGACTCAGCTGCTCTTCTGTCCCATCAGATGCAGCTCTGAAGGGAGAGAGGGTTTCAACAACATTTCCACAAGCATTAAGGTTGTTTGTGGTCTGTGGGCCAGAGGCATGTGGCTTTCACAGAAGCAGCAGGAACGGCTAACACAGAAATAAGAACAGCCCTGAATCCCATTCCCCAAAACTCAAATTGGGGAATGTTGAGAGGAAGTCGACCAGGGTCTGTCCTAATCAACTGCTGATCAGGATTAAATATTTTACAGCCCAAACGAGCTGGTATGTGCTTTGATGGGCCTGCCAGGCACAAAGGAAGGGCCTTTCAGAATGCCATTCATTAATATAGAAATTGTTCTTAAGTGCACCCCATCCCACTCAAGAGACAACTTATCTCCTGAGCCTGCATTTCTTCCCTCTCTTAGGGCTACAAAGACTTGCATTTCACCCAAGGATTGTAAAACAAACATATTTGAGAAATCCAGTTGGATTCCTCAGTTGGAAAGTACATTGAAAAGTACAAAGTTTTATATATATAATTGGGGGAAATAAAATATTTTTTTAATGCAAAGCATCACATAAGTGTTATAAGCTCAATTCAAACTAGGTTGGGGCAGGGACAGGAGAGAATAGAGTGTCAACAGAGTGTCTGGAGTCAATAGAAAAATTGCAGTGTTAAGAATACTGGAATCTGGAGAAAGTCGTAATGATGTGTCAAAGAGGAGTGAGGGAAGACTGTAACAAGGAGGGGAGTCTTCACAGGGTGGCCGTGTAGCGCAGTGGGAAGCACCTGGATTTGGACTCTGAGGGTCTGAGTTCTAAACAAATCTCTGTCTTTCATGACAGCTCATTTTTGCATAATAGGTCTTCTGAGGTTTGGGAAGCAGTTTTATGTACATTATCTCAACTGGATTTTCACAACAGTCCTGTGAGCTTAGATGTTATTATTATCTCTATTTTGTTTTTGTTGTAGTTGCTGTTTTTGACTCATTTTCAGTCATGTCCAACTCTCCGTGACCCCATTTGGGGTTTTCTTGGCAGAGATACTGGAGTAGTTTGCCATTTCCTTCTCTAGCTCATTTTATAGGTGAGAAAACTGAGGGAAACAGGGTTAGTGACTTGCCCAGGGTCACACAGCTAGTAAGGGTCTGACACCAGTTTGAACTCAGGAAGATGAGTCTCCCTGACTCAGGGCCCAACACTCTATCCACTGCATCCCCTAGCTGCCCTATGTGTGTGTGTAGGCACAAACACATACACACAAATATGTATATGTATAGCCCTATTTAACACATCTTGAAACTAAAGTCAAGTGACTTAACCAAGGTGACATAGCAAATAAGGGTCGGAGGCAGAATTTAAAACCAGATCTTTCTGATCCTAAGTCCAATACTGGTAGCAAATAAAGGCTACCCACCCTGCCACCACCTCCTTAAACCAGGGAAGTACCCAGAATGTAGAGCCCTTGGCAAATTTTAGTAACATGTGTACAACAGAGGAGGTGCTGAATAGATGCTGATTGACTGATTGATTGGCTTTCTCCTGGAAATGACATTTCAGCTCTCTCCCTTATGGTTTTACCTTCCAAACTGAAACACCCTTCCCTGGACACCACTCCTTTATATGTAGTTTTTGCCCCATTAGAGAGTAAGCTCCTTGAGGGCAGGTACTGTGTAGCTTTTAAATTTGTATCCTCAACCTCCATCAGAGTGCTCAGGGTATAAAAAGCACTTAATAAATGATTTTCCATTCACCCATTTGTTCATTCATTTAAAGACTATTAAGATCAAGGAAGTCAGGAGTACCAAAATGAATTCAGGTTGAATGGGAGAAGAACAGAGTTTGGTTCAGAAGAGGATGAAGACCAAAAAGGAAATCCTGTGAACTAGTGAACTGGAAAGTACATTGAAAAATGCAAAACACTATAAATGTCATAACATCAGTTCAAACTAAGGGGGAGGGATGGAGTGGGCTGCCAGGGAGGAGGGGGAGAGAGAACATGCAAAAGGACATTGAAGCAAGGGAGATATACAGAGATATTGAAGCCAAAGGGCTGTTTAAGAGCTGTCTCTAAAGCTAAACAAAGCTGGCCTCTGCATCTATCCAAGGTACTTGTGTTTGCCTTATCAGTAAATAGTTTAAGCCCATACAATCCTCACTGCCTGTAATGTAAAGTAGTTTCTGTTTAGCTCCAAAAAGCAGGCCTAAGAGTGAATCGCTCTTGTAAGTACTTGCTACAGTGTGGATGGGGGCCAGAGAGCATAAATCGGGAAGGAGGAGAAGGAAAAGGAAGGAGAATCGTTATGTTCCCAAGGTCATAGACTAAAGAAAAGACATAGGTGAAGGCAGGAAATCATAACTAGACAGATAGACTACTATCATGAAAGCTATTTCCATGCAAGGAAAAAAAAATAATCCATCCACAAAGTAGTTTTGGGGGTCATCTTAAAAATCCACTTAGTGGTTAAAGTGACCAACAACAGCCTGGCTGATCTGACAAATTCGGGATGTTAAGATGAAAAGGCTTAATTCCATTTACATGGTTGACTTGGTTGCGACATACAGATGTGGCCTTAATTGGAGAACAGAAATGGAAGGCCAGTATCCAAAACCATAAGGCCCAGCAATGCCACTCTTAGACCCCAAACCTAGGGGAGAGTGCATACACATCTGGGACACAAAGAGAAGTCAACACAACAGCAGTTTCAGCTATGTTGGCCAAAAGGAAGGAAGTTGAAGGGAAAGTGGTTTTAACATGTTTAGAAAGCACAAATTCACTCTGTGTTTTGTGCCTAATCATTTACTTCCAGGATCATTCTAGAATCCTATAAAAGCAACTCTTCTCTTCTCGGCATCTCCCTACTACCTGCCACCACACCATCCACCATTCTCATGGTACTGCAGTTAACTACTGAGCCACAATTCTTCTTTCTATCCTGAATCAAAATTTACCTGTCCTGTATCATCTTACAGGGGTTCCTAACGTGTGTGTATGTGCATGTGTGTGTGTGCGTGTGTGTGTGTGTGTGATGAACTCCTTGGACCATCAGAAGAAACCTTTGGAAAACTCAGAATAATGTCTTAATTCCATAAAATAGAGGAAATAGGGTGACAAAGGAAAGTAATTGCATTGAAATATCATTATGAAAATATTTTTAAAGCAAACAAGCTCATGGACACCAGATTAAAAACTCTTTAGACTTACAAATGACTTCCTTGCTATTCTTTCATAAACTAATTCAAACTAAATTGTTAATAATTTGATGTGATACTCCATGGAGGTCATTTGTGTTTCAAAACACACAACTATGGACAACAATGGTGTAACCTATAAGGATGAAATTTTAATTGTGAGAGCTTTCAGCAACTGTAGGCAGTTAGGGAAGGATCTTTTTTCCTTGTCCTCCATTCATGCTTGATGCTGACTCTGAAAGTGATGAAACATCTGTATTCCAACACACATGTCATGACATCTTCAGGAAAACATGAGTTTTCTTGATTCTTTCTGACAATTTTGGACCATGGAGTCAAGGAGGGAAGTCACATAATCATGGCATGGCCTCTCAAGCAATGTGTTGGTAACTTAATTCAGTACCATACTTCAAACGATTCAAGATTTCATGACTATTGGGTATCTGCTCTCTAATGCAGATTAAATGGCTCCCCTGACTTAATAGAGGATAGGTTTTCATGGCCAAAAAAACATAATAAACTATCTCTGGTTAACAAGCCTCATTGACCTGAGGTGTATCGGTCCTCAGATGACAAACACAACACAGTCTGTCCATTGCTAAGATTGGGCAAAAATGCCATTCTTGTTCAATAGCCCATGCTCCATTCGTCTAGTCTTCAAAAAACTCCACCCCATGCCAAGACCCTAAAGCAGAGGATTAAGAGGGAAATATAGCTTATCTTTGGTAAAATGGGTCCCTCTCCTAGGACAAACTTGACAAAATGGGTGTGGCCTGAATGGAGCAGATCCTCAGAATTAAACTCTCCTTGTTATACATATATATGTGTGTGTGTATATGTGTTCTTGTTTTCTAGCCCGTTCAAAAAGTCTAGTGATGGGAGAGCAAAGTGGACCTCCTGCCAGGCCAGCTTCCCCCAACCTGTCAGACCGGGCACTGAAGTCTGGCTGGCTAAAGAAACAGAGAAGTATCATGAAGAATTGGCAACAGCGCTGGTTTGTGTTACGTGGGGACCAGCTGTTTTATTATAAAGATGAGGAAGAAACCAAACCACAGGTAAGAATGTTAACATATGGAAGAAGGCAGAGCATCTGGGCTGTAGGGATAGGAGAGAGCAGCTGTAGCCAGTAACCCTGGGGAGTCTGTCATCTTCCTGGCCATGCTGAAAAATGTTCTGAGCACATTTAAGTATGGAGAAAGAGGAGAAGAGAGGAAGATAAATGGTGGGACTTGCCCCTGGGTCACACAGCTAGTAAGTGAATGAGGTAGGATTTAAACTCAGGAAGACTCATCTTCCTGACTCCCCTCTATCCACCACATTACCTAGCGGCCCACTACCCCACTTAGCAGGTTGCATGAAACTTAAGAAGCATATGTTCACATCTAGATTCTATGCTCTTTGGGGATAATGAAATGTAGGCTGACACACACATACACATATTTCTATCAACCAATCAATAAGTATTTATTAGGTGCCTACTGTGTGCTAGGCACTGTGCTAAGCTATATAAAAGGAGGCAAAAGACAGTCCCTGCCCTCAAGGAGCTTAACTCTAATGCTTCTTTATTTTCACTTTATTATTTTCATCCTCAATAACAGAAGTTTTCAGACTTTTTGGTCTCAGGATCCCTTCACACATTTAAAAATTAAAGAGGACTCCACTCCAGGAGCTTTTGTTGATGTTGATTATATCTATGGATAATTGCCTATTAGAAATTAAAATTATTTTAAGAACAACTTTGAGTGACAAAGTCATTTTGACTATTATAAACACCCAAATTAAGTTCAAAGGACCTATGAAGGAAGATGCTATCAGCATCCAGAGAAAGAATTGAGACAGTATATAATGATTTTACATATATATGTGTGTGTGTACACACACACACATACATGTGCATCCATATTTGTGTCTAATGGTAGCTCTTTCTAGGGTACGAATGATAAGGAAAAAAAGAAATTTACATGATAACTGTATTACATATTTAAAAAGAATAGGCAGTTGTATATAACCGATCTGTAGTTTCATGTGCAATCATCTTTTTAGTATACTATGTTATGGAAATGCTTGTTTTATTCCATAAATTAAAATTTTTTTAAAGAAACAAAAGAGGGGCAGCTAGGTGGAGCAGTGACCCTGGAGTCAGGAGGACCTGAGTTCAAATTCAGCCTCAGACACTTATAACACTTACTAGCCATATGACCTTGGGCAAGTCACTTAATCATAACTGCCTTGCCCTCCCCCCTCCAAAAAGGAAAAAAAAAAAGAAAAGAAATTAAGATGTCTTAACATTATTATGAAAATAGATTTGTTCTCTGAGATTTCTTGAAAGGTTCTTAGGAACCCCCAAGGGTCCTCTGATCATACTTTGAGAATCATTGCTCCAGAGAAAGGAGGTCCCAGCTAACTACTAGAAGTATCTGCAAGTTTTGGAGATTCATGCTTGCTTTCATGTCACCAAGGGCTGCACCTCAGTAATTTTCTACTTTCTAGTAATACTTAAAGATCAATTTATAATCTGGGACTCAACCAATTTCCCTCACTTTTCGTCATGATTTTTCACATAATGCACGTAGTTAGTTCATATGACACATCACCAATGCCAACTGGTGGTTACAACAGCACAAATGCTTACATTTCTATCCATAACTATAAATGCCAAATCAGAATTCGAACTGGGTATATGTTTTATTTAAATACTGCCCATGCCACTTCCTGCAGATTGCAGTGTTGCAATTGCAACAGGGATTATAGTGTGATTTTTGTAGAAAGAGTACTACACCTGAATTCAGTAGAGCTTGGTCGAAATTCTAGTGAACAACTGTAGGCAAGTCACCTTCTCTGAGCATCAGATTCCTCATTTCTAAATAGGGGTGCCCAGATATTAAAAAACCAAACTTTGCTGCATTAATTATAAACCTTAACAGAGTCAGCCAAAACATTGTAAAAACATTCCTGGACTTGGAGTCAATGACCTGAGTTCTAATTCCAGATCTGCCACTCACCATGTGTAGCCTTGGGCAAGGCTTTTCTGCTCCCTGAGCCCAGTTTTTGTATTTGTAAATTAAAGGTGTGAACCACATGACCTTTCAGGGGGCACTTCCTTTTCTAAACCTGCAATCTGATGGTTTTATGATCCTGGCCCCCATAGGATCTCCACAACTGAGTTCTAGGAATTCAGAGTTAAGGCGAACATGGAAGAGAATTAATCTAGAGGTTTGATGATCTGGTTTCTCATTGCAGTTCTTTCACTACCTTAGGGCTATGACCGTGATGATATGTTTTGCTGTTGTTTTTTTTAATCCTTCTAAGTCTTGCTTTGCTTTTTTCATCTGTAAAATGGGCATGAGAACTCTGGTCCTACCTATCTTATCAGACATGAAGAGGAGAGATCAGATGAGATGGTGTAGCCAGATGTGCTCTGGAAAGTTCTGCTTAAAAGTAAGGTAGTATCATTAGGATGAATTAATGTCTTGTCCTAGATGGATGTTCTGTCAGACAATGGACTCAGTCCGAGCCAAGTGACCCCGTGCAGTAATTTTTCTTCTAGAAGTATCATGATTTCCCCTTCCTGGCAAAGCAACACTGTTATTGCTGGATCACTAAACAGTGTCAGGATTTGAGGGCTGCCATTTGTCAAATTAATCCCATTACTTTATGATATGTACTCTCTGTCCTGTAGCTTTGCTGGTGGAAAACAAACCTAATTTCTACATAATTGCACATAATTACTTGTAATGGACTAATTCTACATGTCTGGTTCCTGGAAAAATTTACAGTGATTGCTGTTCACAATAACTAAAAATATCCATGTGGTTGGAATCTTCCCATCAGAAGGCCTGTGTTAGCAGTTGTGATCGTCAGAAGGAAGTAGGTCTGGTAGTTCTGCTAGCTGCTTAAAAAGAATGATAAATGAGAGTAATAACTCTGCCTATAGACTAGACTTCATCTCCAAAGTCCTTTTTATGTTGACCGTGTCATCTCCCCAGCGAGGAGGGTCAGGCAGATGACAGGGGCCGTTAAATTGAACTTTATTTCTGAGATGGAAGATCTGAAAAATGGAAAGGACAAGTAACCTGGCAAGATGGAGGAAGGACTTTATAAAAGGAATATTCAATTGTCCATCCCTTTTGCTCTTGCCATGGGGCCAGATTTCATGACTGTCATCAAGTGGAATTTAAATATATTTAATAAATGAAGAATTGTGCTTATTTTTTTTCTGCTCTGAGAATTTAGAGCATCTTCATGAAAAACTCTTCATTTCTTGAACAACCATAAGGTCCTGCCACCCAATTGAATAGTAGCTAATCAATCAATTAATGAACATTTATTAATTGACTATAACGTGCCAGGTGATCTATTAGTTTTTTCATTAGCCTTACCTACTGTTTCACAATAATGTATTGTATCTCCCTTAGTGCATTCTTTTCAGTCATTCATTTGTTATTTCATCTTACTCAATATACAGGGTGTCCCTAAAGTCTGGACACATAAGACATCTCATTAACTATGCATATTTTCAAGAAATGAATGAAATTTTCAACATTTTATTTAATTAGCATAAATTTTAACCATGAGGATTTCATATGGAACAAAAGCTTTCATTAATTATTGGGTACTATTTTCCATATTACTGAAATTAACTTAATTTAATTCATTAATGAGATTTTGTATGTGTCTCCTATGTCTTCCTATGAAATCTCTTTTATACTTAATACCTACTGTGTTCTCGGCACTAGGGACACAGTGGTAAAAATGATTCAAGAAGCTTGCCTTCTTATAGCATTGCAATATAGAAATGATTCCATTAGAAAAATGCCAGAGTAAAAATAGTGATTTCTATCTAACAAAGCTAATCTTAGCTTTTCCTAGAAGGCTTATAGAAGCAATGTCTATGTCCTGTTCTACCTGACCAAGCCTTGGGATAAAACCAAGGGAAGCCCGCATTCTCAATGTCTTAAATCAGCTTTGATGAATTAAGAATAGGTATGGTTTTGGTTGCAAGACAAGGCTCCCAGATCCAAGCCAGGAGTTATTCAGGGAGAAGTATAGTGAGAAGCATTGTCTGGATTAGAAAATAGTAAGCCAAGTAAGCAAATGGTATCTGGGACCAGGTGACAAGAGGCATTCTTAGAAGTGCAGATGGAGAGTTCTAAAACACAAGGGAGCAAGCCAGTGCAAGAGAAGGTCATGTCAGGGACCAGGGCAAGGATTTTTAACCTGATGTCCATGAACTTAAAAAAAAAAACCTGTTGATAACTGTATGTCCATATGAATGGTCCCCTTTAAAATCCCCTCTATCATATTGTATGCATTTAAAACATGATACTGAGAAAAGGGCCATAGACTTTACAGATTGTCAAAGGGATCCATCACACACACACACACACACACACACACATACACACACACACACAGTCAAGAACTCCTGATCCAAAGCTAAGCAGCCAAAGGGGCAATTGGTGGTGCTCATTGACTGAAGAGTGATATCATCTTTAGCATGATAGGGGAATGGGTATGGCAGAGCTGGCTAAAACCGGTAGGAAAAGCCAGTTGTTAAATTTTCAGTGTGAGCATTTTTATATCTCAGAAATCAGAAAATGTTACAAATCATGCCTTGATGTATTGATTTCTTGATTGTCGAGGCTTAAGAAAGTGATGGAGAAAATGTTAATAATGCAAATTAAATTTAAAAGTAAGTTATATGTACAGTTTTCCCCTGGAAAAGTGATTGTTAAACCTTCTAGCAGCACACTACTGGATAAAGAGCTTTCTGGCCTGACTCTGCTTAGAACTTAGTCTCTTTTTTTGAGGCAGGGGGTGTGTGGGATGGGCTAACCTTCTTCCTTTCCCCTGACTGACTTGCCTCTCCAGGACTTTACCTCTAATTCAGAGGGGTGAGGATAGGGTGTACTCAGGCTTTAGGGCCAGAAAGCCTGAATTCATCTTGCAAGACAGACAGACACTTAACTAGTTGTCTGACTTGGAGAAAGCTCTATTCTTTATCTCCCAGAACTGTTGTGAGGAACTTTAACTATACATGTTTATACATTATATAATTATGTTATAATTATACATGCCAGTTATTTTTTGTCTGGATTTGTGATTTGACCAGTATGGGGAACTCCCTGGTGTGCAAATTCCTTTATCCATGAAAGTCAGGTGCTCATTTGCTTTAATTTACGGCCTTGAGCCATTCAGTGGTTGAGTGACTTACTCAGAGTAACACAGCCAGAATGTGTCAGAATCAGAACTTGAACCCAGGTCTTTCTGTCTCTAAGACCGTCCCTCTACCCATCCTACCAAGCCAATCCAAGTCATTATCATTGTGATTATTCAAAGAGTTTAATAAATACCTTTTGATTATTTGAAATTTCTTATAGCTCTCTTACCAAGGATTAGGCTAAATTAAGGATAACGGATAAAGCAAGGATAAGGAGCAAGTCTTTCTGTGTAAACTTCTCTAGCGCTCAGTTGAGTTTTTTGGATCAGGCATAGGACTTTCCCTGCAGTGGGCCAATGTAATCATCTTTATGAGATTCCTTGCTTTAGAAAAGTGTTCATGACCCTGACAAAGTCTCTACTCCTATACACCCTAACTCCTTCACAGAGTAACAGAATTATTCTATGAAGGCAAGTGGGCAGTATAGTAGATAAAAAGCTGGCCTTGAAGTTCGGAAGACCTGAGATCAAATCCTGACACTTACTAGGAGTGTGACCCTAGGCAAGTCACTTAATCTTCAGTTTGATTTAGTTTCTTCATCTATAAAATGGGGAAAATAATAGCTCCTCCCTCTTGCCCTGTCCTCTTCACCTAGTTGATATATGTCAATGCCTTTCTCCCCATCCCCCATGCCAACCAGATTACTATGGTTGGTTCTTCCTTCTAGAATTTGTTCTAGTTTTGATTCTATGCTCTCAGCTCCTCTCACAAAAGTTGATCTGACAGACGTGTCCTCGTGTCCTAGAGCTACTGGACAGTAGACCCCCAGGTTCTTGACATTAGCTACTGACTCTGACTTTTTTCCATTTTTCAAGGTGTTAAATAATACTAATACTTGGGGTCCTTTTTACAAAGGCTGGTTTCCAGGTACATGTTTTTACAATAGTTCTTTTAGTGGGCATGACACAGGAGTAAAACTCTCTGGACTCTATTGCCCATAATGGAAGCCTGGGCAAGTCCATTAACTTCTTTGTGTCTCTATTTCTACATCTGAGAAATGGGGTTAATACTTCTGCTCTTTATCCCCCAGACAGCATGACTTATCAGAAACAATTTCCTGAATTCCATTTATCAGGAAGCTTTCCAACAGTATAAGCGGTTTGAGACTCTCATGGGGAACCTTGTGGGGTTTAAAAAGTGGAGTTAATGAAGGTGAAAGATCAGTAGCCATGAGGGGGCAAATTGGAGCTGAAGTCTGAGCAGAGAGATGGGAAGGTGGAATGTGGTGTAGTAATACCCCCATGTGTCTAAGGAAGCCTAACTACATCAGAGACAGAAACAGGGGGTATCCCCAAATTTCCAGTGACGTGTCCTTGAGAGTCTTCCTCAGGTTTCTGAGGCAGAAGGAACTAAACCTTAACCTTTTTCTTTTTTAAACCAACTGGACCATGTGTTGGAATTTTTCCCCAATGTGCTTTGAAGATTAAAGAGAGATTAGATCAGGGGGTGGGGAACCTATGGCCTTGAGGCCACTTGGGGCCTTGTA
Organism: Petaurus breviceps papuanus; assembly: GCF_028583685.1. Classification (NCBI taxonomy): domain Eukaryota; kingdom Metazoa; phylum Chordata; class Mammalia; order Diprotodontia; family Petauridae; genus Petaurus; species Petaurus breviceps. Next base: position 7,174,469 of record NW_027187330.1, read on the forward strand.
GGTCCTTGGTTGCAGCCTTTTGACAGCAGTCCCAAATTTACAGAATAAATTCTTTTATTAAGGATATTTGTTCTGTGAAATATGGATTCAGTCAAAGAACTGAACTTGAGGGTCTCATGCAGCAGGTTCCACACCCCTGGATTAGATTATAATCCCCATGGAACCTATAAGAGAGTATATCTATCTGTTTCAGGCAGGGAGGAGTTATGGAAAGAACAGATTTATTACATAATGTCTACTTTGTTATTTATATTTTTTTTATAGATAAATGCATTCCTGTTCAATTTGTGACTTGTCTGTGTAGAAATATGCTGTTCTAACAGATAGGCATTCAGGCTATGGTTTGCGTAACTGATTACCAAACACTCCACGCTGAATCTGGGAGCAAGAAGCTGCAGAAACAAAGTACTGAAGGGGCAAGAGAGGACAGCAACATAAAGCACATGGATATCTCTCGGGTGTCACGCATCCCTGCCCTACATCAGTAAATCTCTCTACCTTACACTTTCCTAAACTTGTGAAATAGGGAGAGCCCCCTCTCCCCGCCCATCTGGATCTTCACTTACTGTCACTGAGTCATTTCGATCATGGCAGACTGTTTGTGAGCCCAGTTGGGGTTTTCTTGGCAAAGATACTGAAGGGGTTTACCATTTCCTTATCCAGGTCCTTTTACAGATGAGGAAACTGAGACAGAGTTAAGTGACTTGCCCAGGATCACACATCTTGTGTGGCCAGATCTGAACTCAGGAAGGTGTATCTTCCTGACTCCAGGGCCTGTGCTCTGTGCACTATGGCACCACCTAACTGCCCAGATCCTCATGTGATAGCCCCTTAAATACACCGATATGTTTTCCTTGAGTTTCCTCTTCTCTGGGCTAAGCATGCCCTCTTCCTTTCATTGAGCTTACTGATGCCACTGATTCACTCTCATTAATCCCCTTTAATAAAGGCAATTAAGTGTTACAAGCCATGTCCCAAGTCTAGCTTTCCATATACTCACACAAAAAAAAGACTCTTTCATCGTACCATTGGGAAGTAAGGAAAAGACTAAATATGACAGAACGAATCATTGTTTTGAGGGTCAATTAAATAGTACAGTGGATAGAATGCAGGGCTTGGAATCAGGAAAACCTGGGTTCAAATTCTGCCTGAAATACTTACCAGCCATGTGACCCTAGGTAAGTCACTTAACTTCTCACAGACTCAGTTTCCTTTTCTATAAAATAAGGATAATCATAGCACCTACTTGCTATGGTTGTTGTGAAGGACAAATAAAAAAATACATGGAAAATGCTTTGTAAACCTTAAAGTGCTATATAAATCCAACCTGTTATTATTTTCACCCTTTGACAAATTTATTTTTAGTTTAAAAATTTGCTTACATTTAACAAACATTTATTTTCTCTTTCTCTCACCCCCTTCCTGGAAAAGAAATAAGGAAAAACAAAGCTCTCATAACAATTATTTGTAGACAAACCATACAAATTCCTCCACTGGCAGAGTTCAGAAAGGCATCTTGAGTTGGACCACCTTCCTCTTAGGAGCTTGGCAGCACGCCTTCATTATCATTCCTCTGCAATCAAAGGTGGTCATTGCATTGATGAAGGGGCTTACATCTTGTGAAGTTGTTTGTCTTTACAGTGTGGTTAAAGTGTAAATTAACCTCCTAGTTCTGCTCACTGCACTCTGTATTAGTTCACCTGGGGAGTATTGACTTATGGACCAGGCAATACATACACCTGCCTTGTGATTATTACCACAAATTCTGCTGGAAGTGGAGAGAGTCATGGAACTAAGAAGAAATGAAATATGTCCCTCACTTCCCAAGACTAGACTCTCATGCCACTATTTCTTCTCTTGTCATCCATATCACACAATTTTTACGACTAGCCACACCAAAGAATTACCTTCTCTCACCGTCACTATTATATGGGCCATTAGAACATGGACTAGTCCCTAGACTGTCTTTTTTTTGTATTTGTATACCCAGAGCTTTACACAATGTCTAGCACCCAGGTTGATTTTAATCAGTATTTCACTCAATTATTCTGATAAACAGAGATCACTTGGTATAATGAGTAGAGTATTAGACTTGGAGTCAGAAAGACCTGGGTTAAAATACCACTTCTGATATTTATAACCTGTGTAACAATGACTGGGTCATTTCTGGTCCTCAGTTTCCTCATTTGTAAAATAATACTTGAAACACCTTCCTCACAAGGGCATGAGGCTTCATTAAAATAATGGATGGGGAATACTCTGCAACATTCTTTTGTTTTTAATAACTAGATTTGTCATTTCAATGGTATGAGTAACTCCCACTGAAGAAATTCTCTCTGGGGTAGCTAGGTGGCATGGTGAATAGACCACCAGCCCTGGAGTCAGGAGGATCTGAGTTCAAATTCAGCCTCAGACATTTGACACACTTACTAGCTGTGTGACCTTGGGCAAGTCACAACCCCAATTGCCTTGCCTTCCCTCTCCAAAAAACAAAACAAAAATAAATGCCCTCTACTGATGGCCCTACAGTCTTGGATGGTTGAGTGACTTGCCCAAAGTCACACAGCCAGGATGAGTCAAAGGTAGGTCTTAAAACCAGGTCTTCCTGACCCCTAAACAAGGTTCCTATGCACCAGGCTACACTACAAATTTCCCACTATTATGTAAGTGTAAGCTATTATTATCATGGAAGGTGAGTGTTAAGTGACCACTGACAAGCATCCTAACTTGTTTCTTGTTCTTTTAACCTTATTTGTCATGACTGACCCAGGAAAACGAGATAGAAGAGGTATGGGAAGGGAGATGAATGGAAAGGGGAAAATGACTGGGACAGTGTGGTCTCATCAAATGGAAGCAAATGGAGTCTGGATCTAAGTCACCTCCAGGAAAATATGTTTCCTATTGGCTTAAGCTATTTTCTCCCCCTCTTAAAACCATGAAAACCTCAATTACTCTTTATATTCTGGAATAGGAAAGATAAGTAGAAGGAATTCCACATTGGAATGAAAGCCACCTACCTTAATTAAGAATGAAGTCTCGGTGACTGTCAGGGAGAGGAAAAGCATGGCTGGAAGCAGGAGATACATGAGAGGGTCCCCAAAAATGTGTCTCTGGAAGGGAATTCTGATCCAGGGCTTGGAAGAATGTGCATGCCAGACAGAATGGAGAGAGCTGGTAGAAGCCCAGGGCAGAGAACTGGCAACAATCAATCACATTCATCTATAAGGGAGAGAAGGAAAAGTCAGTTTCTTATGGAAACTGGGGTTTTAATTAAGGAGATCCATGGGGGCTGAAGTTGTTTTGTGGTGGGCTAAATTTTTTTGAGTAAGGTATCATGCATATGTATGTAAAAATAGATAGATACATGCATGCATATACACACATGTGTGTTTATATAGGTGAGGGAGTCATTTGCATAGAGATTATAGTTAGCTTAAAGGAGCTAACGAGATTACCAACAGAGAGAGTGTAGATAGAGAAGAGGACCTGGGACAGATCTTGGGGTATACCCACAGTTAGTGGACATAATATGGACACTTGTGGTCCCATAGTAGCCATAAATGAACTCAGTATGTCATAACTTCTAGGCCACCACTCAATCCGTACTATCAAGCCTGAAGTATGAATCCCTTCTCCATCATTCCTATAAGGTAATGGGACAACCTCTACATGAACACTTCCAGATATGAGGAGGCCATAGCCTCACCATCGACTCATAGGATGTTGAGACCATACATTTAGAGCTAGAAGGTATTTTAAAGGGCATCTAACCCCAAATCCCCCTTTACAGGTGAGAACTTGGGGCCAAGAGAAGTTGTGTCTTGACCAAGGTCACACTCACCACACCATGTTGTAACTTGTTTAATAATTCTAATCATTAGGGGCGGCCAGGTGGCTCAGCGAGTAAGAGCACCGGCTCCAGTGTCGGGATGACCTGGATCAAATCCGGGCTCAGATACTCAGCACCACACCCAGAAATTACTGTCCGTGTAACCTTGAGCAAGTTACTTAACCCCGATTGCTTTAAAAAATAATAATAATAATAATTCTAATCATTAGGGAAAAAAATAAAGTTTTCAATAAGTCTAAGACCCCAGTCAGCGGAATAAGAACTCACTGCTCAACAAAAAATGCTAGGAAAACTGGAAAGCAGTCTAGCAGAAACTATATCTAGACCAATATATCACACCATATGCCAAGATAAGCTCCAAATGGGTAAATGACTTAGACATAAAAGTGACATCATAAAAAAAAATTAAAGGAGCAAGGAAGAAATTACCTGTCAGACCTAAGGCTAGGGAAAAGTCCATGACTAAACAAGGAATACAAAGGTTTGCAGAAGGTAAAATGTACAATTACAATTTTTAAAACTACAAATAAAATTAAAGGAGAAGCAGGTAACAGGGGAAAATATTTTCTGTGAATATCTCTAATAAGAGTTTAATTTCCAAGATACATAAGGAGCTGATTGAAATTTATAAAAATGGGAGTCACTCTCCAATGGTCAAATAGTATCAACAGGTAGTTTTTTAAGGAAGAAATCTAAGTTATATACAGTGACATTTATAAAAAAAAAAATGCTCCAAGTCACCAATAATTAGAGAAATGTAAATGCTAGCAACTATAATTATTATTTTGATACTGTTATTGCCCTCTGCTTCAACATCTCCAGTGAAGGAGCAACGCACCACCTCTCAATGCAACCTATTCTTCTTTGGGATGCCTCTAATTGTTAGGAGATTTTACCTGACGTTAAGCCCATCTCCCTGCAAATTCTGCTAAATTCTCCTGGTTCTGCCAAGCACAGCAAGTCTAATCCTTCTTCCAGGTGTTTCAAAGCAATCTGCACCCCAGGGCAGCTAAGTAGTGCAGTGAATAGAGAGCCAGATCTAGAGACAAGAAGACCTGAGTGATCCTGGGCAAGTCACTTAACCCTGTTTGCCTCCGTTTCTTCATCTGTTCATTGGAGAAAAAAAATGGAGAAAAAAATGGCAAGCCATTCTAGTATCTTTGCCAAGGAAATCCCAAATGGGGTCACAAAGAATAAGATATGATTGAAAAGGACTAAACAACACCAATCATGCCTCCATAGGTTGGACGCCAATCACAAGATATCTGGATAAATCCTTCAGGGATATAAGTTTGTAGGGAGGTAAAGGCAGTGTGGGATACTGGATAGAAAGTTGGTCTTAGAAGCACAAAGACCTGCATTCAAGTGGCATCTCTGACACATTTGGGCTGTATGATCCTAGATAAGTCACATATTTCCCCAGAGTGTTGTAAGGATCAGATGAGAAAAAATAAATACCACACTTTGTAAACTTTAAAGAGTTATATAAATGTGAGCTATTAACTAACCTTTCTGTACTTTAGGCAAATCTCTCAGAATGTAGGTGGTAGAAAAGGTGCTGACTCAAGCTGGTAGCGTGCTCCCTAAACCAAAGAAATTCCAGGCCATGCCTTGATCCCAATCCTAGATGAAATTGTCTCTAAGGTCCCTTCCAACTGGAAGTCTATGATTCTAATCAATCAACCAACAAACATTTATTAAGCAGTTACTTTGTTAGCTCCCAGGTATAGAAAGACAGAAAGGAAATGGTTCCTGTCTAAGGACAAAATGGAGTAGGCTCTCTTTGGCTGTAGGGCCAGAGTGGTTTTCAGAAATTCAAACAAGTAAGGAGAGGTACAGGTGTGTGTGCATATGTGTGATCGCACACGTGTGTGAATGTTGGTGGTACAGGGGAGTGGTCCAGGGATTGCTCATGGAAATGTGGATTGTTTGAGCAATGTGGGACCCCATTAAGGAATTCTAATTTCAGTGCTTGGCAAGTGACCTGACTCAGCATTAGATGGTGGCTAGAAGGCATTACCTTTGTGGGAACACAGATTGCTATTGTTGAGCCTTCATTCTCAAAGAGGACCAGTGACATTATGAGGGTGATGTCTTGACTTGCCCATCAGTAGGATTTAAGTGAGGAAGAGCTGTGCAAAATCATCAGATGCCTCACTCTTTCCTCCAGAGTCGTCAGAGTCCAGTGGCCAGACAAAAGTCAAGATGATAAGCAATGGCCCAGACACAGATTGTAAGCATGTGAGCCTAAGTCACATATCTGGGGCCATGAGAGCCATGGAAATCTGACTAGCTGCTTCCCAATAGCAGATCATTTCTCCTTAATGTACTTGCATTTAGTTTTCTTATTTTCCCGAAGCCCAAGAACTCAGGTGTTATCCACCTCCAAACATATCCCCTGCTTCCTGCAGCAACATCCTTTGTATTTCCTAAGAGCACTCATTTGTCAGCAGTCTAGCCCTTCCTGGAGAGAACACATGGCTAATTACCTCCCTCGCTGCTGTAAGCCACCCTGAGGCAGCACGATTCTTCCTCACAAATTTATATTCAGAATTAATTTTTTAAAATAGCAGTAGATGAAGAGGATTGAATATTTGAGCTGTATATGCACTCATTGCCTCTGGATGACTCAGTAAGTGTTGAAGTGAAGAAAGACAAGACCTCCACAGCAATATTGAAATCATTCTGGGATTAATTGGGTTCTGTAGTGACATAATAGCTACAGTATTGGACTTGGAATAAGGAAGACCTGAACGCACATCCTGCCTCAGATGTTTACTAGCTTGGTGACCCTGGGTAAATCACTTGATCTTGCTCAGCCTGTTTCTTCATTTGTAAAGTGAAGATATTGTTAACATCTATCTCACTTAAGATTGTTTTAAATATCAATAAAACAACAAAATAACCCAAATATCAATTTTGAAAAATCAATAAAATGGGGCAACTACATAGAGCACGAGCCCTGGAGCCAGGAGGACCTGAGTTCAAATCCAGCATCAGACACTTGACATTTACTAGCCATGTGACCTTAGGCAAGTCACTTAACTCCAATTGCCATGCCTTCCCCCCTCAAAAAAAAAAAGTAAAAATAAATAAAATAACCTCACGTTGTTTTAAATAGCAAATGAGTTAATGTATATGTAAGGCTTTGCAAATCTTAAAACTATGTATTCTAGCATCCAAATGATTTATAATCATCATCATCATTACACACTTTCTCCTTCTAGTTGGATTTTATTTTTAACTATAAAAATAAAGACAGTGTACCCTCAGTGACCTTTAGTAAGGAATGGAGACATTTTGTTTGTTTGTTAAATGTAATTTTTTTATATGTTTGGCATAATGCAAAGGCAGGCTAAATTGCATTATAACAAAATTTCAACAAGGCAGGTAAAATTACATCATAACAAAACTCATAGGAACCTCCCAATTATTTGGTGGTAAAATAAGATTTCTTTCTAATATACAAGTTGCTAGTGTAAGAGAGAGGGGGTTTGGATCCCCACCTCCCAATTCCTTACACAATAAATTATACTCCCAAGCCTATGAGACCTAGAGATAAAACAGAGCTTCCAAAACACTCTCTCCAGAATGACTGATTATTATTAATTGCCAATGTCTGTCCTCTTTTCAGTACTTCTTACCCTTGACTTTTCTGAAACATTTTAAAACTATTGACTACACTCACCCTCCTGAATAATATTCCTCCTGCAACTTTTCCTTCCTGAATTTCCCTCTTAGTTCTATAACCAAGCCTTTGCTGGCTCTCCCAGTACAGTAATATATGTATTACCTCAAGGTTTTGTCCTCAGTCCTCTTCTTTTTTCTCTCACTTGGCAATCTTGTCCATCCTCCTGGCTTCGCTTATTATCATCTCTATGCTAATGATTCACAATCTTTATTTTTCTCCTCTGTAGAATTTTAGTCTTGGAAATTTGCTCCCCCAAAATCTAATGTGCATGTCATACTATATATGGTTTTCTACTTTTCTCTATCAGTAATTCTAACGTGAAGTGGTCACTTCCTCCCAAAGTTCCTTCCTATATTTCCTATTCCAACCACCAATTTCTTCTGTGTTAGTAAGAATCAGATTCAAAATATGAGCTCCCTGTGCTTCCTCCACTTTTATCATTATTGTCATTAAACAAGTCAACTTATCATCTAGGCAGCTGCAGCTTGTATCTAGATATTTGGAATTCCTAATCACCACTCTAGCATGATTCCCTGGCCTTGTTTGTCATTCCCCTCCCCACCCTGAACTCATCATTTTACTTCTCTCCAAATGATCTGTAGCATATTCCCAGAACACCATGACTGTTGACCTCAACCTAAACGCTCTCCACCCTGCTCCCCTGCCCTCCAGACCCAGTTCCTGGATTTCCTCACACATAATTAGATTATTTTTAATTCTCTGCCTCCATCCCTTTTATTTATTCTGTTTCTTTTAGATAAGAGTAGACCTTTCTATAGCAATGTCCCAGTCATGAGAATCATCCTACCAAATTTCAATGATACTCAATGAGACTAAATTTGCTTTCTTGCCTTAGAATCAATCAACAATGATGCTAGCATACATTTATACTTTTAATGAAGTTTGTGATCTTATTGGATCTTCCCAACAGTGCTGTGAGGGAGGGATGATTATTATTCTCTTTTAAGTCATGCTCGTTTTCCTCTTTGGGGTACATGGGGCATTCAGGGAGGACTAGCACCTGGGGTGTGAGGGCTTGCCAAGACGTTTTCAGAGGTGTTCATCCTCCTCTGGTGACCCACCAGTCATTCCCCTCCACCTGTTACTCCAGGAGCTGTAACATGTACAACGGCTACACCCGGCACCCCATCTTGGTAGACTGAGGGTAACTAATCGGCCTCAAACCTGTTGATGAGTTAGGGGAATGTCTATCCCAAGCATGTGAAGGCTTCCCCTGGAAGAATGTCTGGATAAGAGCAAATTTATTCCAAAGTCATGAAGGCTGCTGACCCAGGTATTGTGGAGTGATAGAGCTTGGTTAGGTCACCTACTGCATCCTGGACCATCACCAGTCATCCTGACTTCTGTCTTGCTACTGGATTTCAATGACTCTGGAAGAGAGAGGCTGACAATTTTGTGCAACTCTGCATCACTTAAATCCAATTCATATACAAGTCAGCTGTGGTAATGGTATTATCCATAACAAGAAAGAAAACAGTTCTTTTTGCAGTTGAGGAATTTGGAAGTCAGAAGGGATTCCATCTAGTCTAATTCCCTCATTTTACAAGTAAAGGGACAGGACCATAGAGGGGGAATTGACTCCTCCAAGATCACATCCCTAGCTAGATAGAAAGCAGGATATTAATTGATTGATTAGTAATCAATAATCTTTATTATCAATATATAATTCAGACTCAGTTTTAGTTTGTCATATCACTCCTCTGTGAGCAAAATTTTTTCAGTGGTTCTCTATCACCTACCAAGTAAAGTTCAAACTTTTCTGCATGGCATTCAAGGTCCTTCTCAATCTAGTGTCCCCCACCTTTTCCAATCTGATTTCATATTACTCTCCTCCACATGCTTTCCATCTGGGTCAAAATGCCCCCCAAAGCCCAAGTGTTTTCCTACCCTATGTATTTACTCATGACTGCCATTCCCCGTGTCCAGAATATTGTTCCTCCTACTCTTTGCCTTCTGTATTTGTACGAATCTTTTAAAGCCTTTTCAAATCATTTTAAAGTTAAAATGCCACCTCTTAATAAGAAGCCTGCTCTGATCTTCTCACCTCTGATAATTTTTTCCCCTTAGACCTCCTATAGCACCTCAGAACTCAATTATGATATACAGCATTCCCTAGTCATTGTTCCTTGTCTACCTTCCTTTCCTTGTCCTAATTCCATCTGGAATATTTCTTCTAGAATTAAGATATGATGGCCTGGACCTATTATTCCATTGATATTGGGATCTCCTAATGAGAAAAAAGTCATCTACCTATTCTCTGCAATTTATGGTCTTAGAGAGTTGATCAGCATGCTAAGAGGGTAGAACTTGCTCAGTTACACAGTTAGTACATATTAGAGATGGGAATCAAAACAGGTCTTCCTGACTCCAAATCTACTATTTCACTCTGAGTCTAAGATATGTATTAATATTACATATTATATTGTATCATGTGTGTATATATAATATACTATATATTACTTATACATTATAATATAGGCATATATATTACTTATGTTGGAGAACACAGCATCCTTCTTCTTGGTGTCCTATAATCCAATGGTGAATGCTGGGAGTCCTGATCTACCACAACTCTATGACAAATATTGCTGCTTCTGTCTTTGAAACCAGTCCTTCATGGCTGCAACATGAGGGTAGAATCCTTACCAACTCAGGTCCCTGAATTTCTACTATTCTATCTTGTCCTCCCTGCTATATCCCTACCTCAACTCTCTCTCCCTCTTTTTTTTGGAGGCAATCAAGGTTAAGTGACTTGCTCATGGTCACACAGGTAGTAAATATCTGAGGCTGGATTTTAACTCAGGTCCTCCTGACTCCACAGCCAGTGCTCTATCCACTGTGCCACCTAGCTACCCCCCCATGTCAACTCTTAATAAGTTTTCAGGCTGCATTTAAATTTCTTGTTCATGAGGAAAGTCAATTCCTTTTGGTGATGAATTTTGTCTCACATTAAATCTACTAAGACAATATGATGTAATAGAATGTTATCATTTTTCTCCTAAAGTTGTCTTATTATGTTACTTCCTTACTAGTTAAACTAATAACTCCCTATTGCCTTTAAGACCAAGCATAAGCTACTCTATTTGTCATTTAAAGTCTTTTACAACCTTGTCCCAGCCTACTTTTCCAGCTTTATTATATTTTGCCCCCCTTTCTACACTCCACATTCCAACCAAATTTGTCTTCACTCACAATTCTCTATCTCCCATCTCTGTACTAGCTGTTTTCCTTTCCTCAAATACTGTCCCTGTTCACCTCCATCCACTTTTTAGAATCACTTGTTTCTTCAAAACTCAACTCAAGCATTACCTTCTACTCATCTTTCCTATGTAGTTCTCCTCCCCATTTTCCAGTGCCTGCCCTCCCTGAAAATAACTTGACTTATATTTACATATGTACACTGATTATATATGTGCTGATTGAATCTGAGGTCACCAATGGCAAGGACTGTTTTATTTGGGTATTTATATGCCCAGTACCTTACACAGTACCTATCACACAGGTGATACTTTTAAAATGCTTGGTAGCCATTGATAGATTGACTGGGAGCTTGGATATTTGTGTTCTAGTCTTAGGTCTGTCACGTATTAGCCATTGGGCTTTTGATCTTCTATTTGCCAGCCAACTGACCTTTGACTTTCTACTTGTCAGCCATTTGTTAACCCCTCTGGGCTTTGGTTTCCTCATCTATAAAATGAAGGGGTTGGGGGTATGGTTTTCTATTCTGTGATTTGATGATAAGGTTCCTTTGAGTTTTAACAGTCTAGGATGGAAAGATTCTGCCATCACCAAATGGCAACTGAACTCCATTGGAACTTCACGTGAATAACACACTCAGGGAAAGTGATCTTGTCTTTAAAGAAGGGGTCCTTAACATGGGACCCATGGGCCCGTGGACAGATTTTGGAGGGGATGTGGACTTGGATAAGAAAAATGTATATTTGTTTTCATGAACTTCTCATTGAAATTTAACAACTTTCAAATGTTTAAAAACATTATCCTTGGGCAGGGTCCAGAGGTTTCACCAGAGTCCATGACACAAAAAACATTAAGAACTCCTGGTTTGGAGACATTCAGAAATCATTCTTCATTTCTCTTCTCCTAAAGTCCTCATGAATTGATGCCTCAGGGAATGGAGGTGACCTTGTGTTCTAAGGTTCTGTGAGTGAATGTGAGCTATGAATGAATGAATGAAAAAGCATTTATTAAGCACTTGTAATTTTCCAAGCATGAATTAGAAGGGCTGGAGATACAAATACAGAAACAAAAACAGTCTGAGCCCTCTAGGATTTAACATTCTAATAGGAGACAATACACATAGGGAGTGGTGACCAAGGAGGGACATCTTTTTCCAGAAAGTTAGTTGGCCAGGTTAAAGCCCCAGTTTTTAGTACTGAACAATTACCTTTGGTCTGAGACCCATCCTAGCTAAGGTCAGAGAGACAGATTTTCCCCCAGAGGCTTATTCCCCAGATGATGGTTCTTTCCAACCACAATTCATGGCCATACATGGAAATAAGGATAGGATTGTGGTCTGCATCAGAGGAAGAATTCACATGGATGAAACCACATATCCTTAATGTATCATTTATCTTTAGGCAGCTTATCTCACAAGTATGGACTTAAGATCTATGATTTCCACACAAGAAAAAAAAATCCAACTAGTTTCACAAATTCCCCCATAGAAAGCATTTCAATTGTGTCAGTGCATTAGAGTAAAACATGCTGTTGCCATCCTTCTGGGTTGATTTCTTGGTTGCCACCTGTGTCTTCTAGCTCCTTTGAGCAGATTCAATGACACAAATACAGACTCCATGTGTGAGATGGCTGGTACATGTCAAAGATACATTGAATGAAAAATTCAAAACTCCATGAATGTTGACTAAGGACTTGTTTGGGGCAGAACATTCTGCAAAGTGAGAGAGAAGATATATGACTTAAATGTGACATGGCCCCTGCCCTCATGGAGCTCACAGTCACATAGAATCTCATTCTTCCACTGTGCCCTATACGAATGTGAATCCTTTCTCTGCAGTGACTTCTAGCCTATTAGGAATTCTCTGAGTGTTTATTTGTGAATGTTGATTATATTGTTATGTTGTCAGTTGGCAAGTATTTGGGGGGCTACTAAGGGATGCACAGTTGCTGTTTTGCTAGCCTTTTGCAAGATTTCAAGGTAAGTGATTTTCGAAGGGCTTGTTTTCTAATGAGTTCCCTGTGGTCTAGTCAAAGGCATATCTGATTTGCAGTGCTAACACAAGGATTCAAATCAAGTTGTACCATTTATTAGCTGTCTGACCTTGAATAAATCCCTTCTTTCTGGACCTCAGTGTGAATATCTGTAATGTGAGGGATTTAATGTATGCCTTTGTTTTGTTTGACTCTCCTTATTTGTAACTTAGGAAGGTTTTTGCTTTGTTTCCTTTTATTTTAAATTTGGGGGAGGATTCAAAAGAGGGAAGAGTGATTAGGAGTAATGGAGGAAAAAAAAGAATAATCAAAGCATTTTTATAAAAATGTACAAACTGGGACTGAAGGAAATTCAGAAGGAGATATAGATAAGCAGGGTGCCTTGGCATGGAAGACAGAAAGTTAGACCTTGCATTAGGAAGATCTGAGTTCAAATTCCATGCCTGATGTTTACTGGCTATGAGACTCTGGGCAAGTCATTTAATCTTTCTGTGCCTTAGTTTCCTAATCTGTATAATGAAGGAATTAGACAAGATGTTCTCTGAGATTTTCTTCTAACTCTAAATCTAGGAGTTTATGGATGTATTATAAACCATTTTTTAAAACAAAGATTTGTGGTTTCATATACAATCTTCTTTTTATTTTTACACAGAAATGTTATATTGGTTGTTTGTCAAGTTCAAAATAACCAAAAAAAATTATTTTTTAAAAATAAGGTGCATGGCATGAACTCTTTAGTTTGAGGAAGAGAAAATTTGGAACACATCCCCTCCTGACATCTGCCTTATGGAGTCCCTAGATTCCTTCAAAACTCAGAGCAGGTGCCACCTCCTACATGATTGCAGATTTCCTGATTACTGCAACATTTCCCCCTGCTGTTAGCATTCTCTCCCTTCTCTCTTTTTCCCTCTCCCTCCCTCCCTCCCCCCCTCTCTCTCTCTCCCTTTCCCCCTTTCTCTCTCTCTCCCTCTCTCCTGCTCCCTCCCTTCCTGCCTTGGCCTTGAAATTCTTTTGTATACATTTGATTTTTTCTCATGTATGTGCTTTTCTTCTTTAAAGTCCTTGGTATATTATGCAGCCACATAATGCTTTGTGCAGAGAAGGAGTTTAGTAAATGGAGATGGTGATGCTGGTTTGCTGGTGGATTTGATAGGTGTCTTCCAGCATCTGAGAGGCAAGTTTTAGAATAAAGATTAAATTTATTCTGCTTTACCTGAAAAGTCAGAGCTAGGAGTAATGGGTGGGAGTGAAAAAGAGGTCGATTTTGGCTCCATATAAGGAAAAACATCTAAAATTAATTTTAAGGTTAACAAAGTACTTTAGATATATTCCCATGAGATTCTCACAGCCACCCCATAAAGAAACTGAGAGTCAGAAACATTAATGTATTTGTGCTAACAGAGTTTATAAATGTTGGAGGTAAGATTCAAATTCAGGGCTTTTCTGACTTCATCTAAGATTCTATGTCACAGCGCTTCCTTTCAATTAGAGCTATTCTAAAGTGAACTGGGTTACATTGGGAGATAGTTGATTTCCCTTTACTAGAAGTCTTCAAAAGATGCTTGGATGATCTGTGAGAGTTGAGATATTCAAAACATTCATCCTCCTATGGCTATTCTATTGACAAGTCATTCGGAATTTAGTGAGGCTGCACTTCAGATGACAGCTCTTAACTAGGTTCCAAATCAATGCCTTTGCTTGGGTGGGAGCAATCAGAGTTTTCCATTGGCATAGGCTGCAAGAATCTAGGGTCACCTCAATGCCACAATGAAAAATGGCAGTGGGTCTTCAATGGTCAAATTACAGCAATATAAAAAGGGAATCTATTTCCCCTATTTTATACCTGAGATACAGTGCAGTGTAGTGGTTAGAGAGGTATTCTTAAAGTCAAAAAGACTTGGGTTCTAGTCCCACCTCCCACACATACTAGCTGCATGAGGATGGTCAACTTAAACTCTCAGTGCCCAAGGCAAGCTGCAAGACTTAATAAGTCACAGAACCATTGCTAATCTGAACTGATAGGAGTTTCCTATTCCAATGAAATCACAGGTTGGTCCAAAAACTGAAACTGTGTCTGCCTAATGTTCTTTACTGTTCTACCCTGGAAGTTCCCTACGCTGAAGAAATCTTAATTTGGGGTGGAACATGGGAATAATGATAGAGAACGCCCCATGATAGTAATATAGAAAAAGCACTTGCCTCTGGACCCAGAGAACCTGGATTCAAATTCTACTTCTGAAATTTACAGTCAGTGGCAACTTGACAAGTCACTCAAACTTCCTTCCCTAGCCTCAGTTTCTTCATATCTTAAATGATCCTCAGTTGGATTAGATGATCTCTGAGGTTCCTTCCAGGCTTAAATCTGTGATTCCAGGACCAACCTCTTGGTGTTGTTGGGAGTCTCACACAAAATAATGTATATAAAATGCTTTCCTTTTAAAAAATATTTTATTTTATTTTTAATTTATGAAATAAAACATCCACTTTTATAACAGAATAAAAAAGGTGATTGTGCATGAAACTGCAAATCTATTATGTACAACTTACTATTTCTTTTAAATATATAATAAGGTCAGCATTGTAAATTTCTTTTTGTTCTTCTCCCTCCCCACCCTAGAGATGGCTCCCATTAGACACAAGTTATGTGTGTGTATACATATATATATATATATATGTATACATATATATATGTACGTAGGGTGTGTATATGTTTGTAAAATAATTCTATACAGACATATTTATTAGTTCTTTCTCTAGATGTAGATAAGAGTCTTCCTTCAAAAATCCTTTGTATGTAATTTGGGTATTTATAATAGTCAAAATTACTTAGTCACACAAAGCTGTTCTTAAAACAATATTTCTTGTTGCTATATACAATGTTGTCTTGTACTTTTCAAACTCAGAGTGAGCTTGATTTAAAATACCACCTATTATTCTTCTAGAAATTACATATCTTGTTTCAGCTTCTCTGGCTCTGAGACTCTTTTTAAGTGTGCTAATTCAAGCAGACACATATGTTTGCTTATGTTGTTTAAATACTTTCCGTTTATAAAAGATCAGACTTTTTTTTCAATAGGCCATAGTTAATGTGCAGTAATAGATGGAAGGCCAAATGGTAAATCACTAAGCAATTAATAAGCACAAAATGGATGAAATTACATTGGGATAGGATCAGAAATATATACACATAAATGTGTTTTTACATATACATATATGTATATCCAGTAGTCTGTGAGTTCCTTGTGATCAGCAACTCTTATTTGCTTCTTTTTGTATCTCTGCTGCTTAGCCCCGTGCCTGGCACATAGAAGGCAATTGGCAAATGAGAGAGAGAGAGAGAGAGAGAGAGAGAGAGAGAGAGAGAGAGAGAGAGAGAGAGAGAGAGAGAGAGAGAGAGAGAGAGAGAGAGAGAGAGAGAGAGAGAGAGAGATAGAGAGAGAGAGAGAGAGAGAGAGAGAGAGAGAGAGAGAGAGAGAGAGAGAGAGAGAGAGAGAGAGAGAGAGAGAGAGAGAGAGAGAGAGAGAGACAGAGAGAGAGACAGAGAGACAGAGAGAGAGAGAGACAGAGAGA
>NW_027187330.1:7195790-7226795 GCF_028583685.1 Petaurus breviceps papuanus
ACTTTCTTTTCACATCAACAAGCCCATCCCACAGGTGGGATTAACAAGCTCTGGGTTTTAACACAATCAATTTGAAAACCAAACCAATACAGGGGAATCTTTAATTGCCATTACTATCACACCTGGTCATTGGCTTTCAAAACCAACATGCCTATGTACCCTGTGGTTAATGGTTTCACACTGCTTTCTTGTCTTATTGACATTCAACAAAACACACAGCTAATGAACTAATAGGAGTAAGGACAGATAGGGGAAAAAAGCTCAGAAAGGGAGATTCTATTGATTGGGATGGCGACCATCCTTGGGAAGGAAGAAGTACTAAATGTAGACAAATTGATGTGTCCGTGCACATCAGTCACTTAGGCTGCATTACTGACCTGGCTGGGAGCTAATGTAATGATGAATTAAATCAGCCCAAATCTCTATGGAATAACATATTACATCTGAGTAAATAGCAGAAACAACACAAGTATTCATGCAAGCACACATACACATATACATGGAAAAGCTGATGAAAATAAATAACAGAAAATTTAAAACATCTAACCATCATCAGAGGTTCTGCATAGCTCTGAAGACTGGAAAAATGACCCCTAGGCATGTTGACATACGTATCGCCATCCCTGAACAATAAATGTCCAAAGTACCGATGAGCTTACTATTTTCAGCTATGAGCTCTGTCTTTGAAGTAGTTAGCAGGCTAATAGGAGATAAAATACCAATAAAGACAATTATAATAAACAGTTTTACATAATAAATTAGAGAGTGGCAGAACAAAATTCAATTATATCTGAATTCTGAGGAGGAAAGTCTTTACTGAGCAGGAAAGATCAGGATGATTTGCTAGAAGAGTTAGTATTTGAAGTGAATATTAAAGAATGAGGAAGAATTCACCAGGTGAAGACAAAGAGAAGGATATCCTAGGGATAGAGAACAATGTGAACAAAGGGATAGAGAGGCCTGAGGTCACAAGGACTTTGAAGGAGTAGGAGGTGATAGTTTGGTGATGGCTGATGAAGGTTTGGCTGGAGTATGAAGACCATGTATGGGAATGTTAAAAGATATCATGAGACCAAATGTTATAAGATGAAATTTAATAAACAATATGTAAGATCTAGGTTGAAAAAATCAACTTCAGAAGCATAGGATATAGAAGGAGGGGCTACCCAATAGATCATGAAAGAAATATCAGGGGGTTTTGGTGGACTAAAATAACCATGAGTCAAGAGTATGATATGATAGCCAAAATTAAAATGAATGAAATCTTGAGGTACATTAAAACAACTTTCTCATAATGTATAGAATAAGGGATTGAGATTCTTGAGTTATTTCGACCTGGTAAGACAACATCCAAGGTATAATGATATTTTTAAATTTTTATTTATTTATTTTTAGTTTTCAACATTCATTTCCACAAGATTTTGAGTTATAATTTTTTCTCCCCATCTTTCCCCTACTCCCACCCCAAAATAGCAAGCCTATCAAATACCCCTTCCCCCAATTTGTTCTCTCTTATATCCTCTGCCATCACCCTCCCCCAACTTTCTAGTAGGGTAAGATGGATTTCTATACCCCAGTGCCTGTATGTCTTATTTACCAGTTGCATGTAAAAAAACAAATTTTTTTAAAACATTTGTTTTTAAAACTTTTGAGTTCCAGATTTTTTTCTCTCCTTCCCTCCTCACCCCCCCCACAAGGAAGATAAGCAATTCAATATAGGTTATACATATGTAGTTACCCAAATCACTTCCATAGTAGTTATATTGTGAAAGACTAACTATATTTCCCCCCATCCTATCCCGCCCCCCCATTTATTCTATTTTCTCCTTCAACCCTATCCCTTTTCAAAAATGTTTGCTTCTAACTACCCTGTCCCCCAATCTGCCCTCCCTTCTATCACCCCCCCTCTTATCCCCTACCCCCCTATTTTCCTGTAGGGTAAAATACCCAATTGAGTGTGTATGTTGTTCCCTCCTTAAGCCAAATTCAATGAGAATAAGGTTGTCCCATTCCCTTTCACCTTCCTGCTCTTCCCCTCCATTGTAATAATTTTCTCTTACCTCTTTTATATGAGATAATTTACCCTAATCTATCTTTCCATTTCTCCTTCTCCCAATTAATTCCTCTCTCACCTCTTAATTTTATTTTTTAGATATCATCCCATCATATTCAACTCATCCTGTGCCCTCTATGTATACATGAATATATATATGCCCACACACATATATATTTATATACACATATACCCTCCTATACATATATCTATATGTATGTATACACACACATATATATATACATATATGTTCCCTTCAACAATCCTCATACTGAGAAAAGTTTTATGTGTTACAGTTATCATTTTTCCATGTAGGAATGTAAATAGTTCAACTTTAATAAGTCCCTTATGACTTCTTTTTCCTGTTTACCTTCTCATGCTTCTCTTGCTTCTTCTAGTCCAAAGTCAAATTTTCTGTTCAACTCTGGTTTTTCATCAAGAATTCTTGAAAATCCTCTATTTCATTGAATGACCATATTTTCCCCTATAGCATTATACTCAGTTTTTTCTGGATAGGTGATTCTTGCTTTTAGTCCTAGTTCCTTTGACCTCCAGAATATCATTTCAAGCCCTTCGATCCCTTAATGTAGAAGATGCTAGGTCTTATGTTATCCTGATTGTGTTTCCACAGTACTCAAATTGTTTCTCCCTGACTGCTTACAGTATTTTCTCCTTGACCTGAGAACTGTGGAATTTGGCAATAATATTCCTAGGAGTTTTCTTTTTGGAATCTTTTTCAAGAGGTGATTGGTAAATCCTTTCAATTTCTATTTTGCCATCTGGTTCTAGAATATCAGGACAATTTTGCTTGAGAATTTCTTGAAAGATGGTGTCTAGGCTCTGTTTTTGATCATGGCTTCCAGGTAGTCCAATAATTTTTAAATTATCTCTCCTGTGTCTATTTTCCAGGTCAGTGGTTTTTCCAATGATATATTTCACATTGCCTTCTATTTTTTTTTCATTTGTTTAGATCTGTTTTATAGTATCTTGATTTCTCATAAAGTCACTAGCTTCCATTTGCTCCAATCTAATTTTGAAGGAGTTATTCTCTTCAGTGACCTTTTGAAATTCCTTTTCCATCTGGCAAATTCAGCTTTTTAAGGCATTCTTCTCCTCACTGGTTTTTTGGGCCTCTTTTGTCATTTGAGTTATTATGTTTTTTAAGTTGTTTTTTTTTTCTTCAGTGTATTTTTGGGTCTCCTTTAACAGGCTGTTGACTTGCTTTTCATGATTTTCTTGCATCATTCTCTTTTCTTTTCCCAATTTTTCCTCCACTTCTCTTACTTGGTTTTCAAAATCCTTCTTGAGCTTGTAGCCAATTCATATTTTTCTTGGAGGATTTTGATGCAGGGATTCTAACTTCACTGTCTTCCTCCCACTCCATGCCTTGATCCTTTTTGTCCCCAAAAAAGGATTCTATCTGTTTTGCTTCCATTGCTTGCTCACATTGGCAGCCAATTATTTGACTTTTGAGCTCTTTGCCAGAGTAGAACTCTGCTTACAGAATGGAGAGAGCTTTGTCCCAAATCGCTAGGGTTTTTGCAGCTGCCAGAGCTACTAGGAGGGTTCCCTATCTATAGCCCCCACAAGCTCTGGCTCAGTGGCCACACACCCCAGGACCACCACCCAAGACCATGATCCAGATCCAAGCAAGTTAAAGCAAAAGTGATTACCCTCTGAATGGTCACTTGGTCCCCCTACAATCTGCATGCCAGGAGCTCCTGAGACAGCCAAACAGCAGGGATGCACAGCCGCCATGCCTCTGCTCCTTCTTGCCCTGTGGACAGAGGCCAGACCATGCCCTTCTGTCTCTCCTGTTCCAAAAGAGTTCCACACTAACCTTTTACTTTATCTTTGGTGTTTATGACTTGAGATGTCTGGAAACCACCACAGCTGCTGGTGACTCACTCTCCTGCAGTCTGCTCTGGCCACCGCTGGTCGGGGCCGCTCTGAAGCCAGAACAACATGGCTCATGAAGGACTGCTCTCAGTTCCCAGCTCAGTGCAATAGAGCCTTCCTGTCCACCTGCCAGGCTGCCTTCAGTGGGAGATTTGTTTCTCTCTGTCTTTTTGTGGGTTCTGCGTTCTGTAGCTCTTAAGTTTCTTTAGAGTCATTTTTTACATGTATTAGAGGTGGGGGGAGCCAGAGCCCACACTAAGTTTGTGCTTCTACTCCGCCATCTTTTGGGGGGGGGGGGAGATGGAGGACTTCAGAAGCTGGAATGTCAGGAAAAGCTCCAAATAAAAGATAGGGATACCCTAGTCCCATCTTATCTCCCTGTAGTAGCAGCAGTCATGGCTCCATATCAGTTATTTGCTCTTCAGGCAGCCACACACTGGAATTCTGATGATGGGTCTACACTTACTGCACTTGAGTTTAAGGGACCTGTAGACAGGAGTCTTATCTAAGCTGTCTCCTTTGCTCCTTATCAGCTTTACACAAACATTCAGCCTGAAAAAATGGTGCAGGTAAGGATGGCCTGAAGAGATAATGAGACTTTTCAGGCTTCTCATCACTCAGCACATCACCCCATATTGAACAACAGGATTTGGACCCACCGAGTCATTCATAAGGTGACTTCTCCAGTCATATCTCAATCTTTTCCATTCACACTTTGAGAAGAAATGCAAGACAATAACAACACATTCAGAATACTTTTCTGTCTGCTCTTACTCTTTGCTTATGTTGGCTACAAGAGTTCTTCTTTGCTAGTATAAGAGTAAACTCAAAGGCTTCATCCTTTGGATAGGCGTACATATGTATGAAAGGTCAAGAATGTGATCAAGTGAGGTAACAACCTTGAGCTCTGAGTTTAACTCTGTGTGTGTGTACATGCACACACACACACACACATACACACACACATGCACCTTTTCCAACAACCATCCATTCAACCACATGGAAGAGTAGAAGGAATTTTATGGAACTGGGGGAAGTTAGAGACAGGTGATACAGTGGGTAGATAATTGCTAGGCTTAGAGTCAGGAGGACAAAAGTTTTAATGCTGGGCTATAGCAGGTACAGGGAAAGTTTACCAAAAATAATGAAAGGTCTCCTTCAGAGACTCAAGCCCTTGGACCAGGATGTGATAAGCAGTTCAAAAGACAGAGGAGCCTGAGGGTTCTAGCAACTTGGCAAAGAGTGTCTTTTTTCTCTGCTCTAAAGAACTTAGTGCCTGAAGCAAAGACTCTCTAGTCATAGAAGAGAGGCCTTGTATATAAGACTCTGAAAGAGACAAAACAATTCACTCATCAAGGAAAAAAGCCAAGAAGTTCTGGGGTGTTTTGTTTGCTTTTTTCCCCTGTTCTCCTAAGGGAAGCTCTTGCTGCTCCCATGGCAGAAGCAAGAAGGACTGTTTTTCTAAAAGATCTTTAAAAAAAAAGAAGAAGAAAAGCCTTTGGTCTCTGAACTGAAAGAGTATGGCAAAGTCCACTGTCCTCATGAAAAAGTCAAACACACCCTATGACCTCAAGTGTAGAGACACTGCTGCCCCTTGTTCCATATCCTTAAGGCCTATAGCCAAGGCCTTTTGCTGAAGCCAGATGCTGGAACCAAAGAGAATTCCAACATTCCAGAGTCATGTATGTGTGCAGCAGAGCTGTGCCTGGAGGCGTCACTCAGAGACTGTGACTAGGAAATCATTAGCCAGTAGAGGTTATGCGACCTGCATCTGGTGAAACAGACTCCAGGAAAATACACTTGCAAAGAATTTTCCCAGGGGGAGCAAGTGAGGACAGTATCAGGAGGTATCTGCAGAGTCAGATTGTGATCTTCCCCTTACGTGGGCACCCTAGACACATGCTTCTTCTGTGTGTGCCTTTCCTGTTTGATGGGATGCACGTTTATGGGAGACTGTACTCCCAGTTTATGAGGAAAATATTATATTGATACTTTTCTTACTATGTTATTTTATTAAATGCCTTAGCTTTGAACTTTAATTTAAGTGTATCTTTACTCAGCTGACAATTAAAGGTAGGCAAATGTCTTAAGGACTCATGAGCTATGGCTTTGAGTGAATATGGACCTGTGGAGTACCTTGAACCTCTGTTAGCCTTCTCTGGGGGACCCACACTATGAGTTAAAGGACACCTTCAATGTGCTATGCAATTAAAGAACCAGACCAAGAATCATTCCTGTTACTATGGCTGATTAGGTAGGTTGTGTCTAATATGATCCTAAGGGTAAAAAAAGTGCATCCCATATCACCATGCTGATCAGCTGTTAAACATGTTCCTCCCTCAATGACACAACAGCAGAACCATCAAAAGCATCTCTTCTAAAGTCATCTGGCACTGATCACTGTGAAACCTCTAAAGCTGCAAAGTAAAGGAAGTTATATGTCTATGTACCACACAGATGTTGAATTAGACTTGTGTGGTTACTTCATCTTCTTGTTAAAAGAGGATATTAGCTATAAGGATAGAACAGCTAGGTAGCGTCATAGTGCATAAAGCACCACACCTGGCATCAAGGAGACTCGTTTTCCAGAGTTCATCTGGTCTCACTAGCTGCATGACCCTGGGCAAGGCACTTAACCCTCTTTGCCTTACTCTACTGGAGTAGCAAATGGCAAACCACTCTAGTATCTTAGCCAAGAAATACCAATGGACAGTGTGGTCCGTGGATTCACAGACAGTCAAACACAACTGAATAACAGGCTAGAGCGCATTTTGTAAGCTAAGAGGTATTGTGGTGATTTTCATTCCCTCTGGATTCCTTGGTGCTTATCCTTTGATTGTCATTTCTAGGGTGCTTTTGCACCAAGTTCAGTTATTTTGAAAGCCTGTTTAAGGATGCATAACACAATAGTTCCATACTTGCAGGAAAAGCCTTTTTCAAATTGGACTATACCATTTGGACTCAAAGATTTGCTCTTTATTTCCATTTCCATGCCCCTTTGTTGGTTGGTTCTAACCCATTTGGCATTAGGGTTAATGAGGCAAGGTTCAGAGCATATCCTCATAGGAGTCAATTAGTTTTACAATAAGAAAAAAAATCCATTTCTATTCTACCTGTGGGACCCTTAAGTCCAGAAAGAAATTTTACAGATACATGCAGGTAAGTCACAAGGGAGGTTGGGTGAAAGAGCATGAATGTTCCTGTGTGTACCTGCCACTAATAGAAAGTTACTCAAAATGATGGTAAATCAGCAGCAACATCCTTCCATTAGGAGGACTTACTTCAATTCTTCATCAGATATATGTTCTCATGAATGCGGATTCAAACCTCTGCAGAATGTAGTCAATCCACAATTCTCTTCCTGTGCAAATCATGCCCTCCAATAAGCATTCATAGAGGAATTACCCAATGCACTAGAGAATTTTATCTTCACTTTACTGTGCACATGTTACCCATCCCTCTCCCCCATATAAAATGCAAGCTCTTTGAGGACAGGGACCAGTTTCATTGTTGTCTTTGCATCCCTAACATATAGTATGTGATAAATAAATGCTTCCTGAATTGGGTTGAATTCTACTGGATTTTAGGACATATCATCAAAGACATAGTTCCATTTAGAAATGGAAGTAGTAATTATAAAGAGCCAACATGGTTTCATCAAGAACAGGCCATTCCAGACTTACCTCATTTCATTTTTTGATAGGATTACTAAAGATGTAGTAGTACATAAGGAGAAGGCTATGGATATAATTTCCCAGATAGAGTAAAAAAAACATACTATTTTGGTGAAGATAGAAAGATTTGGATCAGGTAATAATACAATCAGATGGATTCAGAACTAGACGGATCCAAAGAATTGGCTGTTAATAGCCCCAGATCCAGGACCAAGAGCAATGTTTGGACGTTTTAAAAAGGCACATTAAATTTGATGTCAACAACAACTTCCTTACAATTAGAAATGTCCTTAAGGTGGCTAGGTGGTACAGTGAATAGAGCACTGTCCCTGGAGTGAGAAGGACCTGAGTTCAAATCTGACCTCGACACTTAATACAAAAAACTAGCCATGTGACCTTGGGCAAGTCATTTAACCCCAATTGCCCTGCATTCCCCCTCCATAAAAAAAAATTGTCCAAAATCGTTGGTGTTTCCAATCCTTTGAGGTCATCCTGTAGAAGGTGGACAAGTACTTGTTGGATATGTTAGAGTCAGTCATTGTTGTTCAGTCATATTCAGGCATGTCCAATTCTTTGTGACCCCATTTGGGTTAAATGAGGTGTCAAATTCCACTTCAGTCTTTGTAAATCTGCTCTTGTGTTGCTGATGTTGACATAATTCTCATAGTCAAACAAAAGCAAGTCAGCTTAGAAGTCAGAGATACTCGAATGGCAATAAGAAAACACATGAAATAAGAGAAAAGAAGACTCTTAAAACTTGAATCTTGAACTTCAAATGAAGACTCTGCACTTATTTGACTTGAATTATCCATGAACTTGTCCATTCAGCTAACATTCATTGACTGCCTGCTAGTGACAAGGCCATGTACATAGTAAAAATGATGGAACAATAAAGATTTAGATTAAAAAATGAATGAGACACAAAGAACAGCTGTTGTATGTTCTGAAACACCAGAATGATTTATTATTTACAGTCAGAAAACATCTGTTGTTGTTTTGCAGTCATTTTTCAGTTATGTCCAACTCTTCATGACCCCATTTATAGTTTTCTTGGCAAAGATATTGGACTGGTTTGCCATTTCCTTCTCTAGCTCATTTTACAGATGAGGAACTAAGGTAAACAGGGTTAAGTGACTTGTCCAGGTTCACACAGCTAGTAAGTGTCTAAGGCCAGATTTGAATTCAGGAATATGAGTCTTCCTGACTCCAGACCTGGTGCTCTATCCACTGTGTCACGTAGCATAAAGAAATGTATTTTGGAAACAAAATGAGCACTACTCATCACTACTATGAGCAAGATGGATTTTCCATACAAAAGATCATAGATTTAGAACAGGAAGACACCATAGAGGTCATCTAATCCAACTCTCTTATTTTACAGATGGGAATACTGAGGACCAAAGAGGCAAAGGGACTTGCTTAGGGTTACACTAATAGCAAGGAGAATAAGTTGATTATTAATTACCTGGAAACTCTGTCTCTTGGGGTTTTATTCACTACAGCTTCCTCTGTGATATACTGCCTGTCATGATTTGAGATTGTTACCATTCTTTATCTTAACACTTTGAAGAGGCCACTGTTGTTAGTTCCGTTTTATAGATGGGGAATCCTGGCCCACTCAGGATTGGAGCCAGAGATACAACCTTACTTTCTTTCAATGACTCAGTGATGAATTATAACTTAACCTCCCAACAAAGCCTAAGGGTTGCTACCACACATTTCTTCTTAGTCATTTCTGTGTTAGGAAGAAAGGAAGAACCTGATTGAATGACAATTCTTACCAGCTGGATCTTTGGGTTATTACTTTAATTTCTTCAATTAAAGCATTTCTGCAAAAATCTATGATTTTGAAAGGTATAACTAGGAGCAAAGAAGGCAATAAATACAGTTAGGAAGAAAAATGTGGTATCCTTGCTTTCCTAAAGCATAAGATTCCAAAGGCTACAAGAGGGCTCTTCCTGCTCATTTGCGAAAAGTAAGTGTTTATATTTGCCATTTTGCCATGATAGACCATAAGGTCCTTGAGAATAGAAATTGCTCCTTTTCTTTTTTTCAACTCTTTTTTTCCCCTCCCCATTTTTGTTTCTACATCCCCAGCACCAAGCTCAGTTCTAGGCATATAGTAAGTACTCAATGAATATTTATTGATTTATTGATTGTCATTAAATTACAGGACAGTGTAACCGGGTATATATGTAAGTAAGGTTTGTGAAGGTAATGACAATCCAAAAAGAGACTTAATTGGAATTGCTAGGCCCAACCTGCAGTGGCACCCTTCCTTTTGTAGGTCTCATTTCCAAAGCTTTTTATAAACAAATTTAGAAATTCTCTTCACAGATAGGACAGTGTAAATGACTATCCAATAAAGAAGAATGAAAGGGTCTGGATGATATTTAGTTTCTAATATGTATATCGATGAAGGAAAACCAGATTGTTGCTGTTGTATGGAGATTATTGTTGATTAAAACTGGCAACTGAACTGTTTAAAGGGGTCCAAGAGGTATGCTGGCCCTTTGAGGTGGATTTGTAGAAACAGACCACCTCTATCTGAGAACTGAAAGGTGTCACTGTTATCAGAAGGCACCATCATCATTTATAGAGGACTATGAGGTACAGCACTTTACCTTTGTTATCTTTTTTGATCCTCACAGCAAACCTTTGAGAGTTGTTGTAAGGATTAAATTGTTATCCCAATTTTACAGATGAGGAAACTGAGACTGGCAGCATTTAATGACTGTTCCAGGGTCACGAAGCTAAGTAGTGACTGATACAGGGTTGAACTCAGGTCTTCCTGACTCCAAATCCAGTCTGTATTCACTGTGCCTTTAGATACACCATAGTCATCATCATCACTAATTTTTCACTGCTAGTCAGACCCCACTAGCTATGCGACCCTTAGGCAAATCACTTCATCTCATTCAGCCCATTATCCCCATCTGTAAAATTATGGAGCTGAGTTTTTAATTGTAGGTACTGGGTATTGATGACTAATTTCTCAAACTATTTTTAATCTTCTTTCATGTAAGCCTTCTATCTCACAGAATATAGGAAACACTGAGCCAGTCATACTGTGGCCCTGAACCTTCAGCCCCCTTCTTGGTGACTGGTCATTATTCTGTTCTTTCCTCCTCCTTATACCCTTTTATGTTTGTGTTTTTGTGTCCACTTTAGGGATTTATTCCACTACAAGGGAATCAGGTGACTGAGCTCCTTCCAAATCCTGAGGAACCAGGGAAGCACCTCTTTGAAATTGCCCCAGGTAGGCGAGTGGTTGTTTCATCTTTTCTCCATGTTCAGACAGGCCAGGATTTGTGAGTCCACAGAGAAGAACCCTGGTGATGTCAGGGTTTAAATGGTACACATGTTCTCTTTTGAATTACCTCTGATCTGGAATTGCTGGTTACAAGAATAATTCAGTATCTCACACTGTATCTATCCAGCACGAGCATCTGCTTGAAAATTTTAAAAAATTGTCACTCATTTCAGCATATACCTACTCAGTTCCCATCTGTAAGGTGGGATCAACAGGGTTGTTTTATTTATGGTGTTACCATCAAAAAAAAAAACAGCAAAGAGAAACAAACTAAACAAAATGTTCCGGTTCTAATCCACGGGAGGGGGGGGAGGGCATGCCCTAAGGTGAGGTGCTTCTAATAGGTCTGCAGCTTCAGTTTTTGCTAGACCTGAGGACACAAAGACTCCACCAACTCCTCCCCCAATAATGTTGATGTTGCCTAGACTCTGGTGTACTACACCACCCTAGTCATAACTAACTCATATATTGGCATAGCTCTCCTGGCTGCCTTCCTAGAATTTGTTTCATTAATTAACATTCACACACACACAGAGCAGGGTCAACATCTAGGACCCCAAACCATCTCTTTTGACCACAAACCACCTCTCCCACCTCCACCATGGCCCTCTGGCATCTTTCTCCCTGTCTCCCCAATCTGTGTCACTGAGTGAGTGTAGACTGTAGTCTGTAGACTCACAAAGGGACAATCCCACATATACCAACAATGATGGAAATGACTTTCCAGGTTTAAATACAGTAACGGATAGGGTCTTATTAGAAAGGCCACTGTATTCTCTCAGTATTACAATCATATCTGCTCCCTTTCAGCCTCTGAGTTTAGTTGCACAGTCTCCTCAAGCGTACTAACACAAAATGGGCCATTATAACAGCCATTACTCCTTTGGTAAAACTACGTCATTTGAAGTTTAGCAAATGAGGCTTGCACAAGGGCAGAGAAAAGCTACAAAAATCTCACTTATTTTGAGTTGTAAAACAAAAACAGGGAATTTCAATGTGAAGTTAATTTTTTAATCTGTTATTTTTGACAGTAATATTTTAAAAATTATTTTGTAAAGTTTCTTAAAGTTCAGAGTGATTCGTATAATTGTTTTTGGATTCAATAAAAGCATTTTCTTCTTAAATGGATCCCACAGTGGCTTAAGACCTGAATAAAATCATTCTCTGCACTTGGAAAGGTGCAATTTATCTTCCAAGTAAGTCAGTTTCTTCAAATAAGTAATAATACATCTAACCTTTTTTGTACCCCCATCCTAATTAAAAGTCTTCACTCTTCAGTGTCTATCAATCAATAAACTTTTAATCAATAATAACTTATTAAGTGCCTATTATGTGTCAGGCACTGGGCTAGGGATACAACAGCAAAAGATAGCCTCTGCCCTCAAGGAGTTTACAATCTAACAGGGGAGACAATATGCAAGCAAATCTATAAAAAGCAACCTATATACAAGTCAAATAGTAAATTTCTATAAGACATAATTGTAATCCATTTTATTTTAACAACTAGCATGAGAATTAGAAGGTACTGTTTCTTTTTCATCTCATTCCTACGTCAATGGTCTGGATGATTCAATTACCTGAATTTTTTAAAAGAATTATATATCTTAAGCGGCTGCAGAAACCTAATTTAGTCCAGTGTATTTTGTGTAGTCTTCCAATTGCCTGTAAGTAGTTAAATTGTTTTTGCTGTTAGACAAGAGTGTTCTAGAATTAAATCAGAAAAGGAGAGTAAATTTAATAGATCTAGGTAAATAATAAAGCCTATTTGGTAAAATTCTATTTTAAAGGAAATCAATCAATAATGAAAAAAGCCATTCACAATGAGAGAACAGACTTTCTAGTCACAGAGGTATAAATGGGTATTTCATAAATGAGCAAAGTGAATTAGGGGCTATAAAGAATCCTGGAACTAGTTGTAATCTCTTCAAGGAGATCAAAACACTGTCTTTGGTGCCAGTGAAAGGAAGGGAGATAGGAGAAGGAAAAGATTTCTAAATGTGTCCATGCCAAAGGCTCCTTCAGGAGTGCTTCGATTCATATAGGTTTTAGGAGTTTCTCCCTTCTTTCCATTTGTTTGCATAAAAAATCCTCCTGGAGAGTTCCTAAACTGCTGATGAGGCTAACCTGAGACAATCCACATCCAAAATGTGGATATTACTTAAATCGGTTTTTAAGGATCAAGGTAAATCTGTCTGCCTAGCAGAATCTGGGCTATTCTTTTATCCAAGATGACTACAGGAACCTAAATTCTCTCTTTGCTATCCAAAATGAAGCCATAGTAACTTAAAGAATACTTCTTTCTCCAATTGCTTGTCCCCACCTTTAGTCAAAGGTGGAATCACAATGATAATGGCTTCTGGATCTGGCTTGGAGATGTTGCAGTGTTCTCTGTGGTGCAAGCTCTTTCTTCAATAGCAAAAAGAAAATTTAGCTTATAAACCCACTAATAAATAGCACCAACTTATAGATAATTTATTCCATTTTTTCACATTCTTTTCCAGTATCAGTCAGAAAAGGTGCAAGCTGAAGTCATCCGATATAGTTATCCAAAAACTCAGAATTAAACTTGATGCCCAACTATCATAATTAATCTTATGTGCTCGATAACATGCATTCCTCTATTTCTTTTAATTTTTAACTGTTGCTATTGTTAATTGTTCTGTTTTATATTATGTTTAACGTAAGTGAAAATCATTTTTTGAAATAGGGTGCAAATTCCAATAAATAAGTAAATATTTCTTGACTTCATGATGAGAACACCTGTCAGATGAAAATGTTAACAAACTATCATCTTATATACTTTGAAGTTCTGGATGTAAAGAATAATCTTCCTTCTATAATAAACATCAATTTCCAAGATAGGAAAATCACAGCTAGATTCCAATCTCAAAAGTATCTGAACGTGTTAGTGAATGGCAAGCTCATCATGAGCCAACAAAGTGATATGATAGCCAAAAAAATTAATTTAATCTTAGGCTGTGGTAAGAAAGACATAGTGTCCAGGATAAAAGAGATCATTTTTTTCTCTGCCTTGAGCAACTGGTAAGATTAAATCTGGATTAATGGGGTATATGCTTGGTATTAATTCTAAGAAGGATTAACTGGATAATAGTGCCAGGAAGAGAACAATCAGAATGATAACAGGCCTTGACATCCATGTCATAGAATGACTTAGTTAAAGGAACTGGATATGTTTAGCCTGGAGAAGACTTAGGAAAGGACATGGTCAGCGTCTTTAAGTACTTAAGAAATGTTGTCATATGGAAGAAGGATTGTGATTCTTAAGCCACAGAGGCCAGAACCAGAAGCAAAGGGTGAATATATTAGAAAAACAAATTTAGGCTTGATGCAAATGCCTGCAGCTAGAGGCATATTGACTTCACCCTCTCTCACTAGAGGCTTTCAATAAAAGCTGAATGACCATTCATCAGGGATTACAGAAGGGATTCTTCTCCAGGTTTGGCTGGACTATATGGTAGCCCCCTTCAAAGGCTGATATTCTTATCTGAAGTTTCAGTGCTTAACAGGAGCTGAATTCTGGGCTGATGGCACATTTCATGAGCAGTCAGTGGTATACTGTCATATACCCACTGCCTGATCCATTTCCTTCCACTGCTCAAGCTAAGGAAATATATAGTCCTGTTGTGTGGTAGTTCAAGCATCCAAAATCAGTTCTGTCTGGCTTGTGGGATATTAACAATTGCAGGAGCTAAATCCCAACCTGGTTTATGATTACTGCTATCCCTCTGATTTATTCCCAATTGTTCCTTTGTGCATTTGTCTCACCTGTTTCCTTTCACTATTCAACAAAGTCTTCTTAAGCACTTACTCTGTGTATGGACTGATGTTCAGTACTGGGCATAACAAAAATAAATATGATCTATTTATTATTAGTAGTATTATTTTAGTTTTCAACATTAAATTTTATAAGAGTTTGAATTCCAAATTTTTTCTCCTTCCCCCCTCCACAAGATGGCAAGCAATCTCGTATAGGCTATACATGTACAATCATATATATCATATATAATCATATATATCATGTATATAATCATATATACAATAATATTTCCACATTAGTCATTTTGTAAAGAAGAATCAGAAAAAAGGGAAAAACCATGAGAAATGAAAAAAGAGAAAATAATATGCTTTGATCTGCATTCAGACTTCTTAGTTCTTTCTCTGGATTTGGATAGCATTTTCCATCATGAGTCTTTTGGAATTGTCTTGGATCATTGTATGGCTGAGAAGAGCTCAGGCTACCAAAGTTGATCATCACACAATGTGGCTGTTAGTGTGTACAATATTCTCCTGGTTTTGTTCACTTCACTTAGTGTCAGTTAATGTAAGTCTTTCCAGGTTTTTCTGAAATCCACCTCCATCATTGCTTATAGTACAATCGTATTCCATTACATTTATATACCACAACTTGTTCAGTCATTCCCCAATTGACGGGCATCCCCTCAATTTAAAATTCTTTTCCACTACAAAAAGAGCTGCTATAAATGCTTTTGTACACATGGGTCCTTTTCCCTTTTTTATCATGTTTTTGGGATACAAACATAGTAATGATATTGCTGAGTCAAAGGGTATGTACAGTTTCATAGCTCTTTGAGCATAAGGATCTCATGATCTAAAAGGATGCTTAAGTATGATAATAAAGCTACAATGAAGTAAGGGCATAGGAGGAGTCAAGATGAAGTATTCTAAGAAAATTAAAAAGACAGCAATTGATTTTGAGGGAGAAGAGGGTTGGAGCACAAGGGAAAGCTTCATGGAAAAGGCAGTACTTAGACTATGTTTAGAAGAAAGAGAATGATTTCAGCAGACATGGAGGTGGAGGAGAAGCATTTGGATCATGAGGGATGATGGTCTTTGCCAAGTGCACAAAGGTGCAAAAAAAAATAGGTTGAGAGTGAGGAAGAGCTAATACAACTGTTTGTTAGAATGAATAATATGTCAAAGGAAGTAGAATGAATTCAGGATAGAAATAGATTAGCTAATTCCTTAGAATGACAGTCTAAATTGTTTCTGTTGTAAGCCCCTTGAAAGTGAGAATTGTTTCATTCTTCATGTTTGTCTTCTGGCATCCAGCACAGAGCTTGGCACATAGTAGCACTTAAATACTTGTTGATGATTTGGTCTTCCCTTCAAAATCTTGACCCTATTCATTAAGTAGTTCAATTTAGTAATATCCCTAGACTGTTGACCTGCTTGCCCCATTGTTCTCTTGCCACTCATCCCTTCCCAAAGCCCACACATCTATGACTTCCACTTTCCTACTTCTCTGCTCCTACTTCCTTACTGCCGAATAACACTGGAAGGAGTTACACATGTTGACAAGGTCCACCATAGATTTTTGTTATCAAATCTCAACCAGTCCCACATTACTGCCTGCCAATCCCTGTCTTCTTCCTTGACCTCTCTGTTTCTCTCTTTAACCTGACTCCAAATCTTGCTTTCTTTTTCAAGCTCCCATAGCCAATTCTTCATCCATTCACCAAGTCTGGAGAGAGTATGGGACAGTGAGACACTAGCTTTGGAGGCAAGCAACCTTATTCTCAATCTCAGTTCTGATGCTTGCTACCTGGTGACCCTAGCCCCATAATCTCTTTTGGTCTCAGGTTCCTCATCTGTAAGATGATAGGATTGGGTTCAATAGCGTCTGAAATGACTTCCAGCTCTATAGCCAATCATATTATCTACTTCCTCAACATCTCCCTTGTCTGTTTTTCTTTCTACTCATACCAGGGGGCCATCTCCAGTCTTCCTGATTTATATCTGGTCACTAAACCCAGATGGCTCCACAGGAAAAAGTGAGACTGGTGACCTTGCACAGTCCTCCCTCACTTAACTCCAATTCACTTCCAAGTCATGGCATCATCTTTCTGATGTCATCAGTCCTCTTTGAAAACAAAATACAAACAACAATTAGTACCCCTCTAATCTAGGTCTCATCAGTGCTCACTAGGTCTATCACAACAACCTCTCTTTCTTCACCCCATCTTCCTCAAAATCTCCAAATTAACATTTCTAAAGCATAAATGTGACCATGTCAAGCTGTGTTTACCTCTAGAAGCTCCATGGCTTCCCATTTGCCTTTTGGATAAAATACAAACTCTTCTGTTTGGCCCTTTAAGCCTTTCTTGGTCTAGCTCCAATCAATCTTTCCAAGAGGGTTACACATTGCTCCCCCTCCTAACTCTACACTTGAGTCAAACTGGCCAATTTGAAGTTTCTCATACATGAAAATTCCATACCCTCCCTCTGTGCTTGGGGATAGGCTGTTCCTGGAACCCTCTTGTGTCACTGCTTCTAGGAGGCCTTCACTAATTCCTTCAGACGTTAGTGACTACTCCCTCTCCAGTCCCCATCATGGGGGGTTTACTTTGTATGTAATCTGCATTTATTTTACCTGTAAACACTTCATGTTCTCATCACACACACACACATACACACACACACACACACACACACACACACACACACCGTATCTCTAGGAGAATATAAGCACTTGGAGAGCAGGAACTATCTCAATTTTGTCTTTGTATCACCAGCCCCTAGCACAATGTTTGGCAAGTAAGGGAGGCTTAATAAAATAATTGATTAGTTGTTTGATTGATTCCAGTGGCAATAAAGAGCTATTGGAGATCTTAATGTTGGCACGGTAACATACTAGGACCTTGGCAGTGGCAAGGAAATGGAATGGAGGTTGGAGAGATTGGAGGCAAGGAGATACATTAAAAATCAATCTCAATAACCCAGTGAAGAGGTTATGAGGACCTGAACCAATATGGCATCTGGGTGACAGGACAGAGTCTTCAGTTGTTAATGGCCTTCCTTTGATTTCAATAGTCTGTTGTCTGATTTTTGCAGCAAGCTTGAGATTACCCTGGGAAATGGAGCTGCCCATTAAAAGATTTCTGATCATAGTGTGATATGTGGCATTTATAACAGTTGATTGTTTCATGCTGGCAAAGAATTTTATAAACTAGGTCAGTCATCCCAGAATCAATTCTATTCATTATCCTGCAATCCCCTTTTACTGTTGTGAATAGAAGGTTCATAAGAAAAGGTGTCAAATCTATCAAGCAACTTCAACTAAACCCAACCAGTCCACACCTAGTAGACTGAACCTACTTCTCTAGATCAGGTTAGTGGATCTGTTCATTTCATTCTTCATCAGGTTAGAAAAATTCTCAAAAGTCTGCATTTTATAATTCATGGCACAAGCAATGCTTCTGGTTCTGCTTACTTTGTTTTGCATTAGTTCATGTAGTCTTCCCAAGTTTTTTTTTGGTAATCATCTATTTCCTCATCTCTTATAGCACAGTAGCACTCTGTCACATTCATATACCACAACTTATTCAGCCCAGAAGAACAATTTACACAATAACAACACTATAAAAACCAACTTCAAAAGCTGCAAGAACTAGAATCTATACAATGACCATTCATAATTCCCAAAGATTGATGATGAAAGTCGCTCACCATTATGGATAGCTGATGCATTTAGAGTACAGAATGAATATTTTTTTGTATATAGACATTGAGGGAATTTGCATCAAGCTAAATTTGTTTTTGTTACAATTGCATATTTATTACAATAAATTTGTTTTCCTTTTCTTTTTTTATAGTGGTATGGTGGGTGAAAGGAAAAGAAAATAGATTTTTGCTAATATTTTTTTTAATTGAGAGGTGAAGGTGCTACAGATGTGGAATGTTGCATGCACTTTCAGATTAATTCACTGTATTATTATTTTTACTTAACTGTTTTGCTTTGTCACAACAAAGTTCTCATAAAGGGGGGGATAATCTATAAATGTATGTTATGTAAAAAACAAAACACATTAATAAAACTCTTTAAAAATCAATCAGGTTGTGTGATCCGCATTGAATGTAATAGAGTTCTTATTTCCTAGCTAGACCATGCCCACTAATGCTGAAATGTATCACATAGTGTGCTGGGCTCTTAGATGTTCCCAGATGAGACTTTACAGCTTTTCCAGATCAGTAAATGATTTGCTTCTAAAGATTCTTATAACCCACCCTACTGTTTCCACCACTTACTAGACATTTGATCCTAGCAGTATGATCATAAACAAGTAATTGGGTCATAGATCCAGTGAGCAGTAACAGACTTCTAGTCCAACAGCCTTGCTTTACAGAGGAGGAAACTGAGTCCCAGAGAAATTCAGTAACTTACCTAGAATCATGTGGGTAGCAAGTATCTGAACCCTGATCTGACTCCAAGGAAAGTGGCCTTTCCACTGTATCAAAGCATTTATACTCTTGGATCCTCTGTTAAATCAGCTGAAAAATGGGAATGGTAATACTTGTATTAGCTACAATTCAAAGGGTTGGAAGCAATAAGGTCTATAATGTACTCTGTGCTTTATAAAGCACCCTGTACTTTATAAAGCAACACACAATAATAGCTCAGATGTCTCTAGTACTTTTAGCTATATAAAGTACTTTCCTTTGCACTTAGTAACATAGACAGTAGGGGTATTACTCTCCCCATTTGCCATAAGAAATTCAGACTCAGAGAGGCAAAAATGGCTTGATGATAGCCACACAGCTTGTACTTTTAAAAATTTTTCTTCATTTTTAAGTTTCACTGATGTATTTTGTTTTTACATTACATTTACACATTACTCTCATTTCATGAAAGGTCCCTTGTAAAAGAGTTAAGTAAAATTAATAATAGTCACCTTATCTGAAAGTACACACAACATCTAGCACATACCACTCCGTTTTTTAAATAGATTTTTTTCTCCCAATAAATAGATTTTTTTTCTTCCTACTGCACCTCACTTCACTGGGAGTGGGGGAAACAAATATCTCATAAATATACATAGTCAAGCAAAACAAATTCCTGAATTACTGTATGTAAAAGCATACATCACATTCTGAAGCCTAAATCTTTGTCATGGCTAGCATGTTTCATCATTGGTTCTTTGGAATTATTAATGGTCACTGTACTGATGATAGATCCTTCAGGTTTCCAAGTTATTTTTACAGCACTGTTGTCATTATATAAATTGTTCTCCTGGTTCCACTCACTTCATTCTTCATCTTATACAAGTCCTCAAAATTATTCATTTTTGTAATATTATTGTTGTAGT
The DNA here is from genome assembly GCF_028583685.1 of Petaurus breviceps papuanus. NCBI lineage: Eukaryota > Metazoa > Chordata > Mammalia > Diprotodontia > Petauridae > Petaurus > Petaurus breviceps. The sequence continues at coordinate 7,215,855 of NW_027187330.1, forward strand.
ATAAATTGTCCTTGTGGTTCTGTTCACTTCAAACTCAGACTTTCTAACACCAAGTTAATAGCTCTTCCCGGTATTTGGTGGTGCTCAATTAATGCATGTTGTTCTTGCATTATTTTTTGTATCCTAAAGCATGAGGTGTAAACTTCCTTCAGAAGTTGTTCCTCCTTCTTTTGAGTATGCCCACTGGTAGTGAATCTTTTAACTGTGAAGAGAGATTTAATTTTTGGAAACAGTCAAATGTTATTTGCAGTTGTCTGGTGAGTAGAATGGGTGATCAAAATGTGCCATACAAATTGGACCCAAAAAATGAAGTGTGGATGTAAAAAAAACTTAGACTGATTTCTTTATGAGACTTTTGTACACTTTTTGAGACTTCTCTTTCAGGGGCACTCTTAAATAAGAAGGGAAAAAAGTATTTTCAGCAGAAAATTATTGGAATAGTATGGTTAGAAAATTGTTTAAATAGTATAAGTTCTTGTGTTTGTATTCACTTATATATATCCTCTGAGACCTAATTAGACCGATACACTGGATTTTATACAAATACTAGTTCTAAATATAGGGTAACCCAAAAAGTTTTGGAGCAGTTTTAAGCTTTAGTCACTTAATACCTCCAATCACTGTACAAAGATACAAAACTTAATTTCTTTGCTTAAAGAACAAAGATAGGCAATCTAACGGGTTGCAAACATCAAAAAGACTTTCCAATGATAGCTAATAAATCAACCAGCACCTCTAAAGTTCCAAAGTAAATTCTAAAACTTCAATTATTTCTTTACCTATGTTCAAAATCTTTAGAGTTCTGCAGGGGAGATCACTTTTATTTCTAAAATAAATTAAGTCTGAAAATGCTTCCAGCTAAGGATTTTCCTCCAATACAGAAAGTTGTTTCTAAACTTCTGAGATACTAATGAGAATTTCAAAGGTCAGTGATACCATGTGATAATTCTTTCTAAATACCTACCCTTCCAAGTGATCAAGATCATTTTAGATTAAATGAATATACTCGCTTTAGAACCTGCTACACCTTACTTTGTCTCCTTCTTCTATAATTCCTTTCTTACTCAGGTCTTTAACCTTGCCACCTCTACTTTGATCCCTCCTTCTTGCTTTTTCTCTTTGTTTCCCTTTTTCTCTTCATTCTGTTAGTTCCATGTTTCCCCAATCCTTACTTCCCTCTACTTACCTTATCTTCTCTTCCCTTTTCTGCTCTCTTAATTCATCACAATATCAATTCATTTCAACCAGCATTTATTGAGTCCTTATTATGTACAAGGCTCCATGCTAAGTGCTGGGAATATTAAAAAAAACTAAATGATTTCTTCCTTGATGAATTTACATTGACATTTTTGGAACAATTATTATTTCTTTATTTATGCCTCATTCTCTTCTAAATCCCTTGCAACACAGGTTCTAGACCCACTTGTTAGCTGGAGTCATTGGAATGCATGTTCCTAGGGACTGGAGCTGTTTTTGCTTTCCTTTGTATTCCCAGTCCTTGACAAATTGTTGTTGCTGTTGTTCAGTTATGTTTAGGTAGTATCTGACTCTTCATGACTCCATTTTGGGGTTTCTTGGCAAAAATAGTAGAGTGGTTTACCATTCCTTTTCCAGATCATTTTACAGATGTAATGGGAATGTAAATTTTAAAGATCTTCCCTGTCCCTAGGCTAAAGTGCACCTGAAGCCTGGGGTGGGAGGCTTGTTTTTCAGTAGATACTTTTTGATTGACCAGTGGGTCCAAAAGGTTGTTACATTCTCTGAGCCAGGAGAAGGCTATATAAGCCCTGATGTGAGGCTTTGTTTTGGGGCTCACTTTGAGAAGTGTTCTGTGATTTGATCTGGATTCTGGGAAGCCATTGTCCAGAGCCCCCCGGCTTTGAAAAACCCAGATGTTGATTTGGTATGGATGTAATGGTTGGACAGTTTGGAAAGCTGTCTACTTGATCTGTTTCTGTCTTGATAATTCTGCCTGTATACTTTGAAGTTCAAGGTGCTGACCTTTTTCCCCTGAATAAGGTAAACAATATATGTCTGACTGATTAAAGTAAGCTTGTTAACCCATTTTGAGTTGCTTTCCTTTATCAAAGCAGATCCAAGAACCTGTGTGAGCAGCCACCCTGGAGACACTGGGGTGCTTGCTGCTACAACAGATGATAAACTGAGGTAAATAGGGTTAAGTGACTTGCTCAGGGTCACACAACTAGTAAGTGTCTAAGGCCAGATTTGAACTCAGAAAGGTGAGTCTTTCTGACTCCAGGCCCAGAATTCTATCCATTTCACCACCCAGCTGCCCACTTTGACACATATTAAACACTAATAAATGCTTATTGACTTTCTGACTTCAAAGTCTCAGATTTAATGATTCTGTGATTTTGTGACAAATGTATGGTTCCATACCCAAGTCCACTACATCTGTAAAGAAGGAAGGCAGGTGCATCCCCTCAACTATTGAATAACATTTTATTTTCCAAGTTATTCATCCAAAAGGTAGGTTAGGTAAACATCTTATACTTCTTTAATAATCCCTGAATTGAGTTTATACATTTTATGTATCCTCTTATTAGTTGTTTTTTTTCTGTATGAGTCAGGGACCCTTAGTGTGGGGAGAAAGTCAGCATATTATAAAAGGGATGGTTGGCTTGTCAGTATCTGCATTGTATACCATAAAGGAGTTTCTAGTAACATAACCTGAATTTGGACTCAAAAAGGCAAAACAGTTAACAATTCAGAAGAAAGAAAATGAAAGGGAAAATAATAGAAAGGGGCAAGATCCCTAGCAAGGTCACCAGTGAAGATAGGAAGGCAACTTAATTGAGTTTTTATTATCTTTCACACTAGAGGTTGTCCATGACATAGACCAGTTTCACCTTTTCATTTATACCTTTCTAATCTTGTCTTATATTTTATCTAATGGTTATTTTAGCACTTCAAGGATCTGTGATTTCTTCCATATGGATATTTCCCACCTTGGTGAGGGGGGGGAGGAATGGGGGAAGCATGGGGCAGAGAAAGGAGCAGGGAACTTGGAGACATAGAACTTCACCTTGAATCTTCCCTCTTCTATTCACTGCCTATGGGACTTTAGTCAAGTCACTTCTCTTATCTGGGCCTCATGTTTCACAATTATAAATTGAAGGGACTGAATTTGATGGCCTCTAAGGTTCCTTCTAGCTCTATATCTGTATTCCTATGATCATCAGATGCAAAGCAAACAAACAGTTTTTCATTACCTTAATAGGTGGTGTCTGTGAATTGCTGGGAGAGAAACCTAATATCAAGGTGGTGATAAGCCTCTGCAAACTTAGCTGTCCTGGTCCGTGGATGACAGATACATAAATCATGTCACCATAGCACCAATCTTACATAAATGTGTTTCCAGAAAGAAAAGTCAAGCATAAACATTGCATTAGAGAAATCAGTCACTTACAAATAGAAACCACAATTCCATATTCATAGTAACAGTGACTTCAGTTAACATTAGGGAAATGACATGATTCTTTCTTCTCAAATTTGTAGCTTTAACTCTGTCAACTTGCATAGCCTATCTATTTTGATGCACTATGGGGTTAGTTCTCTATAGTTAAATATCAGGAAAGGTTCAAGTTTCATACAAGAGCCTAAGTACTGGCTGGTGTGTGTACAATCAGTATGGTAGACCACACCCTCTTGGCAAAATGTCAACTCTCGGGGCCACCACTTGGACAAATTCTAGCAACAGCATGGGGCAGCAGCTATTGCAAATAACCAGTTTGTACTTCTTATCTTTATAGCTGATGGTATAGGACTTACTGAAAGAGGGACACTGTGTTCTGGGATAATGATTTGCAGCTGCCAGGGCTATTACGTTACTGAAAGCACAAAGCACGTGTGCCTTTCAGCACCTGGACAGTGTTTCCTCGTTCTGACAGCTTTAGACCATGGACAGTACCTGGATTTTACCATCTATTTCCTGACACTGTCAAAACATAAATTCCTTAACCTGACACTCAAATCCCTTTATAATACGACCCACCTAACCATCTAGCCTTTTGCCTCCTCTTTTATAATGCAAATCCTCTCTCCATTTCAGATACTCTACTTTATTGTCCCTCCCATATACCATCTCTGTCCCTATGGACATAACTCCTTGGTTTGTTATGTCCATTCCTCTCCTTTGTGCTTATTAATATTTGCCCTATCTATCCTTCCAGATCAAACTTCTCCTCCTTCATCAAACCTTCTTTAATAAGGTCAGGCCACATTATTTTCAACTTTTTAAAAATTGCTTTTTATTGTCTATGCCAAAAAATAACATTTTATCACATAGTTACCTAGTATGAAATTATCTATATAATTTAGGACTTTATGCTCAATTCAAAATGAAATTCCATAGAATATTCTCCTGTTTACTTTTCTTCCCATATTTTGTCTTTTCTCTCCTCAACTATATAAAAATTCTTTAAGGGAAAGAACAGTTAATGCCTTATACTTCTTTCTTTACTTTATAATTAATTATAATGATATTAGTGTTTATAGAGTGTTTTAAAGCTTTCAAATCATTTTCTTCACCACAAACCTCTGAAGTAAACAGTGGATATATTATTTGCATTATATAAATAAGGAAACTGAGGCTCTGGAAGACTAGGTGCATTACCTAAGGTCACGTAGCTGGTACCTAGTGGAATTGGAACCCAGGGCTCCTGACTCCCACTTCAGTAATTTTCTATTACCCTGAACCACCAAAAATGCAGCAATGTGAAGATAGTCTGGTGAAAATACTGTACAAAGTGAAAATGTTGTTAAAGTTTTTTATGAAAATCCCAAAACGGAAGGATATTTCAAAGAGAGGAAAGTGACTAGATCAAATGGAATAAGAAATAGAATAGAATAATCAAATTTAAAATATAGAGACCATAGGGGACATGACATTACAAAGAAAATATGAAGGTTTTTGTTTTGTTTTTTCCTTTTGGGTGATAGATACCATATCTATCAGGAACAAGTAGGGTCTGGGACCTGACAAGACTCACTCATAGGCGACCCAGCTTTGACTTGCCACTCGATTCATTGCTATATATTCAATTTATTAATCCCAAGATCTATAATAATCTAGGTATATGTTGGAAAATGTATTTCTTATCAACAAATCTACAATTTCTTATTGATCAATTAATTAGCTCTAATCCATTAAATATCAATTATGCAATGGACCAGAGAAACATCCTTTCCAAATGGTAATTACTATTACTTATTGATATATATCAAAATTTTTGATATACTATTTATTTAAAATAAACAGCACTAAACATAAAGATATATGTATAAATAAATACAGTGTTTGGTCTATGACTAATGTAATTGCCAAAGTCTTTGAAAACCTTCATAATAACAGTAGTTGTCTCCTCTTCACTTATATGGAGACAGACTCAAATTATTCAAATCATAAAGTCTGTTGAACATCTTCATATTTCTTATCAAGATTAGTATTTTGTCTCTTTATATTCTCTTCAGTAATGACAGGAAACATTCTTTCAGCTTTTCTCAATATTTTTATAGAATATTCTCCGTATAAGACTTTTTCACAAAATAGCATAAGATAGTTCTCATTTTTAAAAGAGCTCTCTCCATTTCTCTCTCTATCTCTCTATGTCTCTGTTTCTCTGTCTCTGTCTCTGTCTCTGTCTCTCTCTCTGGTGTAGGGGTGGGTGCTTCTGGCTCTCTTCTGACTCTTTCTCTGGCTCTTTGTCTCTGTATCTCTTTCTGTCTCTTTCTGTCTCTGCCTCTGTCTCTGTCTCTGTCACTCTCTGTCTCTGTCTCTGTCTTTCTGTCTCTTTCTCTGACTCTTCCTGACTCTATGTCTTTAATTCTCCCTGTCTCTCTCACACATGCAGACACAGATCTTGATGAGTTCTCAGTGATCAAATAATAAATATACACATGCCCACCCATACACATGTGCACCCACACATACATGCATGCGTGTGCACACACACGCGCACGCACACACACACACACACCACCTCCCTGATTCCATAGGGAAAAGTGCTTCACATATGACCATTTCTTAACTGTCATTTCCAACTATCTTCCCCTCAACTTTCCATCTAAGTTCTTAAAGCTACAGTAACAATATCTTCTCTCTTAAAGACACAGTAATAGTTTCCAGGAGATTATAAGATATGGCAAAGCATCAGGGCAAGGGTCCTAGAGAGAGGCTAAGGATAAATACATACTGGTGATGATCAGAATGAGATTAGAGTACAGAAAACCTAGATGACACCAAATCACACTGGGACGGAACAGCCAGAGAAATCATCAAGAGGGTCTGAGCAGCAGGCAAGCATCTGTTTTGACCAAAAGGACCATCAGGATGGGAAGGGCCAAATGGTGTGAATACAGTGACATGCCCTGGAACAAGGAACATGATGTAATGACTTCCCCCTCAATCTGTAACAACCAACCAATTCAATTTCACTTTAAAGGCATATGAGATATGACTACAACATAATAGGCCTGACTTTATAGCAATCTTGCTAGAACTTATACAATGAAATAAGCATTTTCTTTCAAAGGAGTCAATTTAAGAAGTCCTAAACTTGTTCCAATATGCTACTACTGCCGAGAACACATCTGGGTCACCTCTTTGAGAACTGGATTTAAAGCCAGATTTCTTGTAAATAAAAAAACTGGTCACACTCCTTTAAAGGGACTTCTCATTTCTTTTTCTTTTTAGCAAAAATGGCATTGCCCTGGCTGGTCATTAAGCTTATTCAATAAGCATGGCTCCAAATAACTTTTGTTATAAGACTTAAAGAAAAAAGGAGATCATTAATAAAGAGAAAGCTTTCTGGAATGAGTTAATGGAGGAAATGGCATTTGAGATGGTCCTTGAAGAATGATTAGGATTTTAGCAGAAAGAAATTGGGGTAAAGGGCATTCTAGGCAAGAAAATCAAGTGAGTAAGGACACAATTATTGATGTTTTGAAAGTTTTCAGAGAGTTTGGTGATGACATTGGTCATAGCCAAAATACTGTGTGCATGTGCATGTATGTTTATATACCTATATATCTTTATGGTGATTGCTGCTCTTTTGAATAAATCAAGTATTTAATAATTTTGGTATTTATATAAATCAATAGATAACAATAAGAGGGATGAAAGTATAGACCCTAGATGTATAATATGCAACCCTTGGGCCACATGTAGCCTATCTGACTAGGCTTGAGGTTTACCTAAAACTTTAGCCCCCACCCAAAAAAAGTTTTTAAGCTATCACATGACCTAGTAAACCAATAGTTCTCTTTGAGGCAACTAGGAGGTACAATGGATAGACTGCTGGGTCCGGAGTCAGGAAAACCTGAGTTGAAAACCAGCCTCAGAAACTTCCTAGCTACATGACCCTGGGGTAAAGTCATTTAACCTGTTTGCCTCAGTTCTGCCAACTGTAAAATGGGGATAACAGCTCCTACTTCAAAGGGTTGTTCTGAGATTACAGAGAGATATTGGTAAAGCACTTAACAGTGTACCTGGCACATAGTAGGCACTATATAAATGCTTATTCCCTTCCCTTATCCCCCCACCCAGCAATAAAAGCAAACATTTATGAAATACCTATTATATATAAGACACTAGAGATAAAAGGAAAACATAAATCCCTTCCCAGAAGAAGCATAGTTCTTGGCTGGGGCGGGGGGGGGAGAAGTATGACATTTACACAGATAAGTTAATATAAATGTGGTATATACAAAGTAATATAAAATTATTACAAGAGGAAGAGAGAAGATACCACTTGACCCTATTTCTTATCTTTTACTGCTGCCTAGTGATATAATAGGATACTTGAGTCAATTAGTGATTATAATTATGAAAACTCCAAGCTGTCTGCACTATCGAAGTGGAGGGGGCAACTTGAACAGGCCTGACAAGTAATTAGTTTTTATTGTCATTCGGGGGAAATATAGTAAAAATAATGAGAGATAAGACTGGTAGGGGTTAAATTGTAGGAAGTCTTCAATGCATTAAGCTATTTCTACCTTATCTACTTGGCAAAGGGAAAGTATGGAAGCTATTTTGAACAAGTAAGTTACCTACTTCAATGTGAAGATTCCCTCATCATTAAAGACTTTCAATCAGTCCATCCCCATGTGATTTGGTGTCATCCAGGTTTTCTCTAATCTCATTCTGATCATCACCACTATATATTTATCCTTAGCCTCTCTCTAGGGCCCTTGTCCTGATGCTTTGTCACATTTTATAATCTCCTGGAAACTATTACTGTGTCTTTAAGAGAGTAGATATTGTTACTGTAGCTTTAAGTGCTTAGATGGAAAGTTGAGGGGGAAAGATAGTTGGAAATGTAAATAGGATTTATGCTTCTTTTTTGTTTTTTTTTAACTTTATGTTTCTTGCTTTTTCTTGCTGTTTTTGCAACATGGCTAATAGGGAAATATGTTTTACATGTTTTCACATATATGATTGATATTGTATTGGTTGCCTTATCAGCATGTAGGAGAGGGGCAGAAGGGAGAGAATTTGGAACTAAAATAATTTTAATTAACACTAAAATAAACCAACAAAAATTTTAAAATACTTTTTAAATAAATGAAATAGGAGCATTGGGGGAAGGGAGCGAAAGAATTTATGCTTCTTGAATAAAGTCTAGACAATATGACTTATGAAGTCCCAACTAATTCTAAGGAGTTTCTGGTGTAATTCTATGATAACCTTGATAGGGGCTTGAAATAGGGTGATGGCCATGAGAAGAGAACGGAACAGACAGATACAAGTGACATTTTGGAGGAATGCACTTGGCAGATGCTCAACCAACATCATTATACAGGGAAACTAAACACTACCTTAATGAGTTTGTAAACCATAAGCTAAGGAATGACCTTTGTCTTTATGTGTGCCAAGAACAGTGTTTAAAGGTACTAGATATCTAAAGAGGCAGTGTAGCATAAGGGTTGCAGTCAGGTCTTAGGTTTGCCCTCAGATCCAGGAAGTTCTGGATTCAAGTCATTCCTTGGATACACACTAGATGTCTAATGCTGGACAAATCATTTAATCTCCCAGTGTCCTAGGAAGCTCTTGTTGCATAGTTTCTGAGAAAATACCAACCTGCATTGAGTAAGGAAGTCTCTCATCAGGAACTCTCTACACTTGGGAAATCACAGGTCCAGCCCCTCCATGCTTGAGATGGACTTGCACTCCCTTGGATGGTCAATCTATTTATAGGAGCCATGCCAACATGGCATAATGGATGATGCTGGAAGATGTGGCTATGAACTTTGGCTAGTCCCTTAAATCTCTTAGAGTCTTGGTTTCCTCATTAATAAAATGGATGTAACAATCTGTATACTATCTACTCCATGGATTGATCCCTGAGTTAGAAAGAGCTTCAGAGGTTCTTTGGTCTTCTAGTCAAATCTACCTGAACAAGAATTCCCCTTACATCATACACAGCAAGTGGTCATTCAAGACTCACCAAGAGGGGAAGCCCCATTCACCACCATCCATTGACCTTTTTTTTGTCCTAGGGGAGCAGACAGAATCCCAAATACCCAAAGAGCATTTCTCTCATGTTCCCCATTGAGTCTTCTACTCTGAAGGTTGACCATCCCATGTCCTCAATCAGTTCTCATATGACATGATTTTGAGAGCCTTCATTAGCCTGGTTTAACTTTTCTAGATGACCTTTACCTTACCAATGCCCTTAGATTTCTCATCTGTAAAAGGAAATGGTTGTACTACTCCAACTCTAATACACTATTATTTCTTCCTTTTAAAATATTTCTAGTGAAGCATATTGGAGAGAAAAAAATTTTATAATTATTTGGGGATGCATAGCCCATTAGCTTTTTCCACTTTCGCATTGGCTATTCTAAAAATGGGTTTAAGCAGAGATAATGAAGGTCAGCCAACACCTGCTGCCTTTCTGTTAGTGAGATAAACTAATACACTGATCTTAGCAGCTGCTGAGTGCAGGGTGCATGGCTCTGTGGAAAGCATTTGATCATAAAATCTGAGTCTGAAAGGCCACAAGCAAACAAGGAAGGAGTTTCAACATTATAGTTCAAAATACCAGGAGTGTTGTGTTTAGTCAGAATAAGAGTGAACTCTGTAGACTAAATGAGGCAGGGAGGTTTTGAAACACATAGGATAGTAATAATAATTTCCCTTTTAAAAACCACACGATATCACAATCTATGGTATCTGACCTATAATTTTATAATAATATGTATAATATTAATAACAAATACCTAATTTTCCTAACACAAATACTATATATGTATATATTCATATATGTTATAAATTAATATATAATAAATAGTTTTTGATGTTCTAGACTCCTGGAATCTTGCTGAACCCAATATTATCTCCTCTCTTCCCTTTCCTTCCCTTCCCTTTCTCTGTCTCTCTTTTCCCTGTCCTCTGACCCCTAGCCCATGCTTCCTTTTACATAGTAGATATTCAATAAAAGTCTGTTAAATGAATGTATTTTTTCAGTGAAAATTTTTCATATTGATGAGATGTACTGGGAAATGTTTTGTTGTTATTGCACATTGCTTTTTATCAAACTAGATAATTATGTAAAGTAAAGGTTAAAAAAATCAATTGCCATCTAACTGAAATATTGGGAATAATAACAATAAACTAAATCAGAGGAGCCGTGAGTTCTATTTATAGCTTCTCTACTATATAACTTTATGATTTTGCATAAGCCCCTTCACAATAATCAATAAATATTTGCTGAGTTTACTGTACCAGGCACTTGGGCATACCTACCTCTTCTCTCAAATCCAGTTGAGGAAATGGATATGTGCATTAAAAGAGAAGTAACCTTATGAGAAAGGGAGTGGTAAAAGTCAAATAACAATAACACCCCCAGGAGCTCCAAGGAGGTGGAAGAGGAGGAGGAGAGACAGAGAGACAGAGAGACAGAGAGAGAGAGAGGGGGG
>NW_027187330.1:7226895-7238892 GCF_028583685.1 Petaurus breviceps papuanus
AGAGAGAGAGAGAGAGAGAGAGAGAGAGAGAGAGAGAGAGAGAGAGCTGTGGACCAGAGAGGCCATGGAAGCAAGGCTTGCACATAAAGAGTACAACTTGAACTGGAATTTAAAAGTAGGATCCATACAATCAGAGAAGAGGGAAGAGGTACATCTGGAGTGGAGGTCATTGTAAACCAAAGCATGGAGATCCATTGAGGAGATAAGAGAAGAAGAGTGTCCTAGGCAAAATGGAGAGCACCACACACTCTTGTAATTCACCAGCATTTGACAATCCCACCTTTCTCACTGGAATGTTTTGAGGAAAGTTGCTTTGTGAACATTAAAGCAGAATGTAAATGTGAATTATGTTTTAATATTTATACTGAATTTGTCTCTGTTGATACTTTATAGATCCCTGAATATGGATTTTGTTCTGCTACTAACAAAAATATATGATATGGGATAGTCACATAATATGTGTTCCATTTGAGATGTTAATCAAAGACCTTTCCATTCTGGAAATGTACAATATGCTCCATGCAATCAATAAAAATATTTTTTTCTTGAAATTAGCATCAGAGATTTAACACTCTAAGGGTCTATAAGAAGCCGCTGCTCTAATCTTCCCTTAGCAATTGAGGAAACTGAGACCCAGGAGTTATAAATGTCTTACTGAGGGTCACACAGATAGTATATAGCAGAAATAGGATTTAAATTCAGTTTCTCTGACTCCAGAGCCAATACATTTCATTTAATTGTTCAGAGTTCAGAGAGTAAAGCTACTCAGTGTGGCAAATATAGGATCATAAAGTTGGAATGCAACCTCCTACTCAGTGAAAAATACATTTTACAGCATCCCCTGCCAGATACTGAGTGTGTTTCTGCTATATTTCATTTTATTCTAAACCACAGGACAGCTCTATTTAAGTCAAGTTAATCCTTCTATAAAGCTGAAAATTTCCCCCTTGTAATTTCTACCAATAGTTGAATGAGCATAAAACAAATCTAATACTCCTTTGACACAAACATTTCTTTGAGTTTTGGGAGGATGGTTTTTTTTTTTCCTATCAAGGCTGAACATCCCTCATTCCTTCAAATATTCCTCATCAGACATAGTTTCTAAATCTCTCACCATGCCGGTCACCCTTCTTTGGATGCAATAGAGTTTCTCAATGTCTCTGCTGGAATATGGCACCCTGAATTTTTTTGTTGTTCTGTCATTTCAGTAGTGTCTAACTCTTTGTGACCCCTTTTGGAGTCTTCATGGCAAAGATAATGGAGTGGTTTGCCATTTCCTTCTCCAGCTCATTTTATAGATGAGGAAACTGAGGCAAATAGGGCTAAGTGGCTTGCCTAGTAAGTGTCTAAGGCCAGATTTGAACTGAGAAAGATGAGTATTCCTGACTCCAGGCCTAGTGCTCTATCCTAGCTTCCCCAACCCTGAAATCACCAAAGTAATATAAATATGGCTTGACTAGTGCAGAGTTGAGTAAGGCTATTATTCTCTGTGATCTGAACCTTACAGTGATTAATGAGATTTTTTTTAGCAACTTCATCACAATGTTGGCTCCTTTTTAGTCTGTGATAAAATAAAGCCTCCAAATCTTCCTTACTCATGTACTGTTGTCAGACCAAATCTCCCTCACTCTATCACTAGATGATACCCAGTGCAGTAAATTTCGGTGACTTCATTTTTTCCCCAGATTCCATCCTGTTGGTTTTACTTCAATATTATAACCTGTTATGATTCAACAATTCAACTTAACAAAAATTGATTAAATGCCTGCTGTGTGTCCTGTGCTAAGGGTGCTACTTGAATATTTCAGTGGATCTAGGATTCCTCTCCAATGATGGATATTACAGTCTATCTAAGCCTACTCCTCCTAGGGGATTCTTGCCTGCCTCCTCCCATGAGCTTTCCACAAAGGCCACCCAGTGTTCTGGGGTATGCCTTCCAGGTCTGCTCTCCTGAGAATACCAACAGGGTACATGGGTTTTCCATTTGGTTGGCTCTTGCTTTCATCACATCTTTTTTTTGTTCATACAAGTCATCCAATGCTAAAAGTACATGAATAGTTCAAAAGATGAGCTTTTATTTCAAGAGGAAACTTAGGACCCTTAAAAGTACTTGGGAACTGATGGAGGCTGGTCCAGCTCATTTTTTTCCTCCTTTCAATTCTAGTATCTCCTTCCAATCCATCTGCACTGACTACCCAAAATATACATAGAGATAGGCCAGCTAGATGGATTGCCAAGTCAAGACCATTTCATAATCTGGACAACTGGTATTCTTCATCTATGAGGTTTTCCTTGTGTGGATAGCTAGTCTAATTTAATTAGAATGCTTATGACTCTCATTTAAAAAAAAAGAAGATACTATGTAATTTGCTACTAATCCAATTTTATAGCTAAACTGAGACAGAGAAAACATGAAGTAAACTGCTCAAAGCATTTTGCCAAATTTTCCTCACACTGTAAAAATCTGGGTTTAGTAAAGATGCCTTGGCAATATTATTATTTGACAACAGTGACCAGCTCAAACTTCTGCAGCATTTTCCTTTATTACTATTGTGTTATTTCAGGCTCTTAGCCAAGTAGAGTAAATTCAACTTGGAGGCCAAATTTTTATTGAATTTTTTCGGGTTAAATGTTCCATTGATGTCCTTATTTGCCAGACACACTTCCCCTTTTCTCTTCTCTTTGGGTGTCATGACCTGGAATTCAAATTGTCTTTTCCCTTTTGGGCTGTTAGTGACATATGTAGGCAGTTGATAATAATGACAGGAGTCACATGACATCTAGTCTTACCAATAAACTCAGGTTCCTATAGAAATGATGAAAAAAAAGCTCTGCTATGTCCAGCATTTCCAGGCCTCCTTGCAATTTAAATTATTTATAGTCTGAATTACTATTTATTTAATCAGAGATAAAAGTTTTTACTTGCATGAATTTTTAGCTGGGATGCACAAGGTTAAATCTTAAACACAGAGAAAGGGGTAGCTACTTTTGTAGTATGACTGAAAGTTGCAAAAAAATAATAATTAAAATGTGTGTATGTTACATATGTGAATTTATGCACACATATATGTACACATACACACATGAATTTATGTGTCTGAAATTCCTTCCTTCATCATCTTTTCTAAAGATATTTTGAGATTAATGCATCATACCTGGGTCACAGTATTATGTTACCTGAGAAAGGTAACATGATGGGTATCTAATATAGTAGACTCACATTTATATAGCATATTTACAGATATAACATTTTGGTTATGTGATACATTAAATCCACATGCACATAGGTAACATGTTATCTAATACATTAAACTCATCTTTATAGTATTCTCTCAGATTAAAAAATGTTTTCTCCATAATGTTCTTTCTAATTGACTTCATTTCATAGATAAACAGAGGCTCAAAGACAGTAAATGGCTTCTTAATGATTCTGGAGCCAATAAATGTCAGGATTGTAATTTGAAACCAGCTCTCCTAATTCCAGGTCCAGCATTCTTTCTGATACATGAAATGCCTCACCACCAGCACAGACTAAATTATCAGATGAATTACTACCCATTTTCACTTAGTGTAAAAACAGATCCCTAAAGGAATGACTCACAGGAAAAGTAAATTTTGATATCAGAAATAGAGGAAGGAAAGTTTGAGAACATAGCATTCCCAGGGCTCACTGGGACATCATAGTAAAAGGGACTTTGAGCAGGGAGGGACAATAGAAGGGTAATAATTTGACACCTGGGGATCATATAAGAGATTAGGGTTCAAAATGGACAAAAGGACATGGAAAGGCAGGTAATAGGGAATTGGGGCAAATCACATTTCATAATCCAATCTCGGGCTAGCCCTAATACCATAAATCCGTATAGTTTTATACATAAATATAGGCCATATAATGCTATAATAATACAAGTCTTGTCCTCTATAACTCTCAGTATAAAGTCATCAATTAAATAGCTAGGGAAAAAATACAGGCTAATAAAATTATGAGAGGCAATCGACAGAAAGGTAGTCTTAGAGCCAGGGAGATCTATGTTCAAATCCTCCCTCTTATACCTACTCGTGGTGTGGCCCTGGGCAAGTCACTTAGCATCTGAGTGCTCTACAGAAAGTCTGAGACAAAAAGTTGCAGGAAAGGTGCTCACCTGCATTGGTAGGAGTTTCCATTTGATTAGACACAGTTGGACACATTGTACATTGACCCTGACGTGATGTCATTTTGGTCTCCTTCAAATACCAAGGATGACAACCAAGGCACTTCCAAACCTGAGAATTCCTTATATCATATTCATCACAGGTCCATTCCCTTTCTCTAAATGAAACTATAAAACAAACCAAGAAGAAATATAACCATTTGAATCAGGCACATAAACACATTAACTTAACAACAACAATAATAAAGAAAACAATAAAATATCGTATGTTCATAATATTTAATAGTTTATAATTGCTCCATAACAATCCTATAAGTGACACAAATTACCATTTGGTTATGTGATACATTAAATCCACATGCACATAGGTACTCAGAGTTACTTGCCCCTTGCCACCCTGTTAGGTGGGAATTGAAGTCAGGATGCAGACTGAGATTTCAACTTCAAGTCAAGTGCCCTTTACATTTTGCCAAGATAAATAATAAAAATTGCATCACCACTTACTATAGACAGATCCTATAGTGAACACTAGCAAAAAGTAGAACCAGAAAAACTAAGACTTCCTTGTGGCAAATCCATTAGTCTTTTATAATGACAACTCTAGTCACTTTGGATTCACCAAAGTATAGTGATTGTGTATAATATGTATCTGTTGCTCTTGTTAGACGAGAGAAGAAAGGGTCCATAGCCCACAGACCCAAGATCATTTGCCACTGTATTTTCTAGAATGTATTTAAAGCCAGAATCAAATTGACTTTAGAGACCAACCCATAACTCTTAAAAAACTAGACTCAAGTGTACAAATGAACACACTCAGTGGGAAGTCCTTCAAATACTCTTTAAATCAGCAGAGAGTTCCATTTAATCCAATAAAATATCCTGCTGTGAGCAATGCACTCAGAACAGCAGGCTTCAACAGGTAGAAATCTTGTTCAGTGGGGTTTGAAGTCTGCGTCTATGCCTTCTGCATTTATTCATATGCTCTTTATTTACTTGGTGAGTATTTTAAGTGCCTACCATAGTAGGTACCCAGTGCTGAAACCTGCCTTTCTAAAAAGTCATAAGACTATATAGTACCAGAAGGAAATGTAGTTTAGGAAGGGAGAATCTTGTCTACTAAACCATCAAATGCCTAGGTTCATTTTGGACCATATTTCCTGAATCATGAGTAGGCATTTCCTTCAGTCTAACAAAAACAGAAAGTTATTACCAAAAATGAATACCAAATACAACCATCAAAGGTGGTCCTGGGCAGCAGGACACAATGTAGGAATATTGGATTTGGATTAAGAGGCCTCTATGTTTGTCCTCTGTAAAATGAAAACAATCTGCTCCTTATGGTCCCTTCTAGCAAATTTGTGGCCACTACTGTTATCATCCTGGAAACACTGCTGGAGAGGGAAGGGGGGAGCTACTGAAGAATTTGAGACAGATTAGCATTAATGGCTGAGATAACTGAGACTTAAGTAGCAGATAAGGAAAAGGTTGTTATTACATGACTGCTCCAGAGCTTTTCAAGAGCCCAGTGTCAGATCAGGTATCTGGGAAGGCAACAAGCAGAGCCCTTCCTGAGACTCCACATGATTGAGAGAAAAAAGCAATGACCACAACACCATGCAGATGAAGACAATGATGATGGTTAATGGCCACCACTTATAAGTATATTAAGGTTTGCAAAGTGTTTTACTTACATTGACTCATCAGATCCTCCCAGTAAGACAGATGCTACTATTAACCTCATTTTGCTGACAAGGTAACTGAGGCTGAAAGAGTGTCTTTTATTAAGCATCTTGCCCAGGGTCCTACAGCTAATAAATAAGACAGAATTCAGACTCTAACAGTATCATTTTGCTCTCCTGTCCAGCACTCACACCCTCATCTCAGCTCCCTTTCCTTCTCCATATGCTAAAGCATATCAGATTTTATCAAATGCCCAGCAGTTAAATGTCCCCGGCAACAGGTTGTTGTTAAGTCATTTTCAGTCATGTCCAACTCGCCATGATCCCATCTGAGGTTTTCTTGGCAAAGATACTGTAGTGATTTGTCATTTCCTTCTCCAGTTTATTTAACAGATGAGGAAATTGAAGCAAACAGGGTTAAGTGACTTGTTCAAAGTCACACAGCTAGTAAGTATCTGAGGCTGGATTTGAACTGAGAGAGATGTTTCTTCCTAACTCTAGGCCCAGCACTATGGCACCATCTAGCTGCCCTATCACCTTGCATATAGTAGGAACTTAATAAATGTTTGTTGCATTATATTGAAGTACCTCTTTTCATAGAAAAATTCAGGATGCTTGTCATAGATGTCAATAAATGTTTGCATCCGTGGGGTTACTAAGCTTTTTTTAAACTTCAGCTCCCAAGAGAGCTCTGGGATTAATATGAGAGCCTTCATAATAAAATAATAAAAATAAAATGTTGATGTAGTATCATAAACTATAAATCATAACATCCATAAACTCTGTGAGATAGGTAGAACAAATATAATTACCCCTTTTTCTATATAAGGAAATTAAGACTTTGAGAAATTCGGGGTTACCCTGCCAGAAAATGTCAGAATCTGAATTTGAACCTGGGTCTCCTGAGCCCAGGTCTAATACTCTTCCTGTTATACCATGTTGTCTCTTTAAGGATCTTTAAAATGATGGTAGTGGTGATAACTAATCTTTTGTTAAAGCATGAAGTCCAGGAGCCTACCAACTTATCTAAAAAAAATTAGATTGCCTCCTTTAGTCTTTGACTATTCTCAAGGAGACAGGGAAAAAACAGCTAGCACACACACACACACACATCCTTAATTTTGTAAAGTACTTTACATGTGTTTTCTCACTCAGTCCTCATAACAACCCTATGAGTCAGGTATCATTATTATACTTAGATTACTGATGAGCAAAATAAGGCTGAGAAAGGTTAAGGGGCTTACCAAAGGTCATATAACTAATAAGCATATGAGACAGGATTCAAACTCAGATATTCCAGTCTAAATCACATGTCAGGATACCTGCTGGCTGCATATTGACTTAGTTTTAAAATGTAATATTATCTATGTTTTCTTGTAATTTTATTTGTTTTGTTATGTATTTCCCAATTATATTTACTCCTAGGCCAAGTATTTGAATGTATTTAAAGCCAGAATCAAAATGACTTTAGAGACCAACACATAACTATTATATAACCAAGTATTGTCTTGTACAGACAATAAGTTAATTTATTTTTTCTTTATTTTAAATTTAATAGTATTTTACTTTTTTTCCAATTACATGTAAAGATGATTTTTCAACATTCATTTTTCTGAAAGATTTTGAGTTCCAAATTTTTCTCTCCCCCTCCCCAAGAGGACAAGCAATCTGATATAAGTTATATATGTGCAATCATATAAAACATATTTCCACATTAGTCATGTTGTGAAACAAGAAACAAAGCAAAAGGGAAACAAAATAAAAAACAACAAAAAATGAAAATAGTATGCTTCAATCTACAGAGTCCATCAGTCCTTTCTCTGGATAGACAATAAGTTTTTTAAAAAGCTATCATGATACAGTGGAAAGAGAACTTATAAAACCAACATTCAGTATAGGATAATTGAGATAATATATGTAAAGCAAATCATAAAGTGCTATACACATGCTAATTATTATTATAGCACTTTGCACAGAGTAGACAGCTAATGCTTTTTTAAATGAGTTGAATTAAATTTGGAGTCAAGAAGACCTGAAATTGAAACTTGGATTTGTTATTTATCTTTGAACATGTCATTTTCAAAAACCTTTCCTGGGCCTCAGTTTATCTCTCTCTAAAATGGGGAGATTGGACTACATGATCACAAACACCTCTTCCAAGTTTAAATCCTGTGATCCTATTCTAGCTGCCTCACACTGGCTCCTTACTCCAACCCAACACGTTTAAACCAGAGCAATGTGTTTGACCCAGATGTTAGAGCTATCATTAGTCAGATGGAGTATCCTAGGTTTTCCCTCTAAAGATTTTCCTGATAGTCATAGGACAATTTTAAGCTATGCAAGCTTGAAGTTATTTATATTTAACAGCCATTAAAGCTCCTAATTAATGTGAGTTCTTTTTATGTTTCTTTTTAAGCTATTAAAACTTAAAACTGCCCTGAGACTTTTGGGACACTTCATATTGGTCAGTATCATCACAAAGAGACAATGTGGTTGCCTAGGATCACACTGGGTATCCTTTGTGCCTTGGGCCAAAGGGAGAGAGTAGAGTCAAATCAGTCAAAGATTACTCAAGATTCAACCATCATTTCACTTGCCAGGACCCATTCTCTCCACAAAATAGGTTTGCAGTAAATGTCATGGGCCTTATTTTACACCTGGAACAATGCAAAAGCTGACCATCTGTCCAAAGCAACACAGCATAATACACCCCAGAAAACAGAATGGTTAAGTGAGAATTCTTCATTGTTTCTGTTCATCTACCAAAACCTGGGACAGTATCCCTGCAGAAGGCAGAGTGACTCTGAATGTCTTCATCAATTAATTCAACAAATTCTGCTCATTTGACTTATTTAATATAAGATTTCCATCCCTGCCCTCACTTCTTGGGGCACCTATTGATACTGTTACTTCTCCAGCTTCTTTCCCAGAGAAAATTAATTGCAGATGTTATTTATTATAACTTGTATTTTTTTAAATGGATCCTCAAATATTTACCATCTAGGAGTTTCCTTATCCAGTCTTCAGTTTCTTGGCAGACAGAAAGCAAGCTACATACCTTCTTCAAAGCTTGACCTTGAAACTTAGCCAATGTAGACAGATTACTTTTTAAATGTAGAATTATACAGTGTTGTTGACATCCATAAACCCCTTTGCCAATCTAATTAGGAAGCTTCTTAATGAAATGTTGATGTCTGGCTATCTCTGCACCTGGTACCAACGGGGAATACTGGATATCACCTTGAACTTGCTATACTGTTTGCTGGCCTTGCTTTCAGAATTCCAGCTGGTCTGTATCCAAGGGGAATGAAAATTACTTGAAAGATTCACAAAAGATTCTCATTCTGAAGAATGGGAAATTTAGCCAAGGGAAAAAAGGCCTTTTTTTAACTCCTCTAATGCAATGAGGAGTGTTCCTACCTATTTAGCCACGCTTATCTCAGTGGAGACCAGAACTAGAACTCATTAACTCACAGGTAAACCTTGCTTTGCACAATCAATACCTTACTATGCCCAGGATTGGTGCCTTCCTCTGCAATGGACCTAGATGCAGATTATGGCTTCCCATACTTTAGAAAATGGTCTTTTTTAGTTCCTGTGGCCAATTTCCCAGTAACAGATACCTCCAAGCTTAAACTAGGTAGCAGTCAATTGTAGAGGACCTTGAATTCCAAAGAAGTTTGAACTTAACTCTAGTCATTAGAGTCAGCCCACGAAGGAGTGACAGAACCATCACTGCCCTTTGTAGCAATACCCAGAGGTGGCGTCCAGAGTGGCAAGAGTCTAACCAGTCCTGGGGAGCAACTGTCCATGTCATCCAGCAGGGAGGGCTAACAGAATTATGCCTCCTTCATAAAGCTTATTTTTTTCCTGGTCTTAAAACAGAAATGACTTTTTTATTTGGAAAGAGCTTTAGAAATGATCTAACCCAACTTGTTAATTTAATAGTTGTGAAAACCAAGGCCCAGAGAGATGAAATTACTTTCCCATAGTCACGCAAGTCCATGTTTCCTTAAGGACCTTTGTAATTTCTGCCTTCCCCCCCATACTGAGAATAGATATGTGCACATGGAAACAAAATTCTAATACCCTAAAGGAACGGAAAGATCATCAAGGCTACTCCATCCCTTTGCTGTTATTGTTCAGTCATGTCCAATTCTTCATGAACCCATTTAGGATTTTTTTGGGCAAACACACTGGAATGGTTTGCCATTTCCTTCTCCAGCTCATTTTACAGATGAGGAAACTGAAGCAAACTTAAATGACTTGTCTACAGTCACACAGCTAATAAGTGTATGAGACTGGACTTGAACTCAGGTTTTCCTGACCCCAGGTCCAGTGCTCTACCACCTAGCTGTCCCATTCCTTCCTTTTTCAGATGAAGAAACTGAGGCCCAAAGAGATTGTGACTTGCCTAGGGTCAAATAGTGAGTTAGTGATAGAACCAGGGCTAGAACTCAAATCACTTTGTCTAATGTGTTTTTCCCCCTTCTATACCAGTCTTCCTAGCTATAAAAAATTATCTTATTTCTTTTGTAAATTTGAACTTAATCATCAAAAAACACAAACATTCAATATACAAACAAGAAAGAGGTTTGTAAAAAAAAAAGTCACACTGTTTTTTTTAATGCACATTACATAAAATTTAACAACAGAGAAATAAAACTGCATTTGTGTCTTCTGTACTTTTTCATTTTCTTTTGTGAATTAAAAAATGGAACATTTTATTGCTGCTCTTTTGGGGGCATATTGATCACTACCCCCTCACCTAAGTATTTAGAACAACTTGTAGGGTCTAGGAATTAAGGCTCTAAAACTGTGTCTGAGCATGAATGAGGGCAGGAGGAAGCATGATACTGTGGAATGTGTTAGATCTGGAGTCAGGCATCAGGTTTGAATCCCAGTTCTGCTGCTTAACAGCAGTGTGACCACTTCACCAAACCTGGCATCAGCTTGGACATCAATAAAATGTGGGGTGTTGGACTGGAAAATTTCCAAGGTGCTTTGGGTTCTAATATCACTATTCTACAACATACTTTAAAAGGACCAGAATGCCTAGCAAGCAGAGTCAGGGATTTAGTCCTAAGAAAAGCTGCATGACTTTTCTCTTTCTCCAGGACCCAACATTGGTGGGAATCCCTGCCTTCTTGTCTCGGAACAAACCTTCTCTTCTTTTCCCTCTGTGGTCCTGGTGATCAAAGGGCACTATTTATGTTTCTCTAGATAGGTTGGATTACAAAATTCTTCAAAAAGATTAAAGTCCAGCAAAGAACATGGGAAATGAAATGATATTTAATGTGCTATAAAGAGAGTGAATTTCTATCAATACCCAGGAAAAACTTTGTTCAGTACACATCTTTATCCAGGAAGATGGAAATAACCCTATTAATTGGATCTTGCACTATTCCTTTGTTGCAAATATCCCAAAGGGGTTTGTTTATTTTTGTGAGTTAACATGTCCTTTACAGCAGGGTTGTCAAACTCAGATAGAAACAAGGTCACTAATCTGTATGTAAGGATTCTTGCTGACCCCATACTGACATTTCTTAAATGTTATCTATGTTTTATTCTAGTTTTATTTATATAGTTAAATATTTCCCAATTGCATTTTGACCTGGTTCACAGCACACTCAGGGGTGTTGTGGGAGGTCACATTGTTTGATAACTCTGCTTTACAGGACCATAGCCAATCAAGGACATGAAGAAGTGGAAAGAACCAAGGGGTCAGAATTCAAATGTGGCCTGAAACATTCACTAGAAATGTGACCTTGATCATTTCACTTAAAATTCTGAGCATCAGTTTTCTCATTTACAAAATGATAATGATACTTTTTAGTATCTACCTACCTCACAGAGTTGAAGAAAATTCTTTGCCCACTTTCTCTCTCTCTCTCTCTCTCTCTCTCTCTCTCTCTCTCTCTCTCTTTCTCCATACACATGCACATATATGTATGTTGTGTATTATTATTATTCTCATTTATCAGTGTGTAATGTTAATGGTATATAAGATTTTCCCCACTCAATAATAAGCCTCACCTGGAGCCCATTAAGGGAAGCTTGCTTCAAGGAGGCTGGCTTGTAGGAAGGCTTTCACACCTTTTGCTAATTTCTAATTAAAGGGTGTGTGTGTGTGTGTGTGTGTGTGTGTGTGTGTGTGTGTGTGTGTG
>NW_027187330.1:7238902-7247373 GCF_028583685.1 Petaurus breviceps papuanus
GTGTGTGTGTGTGTGTGTGTGTGTGTGTGTGTGTGTGTGTGTGTGTGTATGTGTACATATATACATATATACATATACTCTGAAGTTAGCATTTTGCTTTGGGCCTCACTCATTGGAAGAGTCTTCTTGTTATTTGACCAGATGAGACTTTGGGTAGTCATTAAGAGTCCCCTAGCTTTGAAAAACCCAGATGCTGGTGCTTCTCTCTCTGGTAACTATGTGCGCATTGCCTTGGTGAGACAGTTAGGTCATTCTTTTGATCTGTGCTAATTTCTCAAACAGTTAGAAGCCCTGTCTGTTGGGCTTTATTTCTCTGTTTATATTTTCTCCATTTTCTTTGTTTAGATTTTCTCTGAAGTTCAGGGTGCTGGTTTTTCCCCTGAACTAATGAATGTATTTTTTTTGGAGGGGGGAAGGTAGGGCATTTGGGGTTAAGTGACTTGTCCAAGGTCACATGGCTAGGTGTGTGTGTGTGTGTGTGTGTGTGTGTGTGTGTGTCTGTGTTGTGTCTGAGGCTGGATTTGAACTCAGGTCCTCCCAGCTCCAGGGCTGGTGCTCTATTCACTGCTCCACCTAGCCACCCCAATGAATGTAATTTAAAAACAGGCTGTTGACCCCTTGAACAGCAATCTTTCCTAGTAAAGCAGATCTAAGAACCTATGCTAACAGCCATCCTGGGTATGCCAGTGTGGTTGCTGCTACATAGTGAACAAGTTAGAACCAGTGAAGGGAATGTCCCACACTGGAGCAAAGACTCAGTATTGGAACCAAAAGTGTCTTTTGCTTCCCACTGGAGTATCCCATCTTGGTTTTAAGTTGCCAGTTGTATTGACTTTTGTCTTGCTACTGGGCTCAAGTGACTCTGGAGGAGAGATTGAGGTTCACGACTTGGTGCAGGTCCAGCTCACTTAAATCCAATTTACATGCAAGTCAAGATGTGACCCTTGTGATTTCATGTTCTCTTCAAAAACAAAGGATGGACAACAAAAGTTGCCAGATTTCATATATATAGGAGACTGTCCATTGTCATGGAGATACTTTGGAGATAATTGTTTGGTTTTGGTTTGGTCTGGCAGTTAGATGGGTAGAAGGAGAACCAGGAGGGAATAGTGCCATGAAAACCCAGTGGGGAGAGAGAAGAGGGAGATCAATAGGAATGGGTGATCAAGAGCTGCAGAGAGGTCAAGAAAGAAAACTGAGAAAAGGCCACTAGATGCAGCAATTAAAGGGTCATGGTAACTTTGGAGAGAGCAGGAACAGTTGAATAATGAGGTCAAAAGTCAAAAGAGAAGGAGAAAAAAGGAAATGGGGTAGTAAACTAAAGTGGGCAGCATGATACAGTAAGAACACAAAGCAGAACCTTGAACTTGTGGTCCCAATTGGGCCACCATTTCCCAGTCATTTCTTTGGGCTTCCTCTCTGGGATCTAATTTCTTCATTTGTAAAAATAAGAATACTAGACTAAGTGACTTCTAAATCCCTTACAACGCTGGCATTCTGTGGCCATTAAAGTTGGACCACTGAGATCAGCTCTGTGGTTTTCTGTATTGGCACAAAGAGGACTAGCAAACTTAAACCAATCTTGGGGAAACCATGGAGACATGGTGGTAGCCACAGCCAGGCGTGGGCTTGAGGGAGAAACTGGAGGACAGCAAGGATTCTCCCAGGAAAAACTATAGAGCATTTGAATCCAAGAATCAACCTCTATCAACTGTCACTTTTCTATTCCTTCCTAATTAAGAATGAAGGTCAGCCAGAAGCTACTGAGCTCCCCCAAAGCGTGCCATAAATCTCTTGGTTTCCTTTGCTTTCTTAGTACTAGGGACAGCAGGACATTCTTAGTCATCACTCCTTATTCCTGTAAACTAAGGATGGGTTCTTTTTACTCTTCCAGAAGCAGGGCAGAGTCCCACAGAGAGGTGCCCAGGAGTTTGGTGATGAAATCTGGGGGATTAAATTTGGGAGATAATTAGCATTTAAAAGAACAGAAAGTGTGGAACAGGTGACAGAGAGACTAATTTAATTTTGTCATTTTTCATGATTACTTCCAACTCATACTATTCATAGCTTGTTTGTACCTAGTTGGTTGCATGGTGTCTTCCTCATCTGACTTCAAACTCCTTGAGGGCAGGGACTATCTTTTGCCTGTTTTTGTAGCCCTAGCATGTAGCATAGACCCTGGTGTGTAGTAGGTACTTAATAATATTTATTGACTGTATGTATGTACAATAAGAGACATTAGGAAGAAGAAGGAGCAGATAGGTGGCACAATGGATAGAGTGCCTGACTTGAAGTCAGGAAGACCCTGAGTTCATGAGTTCAAATCTGGCCTCAGACACTTACTAGCTATATGACCTTGAGCAAGTCATTTAATCCTGTTTGCCTCAATTTGTTCATCTGTAAAAGGAGCTGGAGAAAGAAATGGCAAACCACTTCAATATCTTTGCCAAGAAAACCACAAATGAGGTCATGAAGAACTGGACATGACTGAAAAATGATTGAACAAAAAGGAAGAGGAAGAGTCACAGGAAAAACTTTCTTAGGAGATTCAGAATTGTGGAGTCATTGAATATACAAGCTCAAAAGAATCTTAAACATCATCTATTCTATTACCCTAATTTTACATATGAGATAAATGAAGCCCAAAGAGAGGTCTCTGGTCACATGGTTAATAAGTGGCTGAGCTGAGAAGGGCAGGGCTTCTCATCCAGAGGTCCTCTCAGTCACTGAAAAGACTACCGCTGTTTATGCAAAGATAGAAATAAATGAAATTTTAAAATACTATGAAACTCAAGAAACATGCTGGGAAATTTCCCATAATGCTAGATGACAAGGCTAATGGGGACAGTAAGTCAATAATGTTTTCTCTCCTACAAAAGAAAGTGCAAAAAATATAGTCTATCCTACAGGCAAAGTCAAATTGTCCTCTGGCATCATTCTATCCCAGCTCAATCCCCTTAGTGAAAACCATTTATGAGCAAACAAAAGATAATTCTAGATTCTTCCTTCTGTTCCCAGGGGCATATTTGTGCAAACATGGTGCTCCTTAGCAGTGTTATATAATCTTGCTTTGAGACAATGAGGAAAATAAAGGGTATGGAGGTGGGGGTGGGAGGATTCTTGAAATCACTAGATAACCAGACAGGAATCAAAATAGGAAAAGATGACTCACAATGGCGGACTGGACTGGTTGGTGTAAGGCACCAACTCAGAACAAAGAGATTGATGAGGTTCTTTCATTACTGATCTTAGCCATGTTTCAGCAAATGAAAAAACTGTGTGGAGGAGTAGGGGAAGAGGGAAAGCAAGGCAGGGGATTAACTACCCAGATAGCTAGTGGAAAAAATCCCCCATTGCAAGATGCTGGGCAAATTATGCAGTTGGACACCTCGGTGTTTCTGTCACCCCTAGCTTCCTCAGGAGATAAAGGATGCTCCTCACTTGGGGTCTTCAAGCAAAGGCTAAGGGACAGCTGGTTAGGAATGTTATGGAGGGGACTGCCAGTCAAAATACAGGTCGGACTAGATGGTGTCTGAAGAGATAGAGTGTTCCAGAGTGTTCTAAGCCCAAGACTGGACTAAGACAGAACAAACACTCAATATTTGTGCAAACTTCTCCCAACTCTGACATTCTGGGAGATTTGTGCCTCAGGCAGAGACTGAACTAGATTTCAAAGGTCTTTTTTCAATTCAAGGATTCTATTATTTAGTATTAATATTGTGTTATATTATTATTTGTTTATGTGCATGTGTCTTACTTTTCCAATTCAATGTATTATGCCTATACCTCTCTCTGTCTTTCTGTCTCTCTCTGTCTCTGTCTCTCTCTGTCTCTCTCTCTCTGTCTGTCTGTCTGTCTCTGTCTGTCTCTCTCTCTCTGTCTGTCTGTCTGTCTCTGTCTGTCTCTCTCTCCCTCCCTCCCTCTTTGTGTGTGTGTGTGTATAAGAGTGTTGTAGAGGTGTTGCTGAGGTACAGCTAAGCTTGAAGTTAGGAAGGTCTGAGTTCAAATCCCACTTTTGAAACACACTATCTCTGTGACCCCAGATAAGTTGCTAAAATGTCCTGTTCTCTGGGTAGGTCTCTAGGACTATAAGATTCATGAAGAGTGGCTACTAGCATTAGCTTAGTGAGTTTTCTCACCTGTGAGTTAAATCAAAAATCAATCCCTATTCCTATCCACATGTATAGTTATGTGCCCATACAAATATATTTCTATGTGTGTCTGTGTCATACATACTTGTGCTTGTGTACATCCTCTTTGGATGACCCACTTCCTTGATGATTCCTGAGCCCTTTTCTTCGAAGCCCTTCCTTTGCTATGTGCTGCAATCTGGTCACACCTGCCAGGGGCCTTTCCACTGCTCTCTGTGTGATGCTCACTTTCCTTCCTTTAAAGACTGCTGTACTCCACTGCTTATAGTCATATAACATTGGTAGAATATTGGTTTTTAAAAGAGTGGCTTTATTTGTAGGAAAAATTTGGAGGTCATTAAGGAGCTTTGCAATACCCTGAAGGACTTCTCACCTGCCATTCTCCTGTTTAATTTTGGGTTGAACTCATGGTCCATTTGCACTGTTGTGTGTCAGTTAATCAATTAGTCTTTAAGGCCTTACTCCTCTCCAGGCATTGTTAAATATGTTAAATCCTTAAGATTCAGAGAAAGAGAAAAAACTGTCCCCTCCCTCAAGGAGCTGACATTCTTCTAATGGTGAGGGAGACAACATGCACATTACTATGTCCATACTAGAGATATAGGGCCAATGGGAGGCAATCTCAGAGGGAAGGCATTCACATTAAGGGATACAGAAAAAGGCCTCTTGCAGAAGATGAGATTTTATCTGACACTTTCAGGAAGCCAGAAAGTGAAGAGTAGAACACAGTGCATTCCACTCTGGGGGACAGCTCATTGTTCATCCTTCATTCTCAGAAAAGACCAAGGATATCATGAGGGCAATGTCTTGACTTGTGTATAAATTGGGTACGAGTAGGCCAGACTTTCACAAAGTTGACAGCCGTACCCTCTCCTCCAGAGTCACCAAAGTCCAGCCACAAGACAAAAGTCAAGATGACTGGCCATGACCCAATATGCTATGGGACGGTTAGTGTAGGCAAGGCAAAGATGACAGCAGTAGCAGCATTATCGCTAACATTTATAGAAGACTTTAAAGTTCACAAAGACCATAATATGTATTATTTCATTTGAGCCAACAGCCCTGGGAGGTAGATTCTATTATTATCAGCCTTGAAGAGTGGAGGAAACTGAGGCAGACAGAGGTTAAGTGACTTGCCCAGGGTCATTTAACTAGTAAAAGACTGAGGTTGAATTTGAACTTATTCCTTCCTGACTCCAGACCCAGTTCTCTGTTCACCATGCCACCCAGTTACCACATCACAGACAGCTGGCCAACCTGTTAATAAAAATAAAGCTGTGACTGCTAATAACAACAACAATAGAATTTATGTAATTCTTGAAGATTTGTAAAGTACTTTCCATGTTTTCTCATTTGATCCTCAGAACATCCCTGTGGGGGAGGCTCTATTTGCAGATGAAGTAGCTGTGTTACAGGGCAGTTAAGTGACTTGCCAAGGATTTGAACCCAAGCTTTCCTGAATTCTCATCCATCATTTAGTATACTGTGGCCTCTAGGTGCTTCCTCCTGTTCTGCAGATGTCTTGATAGCCATTAAGGAGAAAGTCATTCATGAAGTGCTATAATTAGCACTATTAGAATAAATTGGAATAAATGTATGGAGATTATGAGGCCTGGCCATCCCGAGGCTTCTATTCAACCTCTTTTCTTCTGGTCTTGTTTAACATGGTGCCTGGAATATAGTAGGTACTCAGTCAATGTTTACCAACTATTGCTTTGTGGTGGTGTTGACTCTTTCAAATGTCTTACAGGCGTCTTCCGGATGAGATCAGTCTTATCATGGGGTCTTCATGGAGGATTTTCATAGAATTTAGGGTGGAAGGGACTGCCCAACTCTCTCAAGTTCCAGATAGAGAAACTGAGTTCCAAGGAAATGAAACAGTTTTCTGACTGGGGAATTTTGGAGTTGGGGTAGGGTGGTAACTCTGACTCATCATTTCACTTGTATTGGGAGCTTCTGGCAAAGACACCCACTCTACCAATGCAGATCAACAATTGTTCTGTAACATTTGATCTTAGGTTACAGCAGTAGTAGTGAGTAGGAAAGTTGGGATTCCCCGACAAAGAGCCTTCCTGTTTCTTTGTCCAACGTCTGTTTGTGATGCCTCCCCTGTAGGTTGCAGGAGGTCAATGAGTAATGGCCAGCTGCTGCAGCTGACCACTAACAGTTGGTGGTTGACAAGTGATCCAGGAGCTAGGAAAGGCCAGAGTGCCAAGACCCAAGGCCCTTGCTGAAGTCAGAGCCAGAAGAAGACTGTCAAACCCAAAGGGGACATCAAGAGCTGGAAATGGCATAATCAATCTCAAGACCAGAGTGACAGATAGTGAAAGAGACTAGTAAGAGAAAGAATCAGGGACAAAGATGAAATCAGGGCTGTCAGAAGCGTCTCTGTTCAATCATCCAGAAGATGTGGGGGAATAAAACTGACCCTTGATCCCTGGCATCTGCCTTTGTGCTAGCAGGTCACAAGGCAGTTAAGAAACATAAAAAAGTACCTTTCTAAGAGACATCAAGCCATCTCACTACAAATTAGGAGATGAGTAGAGCTGCTGAGTGGATACTTTAGCTGCACGATAATAATGGAATAGTGGGTGGAATACTGGACTTGGGGCCAAGGACATGAATTCCAGTCCTACCTCAGACATTGGCAAATCATTTAACCTTTCTTAGCGTCATTTTGCAAATCATTTAACCTTTCTTAGCATCATTTTTCTCATCTGTAAAAATGGGGGTGACATGAATAGCACCTATTACAGGGTTGTTGCAAAGCTCAAATGAGATAATATGCCTAAAGTGTCTGGCAAAGTGCCAAATAAATGTTCTTGATGATGATCGTAAAGAGTTTTCTGCATAAGAGTAGTGTCATGTAGGCGCCCCAGTACAGAGTTCAGATGTAGGAAAGAGTGTCTCTGGATAGGCAGATCCTCCAGATTTTGGAATTTGCAGTTGAGAATGGGCAGTGGCCTCTGGCCTTGCAAGTTGACTGAGCTTTCTTAGAGGGATTCACAACCACTCAAAGGAGTTCAGCCTCACAGGAAGAAGAAGGGAAGGGGGGAGGGAATAAACATGCATGGTTCACCCACCAGGCACTGTGCTAAGTGCTTTGTAAATGTTAGATCCTCACAACAACCCTGGGAGACAGGTGCTGTTATTATCCTCATTTTACATGTGAGGAAACTGAGGCAGACAGAAGTTAGGTGATTTGCCCAGGGTCACACAATTAACAAGTGTCTGAGAACAAATTTGAACCCCTGCTCTCTATCCACTGTACCACCTAGCTGCCCCCACTGAAAGGTTACCCACCTTTAAGGTTTGGCTCAAATGTCACTTTTATCTCTTTCAATTATCCCTTTCTGCTTTTCCCTTTAAGTAACCCTCCATCCTTACTCTTGGACCTGGTGGAGAAGTGAATTTTTGCTTCTCTCATGCAATTAATATCCCCCATAGTCATTTGGGATTCTAGTTATTTATTTGTATCTTGGCTCCCCCTATTTAATGTGAGAAAGCCCGGTGTCCTATCTGATTTTGACATGTCCCCCAGTGGCTTAATATAATGCATTACTCACAGCAGACACTTTAAAGGCATTTATTGACATTGAAAAAGACAAAAAGTTCAAAAAGCTGACTTAAAGGCTGCCCTGCAGTAAGCACATATGAGAACGTTAGAGGCCAGAGGAGACAGACCAGCAATATCTCTCTGGGTTTCAGGTTGGCATCACTTGTGTATGGAGCCATGGAAACAGATTGAGAGAAGCAGTCTACCATAATGGTGTCAAAAGGGATCTGGGTTTCAGTCCTGCTTCCAATCAATTAGTCACATGACCTGCAGGCAAGGTCCTCAACCTCTGACTTCATTTTTCCCATAAGTAAAATGGAGATAAGAATACCTGTGACACCAACTTCTCCCAGGTCCTATGAGGATTAGAAAAGGTAATAAATATAAAATGAATTACAAAAATTACACATGATTAAAATGTTCGTTTTTTTATTAATTTCAGAGCAATTCTTTGTACAAGAAAGAGAAATTAGTTACAAAATGAAATTGTTTTTATTGAGTTTTCAGAAAACCCTGCTATCTTTAACACACACACACACATACATCCTGCATGGGAGAAAACAAAAACCAGAACTCATCTTGATTATATCTAATCCTTGGATTATATTGTCATGTGACACAGGGAACCTAATATTTTAAGTGATTAGAAAATTACCAGTTTCTTAGAAAGGATGCCTTGGAAGTGTACAAGAACCATAAAAGGCAGTCAGGTATGCTGAGAGACAGAGAGAGAGAGAGAGAGAGAGAGAGAGAGAGAGAGAGAG
>NW_027187330.1:7257373-7332003 GCF_028583685.1 Petaurus breviceps papuanus
GGGAGTTGATTGACGGTAGAGAGGGGGGTCGGTGGGCCGGTGTTTTAGAGAGTTTGATGGGGGGGTAGGAGGGAGAGGAGGAGAGGGATGGAGGGGGAGGGGGAGGGAGAGAGGGAGAGGGAGAGGGAGAGGGAGAGAGGGAGAGAGGGAGGGGGGGCAAGGAGAGGAGAGAAAAGGAGAGACACAGTGGTTTGTTTTCACCCCAAATGATCACCCACAAAGGTCCACCTTCAAAGCTCCTCATTTTCCTGCAATGTCACATCAAGATTTTGATCAGTCAGGTAGAGGATGTAGGCCCAGTGGCTCTGACCTCATGCTGTGGTCCCTTTTTAAAGTTTTATTGATTCCTTTTGTTTTCACCCTCAGTTACTTCCTTCTATGTGCATGTCCTTTTCTCTCCCGCCCCCTTGCCCTGTAACAAAGGAAAACAGTTAAGTAAAACTAATTGACGTGGCTACAGTGACTGACAACATATGCAACATTCCACAACAACCATCACCCTTCACTTCTCCAATGCAAAGAGACAAATGCATTTTCAGAGTGGTCATAGGGACAAAGCCAGCTCAATCAATGGATCAATAACAATAGCCAGCACTTTAGGATTTGCAAAGCATTTTAGAGATGTTATTTCAATTAATCCTCACAATCACCCAATAAGGGAAATGCTACTATTTTCTTCATTTTATGAATAAGGAAATTGAGGCCAACAGAAGTTACACAGGGTCACACAGTTTTTGCTGTTCAGTTATTTTTCAGCTGTATACAACTCTTTATGACCCCATTTGGGGTTTCTTGGCAAAGATACCCGGGTGGCTTGCCATTTCCTTCTCCAGTTCATTATACAGATGGGGAAACTGAGGCAAACAGGATTAGGTGACTTTCCCAGGGTCACATAGCTAAGTAAGCATCTAAGGGCAGATTTGAACTTAGGTCTTCCTTACTCCAGGTATAGCTCCCTATCCACTGTGCCACCTAAGCAGTTATTAATAAATTATTAATTTATATTTGTATTAATAAATGCTGGTAGCATTTATTAATAGTATATATGTCAGGCTCCATGCATGGCACTGTGGTATACCAATGCAGGTCAGCACCTTATGTGAAACTCAGAAAGATGCCTAAAGTCCCAAGGGGTCTAGCGACTTTCCCAGAGTCACACAGCCAGTATGTATCAGAGGTAGACCTTGAACCCAGATGTCCCTGGCTCTAAGGTTACCTGCCTGTAACCCCCCCCACCCCAACCAACCCCCATTCCTACCCCACAGCCACCCTCCTATTATACCAAGCAATATTGGGGAGATCACTTAAATTACAGAAACCCACATATGTTAATAGATATGAAATTGATTTGCATAGCACTATAAAGATATAGGAAATTATAATAACAATTGGCATTTTAAGTTTGCAAAATATTATATATATATAATAGATATAATATGTTTAATATAGATAATATATGGTATTGTCTAATATATATATATATAAATCTCAGCTGAGTCCTGGCTTTCAAACCTACTCTGCTCTGCCATATATGACCTGTGTTACCCAGAAGGAGTCATTTAACCTGTAGGCTTCAGTTTCCTCACTGGGCTAAATTCCTTCAAGATTTCTTTCAGTTATTAAGGATGCTGTGAGTCTCTCACCATTAGGAGGTTTTTTTTTTTTTAAATTATCATCCCCATTTTACAAATGAAGAAATTGGTGTTTGGAAAGCTTAAGTGGGTCTCATGGTCACAGAGCTAGAAAGGGTCAGAGGCGGGACTAGAACCAAGCTCTTCATCTGGCTAAACACTGCTTGCCAAATAGATGCTCTGTCCCTATGCACACGGAGAGTAGGTGTGTGTCGTGCTTCTCACACACAGAGAGGATCATGACAGTAACAGCACAGGAGGAAAAGGCAAGAAAAATCAGGAAATGTATTCTGAGTGGAGCTCAGGCCACCCCAGAGTTAGGCTGTGAATAAACACAGATCTGGCTGGAGATAGGCGAAATCATTTATGGATGTATTTATTTTTGCTCAGCACCTTTCTTATTTGGCCACTAGGTGGCAGCAGCACACACAGTCACTCTACAGATGTATTCCTCATTGCTACTGTTATCATTGTTGTCACATTGGCTGTTAGGTGGGATACACTGTTCCTGGTCTGCTGTCCTGTGATCTTTTAGCACCTGACATCCCACCTAAGACCCAGCAAAGCGACCTTTTCTTTAAGAAGTCTTTTCCACACAGCCCCCTCCCAATTTGTCATTTTATTAGAGGGTCCTGGAGTTGGAAGGGACTTCAGAGGCCATTTAGACCAGGGATGGGGAACCTGCGGCATCGAGGCCTTCTAGGTCCTTGGGTATGGCCTTTTGACCAAGTCCAAGTTTCACAGAACAAATGCCTTTACTAAGGAGATTTGTTCTGTTTAGTCTGGATTCAATCAAAGGGCTGCACTAGATTTGAGACCAATCCATTCATTGTACAGATAAGGAAACTGAGGTCCAGGAATGTTAAGTGACTTCCTCAAGTACTAGGTAGTTCCATAATACTAGGAGCCAGAGTCGGGATTTAAATCTAGGTGCCATGACACCAGAGCCAGTCAACCAACCAAATATTTAAGTCAATCAGTCAATTTATAAAGTACTTTGCATCTCCCTGGCAATGTGCTAAGAGGTGAAAATACCTAGAAAAGGCAAAAAACAGTCCCTGTTCTCAATGAGTCTAATGGGGCAGACGTACAAACAACTACCTACAAACAAGTCATACTGAGGAGAAATTAGACAGTCAACAAAGAGAAGACACTAGAATGAAGGAGGATTGGAAAGACATCTTGTAGAAGATGGGATTTCAGCGGGCACTTGTGGGAAGCCAGGGAAGCAGGAAGGCAGAGACAGGAGGCAGAGCGTTCAAGGCTTGGGGCACAGCCAGTGGAAATGTCCAGGGTTGGGAAATGAAGGTTCTTGTTCAAGGAACAACATGGAGGCTGATGTCCCTGGATCAATGACTGCCTGGGGGGGATGAGTGGGGGAGGGGCATGTTATGAAGGGTTTTAGACACCAGAGGGCTCTATCTTTGACCTTGGCAGTGATTAGGAGCCACTGGAATTTAATGAGTGGGGTGGCAGTGACATGGTTCTATCTGTGCTTTAGGAAGATCACTGGGACAGCTGAATGGAGGGTATATTGTAGTGGGGAGAGACTCAAGGCAGGGAGACACACCTCAGGTGATTGCAAAAGCCAGCCCTCTTACCCTTGTACTGTCCTTCCTCAGAGGCAGTGTGGTACACCAGGTATACACCAGCTGTCCAGGATTCAAATCCTGCCTTTAATGTGGACGTGGACACTCCCTTTGCTACTTCCTAGCTAAATTATTTCATCTCTCTAGGCCTCAGTTTCTTCCTCTGTAAAATGGGGGAGGAAGGTAGATTTCATGGCCTTTGAGGTACCTTTCAGCTCCCAACTTATGATCCTATGAGCTCTCAGCCCATTTTATTCATTGGCAAGGACTCTCAATAATCCTTTAAAATGAGGCAGAGATATTTCCAACAGTTCCTGACAGGTTAGGCAATCGACAGCTATAGGATACAGAGTGTGTTTAATTGTGTATGTTGGGGGGGAAAGTAGAGGAGGCTTTTATTTGACTTGAATAGGGAGAAGTCTCCTGCTTGTTGACAACTAAAAGGCACAGTACCAGGTCTGGAGTCAGGAAGACTCAGCTTCCTCAGTTCAAATCTGGCTTCAAAGACTTCCTAGCTGTGTGACCCTGCACAAGTCATTTAACCCTGTTTGCCTCCGTTTCCTCATCTGGAAAATAAGCTGGAGAAGGAAATGGTCAGCCCCTCCAGTATCTTTGCCAAGAAAACCCCAAATGGGGGTCACAGAAAGTCAGACACGACTAAACAGCAACAAAATTGCTTGACGCTTCATAGAATGATAAAAAGAGGATCTGGTGGGTGAGAGAACTTGTCCAAGACAACAACTATTTAGAGGCAGAGCCAGGTCTGAACAATAACTTCTCTTGCCTCGCTTTTCCACTCCCCACTCATCGTACTCAACATTATTTCAGTGAAAAGGAACTTTTGACATTATATATCAACACCTTTATAATAATCATAACTAACATTTATAGAGTATTTACTATGTACTAGGTAAAGTGTTTTACAATGGTCTTGTTTGATCCTTACAACAACTCTGGGAGGTAGGTGCTATTATTACATTATACCCATTTTATAGATGGAGAAAGTTGACAAACAGAGGTTATATACTTGCCTAGAGTCACATGGCCAGTAAATCTCCAAGGTAAGCCTTAAACTCGGGTCTTTCTGACTCCAGGCCCAGCACTCTCCACTGTGCTACCTAGCTGACTGGTTAGGGAATAGAAGAACCAGGGTGAGGATAATGACTGACATTTACATAGCGTCTTAAAGTCCACTTTGCACATGTGACCTCATCTGCACTTCACAATAACCGGGTAAGACAAGTCTTTTTATAATTTTATTATATAGAAAAAGGAGCTATTTAATGTCAAAAGTGGGATTTGAACCCAAGCCTCTTGACTTTTCTCTTTCTGCCACACTGTCTCTCCAGAGGCCCAGAGGCCTGATTCTTAGATAAATGTTTCATTGGAGCTTAGAAAGCAATTTGCTCCACTGAAAAACCATTATCATTCTAGCCTGCAAACAGATTTATAAGACATCTCCTTTGAATTCCCTTCATCCTCCTCATCAAAAGGCCTGTATTAAGCACCTGTCTTTGCACAGCTCTAGGCTAAGGGCTCGTCTGCCCTCTAAAGGCTTAAGGATGAAGTAGATAGTAATCTCTAACCCCTTCAGTTCCCTGGCCTCTCTGTGAGGGAGGCGTGACTAGTTCTCTCATCTCGATTTTGTAGATGGAAAACCTGGGGCCCAGGGAGATTATCCAGGGAATCAACCCAGCTAAGATTCCTGTTTGTCTAACTACCAGAGCAAAGATCACACTTTATTCATCCTAGAAACAATCATTTGGGGTTAGATTAATGTTGAAAGGAATGGGCATTCCTTTTGAGGAAATTTGACAGGCATTTACTGACTCAGGGCCTTGACTTAAAGGGCAGAGCTGACCATGTCACTCCCTTGGTTTCCTTCCAGTGGTTGCCCATGGCTCATACTGACATAAGGTGTAAACTCCTTGAACCCTGCTTGCATCTGGTTCTCTCCTGCCTCACCGCCTTCATCCCAGCTGCTCACCATGCCTGGAATCTGCTCCTTCCTCCCCATGCCTGCTACAAACTTTCTCATCCTCCAAGGCTCAGCTAAAGTGACTTGAAGCCTTGGACAGACAAACCCCTAATCCCCTTCACCTGATTGAATTCTATTTCTCCCTCCTCAGATTTTCCTGGACCATTGTTTTTTCTTTGCTTTTTAATCTTTCTTGTACCATATTTGTGTACATATCTCCTGTCTGCCCCTCCTTCCCCCATTAGAATGATGGCTTATTCAGGACAGAGAACATGGGATCATAGATCAATTTTACTGATCCCTCATTTTACTGATGATGTTATCTTAGGCAGGAAGAGACTTGTCCAAGGTCACACAGGTGTTTTTTGTTTAGTCATTTCAGTCTTGTCTGACTCTTGTTTCATCCTGCCTGACTCTTGTTTCATCCTGCCTGACTCTTTGTGACCCCTTTTGGGGTTTTCTTGGCAAAGATACTGGACTGGTTTGCCATTTCCTTCTCCAGCTCATTTTACAGATGAAGAAACTGAGGCAAATAGGGTAAAGTGACTTGCCCAGGGTCATATATGAGTAACTAATGAGTAATATAGTTGAAATTTTAATCCAGGTCCTAGGATCATATCTGTACAGTTCAGAGGGCATCTAATCCAGCCTCCTAATTCTCCAGATGAGAAACTGAGGCCCAGAGAATAGAAGTTGTGGGGGTACAGTGAATAGAGCCCTAGAGTCAGGAGGACCTGAGTTCAAATCTGGCCTCAGACACTTAACACAAAACTAGTCGTGTGACCTTGGGCAAGTCACTTAACCCCAACTGCCCTCCAAAAAGAAAAAAGAATAGAAGTTATTTTCCCAAGGTCCCATGGGTAGTCAGTAGCAGATAAGGTCCTCTGACTACAAATTCAGTACACTTTGTACTCTACCACATTGCCTCTGGGTTTACTCAGTCATTTTTCATCTTTCTATCCCCAGGGCTGAGAATATGGTAGGTGCTTAAGAAGGGTCTGTTGAATTGAAGCCAACTAAAGCAATATTAATACAAATTCCCCTCCCCTTTAAAATTGCCTGCAGCCATCCTGACAGCATCAGTGCATTTGTTAACAAGGTGTCTGCTGATAAACCCCTGACAGATGGACAGGAGACTAGGGTGTGCTTTTCTTCAGGGCAAACCGCAGTTCATTTTGTTTTCTTTTCAGAAGGCTGGGTGCTGCTCCCACACCAAACTGTCACATTCAGGAGAGCTTTAAAAAATGATTTTTTAAAGGGAAGAGCAAAGATGTGTCTGCACAATCAGAAAGCCCCCTGAACCCAATACCTTGGTCTCTGGAGCTGCGCAATCTCTGTGTATGGAATATAACAAAAGGCAAAGCACAACAACCCAAGTTTGTTTGTATGGCAATCATCTAGAAGGTAGGAAATAGTAAACAGGCCTAAAAGCGGCACCAAAGAAAATAGGCCATAAAGTAGGAGTGGGCTGTGTGAGCCAGAGACACTGACAGCCTTCCCCTCCCATGATCCTGCTCCCCTCTCCAAAAGAAGCAGAGAAGGGTTTGCAAAAGAAGCCTCGAGAAAGCTCTGTGCCCACCTGGGACCTTTCTTTATTGCCTTTTCCTTTGTAGATACCTCCTGTCCTGGATGGGGGTGGAGGGGATGATTTGTGAATGAGCTCCGGAGGGGTGAACACTACTGCTCTGCTCTGCAAAGTACAGACAGAGAATGATTCCAATGAAAGGCAGCCAGGAAGTTAGTAACTCAGCTGGAGTTAGGGCCCACATCTCAATCATTTTGTGGGAGCTTACTTCCAAGGCTGCTGGTCCAATAGAAAAATGCATGCCAGGGGCTGACCTAAGTAACTTACAATTTCCCTAAATTTGGAGCTAATTGAAAAATGATTCCCTCCAATCAGTTTTCAAAATCTGAGCCAAACACAAAAGCTTCAAGAGGCTTGGAAATGTTTATTTTACTTTCTCTGACTTTTTTTTGGTCTTCTTCATCTGGTCTGTCTTATTTAACTGGAAAGTTAAATTCTGGAATTCTAAATGCTCTAAATTCTCTAAATGAGAGTGGGGATATTCATTCCCTCTACTTCTTCCAGTCAATGTGAAGATCACATACACACACTAGCATGTTGCCTTCTTTGTGGTGCCATAGACAACAGTTATGATTCTACGCACTGAATCACACATGGGGAACTAGAAGTCATGTTAGAAATCATCTACTCAACCCCATTTTATGGATGAGGAAACTGAGACTCAGGGAAGTTAAATGACTTGTCCAAGGTCATCCAGGTAGTAAAGAGCAAAGGCAGCATTTGAACTCAGGTCTTCTCACTTCAAATTCAACTCAATTTTCTATATATATATCATAGTATCTGTCATGAATATATTAGAATTGGTATGGACCTCAGAGATTATCCATTCCGGTGGTTACCTATCTTGCCCCTTAACCTTGGTAATTGTTATTCACAAGTAAAATTTCCTGCCTGCAACTTCTATCCATTGCTTCCTTGAAAACTGATAAAAAGTGCTTGGTTGAAAAACAATTACTGGGTAAACCTCTTGGTATAAAAACGCATATAATAAACATAAAGTCCTGCCTCTTTCCTATATGAGCAACTGGTTGTATAAAGGGGAAGAAAATGAACCAATCAGGTCAGAAAATGGACTTTAGCATAAAGAAAAAAGAAGTAATTCAACTTGTGAAAGATTTAAGGTATTGTCTCCTTTACATAGAAAGAGTTTAGCTGCAAAAAGGGAAAGAAAACTTTTGTTTAAGAAAAATACTAAAAAATTTCATTTTAAAAAGAAGCTTTTCAGATGAAATTTGAAGACAGATTTTTATACATGCCAAATATAGAACTCGGACAAAGAAATGATTGAGGTTCATTGTGGACCTTGTTAATTTGCATGTTATTATTTTTAGAATTTAAGAGGTTAAGACTCATGAAATTGTAAATCAAAGAGGATAATTAAATAAGGACTATTAGCTTTACATCTAATACAAAGGTGAATTTCTTGAGTTTTACATTATAAGGGAAAGATGAATCACTGAGCAGCAGAAACCTCTGATTTGAGTCATTGAGTGTGTTGAAGAAATGAGAAGAGGAAAAGTAGAAAAACCAGCTGGAGAGTGCAGAGTTGAGAAAACAGAAGACTTAATAATAAAAAGATTAACTTAATAATAGGGGGAAGGAGTGTCAGCTTCAGCAAATGTGTTGAGTGCTGCTGATTGGCTGGTGAAAGGCTGAAGCTCATTGGAAGAGAATTGAGTTCTAATTACCCATTAGCACCATAAACAGTATGAGAGAAGGCTACTTACTCTCTACTGTCTGCTCCTTCCTTGCCCCTGTTTGAGAGCTTTGGGTTGGGAGATTGGAGAAAGACAGGCTTTGCAGTAGCTTTAAGAAACTAGAATCTGATTGAGCAATCCAGTATCCTGTTGAATGAGTAGCTGACTGGGCTTGTCTGTATTGCCCAGAGAGTCAACCTAAGGAATTTTGTAGTTTCTTAAAGGAGAACTGTTTGTTACTATAATAGGGAAACACTTCCTCATTCCCCTTTTAAGGGGGGTGGGATATGAGTTTTAAAAATCTGTCACTTTTAATTAGATCAAGATCATAAAAGAAGCAGATGTGTCCATCAGGAGAATGGCAAGGACCAAAAGGCGAGCAGTTAGCAAAGAATCAGGTTCATGAGGCACAGGAAAGGAGCAAGACCATCAAGTCCCATGGTCTAGAGTTGTGAGTTGCCCCAAACACAAGGGTTGTCGTCACTCATGAGTCTCTCTGCCAGGTTTCCATAACTTTGTACCGCTCTCCTTCACCTTTGTACATACTAGTTGAAGAGTATGACTCCACACAGGTTTTTGTGTGGACTATGATGCCTGCTATCTATTCCTATAATTGCTTTGTGAATAACTGTGATGATTATAATTGCTTTTGCTGTAGCATTAAGTTTTATGTTAAAGAGCTAATAGTGTCAACATTTGTGACTGACTTTCCTATGTAGACGGGAATCACATCAGTGGGGGCTCAGGAGCTACAGAGGAAGAGTGAAGCCTTTCCTTTTCTTCCTGTCACACATATCAGGATTATCCTGCGGATCCTAGTAGAGTTTGAAATGTAGCTGTGTGGTGGTAGTCTTTTTTTTATGGGAACCTTACAACCTATCAGTGTCAGGACATATAGGTGTGAGTGAGCCAACCCAGAGAAGGAGAGTGGCAGTCATGACATGAGAGGTGCCACCCTGTTGTCCATGGTGGACATGATGTGCCAGGGGATGACTTATAGGGGCTAGTCATGGCAGTTTAAGACCTGTGTATGAATAGAACTGAGCAGCCCTTTCCAAGCAGGCAGTACATACCTCCACAAAGCCAGCTCAGGAGGCAAAGATTCCAGTAACAGGCTACACACATTTCTTTTTAGAAACAGAGAGACTATAGGAGACCCTCCATAGGTAACTAGGCAAATGCCCAATTTTCCTCTGGAGTAGGCAATTCTAGGCTCGTACTTTTTACTATTTAAAAATAAAGGTGATTTCATCTCTTTGGATCTATTTTCATGATCATACAAGGCATCTGGCCAACAGAGGGTCCCAAGAGTATCCAGGACAATCTCCATCTTTAAATTCAACACAACAGTCCCCACCCCCAACCCAATTACCTGCCTCTTCCTGAATCTGTTGGATGCCTAGGACACCAAGGACCTTGGAAACTGGTCTCTTTCTTCATGAAGAATTAAAAGTCTGCATTAATGAGCAAAACAGGCTGGAGCAGGGCTATGATAGAAGCATCTGTCTTTACCACAAATCCCAGTGAACTTCTGTGTTTCTATAACACTGCCCTTCATTCCTTCAAGATAACATGCCTTGTTTCAGAAAACAGGAGCATTGGGGGAGGGGAAAGGACAGTGGGATTTGTAAAATAACTAAATTGGGCACAAGCTGGCTGAGTTCAATGGTGTTAGGCCACATTAAGTGCAAGAAAAATGTTAACCAAGAATTTCTCCCCAGGGATTTCCCTTGTGTTTCTCTGTGGGAATTCAGAACTCCAGACACATTCCTTCTTTGAACAGTATCCATTGTGGTTAAGGGTCCGTCTCTCTTATGTTGATGAACAAACTAGTCTTTGACACAGTCATGTATCTTAAGGTTCCTGCTTTGGGGCTCCGTGCCTTGGTTGACACGCACTGATAACCACTGTGAACATTAAGGGGGCCTCATACTGAGGCTTACATAGGCTAGGTAAAGGGTGGCATTTGAGAGTATAGCTCCTGCCCAGTTTTGAGAACACAGCTGCCCATATATTGTAGTAAACAGCAGGAAGAGGAGGTCTTTTATCCTGAGTTTTCAATCTCTTTAGGTTGGAGGATTATATATTTTGAAAAGAATTCAGACCTTTGGGAAGTGGGGATTCATTTTTCCCAAGTAAAACAATTTGAGGAGAAAAATGGTCCAAGATGCTTCAAAAACATTTCAAAACAATACATGTCCTATCCCAAACTACATGGATGAAATTCTTTTTAATGCCATCAAGTAAATCCCCTCTGTTATGCTGTTTACTCGGGATGGGACTGATGCTAATGTTTTTAGCTAATGATATTACTAAATTGGCTAAATAGAGGCTGCTTCCAAATGAGTCACATGTCTAAAATGAGATCGTTTTTAAAATAAAATATATATGGGAACATATATGTGCATAGTTTCATGCATTTAAAGTTGAAAGGGACATTAGGTGCTATCTAGTCCAACCCTCTCATTTTACATATGACAGAAACTGAGGCTCAAAAAGACTGAGGGATTTGGCCAGAGGTTACACAAGTAAAAAGTGGTGAAGGGATTTAAATCCAAATCTTCTGACTCTAAATTCAATAGTCTTACCATTGCAGTAGACTGCATGTGCTTGAAAAATAATTTTTGCAGTTGATTTAATTCAGTCACGTCTGACTCTTCGTGACCCTATTTGGGGTTTTCT
Organism: Petaurus breviceps papuanus; assembly: GCF_028583685.1. Lineage (NCBI taxonomy): Eukaryota > Metazoa > Chordata > Mammalia > Diprotodontia > Petauridae > Petaurus > Petaurus breviceps. The sequence goes on from NW_027187330.1 coordinate 7,268,536, forward strand.
TGGCAAAGATACCAAAGTGGTTTGCTAGTTCCTTCCATGGCTCATTTTACAGATGAGGAAACTGAGTCAAACAGTGTTAAGTGACTTGCTTAGGGTCACACAGCTAGTAACTAAGACTTGATCTGAACTCATGAAGATGATTCTTTCTGACTCCAGGCCAGGTACTCTATCCACTGTGCCACCTAGCTGCCATGCTGAGAAGAAATTATGTAATAATAATAATATAGTACTTATTCTGTACCAGTTATTATGCTAAGTACTTTTGTAATTATTATCTCCACAACAACCTTGGGCGGTAGATGCTATTATTATCTCCATTTTACAGATGAGGAAACTGAGCTAAGCTGAGGTTAAGTGACTTGCCCAGAGTCACACAGCTGATGTCTGTGGCCACATTTGATCTCAGAGCTTCCTGACTCCGTGTACCCACTGCTCTATCCACTGCACCACCTAGCTACCTTTTATAAAATCACCATGCTGAAAATATCTCATGTAAAAACTTTTTAACCATTTCTTTCCACCCAAATAAAAACACTCCATTAATTCTTATTCATTCTAATTTATTTGTTTTCATAACTTTTGTCATTCTTATTTTTCTATTCTCCCCATGCCATACATTCAGGGCATCATTATTGGTCATAAACACATTCGATCAGTAAGAGTTTACTGTGTGCCAGGCACGGTGCTGAGCACTTGGAATACAAAGATAGGTAAAAGACAGTCACTGCTCTCAATGAGCTTGCAATCCAGTGGAGGAGACAACATGCAGCAACTATGTACAAACAACATGCGCACGTATGCATGTATGTCTATACGAACATATATCGTCTATACATATGTCACAGACATGATCAATTGGAAATGAATAGAATTAAGGTACTAGAATTAAGAGGAATTGGGAAATGCTTCTTGTAGAAGATGGAATTTTAGTTGGGACTTGAAGGAAGCCAGGGAAACCAGGAGGTGGAAATGAGGAGGGAGAGCATTTCAGACATGAGAAACAATCAGGGAAAATGCCTCGAGTACAGAGATGGTGTGTCTTGTGCCAGTAACCAAGAGGAGGCCTGTGTCACTGGATCAAAGATTGGAGGAGGGTGTAAGGAAGGGGGAGTGAGAATGGTATAGGATGTAAGAAGACTGAAAAGATGGGAAGGGCAGTGACCAGGTTATGAGTTGCTTTGAACATCAAATGCAGGATTTAAAATTTTATCCTGGGGTTGACAGGAAGCCACTGGAGTTTAGTGAGTAAGATGCGACAAGGTCAGATGTGTGCCTTAGAAAGATCACCTTGACATCTGAGTGAAGGGAGAGACTAGGGAGGCAGGAGATTTGAGACAAGGAGACCAACCATCAGGCTACTGCAGGAATCTAGGCATGAGGTGATGAGGGCCTGCACCAGGATGGTGACAGTGGAAGAGGAGAGAAGGGGGCATTAATTAGAAATGTCGTGAAAGTAAAATCAACAGGCCTTAGTAACAGAGTGGATATGCAGGGTAAGAGACAGTGGAGAATCAAGGATGACCCCTAGCTTACAAGCCTGGGTGACTGGGAAGATGGCGGTTCCTTTAACAGTAATAGGACAATTTGAAAGGGGATTGTTTGGGGGGGGAAGGCTGAATTTAGCTTTGTTTGAGCTTAAGATGCCTACAGGACATCCATTTCAAGATGTCTAAGAGGCACTTGGAGAGCTGAGACTGGAGGTCAGCAGAGAGCTGGATAGATAGATCTGAGAATCATTGGCAAGCCATATATACCATCTGGATCTTTGTTACAAGTCAGAAAGAGAGAGATGCTTTGGAAAAGCAGACCAATAATGTGCACAAGTTTCTACTGACAAACTATTCTCTTGCCTCATTGTTGTCTAGAAGTGAATGGCTCTTGAAGGCTATGTCTGAAGGTTCTACCAAGATTGACTATGGGTCTACTGGGAGATGGCAAGTTGGGTGTCTAAAGGCCAACTTCACCAATACTGAAGAGGTTTACCACCCAGCTGACCACAAAACGATGAATTTTCTGCCATAGCAACACTGGAAGTTTGTTACTAAGTTATAGAAGGGTTGTGATCATTTTCTGGCATAGTATAGAACCCCCCTAAATGTAATGAGAGCTTCTCAAAGGAGAATGACATGTAAGACCTTCCCAAAAGCCATGTTTGGGGAGGCGTGCTTACTGACATCCACATAAGACTGAGTCAGAGTATGATGGAATTCAGTTGTATTTTAGGAATTTACTGGAAAGGCACATGATTCAGAACTTGTTAAGATGTCTGATGAAAAGTATCAATACGGAACCTAGAAATTCTGTAGAAATACAAGATTATGCCATATAAACCTGTGTTCTGGATTCTGAATTAAAAAATCCAGAAAATATAATTATTTGCTCATTATTCCTACCAAACCTATCAGGCCTCTTGCTTTACATTTTGAAATTAGAGCTTTGAAATTTGATTTTTCCCCTGGTTTCATCTATATTTCCAAAGAAGATGAAAGTTCAGGGTCTGCAACCATCACTATCTTTATCGGCACCATCATTATCATAATCATCTGGTATGTCATGCTAAAAGGTGCTGGGGGCAAGAGTGGGAAGGGGCTTAAAGGGAATAGATCTCACATTCAGTGATCCCTTATTTCAAAGGGCTAATTGGCCCATGAAGAAAGGTATAATCTTATATTCTATATAAGATAAGAATATGCTTCTATCCATCCCGTGGTACATATCTGTAAATATTCCACATCACATCCTGGAAGATCAAAAGGTATATTCTAGTCTTGGTGCTATAACCCATAATTTGCCATTTGGGGAAAATGATAAAAAACTTACCATTAAATCAAGTGAAGTGAGGTTCTAGACTCTAAGGCTCCATGAAAGAAGTTATCTGAATTTTACTATCCTGGGTCAAAGCCCCAATCACCCCACCCTAGTTACAGACCTCTGTAACCCCTGTGGCCAAAATTGATGAGTTGGGTGGGGAATAGTACACCTGCAGAGAGGCAGAAAAGAGAAGGAAGACTCACTCTAAAAGGACTAAAAAAAGAGTCTCAGAGCCAAAGGTGTCATCACCTTCATCAATAAGAAGGTCTTCACTCCTGCCCAATTTCAATTTAGCCAGCTGAGACCGCCCCTTCAGAGACTGCGACAGCTGCTAAGAATCAGCTAGTACAAAGTGGAGATCGCCACAGTATGGTAGTGAATCCCAACATGCTGAGTGTTGAATTTGTGTTTGCCAAATGAGAGAATGAATCAATAAAAGAATGGGAAATCCCACATTAAATCATAAAGGAACCTTATCCTTTCATCGGACTCTACAGACTTGTTATCATTCCAAAAACTTTCACAGAATCTCAGAATCCTGGAGCTCGGAGGAACTTCATAAACTTTCAAATCTCATACCTGAACAAAAATCCCTTCTCTACTCATATGGCAAGAGTTCATCTGGCCACTGTGTGAAGGCCTCTAGTGAGGAAGAACCCACTACCTTCCCAGTCACCCATTTCACTCTTGCTACCTGTTAGGAAGTTCCCTGCCCCATCCCCAACCCCCATCATCAATCACAAATTTTGCTTCTTTGCAGTTTTCACCAGTGAACATAGGTCTGCCCTCTGGGGCTAAGCAAAACAAATTCAGTCTCTCTTCCATATCACACTTCTTCAAATACTCAAAGGATTTTATATATATACACTATGCCCCACCTCAGTCCTTTCTTCCCCAGCTTAAAATCTCCAATCCCTTTAACTGACGCTCATATGGCATGACCCCAAGGTTCTTTACTATGTTCCATCCCTAAACCTGTAAGGGCAGAAAAGTCTCAGGTGTGGTAAAGATTGAATCTAGGTAAGTGTATCCAAAGGAATAGATCAAAGCCAACATGGTGTGATGTCTGAGTCTCAGGACTGTTTTAGGTTGTCAGTGGCATCATGGTAGTTTGACTACTTTTTTTGAAGGGTAGAGAGACTCTGTTGGATGTTCCTATATGTGGCCACATTTGAACAAATCTGTAAACCTTGTAAAAGTTTATGGTTGTCTCATAGGATCTCTCCTCTAGGAGCAGGGACCCAGGAAGGTAGGTTGGAGTAGCAGATCCCAGACAAATAGCATCCTGGGCAGCCAATTTCATGGTAGGAGTGGGAATCAAGCTTACACCAAAACCAGGTTCTGGCAGAAGGTCTGCAAGGAGGGAAAAAGGAACTAAGAAGAGCAATCTGAATGCCTTATGGTTAATATTTAGGACCAAGATTGTACCATATAAACCTTTTTACCTTACACAATGTTACCCTCTTCATATATCATTGCTAGCCAATGCCTCTCTTGACCAGCTTTTGGCCTGGAATGTTTGGTGGTATTTTCAATAATTGGGTGAGCAATGGGTGAAACAGCTGCGACAAATCATAGATGCTCTATCTCATCTGTTTTGGGATCCTCCAGTATTCTCCGACATCTAACTGTAGGCAATTTGCTCTAAGAAACGAATCCAGAATATCAGTAAAATTGTCAGAAATTGGATCTGAGAGGCACACTTACCCTAGTCACTTGAACCAGACCCTTAATAGTTGAACGGTTTCAATAGAGATTTTTTTTCTTTCATACAAACTTGGCAGCTTTCCAAAGAGCTTGAAAGCTGATGCTGTGAAGGCATTATATGGATTTTATTCAGTAATAATAAACTCAAGGAGGGCAATATAATATAAAAAGAGCACTGAGTTTGGAATCCTGAGATCTGCTTTTGAATTCTGACTTTGCCACTTACTGTTTTTTCGGGGGTGACTTCCCCTGTGGGCCTTCTGGTTTTCTTCTCTGTAAAGGGGGGAAGTTGGACTACATGATCAATCATTAAAATCCCCTCCCTGTCTTAATCCTCTGAACCCAAGATTTCCAAAAGAGGCCTTAATGATTCCACAACCCCAAGGCAGTTCCATAGATGTAGAAATCAACCATTGGATCCCCATCAGCTATTTGCTGACCACTTACTACAAGTTAGGCTTTGGAAAAGGCACAGATGCCCCTGCTCTCATGGAACTCACAATCTAATTTAGGAAAGCAAGACATAGAAAGGTCAACTAGTCTTTTTTTAAAACCAGAACTGTAATTTCATTGGTATAAGGAACTGATAATGAGTAAACCCCTTCTTGTAGTACAGGTTGGCATCCTTTTCCCCCCTTCAACTCATAGCCTTAGGTCACAGCCTAGGGGCACTAAGAGGGTAGGTGTCTTGCCTGGGATGGCATAGTCTGTGTGCCAGTGCCAGGACATGAATCCCTGATTCTGAAGCCAGTCCTCTATACCCTACACTCAAGCTGCCTCTCTTAACTAGGAGGGAGGAAGGAAGGAAGGAAGGGAGGAAGGAAGGAAGGAAGGAAGGAAGGAAGGAAGGAAGGAAGGAAGGAAGGAAGGAAGGAAGGAAGGAAGGAAGGAAATAAGCACTTATTTAGCACCCACTATATGCCAGGCACTGTTCTAAGCATTTTATAAATATTATCTCATTTGACCCTCACAACAACCCTAGAACATAGGTTATTATTATCTTCATTTTATCATTTCATTTTACATTTGGGGAAACTGAGGCAAACAGTGACTTGTCTCACACAGCTAATAACTGTCTGAGGCCAGATTTTCTTTAAATGCTAAACAAAGTATTTTATATTTTATCCCAGAAGCAATCAGGAGCCACTGAGGCTTCAAGAGCAGGTTAGTAACATAGGTTTGTGATTTAGGAATATTAATTTGGTGGCTGTGTGGAGGATGAATTAGAGAAAGCAGAGGCTGGATGCAGGGAGTGCTGTTAGGAGGCTTTGCAATAGTCTGGGCAAGAAATAACGAGCGTCTGGTCTGTGAATAAGTAAGTGGAGGAAAAGTGATGGATGTGAGATGTTGTAGAGTGCGATCAGCAAGACTTGACAAGACAAGAATTAGCAACTCCCAACATTATGTCAATAGAGAAGACTGCGTGAGCGGGGGGGCTGGGACAAAGTCCAAAGAAGTCTAATTTTCAAGCATTTGTTCGCTCACCAGTCTGTTCATTATGAATGCTCTGGGTATCATCCATATGCACACTAAAATGGCATGTTATTCATACGTTCATCCATGTACACAGTGCATACAGTCCATAATTACCAGGCTCAGCTCAGAGCTGGGGGGGGGGGGGGACGGCAATGGAGAAGCAGCAGAACTCATTCAGAGCTCAGCATTTTCTTCTGGGTGTCTGATGGATTCTTCTTCTATACAAGCACTCCCCAAGGGTGTTACCATTGCTTCCTCTTCTTATTTCTGTCAATCAGTCAACAAATACTGAATAAGGGCCTACCACGTTCCAGGCATTGTGCTAATTGCTAGGGATAAAACTCATTTCTTAGTTTAATTCAAAAGGAAATAGAGTAGGAACATCATAGGATCGTAGATTTTGAGCTAGAAGTCTCAATTTCCAGATGAGAAACACTAAGGCCTAGAAAGGTAGTGATTTGTCTGTCCCATGGCCAAAGAGGCAGTACATGGGCAAAGGGGGTATTCAAACCCAGGACTTCAGACTCCAAATCCAGTGCCTCTCCCTGGGCCTTGTTTCCAGCCTTGGTCTGCAGGCAATCGCAAAGTTTTCAACCTCTAATTCTTCCTCTGGTCTTCAAACTGGATGAAATTCTTGTCTTCTCTTTATCTGAGTTTGACCCCTGATGTCAATCTTCAGTCCTTCATTTCCTGGCAACCAGATAACTAAGTAAAAGGTGGTTTTCACAGATAACATTCATAGAGACCACTAAGCATTCCTATAGCTCCTGCTTAAATCAGACACTAACTTGATTGTAACATTTATTTGCTTCTACCATTATAATAAGTTCATTGTGGTTATATAAAATAGATATAACACCTGGTTGGTTCCTTGGTGTAACACTGGCTTTAGCTTACTCTCTTCATTATTACTTGTTTCTCTTGTTTGCCTTTCATTCTCGAAAAGGACCAATGACATCAGGAGGGTGATGTCTTGACTTGCAAGTGAATTAGATTTAAGTGAGGCAGGGCTGTGCAAAGTTACTGGCCTCACTCTCTCCTCTAGAGTTATCAGAGTTCAGATATAGATCAAGATGACTGGCGATGGTCCCCACTCATTATAATTATTCTCAAGAGACATGAAATTCACAAATTTAGAGACATCTAATGTTCATACAGACTATTTGTGCCCGCTCAATTATTTGAGGCTTCCAAGCTCATACTGGTCTCATCAGCTATAGCTGGACCTACTGTACATTGACACTGACATCATGATATCATTTTGGACCTCTTCGAGCACAAAGGACAAACAACAATAAAACATCCCTTTATGTCCTCTCTGATACCTCCTTATGAGTTGAAGGTGACAGATCTTATCAATATGGAAAAGTTCGACCATGGCCTAGCAATGGGTAAGTTCCTTCCGTGGATGAAATCACATGAAACAAAGATGTAGCTCAGGACTATAGCTTTCATGCCGCATGCATTCATTTATTTGGCAAGTGTTTGCATGTCCAACTGCAAAGTAGAAAAGAAATAAAGGAGTGGTCCCAGGCTTCAAGGAGTTTACAATCTAGCCAAGCAATGAAGACACATGTATAATGAGTTAGAAAATAAATAAAGGGATGTAGAACCCTATGCTGAACTATGGATGAGACCTTGCCTTGCCTTATCCAGCCTGGCTGGATATCCTAATGCAGGGAAGCTGACTCAACTTTGAACTATTCTTGGATGTTGTATATTCCAAAATACATTTGAACTGTTCAGTGGGGAGTCTGACCCTTTCTAATAGGCTCATTCAAAACCAGCCTGTTCTGTAACTTCCTCTTAGAAAGATAAACGAGTGTTACTACAATGGGAGAGCTATGGATTTTTGCTTTGGAAACGTTAGCCCGGGATGTTAAACAGTCAGTGGCTCTCTCACTGGAGATACTATTTGGGAAGGTCTGAGAGATGCACTCTGGAATTTCTCAGGCCTCATTAAGCATGCTGTGACTAACTGATCTTACTTGGTGTTAAAACTGTTTTTAAATGACTTGGCAGAGAACAAAAGTCAGAATTTTGACTATTCTCTCTGCATTCTTTTTTTTCTAAACAAATATATGTTTTATTGAGGCCTTTTGTTATTTTACATCATAGTCAATTGGGATATACACTCCTTACTGGTATTGAACTTTCCCTTATAACAAATGAACAATTAAGCAAAAAATACCTGATATGTTAACTGAGACATAAAAGCAGAATAGGATGGTGGATAACACACTAGGCTTAGAGTCAGGAGAAATGAATACAAATCCTGCCTTGATCATTTACTAGCTGTATGACCTAGTTCAAATTACCTAATCTCCCAGAGCCTCAGTTTCCCCATCTGTAAAATAATTATAGCACTTCATAGACTTGTGGTGAGGATTAAATGAGCTCATCTATAAGAGATGGTATGGTACAGTAAAAAGACTATTGACTCTGGAATCAGAGAATCTGGGTCTGAATCCTTCCTACCTGTGGGACATCAGACAAATTGGTTTTCTGGTTTTGAATTTTCTCATTTGTAAAATGAGGGGGTTGGTTGGACTTGCTGGCCTCTAAAATCCTTCTGAGCTCTAGATTGAATAATCTATGTGGCACAGACTACTCTGGCCCTCATCACCTAAAGGCCAGGTAGTTATATTTCATTCCTCCCTCAGGGTTCTCTAGTACCCTTGAGAAGTTTTGGGTGCTGTCTAGGCTCTCTCTAATGGCTCTGGCCCCCGCTGACGGTGTTCCACTTAACCACTAACAGTCAGATTAGTTTTTATACAGAACTATTTACTTCAAAAGCTATTATCGAAAACATAAAAACTTACTCCTGAATCCTAGGACTAATCCCCTACCCCCTTTATACCATCTCAGGCTCTGGGGAGAGGAAGAGGATTAGGTTCGAAGCTTAGTTCAGTTCCTATAGAGCACAGTCCCAGTTTCAAGTCCAAACCCTGCTGTGAGGCTCCAGACGCAGGCACTCTGACTTCCATGCCAGGCTGGCTGGCTGCACCATCCCACCTGCAATCCTGGCTCCATGGTCATCATGGTGCGAACTCCTAGTTCCATGCGGATCACTGATGGCACCTAGAAACAGAGAAAGACAAAGAAAAATAGAAACAAACATCCCCAAGTCCATTTCTCTAAGCTGGAGTAGGGGAAGGAAGTCCTTCCCCTCTCACGGATTCAGTTCATGGTCCCCATGATGCAGGTGAACTGTGATCTTTACCCTCTGAATACAGCAAAAAGAATGGAGGAAAAGAGAGCAGCAGAAAAGACTGACCGGCTAGGTCTCTCCAGTTTTAAAGATACAGAGAGCCAATCAAAGGAGGTTAGTTATACCCACTCAAGTGGTAGAGGAAACAGAGGCCTCTTTGGTAGGCAATCTAGACATGCTCCTAAGGCCACTCAGGGGTACCTCCATGTTAGATGAACTAAGCATCGTGCCCAGACAAGCCTGGGTCACACCTCTATAATGCACTCTGCAAAACTTAAAGTGATCTGTGTCCTGATTCTATCACTAACTGGGTGATCTTGGACAAGTGACCTGACTAAGCTGGGCCACAATGCCCTATTCTGTAAGAAGGAGTTGGCCCTGATGACTTCTTAAATACCTTTCAGCCCTCCATCTATCATCTGTTGATCATTATTGAAAGAGGACCTAGACCTGGCCTTGCAGGCACAAACATCTGGGTTCATGCCCCTACTCTGACACACACTGACCATCTGATCCTGAGTAAATCATTTAATCTCTCAGGCAACTCCCTAAGTTGGTAAAGTATAGGGCAGGTGCCAGTCTGCACTGGTAGTGAGTTCTTCACTGGGAGCTCTCTACCAGGGGTTCCATAACTGTTTATTTTCTTAAAAATATTTTAATAACTGTATTTTGACATAATTGATTTCCTTTAAAATCTTATTTATGCATTTAAAACATTCTTTTTTATATTTTTTTTTAAATTTTAGACTCAAACGTCAGAACACAAATACAGAACAGAGAAAAGAAAAAAAATATATTTTTCTGAGAAGGACTGCCAAAGGGAGCCATGCCACAAAAAAACTTTGTTAATGACCCCTGTTCTATGCTGATGAAATTATAGATATGGTTAAAATTTATTATGAAACAGCATTCTTCCCTGGTCTCAGCCCCCCACAAAGGGAGGTATGCTGTATTATCTGTTGCATTATCTGTAACATTCTTGACTCCTCCCAAAAAGAGGGAGGTGTGCTATATTATCTGTACTCTGGGACCAAAAATGCCTATTCCAATTACTCTAAATCTGGCTTCCTTTTAGTATTCTTGACTCCTTCTTTCTTTATAATTCTCCCTCATTTTCATTAACTGAAAATGCTTTGTCAGGATGCTGAGCAAGCAGTCTCTCTTTGCACCTTTCCTCCTGGGGAATTGTGACAGAGCTGAAGATGGACATGAAGCCCACTGGCAGTCCATTAGAAGACTTGGTTCTGCTTAGAGGAGCCTGCATTGGTTTTTTTTTTTTTCTTGTTTATTTTTTTTTCCTTTCTCTGATCCTTCAAACTTAGTGCTTGTGGGTGGGCCCTATCAAAGAGAGAGCCTCGTGGGGCCCTTTTCCAGCTCAGGTTCCACTGTCCATGGAAACTTTACCAAGGGATCCCCACCTTCACCTGTCGCTATCACATCTCTCTCCCTGCACGAGCGGCTTCATTTTCATTTGACAAAAAGGAAGATAAGACAGACTAACCAGCAGCATCTCCAACAGATTGGAAATAAATTAAAGAAATTGAGACCATGGGTCAGGTCCTCTTTGGGGTCTGGGAGCTGATGGGGATTCATTGCCAAGCAAGTCAACTGGCAAGTGTTGTCTCTGCCTGTCATTGTGCTGGGGGTAAGGGGCATTGCAATTAAAAGGCTCACGATAGCTCAGTGAACCAGAGGACTATTTGCTACCATGGGGAGTTGACCTCTGGGAGAATCAGAACCCAGGGTGCTTGCTTCCCCTAACTGCAGAAAGCCTCCAGGAGCTATTGTTTGCTTTGAAGCCGGCCTTTAACGTGGGCGGGCAGAGAACAATGATACCTCCTTTCCCTTCTGCTAACAGCATCTTGGTCTTTTTATGCCCACTTAAGAGTTTACATGCAGAACCAGTCAGCTGCCCTCTGGCTCCATGAGAACAGGCATCTGCTGCTTCCATAAAGCCCCCTCTTGTGGCCTTTCCCCTCCTTCAAAGAGGTGACAATAAGTCCTGGAGATTTAACAGGCGAGGAAGAGCTAGGGACACGCAGGGAGCCCGAGCCGGGGTTGGGGCCCGGGCCCTGCCCAAGCTGAGCAGATAGGGGCGGAATCCCCAAGGCCACAATCTGCTAGTTCTCAAATTGATTAGCAGGGTCTGTTTGTGTTGGGGATGTTTGCAGAGCTTGGCAGGGAGGGAAGCTGGTCTGCATGCACATCTTGGAGGGTTGGTGAGAGTTGGGAAACAAGCAGGGAAAGCTGTCCGGTCGGGCAGACGGGGCTGCCCCCAGCTGCAGCAGGGCGCAGGGTGGGGGTGGGGAGGGGGGGGAGGGAGGGGTGGGGGTGGAGGGAGGGGGTGGCGATGCTCACCCTGGCCATGGGGCCGGAGCGCTTTGCAGAGCCTGCTGGCAGGCACCCCTTGCAATGCTGCCTTTGGACCTGGGCGCCTGCGGACGGTGCTCCAGCGAGAACGCAGCTCTGCCCGGGGGACCAGCGGAGATGACTCTCTGACCCAAGGCTACTCGGCAGGGGCGCTGCACCTCGGCTCGGCCATGGGACTGTGCTGCTGCAAAGACTGGAAGGGACACCTGCGGGAATCCAAAGGTAACTTCCCTTTCCCCCACGTGGCTCTGCGCTGCTTGGGACCTCGGGGCTGCTTGGAATCTCCAGAGCCTGGCTCGGAGCGCAAAGCTCCCCTGCCTCGCTTTCCCCTTTGCTGCTTCCCAGAAAGTTCTTGTGCTTCCTCATTCACCGCATCGCCGTTCTGGGCTTACTCTGGGCAGCTGTTTGGGCTGTCTCAACTTTGGAGCGCACTCTGTGGGGACTGAAAGCCCTCAAGGACTGATTGGTCCCTCTCCCACCCCCCTTCCTCTTATCTAGAGAGATGCGTGAGCCAGGACCAGACTTTGCAGTCTAGACTCAGCACCTGGGACTGGGGAGCCTTGGGTGAAGTCGGGGTTAAAAGGCGAAATCTTTGTTTCCTTATTACTCAAAATCTCGAACCCAGAAGCCCAGCCTCAGTCAGCTCTAAACACATCTATTTCAAGTTATCTGGTTCCTTTTCACTCAAATCCCGGGACCTAGAACCCCAACCTTCCTCACCTCTCCACATACACCTATCTCAAGCTAGCCAAGTCAACACAATTTGAAAAAAAAAAAAAAAAAGGACGGTGGGAGTGGCCTGGAGCCCTTGGTTTGCTGATCCCACTCAATGGAGACTTCATTCATTTTAAAGTGCTTTTGTTTTTGGCTTGATCTGCAAGGGGAAAAGAGAGGGTCATTTATTTTCCTCTCCCCATCTTGTCACAAAATTGGAAGAAGGGATCATGACTCAGAGGTTTCCAAAGTCGTCTTTGAACCAATGAGGGGAGCTCCATCCGAAATACAGCAAGGTTGGATGCCGACCAAAGCCAGTGGAATATGCTTATGATACTGCATTTTATGATTTCCTGTCTATACTCCTTGGCTTTGAATAGTCTGTCCTCGTACAGACATATGGCGAGTCCTACTTAACCCTTGTTCAACAGGGTTTCTGGAGTTCTTTAAGAAAATGATACATTCCCCCCATGTCCTCTTCAGAAACAAAGAAGGCACAACAGCAAACCATGGGGCAGACGTGGTTTTTAATATAAATTGATGCAATGCCCCTCTTTTGTCAGATTTATAAAAAATTATATGCTTAGTCCGAAGTTAAGGGTGGATGGAACCCTGGGTACTTTTGAAAGAAGTCCAGTGTTCAATACCAGTGTCATTGGGAGGGGGGGGGGGGGGGGGGGGGGGGGGGGGAGGTGTGGCGTATCTGAACTTTTTAATGAATAGGGTAGCTTCCAGTGTGGGGATTCTGTTTGTAGATGCAGACTCTCGCCATGCATGCAAATCAGTGATTCTTCCATAAATTGATTGAGTTTTAGAGAATTGCTTGGAGGCAGTGATAGGTGAAACTCATGGCCTTAAAGCTGGTATGTGTTCCAGGAGGACTTGAACCCAGATCTCTGATTTCAAGGTCAGCCTTCTATTCATGATATTGTTCTCATGGGAAACTAATCAGAAGACCTTCCTTATACTTATGCCAACCACCAGTAGTTGGTTTTCAGAAGCACCTGTGGATTTACATTTTAAGCCTTCTGTTATTTTCCCTGGTAGTCACAAGAATTTCCCTAAATGAGTTGTTGGAATTACATTTTCCAATCCATTTGCCTTCTGTGACTGGTAGAAGCTTCCAAAACCATCATTCAAATCCCATCTTTTTTTGTGAACTCAGGTAGGGACAGCACCCTAAGCCTAACATTAAGTGAATGTTCAGTGGGAGGCAAACCATCAAGGTAACTTTGTCAGGGATGTAGCAGATCCCAGCTTCTCCTTTTTAACATCTCAAGTTCATCTGTATGAGCCAGAATCCTGCTCAGAAGTTATAGGCAGGTAGGCCCATGAGAAATTTCACCAGAAAGAAGTCAGACTTTTTAAAAAAGTATTTGAGATTTGAGAAAAGATAGGCAATCCCCTTCCCCCCAAGATAGCAACTGCCCTTATCACCCTTGCATCTGTATCTGGCTGAATTGTTTAGCTTGAAGTTTTCAATGGGAATCATCCTGAAGCAGGCCACCCCGTATTTTGCATGCTGCAAAAAATGACAAGACTGAATCTACAATCAAATTGACAGGGAGGCAGAAAGATATTTTAGTGGCTGTAACCTTAACAGGGCTTAACCCCCCTACCTTTGAAATACAAGCCCGATACTTCATCCACTAGTCTTGTGTTCTTTCATTAACTAAGGGAAACACGGTGGGAGCCCCTGGTATTGTTTCTTTGAAAATCCTCTCAAGGGGGAGGGGTGGGGGAGTATGCTGGCTCAATCACCCTTAATATCACATGCAAAAATACCACTTGAGTAGGTGCCCCATTGGGGAGAAATTGATAGTCAGGATGTAGGATAACAGGAGTCCTCCATTAATCTTAAAGAAGCCAAAGGCTCTGTGAGTAGAGTTGGGTTTGCATGAGAGTGTTATAGGCCCCTAAGCTTGACAAATGCACTTGCTTTGAACTCTTTAGATCCTGCCTTTTGGATCTAATTGTTTCCTTGTGCATGTTTCCAGATGTTTCCATTATGCCTAGAACTGTGTCAGTGAGGTAAAACCTGAATGAAGGAGAACACGAAAATACCAGGCCCCCTCAATTGACCGGGATGTTCTGATAATTGCACCTCCTGCATGAGGGGCCTACCAGGTAGGGTAATAGACTTTTGGTTAGGAAGAGCTAGGTTCAGATACTGCTTTCGATAATTAGTAGCTGTGTAACCTCAGGCAAATCATTTGACCTCTGTGCCCCTCGGTTGTCTTCCCCGGTAAAATGAGGGCTTTGGACCTGAGGGCCTCTAAGGCCTCTGCCATCTGGAAATCTATGATCCCATGAACTATGATCCTGTTTTAGGCTTTGAACAGTATCTGCCATCTCAGGAGTGAATGAAAAAATTATCCCTAGGGAATAAAGAAAAGTAGCTGTCACAAAGCCCATGGACTTTATTCATTCAGAAAGGCAGGTACCAACCCTTGGTCACTGTCTGTTAGCTATATATATAATTAAAGTTATAGGACCATGAGGCTAAAGCTAAAGGACCTCTGAGGACATTTAATCTATCCTCTGTTATTGTTGTTGTTGAGTTGTGTATAACTCTTCATGACCCCATTTGGAGTTTTCGTGGCAAAGATCTTGGAGTGGTTCACCATTTCCTTCTCCCAGCTCATTTTACAAATGAGGAAATTGAGGCTAACAATGACTTGCCTGGGGTCAAACAGCTAATAAGTGTATGAGGCTGGATTTGAACTCAGATCTTGCTGACTCCAGCCCCGGAACTCTATCCACTGCCCAGTCTAGCTGCCCATGACCCCTCATTTTACAGATAAGGAAACTGAGGGCTAGAACGTTCCCCCTGACAACCACTGGTTCTTCCCCAAGCTATATCAGCTGGTATATCTTATATGGTTGTAGTTGGGGAAGAGGGAGAAGGAGGGTAGGCAGGAGGAACTGAGCTACTCTTATGGCAAGACCTGATTTTGAATTCTGCTTTGTTTTTAGTCTCCCTATCTGTAAAAGGGGACTAATAGCATCTATCTCACAGGATAGTAATGAGGGCCAATTGAGATGGTGAATATCAAGCACTTTGTATGCCTTCCAGTGCTATACATAAACGCTAGCTATTATGTTATGTTATTCTATGCGAGGCACTGCAAAAACCAGTCCCTGCCCTCAAGAAGCTTACATTCTATCAAGGGAGAGGATTTATAGATATATAGAATAAATATAATAATACTAATAGCATTTCTAGAACAGTGCAAAATTCTCGACGTGTCTTATTTGTTGCTCATTACAACCCTGTGAGGTAGGTGCTGTTTTCATCTTGTAATTACAGATGAAGAAACTGAGGCTAAGAAAGGTAAATGCACTTGTCCAGAGTCATAAAGATAGTAAATATCTGAGACAAGATTCAAACTCAGGTCATTCTGACTCCAGGAGCAGTGAAGATAGCTCTCCACTGTTCTATCTAGCTGCCATAAGGTAATTTGGAAAAGAAGGAGAGTGACAGTTATGAGAAGGGGAACTGGAAAGGCTTTGCATACTAGGTGGTACTCCAGCTGAGTCTTAAAGGAAATAAAGGCTTCTGTGAGGTGAAGGCAGCTAGATGAATTCAAATTCATCCTCAGATGCTTACTAGCTGTGTGACCCTGGGAAAGTCACTTACCCTGTGCCTGTATCAATTTCTTCAACCCTAAAAGAAAGATAGTAATAGTACCCACCTCCCAGGGTTGTTGTGCAGACCAAATGAAATAATATTTGTAAAATACTTAGCATAATGCCTGACTCATACTAGGTGGTTGATAAGTGCTTATTTTCTTGTTTTTTTCCTTCCTTTCTTCAGAGCAAGGCAGATACCAGTGCAAATGTGCAGAGATGGGAGGGGTACCATGTGTGAGAGATAGCAACTGGCCGGCTAGGCTAGACTATTGAGTGAGGGGAAAGCATTAAAGTATAATGAGGCTGGAACGCTAGCTTACCGCCATGTTGGAAAAGTCTTTGAGAGCCCATTGGAAGAGAGTATATTTTATCTTCAGTGTAATAGGGGTTCTTCATGGGTACCAGTGCAGTACTCAAACCATCTCTCCATTGTCCCTCTCTCTGGCTATGGTACTGGACCACTTTCTCTTCCATTCACTCACTCACTCAGGTGCTGTTGGAAGATCACTTTGTTGGTTAGTAGAGGATGTATTGGAGAAGGGAGAGGCTGGAGGTAGGGAGTCCAACTGGGAGACTGGAACTTTATTTTCTGGATTCTCTTCTATCAGTTCTAATATGTAAATCATTGCTCATTCATTCATTCATTCATTCAATAAGGACTTACCAATGTGCCTCCTATATGGAAAAAACCTCAAGCACCTTAAATTCCATTTTAGCAATAGGCTATCACCTCTTTCTGCTCCTTTGTAGAAGAAATGCACATGAATGAAAATAGTTAGAATAGACAATTCTCCAGCCTTTGAGTGAATACAAAATGCTTTCTACCCATTCTCTCCCACAGTAATCTTGTAAGATTAGTAGGGAAAGTACTATAATCCTCAATATATAAATTAAGAAACTGAGGCATGAAGTTTAATGATTTGTTCATGATCACCCAAGAGCCTAAAATGATAGAAGGAAGCAAGGAAGCAGTCAGATACCGTATGCTTGTCAGACATTGAGCTAATCAATTAACAAATATCATTTCATTTGAGATTCACCACAACCCTGGGAGGCAGGTGCTATTATTAGCCCCATTTTTATACTTGGAGAAACTGAGGCAGGATAGATTAAATGACTTGCCGGGGTCAGACCCAGCTCGTAAGTGTTGGAGGCCAGAGCCTAACTCTGGTTTTCCTGACTCTAGGCCCAGTGTTCTCTCCACTGTGTCTCCTGGCTGGCTGCCTCTGAGGAGGCAGAGGAAAAATACTCTTAAAGAAATTAAAACCTTTTTATTCGCAGCTCCATGATTATACAATGAGACAGCAGAACCCACACTCCTTGGGGAAGATAAGAGAGATGCTCCTGTGGTTTGAAGGCAAGTGAGGAAGCCATAGAAAGGCTAAGCAGAAAGTGAGTGTGGGAGAAGAGCCTAGTCCTATTGCTAACATTGATGTTTATAGAAGTCTTCAACGGCACCTCATCTTGCAATAACTGAAGAGATTGAAGCTGAATCCAGTAAACAGTTGGGGACAACTGGTGACCAATAAAACAAACAGACTCAGTCTGATGAATTTTGGAAATAATGTCTAATGTTTTTTAATGAAATTTTTATAAAATTTGAACTCAAATATTCCTGTGGGCAGCCAGACCTAAGCCAAGCCATCAGAGCTTTGCCCAAGGGCACTAGAATTGGTTTTCGATTTTGTTTTGTGTTGTTTTGGGTAGGCAGGGTGTTAATAGCATCCACATTATTTTAATAGCATTAGAAAAACTGAGCTGAACACATATATTTAACGAGAATCATTAGTTAAAATAAGAAACCAGGAGGTGTTTCTCCTCCCGGCCCTCGGCCAGCACTCCTCAGCTGAGACCCAGCCTGTTCCATCTACCAGAAGAGGTCTTCCCAGGAATAGCCGGGGTCTTGGTCTTTCCCCCACAAGGGAGGTGCCCCATCTCTCTGTCTCTGCCTCTCTCTCATGCATACACATATGCATACACACCAAATTTGCCTTAACTGATTGATTTGAGGATATACTTCATGTTGCTTGAATCAAATATGTTTTGTATTGTTTATTCTTGATACAAAAGTTGCCTGCACCAACTCTGTCACTGGGAGAAAATGTACATAATAGGATGGAATACATCCCATTTGAGTGGCCCAAATAAAGTGCTATATTCCCCAACATCTAGCACAGATGATGCCAGGTAGCATGTGTCTTAGGTGGT
Organism: Petaurus breviceps papuanus; assembly: GCF_028583685.1. Lineage (NCBI taxonomy): Eukaryota > Metazoa > Chordata > Mammalia > Diprotodontia > Petauridae > Petaurus > Petaurus breviceps. Next base: position 7,286,666 of record NW_027187330.1, read on the forward strand.
AGGCAGCATTTTTTTGGTATTTTGTTTTTAGAAGAAAAAACAAGCTCATATCAAGAATTGAGTGTTTTTCTCTTATAATAGGAAAGAATGTTTTAGAGGGACTATGTAGAATTAAAAAGATCTTCTTGCTTTTTGGACACACCATGGATGCTTTTCAACATGGGCAGGGTCTTAAAAATAACCCGTCTCTTCTTTCTAAGGCCACACTACTCTATAGGGAGCAGTGGTGAGCCTGAGGCCCCCATGAAATCTTCAATCATCAAAGACAGATGTAAGCATTTTCTCACTAGACTGGACTTAATGAGGTCAGGAAAGTGGACTAATATGTTTTAGAAAGACTTGTGGCAAGTAAACACAGAGTCATAAAATGTTAGGCCTATGAAGGTTGAAATACAAAGATATTTAGACTTAACCCTCATTTCATCAGAAAATCCAACTAACTGGAACACCCTTCCTCCATCTCCACCCCTATGCTGTACCATTTCTGACTAGTCAAACTTTTATTGTACAATGGCCGTGTAGAAACTGATGTAGCTTGGGAAATACCCAGGCTCATTAGTGAACAGTACTATGAAGCTTAAAAATAGCATTTCCCACTTATATTTTCTTTGTCCTGAAAATTCCAGAGAGGTTCACTATACAGAAAATAGACCAATGAGGTTCAGGGGAAAGCCATCACCCCTACCAGAGACCCAGAAGCCATGACCCTCTTTTGAGATCTGCACAACCTCAGTTTCTATTCTCCACTTTTCCCACGCTTCCTTACTTCCTGTTCTCAGCTGAGTGGAGTAGGAAGGGGTATTTCCAATGATGCTTCTGGGCAAAGGGCAATGATCCCATATAGTCTAAATAGGGAGTATGTTTGCTAAAATAATTGCCTTTGTAGCCCTGAATCCCACTAACAATGATCATCATAATAATATCTTGTATGTAGGAGTTCATTGGATCATGGATTTGTTGCTGGAAGACCATTTAGTTGATGGCTTCTTGACCTTTCTTATGTATTATGAACCCTTTTGGCAGCAATCTCAGGATAGTATTTTTCAAAGCAAAAAGTAAAATACATAGGATTAGAAAGGAAACCAATTCAATTGAAATACAATCCTCAATATATTTTTTAAAACAAGTTTATGGGCTCCAGGTTAAGAACCCATGATAGTTCAAGTCTTCATTTTATAGATCGGGAAACTGAAGCATAGCGGAGTTAAAGGACCAGCCAAAGGTTAAGTGTTCACGATGGAATTCAAACCCAGGGCTTTCTGACTCCTTATCCACTAGGCTGTATTATATAATTTGATCTTCACACCAATGCTGTGAGGTAGATAGCACCACTTTCCAGATGAGAACAGAGAGACTAATTACTTATCTGAGGCCATTTGAGGACAGAGGACGTATAGTGGCATCAGTTGAAGCCAGGCAACAAAGTCCTGGCTTCTTCTTAAAGGACTTTTCTTGTAGTTTTGTAATTCACTTTTAGACTATGCTAATGTGCAATTCTATTAAATTCCACAAGCAGTTGTTAAGTGCCTACTATGTAGAAGTCAATCATTAAACATTAAGCCATACTCTGTGCCAGCATCATGCTAAATAGTAGAAATACAGAGACAAAAATCAAATAGTCCCTGCCCTCAAGGAGATTATAGTCTACAGTGGAGGTACAATAAATATAAAATTAGTAAATACAAAGTACCTCAGATTTCAAGAAGAGGAGCAGAGAGCTGTTCTCCCAACTATTCTGATATTCAAAACAAGTTTTCAAAAATTCAGGCGAGTCATTTAATTTAATTAAATTAATTTAATCATCTATTTAAGTGATTCAAGGATGTACTTCTCTCTGCTTTGACTATAATAAACAGTTAAAGGGATTTGTAACTCAGCACGGCCTGACTTAGTGTTGGGGTAGAATTCTTTTGGTTTTCATAAACCAAGCTTCACCATGTTGGTGCATCAGCTATGGACAGAGTTTATTATTCTGCCTTAAGAAAAGTCAGAGGTGGGGACTGGGTCCTGGGGCAAACAGCTGCCCATTCCTCTTGGTTAACGGAATTCATAGCTACTCCCCTGCCTGTCTCTAAGCAGGTCTGGCAGTAGGAATTTTCATACTTGGAATAAGTACCATAATCGTGTGTTGTGCTATCATTAAAGGGGAGGTAGGAAACAACTTATGGCGATAATTCTTGGGACGTCCATAGAAGGCCAACAACGAAGAGTGAGGAAGATGAATAGAGATAGGAAAACCTCTCCCCACTTGAGTAGCTGGTATTCTTTTTAACAATTCACACCATTTTCTATGCTATGTTGTTTCCATACTGCAGAAGGACTGGAGTGCCTGCGGTAAAATCCTAGTCTCCTTTGCCTAGTTATGGCTCTGCCTCTGAGCTCCCTTTCAGGCTTGTGAGTGATCTGAGATTTCTTCAAGGTACTAAGAGAATATATAAATCCATGTTGGGCCAAAGCACAAAACCGATACCTCTGCCTCTGGTTTGTGGGGAGTGGCATTTTTTTCCTGAGATGGTTTAAATGACAGCCAGAGAGGGCCAGGATTCAAAGTCAGAGGACACAGGCTCAAACTTCAGCTCCCCTAAGTCTTGATTTCTTTGAGCCCCCAGTATTCAAATCTATAAAATAGGGACGATGTTTGCATTAACATTTCCAAAGGATTCTTTTGAGGAAAGTGCTTTGCAAATGTGAGTTGTTAAGAATATATGAGATTCTGGAATGCTAATCCTTATATGATTAATTACAAGGGGACTTTGTATTAATTACAAGTGTTTATATTAATTAGACATTTTTGTATTAATTACAAGTGGACCATTATTCAATAATCTCAGCTCCCTAGTTACTCAGTATTCTAATATCTCAAGTTGGCTGGGTAATAATACTAATGATGACTGATAATTAAATGGTGCTTTTCAATTTTTGAAAATGCCTTACACACATGAATTCATTTTAACCTCACAAAAGAACCTGGGAGGTAGATGCTTCAGTTTTACTCTCCACATTAGGAGCTTTAGAGATTTAGTTACTAACTTGGAAACAAAGCTAGTACTATGTCAGAGAGAGAGCTGAATGGAAGTTTCTAGAAGGCCAGAGTCAATCTTCCTACCAAGATGGTCTCTTATCCTGCTAATTTACATAAAATTTCCATTGATCTAGGCACAGTTTGAAGGTCTAGTTCAAGGGTGGGGAACCTGTGGTCTTAAGGTCACATGTGGCCCTCTAGGTCCTTCTGTGAAGTTTGGATGCAATCAAAGGGTCTCAGCTGAGGAACTAAAGAGCCACGTGTCATCTCAAGGCTGCAGGTTCCCCCACCCCTGGCTCTAGTCTTAAGCATGAATTTAATGTTGGTTTGTAGTGACCTTGACCTTGATTTCTTCCTCTAACTGGTCTGAGTAGCACCTCATTCTAGTTTAAAAAAACTGCCTTTTTCTAAAAAACAATATAAAACATTTCAGCATCCATCTGCCACTGGATCATCAGGAGAGTGAGGAGAAACCCAGAGAGAAATATGGAATCTCAGAGCAGAAAGCAACTTTGGGGGCATAAGCAGGTGGGTCGCTGTGTGCTAGCCAAGGAAGAAAAGCATGAGGCATGCAACATGGACCGATGGGATGAAAGCTGGACTCAGCAGCAGGGTACCTGGGCTCAGATCCCAGCTCTTTTGCTCTCGGTAACCCTTGTGATTTTGGCCAAGTCCTTGCCTCCTCTTCCTCGTCTTTAAAATAAGTGGTTTGAGCCAGACGCCTTCCTAGATCCTTTCCAACTCCCACGTCACTATCTCTGTGATTTCTCCTAACTCTAAACTTATACTCCTGGGAGTCTATATGCATTTTAATTCTTAGGGATATTTCATTTAGAAGTTGAGTCCTGATGGCTCCAATTCCCCAGTGGAAGTCTCCTCCAATTAGCCCATGCTCTGGGAAAAGCAGACTCATGAGACACTCCCTGGAGGGTTAGATGGCTGCCCCAGAAGAAATAGTGAAGAAATAAAGTTGCCTCTGTCACCCTGTCCCTTCCTTCTCACTCCCTGCTCCTCCAGAAGTTTGGAAAGGCCCTGTCTGCAGGGGCCCTGCTCAGGCTCGGATTTGGAGAAGCCTCTGAATGCCCTTCTGCTGCTACCCTCCTTACTAGTCCCCTCTCTGTACAAGAAACAGATCAAAGACTGGTCTGTGATTGTTGATGATGTGAAGGAAATCCCTACTTGAGGTCAGGGTTGGCCTAGATTATTTCCAGTGCTGGGTGTGCCTTTGAACTCTGGAGTTCTGAGATTTAGCATGACCAGCTGATATCAGGCAGCATACACTTGAGAAGGACCGAGTTTCAGAACCTTGAATGCCGGAGGCTAATTTCCAAGAACTGTTTGGGGGTCAGACTTCAGTCACCACCTAGTGTTGTCAGTAAATCCCATTAAATTAGAACCACTATCTGTTATTTACCTATGGTAGTAGATAAGGGATAAGAGTCATGGTGTGTGTGGGGGGGGGGGGGGGAAGGGGAAGGGGAGGGATGCCTTCCATGAAAGAATGGGATAATACTGCCCCTGAAGCAGTGAACATGTCGGTGTAGGAGCTAGGGAGGGAGGGCTTTGGTATAATGTTTTATACACTTCCTTTTAGTTTTGATTGGATCATTTTTTAAAAGCATAATCTTGAGGTTGTCTGTACAGTGGTAGTAACAGCTGTCTGGAAGTTCTATCCAGGAATTTAAACCAAAACAAACATTAACCTTTGTCCTTGTTCATGCTAAGCTTTGGTAATATAAATAGGGTAAGAAAGTAACATCAATCTTTTGGGGTCTGGTGAGCACTCATATTTTCCTGGCCTCTCTCGCTTTAACTAAAATTGATGGGCTGCTGTGTAGAAAGAGGCAATCTTTGATTGGCCTCCTGAATAATAGGTTCTCTGGAAAGTAGAGAATCCTGGGTCCACTCAAGAGTCTATCTGAACCTATTCACGATGAATCAGACTTAACAATAGGCTTGGCATGTCAGAACTGGCTCTTTGAAAACTGTAGTGAGTAACCCCAAGTCTGACTTTCATATGTGAACTAAGCAAAAGGGGAGGGGGGCTCAAAATACTTCGTTTAAACTCATAGATGAATGAATGGAGAAACATTTGAACCCAGCATACCAAGCATTGTGCTAAGTTCTAGAAAACAAAGAGAAGTTTCTAATCTCACAAAACTAATTAGGAGGCAAGAGGGAACAAAACCCACATAATGGCATTAAATTGCAGGATGGAGAAAAAAACCCAGAGATTCCTGGAGTAGATTAACAGGTTCGATGTCAGTCCCTGTGGTTCTGGAGAGCATAACTACAGGGTAAGTGGCCTAGAAGGCTTCAGGACATGTGATAAGGCCTGGTGGTCTCCCATTCACTGGAAGGATTGTATCTGGTGACCCAACTCAACCAAACAGCTGCGTTCCTATTCCCATCTAGACGTCCTTATGAGGTCAGAGTGGTCCAGGGTCAGGACCACTGAAGCTCTTAAATCCAATCCTCTTAATGAAGCCCAGACAGGGTACATGATTTGTTCAAGGTCTCAGGTTAAAAGGCATTACAAATGAGATTTGAATCTAGGGCCTTGGACTCCCTGGTTAAGGGAGTCACACACCCTACCTGTTTACATTGCCTTTGTTCCCTGTTCTGTCTTTCAGGCATCATACCATCATAAGAAATCATCCTCAAAATCTATTCATGTCTGCAGTTTAACCATTCCCACCTATAGGTGGCCATTTTGACTGGTCCTTGCCCTCGACAGCCTTATAGTCTGAGTACACTGATGCGAATGAATATAGAGTACATACAGGAGACAGGATAAAAATAGAAGCAGCAGTGATGCCATAGTGAACAGAGCACCAGGCCTGGAGTCAGGAAGACTTGAGTCTTGTACTCTTCCTAACTGTGTGACCCTGGGCAAGTCACTTAACCCTGTTTGCCTCAGTTGCCTCATCTGTCAAATGAACTAGAGAAGGAAAAGGCAAAACACTCCAATATCTTTACCAAGAAAACACCAAATGGTGTTTTGTATTTGGTATATTTGTGTCCAAAGAGCCAGACACAACTGAAATGACTAAGAACAAGATTATCTCTACCTATATTGGTGTTGTCTAAACTATGCCTCTCCATATCAGCGTACTCGGCATTTAATAGAAAGTTAATAATATAATTTTATTTGCTATATTATACTGCATCCCTTGATTCCCCCATTACCCAAAGGATGAGCAGCCATTTCCCCTCAGACTGACATAGCACTTAGTTTTGCCCCTTTCTAAAAGCATTTAAGATGTCTGTGTGACTTTAGGTTGGTAATTGCACTTGGAATCAGAAAGACCTGGCTTGAAATCCTTCCTCTGGCATTACTTGCTATGTGATTATGGGTAACTCTCTTGTGTCCTGTGTGCTCTGTGCTTTCCTTATCTGCAGAATGAGGAATTCATGGGATCATAGGTTTTGAGCTGGAAGGGACCTCGTGAAGTCTAAACCCTTTGCCTCTGAAGGTGGGGAGAATGAGGACCAGAGACAGACACTAATATCTTTACTATCTACCTCATGAGATTGGTCCCAGGGCTCAGATGAGATGAAAACGTGCATCAGCTGCTTTGCAGACCTCTGTGTGACATGTTATTTTTGTATTATGGAAATCTGCGTACGTCTTATAGGATCATAGGGTCAGAGTTGGAAGATACCTTAGTGGTCATCGAGTCCAGCCCTTTCATTCTTTAGCTGAGGATACCGAGTCTGAGATCAGGGTAGTGACTTGCTGAAGGTCCCCAAACTACTAAGTGTCTGAGGTGGGATCTGAACTCAGGCTTCCCTAACTCAAGTCCACAGTGACATCTACTCTGCCACAGCATCTCCTCTCCTGCCTTCCAGACTGTAAGCTCCGCATAGGCAATGCCCACACCTTACCTAAAATTCCTGTCTCCCTCATTGCCTAGCTTAGTGCTCTCCACTTAGTAGTTGGATTTTGGGGTCATAGACCTCTAGCTGAAAGGAGCCTTTCAGATCACCGAGTCCCACCCCCTCATTTAGCAGATGAAAGACCTATGACTTAAACAGGGGATGGAAATTTGCCTAAGTGAGCAGAACCAGAATTCAAACTTAGATCCTCTCATTCTAAATCCAGAAACAAGTACTGTTCAGACAGCAGAACTCAAATTTGTACTCCGGCACTCAGATCCCAAACCTAGGGGCCTCATGGTGCAGACAGAATGGCCGTATACCTGTGAAAGGTGCTGGAAGCATTCATTGGCTGTTAGAGATAAGGGAACTCCTATGGAGGACAAGGCTAGTTTCTATAAATATATATGTCACGGTGGAGAAGCCTTATACAAGACACTGCCCACACTTCTTTGCTAGGCTATTTTGGGCCCAATTGGTATGAGAAAAGAGCTGAATTTCGCATTTTAATACTAAAAAGAAAAAAAAATTCTCCTATTTTTATCATATAAGTCAGTCATTTCGAAGCCCTGGTTCTAACCACAGTCAAGGATGCTTCCAATTAGCAATATTCTCAAAACAAAATGACTTTGAACTTGACTTGCTGACTTGCACAAGCACACAGTACATCAGGGTGAAGGGACCAGGGATTGTATAATTATGCCCAAAAAAGAGCCCATAGCAGGGTGCTCTATCTCCAGAATAATTAGAAAACATAGTCAGATTTCATATTAGTAATGATTGACATTTATAAGACATTTTAAAGTTGGCCAACTGCTTTTTTACATTTACAGTGTATTCCAAAAGCCTTGGTACAGTTTTAAGCTACTAAAGCTTGGGATACCCCGTGTTTTGTTTTTATTAATTTGCTTCTTACAACCACTTAGTGAGATAAGGGATCTCATTATCCCCATTTTACAGATGAGGAGACTAAGACACAAGTAGTCTATGATATGAATTAAGACCCAGTCAGCTCCTGGCTCCAAGCCTAGTTCTTTTTCTGCTCTGTGGTGGTGTCTCTTTGGGCCTCTACAACCCAAAGTAACCCTTTCCTTCTTCAGCACAAGACTTTATCTGAGGCACAGTTGTGAGGAAGAAGGCCTTGAGAAGCCAAATATGTTTAGGAAGTCCATGGTTTCACAAATGCCAGGTGGCCAAACCCAACTTTCAGCCTCTTGCAGGCCAAATATTATATCTGCCACTCACAGGGCATTTGAAAAAATCACTTTTTTTCCTTTCTGGTTTGATGAGTGTGACTGGTTAATTATTTGAGGTCAAAGCTCAAACAGCCACTGCAAACAGACCCCACTGTTTCTTTGGCTCAAGAGCTAGGGATCAAGGATATCTTTATCTTGCTGGGTCAAGCAACCCTTTGCTGAGAAAACAACAAAATAAGAGAAATAAATGAAGCCCTGAACTGACCAAACATTCCCAGACCCTGCTGTCCCAGGAGAAATGGGTATACTCAGGTAGAAAGACAGAAATTAAAAGTCAGGCTGAAATACAAATAGTCACTTATTCCCAGTAAAACGGAAAGAAAGCTGGATTTGAGATCAGAGTTTCTGGGTTGGTTCCAATTCCTGCTATTTATTTTCTGTGGGAAAGTCACTTAAACTCTCTTGGCCTTGACTTTCTGTCATCAGTATAAAGAGGGGACTGGACTATACCCTTGTGGTCCGTCCTAGTTCTAATTCTATGGTTCTGTGATTATGATCCTTTAAAGCAAGAGTTCTGGCCATTTTTTGTGTGTGTCATAGACCCCTTTTGGAGTCTGGTAAAGCCAATTGGCCCCTCCTTGGAATAATGTTTTTAAATGTATAAAATGAAATATATAGGATTACAAGGGAAACTAGTTATATTGAAATAAAGATATAAATGTTTTCCCATCCAAATTCATAGACCCCTCCCTGAAATTTGTCCATAGACTTCTCAGGTGAAAAATCTCTGCTATGGAATATGACTAACTAATTTTGTTTTTGTCATTAACCTCCTGGGAGATTTCCCTGTGTGTACAACATGAGGGAAAGTTTAGGAAGGTGATGGTAAAAGAGTACCCACGAACATTGGCATTTATTTTAACTTTATATAAAAAAGCATCAGTCAACAAAAATGTGTCAGACACTTGGATAGGGTCTGGGGGTTACAAAGACAAGAATAAAAAAGTTCTTGCCCTCAGGATCTTACAGTCCACATATAAGGCATATGCCAAATGGATACAAGGTATTGGCAGGGAGGTCAGGGAAGGCATTGCAGGAGAATGGAGCACTGGAGGATGGAGGGGGGTTAGGGAGGGTTTCATAGAGGAGGTGGTATTTGAACTAAGGTTGAGTGTATAGGGAATGGCATTTGAGACAGTCTGCAGGTAGGCCTGGAGATGGGAAATTAGCTGGTGCATATGAAGGCCAACAAGGAGACCAGTTTGTCTTGACCACAGCAGTCATGAAAGTGGCTAGTGTATATGTGGAAAGACTTCTGACCTGCTGCTGTCGGAAAAGGACTTTTGAGAGCAGAGAGCACACAGAAGCCTTGTGAGTGTATTCCATCCCTTTGTGGATCCAGTTATAACAGTTGATGGACCACTGGACTTGAGTTCAGAAAATCCGAGTTCAAGTCCCACCTAGTCATCAGTTCTTGTCCTGGTCCTGTCACTATCCAACTCCATGTCTTTGAATGACTTGCTTTCCCTCTACGGGCCTCAATTTTTTCTCTTCACATTGGGCTAAGTGATCTCTCCTGTCTTGTCCTTCTCTAAGGAATGGAATGATCTGATGACCCCTTCTAGCTTATGAACATGCTATGATTCTTTGAAGATCCTCAGCATGGTTTGTACTCAAAGAGGTTATTGGAAATAAAAAAAAATGAGGTGGTTAATAGCTATGGTGCAAAGGGAATGTTGAGAGATTACAAAGCAGCCTCACAGTCGGTCTAGAGATGTGTTTTGTCCATAGGGCAACTGAGAAATCTGCCTCCCTCTGAGAGGGGGGGGGTTGAGGACATATGGTCACTGGAGCTGAATCTGTCATATTTAGACTCAGCAGTTTGATGGTCCCTGACAACCTTTCCCACCCCCACCCCCATGGCAAACATGGGTTCTGTGGCCCAGAGATGACCTGGCTTTATTGGTGGTTCTGGTTAATCTGTACACAGCTAGAGTCAACACCTGAAGGCTCCACAAAGCACTAATCACCTTTTAGTGGAGCCAGCCAGTAGAGGGACAGTAAAGGGCTGATGTCTGGGTCAGGCCAGTGGGTCAGTGGATAGTCTATTAGGAAGAGCCACACGTTGCATGGAAACCACCAGCACTCTGATTGAATCTGATCGCTGAACACAGAGAATCATTCTGGTCTCTAAGCATTCTTGCCTTTAGTTATTTCTCAGTCATTAGTGTAATTGTGTTTCCTTAAAGACTTCCAGGCACTACTCCCTCAGTTAATCAACAACATTTATGAAAGCCCCTACTATGTGTCAGGTACTGCACCAGACGTTGGGGATGCAGATCCAACATTTCAGACTCCCTGGGTATGAGGAATTTATGTAAAGGCCACTAGAGGGTGGGCATTCAAAGAAAACTGGTCTATCAAAGCAAAGTCTTTGTGTAGTATTAATAAATGTAGGCTTAAACTAATCAGTTATTAAAACAAAATTGACATTGTGCTATCCATGGCTCACATATCAGTTGCACTTTACAACTTACAAAGTGTTTTTCTTCCAAGAAACCTAGAAGGTTTTCCTTCCTATAAGGTTTTCTTCCAACAAATCTAAGATTGTGCTATTATTATTAATAATATCCTCAGAGGTATTTCCATAGTTAGAAATTGAGACCCATAAAGGTGGCAGTGACTGACCCAAGGTAATCCAAGCAGGTGAGCTCAAACCCAAGGTTTTTGACTCCCAGGGTTATGCTCCATCTCTGTTTCCAAGGCTTTGGTTTGGTTTGGTTTGGTTTGGTTTATTTTAAAGAGACCTTGGTAAAGGGACACCCTTTGTCAGAACATACATCTGGATGTTTGATTAGGAAAAAGTCCTAGGAACTAGGCTTGGGCTAGCTGCTGGGGCTTGAGGGCACGCAGCAGGCAGCCCGAGTGATCGGGAGCACATTTCATCTCTTTGTTGGTCAGACTATAGAAGTCGATGCACCACTGGGCGTGAGTTCAGCTGAACTGTTTCCTCACCATGTGACTTTAGGCAAGTCATCTCACCAGTCTGAAGCTCAGTCTCCCAGTCAGTCAAATGAGGATCGTAGGGATTTCACTATGAACCTCAAGGGTTGCAAGGGAAGCATTTTGTAAATTATAATCATGAAGCATCATCTGTGAATCAGTATGAGGAACTCCCTCCAGCAACCCATCCATAAATCACAGAGTTTAGAGATGAAAGAGACCTTGCCAACCATCTTGTTCAGCTCGTAACTAATAAAAAAAATCTGAACTACAGAATCCCTATGCAACAAGTGAGCAGAGTCGGAGTTGTAATCAGGAAGACTTGAGTTCGAATCTAGCCTCGGATACTTGTTAGCTGTGTGACTCTGGGCAAATCACTTAACTTCTCATTTTCCTCATCTACAAATTGGGAACACCAACAGCACTTACCTCCCAGAGTTGTGAAGATCAAATGAGATAATATTTAGAGTGCCCTGACACATAGCTGAGGTTGTTCAGTTGTGTCTGACTATGTGACTCCACGGACTTTTTCTTGGCAAAGAAAACTCTTCCAATGTGTCCTCATTTTACAGATGAGGAACTGAGGCAAATAAGAGTTAAGTGACTTACCCAGGGTCACACAGCAAGTAAGTGTCTGAGGTACATTTGATCTCAGATCTTCCTAACCTCAGGCCCAACACTATGCACTGGGTCACCTAGCTGCCCTTGCCTATAGTAGGTGTTATATAAACGTTTTCTTGTCTGGTCTTAATATTCCTAGTTTTTTTTTTCAACCAGTTGTCATAAATTATGGACTTAAGGCCCTTTACCATCTGGGTTACCCTCCAACCTATCAATACTTTTGCAAAATGGCAGCACCCAGGTGCCCAGGATTGCAGAACAGAATGCAGCAAGACTATTCCCTCCTTATTCCTGGAAGCTGTATCTGTCTTACTAGAGACCAACATCGCATTAACTTCTTTTGGCTACCATATCACACTGTTGACATATGACATATTGTGTTTGCGTTCCAATAAGACCCCTCTAAATCTTTTTTCAAGCAAACTAACTATTGCCTCTGTTACCTTGTAGCTGTGAGGTTGATTTTTTGAACCCAAGTATATTTACTCATATTATTAAATTTCTTCTAATTAGAGCCTGTCCAGTGTTCTAGCCTGCCAAGATCATTTTCTAATTCTCTGCACCAACTATCTTTCACAACTTTGTGTCACCTGCAAATTTGATATGCATATTATATTATATATTCTTTTATCAAAGTCACTGATAAAAATGTTTAAAAAAAAAAAAAAGAACAAGGCCAAGCACTAATCTCTAGGACCTTGTAGAGAAGACTCCTTGCATAGTTGACCTCAGATCTTTGATAACCAACCCTTGAAAAATGTCCAAGATGCCTAAAGGTGAAGTGGTTTGCCCCTCCCCCCCACCAGTCATTCAACTAGCAAGTTTGAATGAATCTAGGTCTTTCTGATTCTGAGTTCAACATTCTGTCTTATACTTGTATCTGTCAAAAACACTCTAGAAATGAAAGCTATTGCCATTCTTGAAATGAGATATGTTCTATAACATTCCAGATATGGGATGACCACAGATAATTGATCTTGCCCATTTTCTTCTGAGATGACTCAATCACCAAAGATTTGTTTGCTTGACCGGGAGTAAGATCATGGTAAACATTCTTGGGACTACCCAGAGACAAAACAGTCAGTTAAAGAGGGGTGATGTTATAGCTATAATTCCACTATCAATTCACATTCCATTAAAAATTTGCTCCAGATGGGGGCTAGGTGGTGCAGTGAATCAAATCTGGCCTCAGACACTTAACACAAAAAATAGCCTTGTGACCTTGGGCAAGTTACTTAACCCCAATTGCCCTCCAAAAAAAAAAGGCAAAAAAAAATTTGCTCCAAAATTCATACTTGACATAGGCCACGATGCGCTGTTTGTGGCTTGTAGAGAAGCAGCAGGACTTTTGCTGAATGGAGTTGCCGCATGACTCCAGTTTGGTGCTTGCTTACCTGACAAATGTCAGTGGCCCATTAGGAAACCTATGACATGATTTGGAGAAGGGGCTTCTTCCTTCATGCCATCCATTTCTCAGCTGACTCTCTGCTTCCTAAATTAAGGTAGCTAACCAGAGGAGAAAGGCAGAAGCCTTGCAAGATTCTCCATTCTTGGATCTCTCATAGGAGAATTTATTCACCCCAAGAGGGAGGAGGGGGACCACAGAAGTTATATTAATCTTTCTTCTTTAATGGTTAAAATTGAACTCTATCAAGAGGGAGTGTTCTTAAGACACCTCAGCTTTTCCAGATCTTTGGTCACGATCTTTTCTTCAAAGACAAAATGTTGATCATTAAACTAATAAATTTACAAGCCATTGGGTCCAACTCTCTCCTTTTACAGATGAGGAAACCAAAGCACAGAAAAGCAAAAGAAGCCCAGGGTCACCTAACTAATAAAAGTCTGAAGCTGGATTTGAACCCTGACTCAAAGTATAAATCTCTTCCCTTGACAGACCCCCTCCCAGTAGATCACAGATCTAGAACTTAAAGGGACCTCAGAGGACATCTATTCCAACTTCTTGTTTTACAGATAGGGAAACTGAGGCTCAATGAATTTAAGTGACTTACTCAAGGCCACACAGGTAATTGTCAAAAGGTAGGATTCAAACTCAGGCTTGCAGGGATCTCTTTATATTTGAGCCAGACGCCATTGGAGTATTAGACTTAAAGTGAACTGCCCCCCAAATATTTGGTTACAGGAGAACAGGGTCTCAATCCCAAGTCATTACCTCTCTAAACTTCAGTTTCCCTATTTATAAAATTAAGATACTTATACCTTTGTGATCCTAGTTCACAAAATGACTATGAGCACCTGATGAAATAATGCATATAGTGTTTTAAAACTTAATTATGCCAGGCATATAATTTCAGCTAGAAATTATGTCCATCAAATATGAATTAACTGAGCTCTAAGTTATATCTTCGAGAGTTGCCTAGGACACAGAGAGGTTAAATGATTTGTCCCAGGTCACATAGGCTAGTATTCAATCCTGTTTAAGTGAGAGAGTGCTTATTAAGCATATTGTGTTGGACATTGGTAGTAAGGATGCAATGACAACATACAAACCAAAACCAAAGCCCCTCTCATTAAAGAACTTACTTTCTATGTGGGGGATGTGGGGGATGTATGTAGATGAATAAATAAAGAGTATATATAGGATAAATGCAAGGTAAGTAACTGTTCAGTGGGGAAATTGGAAGCATCAACAAGGGAGAACAGAAGGTGAAATCAGTCTAGAAAGATGTTTGTTCTTCATTCTCAAAGAAGACTGTGACGTCAGGGAGGTGATGCCATGACATGCAAGTGAATTGGATTTTAGTTTGGAAGGGCTGTGCAGGGTCACCAATCTCACTTCTTCCTCCAAAGCCATCTGGGTCCAATGGCCAGATATAGATCAGGACGACTAGAGATGGCCCAGGATGCAGTGGGGGGGGGGGGAGATAGATTGCAGCCAGATAGAGCACTTTTAATGCCAATAGAGCACTTTGTATTTTTTCCTGGAGACCATCAGGGACCACCAAAGCTTCTTCAGTAGGAGAGTGATAAAAAAAACAAACCTGGGGCAGCTAGGTGGCACAATGAATAGAGCACCGGCCCTGGAGTCAGGAGGACCTGAGTTCAAATCCGGCCTCAGACACTTAACACAAAAACTAGCCGTGTAACCTTGGGCAAGTCACTTAACCCCAATTGCCCTCCAAAAAAGCAAAAAAAAAAAAAGTAGGAGAGTGATGTAGTCAGACCTGTACTTTAGGAAATCAATTTGATGGCTCTGTGGAGGATGGTTTGGTGAGGGGAGCGACTTGTGATGGAGAGACCAATTCTGAGTCCGTTTTAAAAGCCCATTGGAGGGAAGGTCTTGAATGAGGCTAGTGACTCTAGGAGTAGAAAGAAAAGGATGAATGTGAGGAGAGACAGGGATGTAAAAAGAACAAGATTTGGGAACTGGTTGTATTTCAGGGGCAAGGACAATGGGTGCTGACTCAGAGAAAGAACCTTGGTGATTGGATTGATAGTGAGAATTGAGCCCAGGTTTCCCTGATGACAAGGCTGGCCATACACCTATATACACTCCCTTTCTTTGTATCTTTTTTTTTTAGCATTATGGATAAATATATGTATAAATACTGTGGGTAGCCAAGTGGTACAGTGGATAGAACACTGGACTTGGAATCAGAAAGATTCATCTTCATGAGTTCACATCTGGCCTCAGATATTTACTAGCTGTGTGATCCTGGTAACCCTGTGTGCCTCAGTTTCCTCTTCTGTAAAAAATGAGTGGGAGAAAGAAATGGCAAAGCACTCCATTGTTTTTGCCAAGAAGCCCCCAGATGGTGTCACAAAGAGTTGGACACAACTGAAATGACAGAAGAGCAAATGTTATTATGACAGTCTTTTCAAGCCAATGCCTTGTTCAGATTCTCCTGTGTGCTACTGAATAGAGTAGCATTTGACACTTCATGGCAGATTGGTCCATACAGAAACGAGGTCCATCCACAACTACCACCCTTTATATGTTTAGTCTCTTCCTGTGGCCCATTCCACAATAGAATATTTCATCATCTGTACTCTGGTTTCAGTACTTTGTGTTTCCACGAATGGTGGTTGTAAACTTTTCTCTGGTTCTTTTAATATTTCATGGATCTCAATGCAAAACTCAAGCTAGCCATCTGTCATGCCTAATTATCTTATTGTCTGATTGGCACAGCCCTCTTTCTGGGCAAATAACCTTCTTAATATCTTTTACTCCATTTCTTGCTCTCTAGTCCTTGTTAGAGCCTTCTCACATTTGCCATATGTCTTTCTCTTATCCTTTGGGTTACCAATGATATAGATTCTTCTGAGGTCATAGTGTTTTTATTTAGAAATTATCCTGTCTAATCATTTATGATGGGAAAAAAAGCAAAACAAGAATGTGGTTCCAATTTGTTGGAACACACTAACTAGCTTTAGGCAAGTCACAACCTCTCTAAGCCTCTTTAGTCATCTGCCATAAGAAAACCCTAGATTAGATCATGGGGTCCATAGAGTTATTTGAAAGAGGGCTGTTAAAGGGGCAGGTAGGTGGCTCAGTGGATGCTGGGCCTGGAGTCAGGAAGACTCACTTTCCTGAGTTCAAATCTGGCCTAAGATACTTACTAGCTATGTGACCCTTGGCAAGTCACTTAACCCTGTTTGCCTCAGTTCCTCATCTTTAAAATGAGCTGGAGAAGGAAATGGCAAACCACTCCAATATCTTTGCCAAGAAAACTCCAGATAGGGTCATAAAGAATTGCACATAACTGAAAAACAACTGAAAAGTGAATCTATATATTCACTCACAATTGTCGTTTTTATGGTTATAGATTTACTCAAAGGATAATGATCACACAGTGGTGGTGGCAGGAGGGTGGTTTGGAATTGTTTTCTGTTAAAGAGCTTAACGAGATTGAGAACCGCTGGACTGGATGATGACTCATGTCCCCTCCACCTCTGAAATGCTGTGCACTTGGTTATTTTTCCATCTACTCTATGCATTGGTTCAGATATAAGCTTCCTTCCCCTGCCACTAAATATAAGCAACATCCCCAAATGAGAGCCTTTTCAAATTAAAACCACAACAAAAATATAGAAAGACATACATGTATCTTTGCCAAGAAAACCCCCAATGGATTCATGAACAGTCAGACATGACTGAACAACAACAAAAATATGCATCTACTTAAATGTACAGATATGTGTGTACGTGTGTGCATGTGTATTTACATACACCCACATATACCCGAGTTTAAAAAAAATGACACTCACTATAGATCACACTCAAATTGTACAATCTTCTATTGGGAATAATGCAGTATTCTAGGACAGGAAGTTATGAAAACTTCAACTTTGTCAACTAACTAAGCCTTTCTTCAAACCCTGCCCCAATCAATCATCCTTTCTTTGCAAGATGGCAGAGCAGTAGGAACTCCTTTAGAAGGCCCCATTGCCTCTACCTCCTCCCAGGCTGGGGTCCACTAGTGACCTCTTGAAGTCAGTTACTGGCACCAGAGAGTTCCCCCAGGCTGCCTTCTTCCTTGCCAGGTCATAAATAATATAAAGGATATATAGCAGCACCCCTCCTGACGGCAACCGAATGAATCACGGGGCTTAGAGGAAGTGTGTGCACACGGCAACATCGACACCAAGGCCTGTTTTATGTTATGTGGTTCCGTTTTCTCTCCTGCCATCCCTTCCCCCTCTGCCCCCTCCTCCTCTCAGACTCACTCACCCCTGCATTGAAGGAGTCAGAATGTTCCAGAGCTAACTTCACTCACGGCTAATGGCTAACGGCTGCCATCTCCAAGTCTGCATCAGCGCCTTCTAACTGCCAATGGCAAAGTATGGCTGCAAGAATGCAGCTGGGGGCAGGGCCTGTGAGCTGGGCTGGAGAGGGCCCTGGTGGTTACTAAAACCCTTCTGATTAGGTTGCCAGGATGAATGGTCTGCTTAGCAGCTTTCTGACTCTTTTGGAAAGTGATATAATATAACGCTCATTGTCTAGAAAAAGAATATTTACCACGAGGTTTGCATCCAGTAAAAAATTAGCTATAGAATAGCAGGTGGACAGATGCCCATTCTAGACCAAATCGATGCCCTCTCCTGGCCCAAGCTGGCACGTTATTCATTGTACAGTGGAAAGTATACTAGCTCAGCAGTCAAATGTCTGGGTTCAAATCCCGCTTCTGACAATACCTGTGTGACCTTAGTCACACTGGGTCCTTGGGTCTGAACTTCCTCATCAGTAAAATGGAGGAGTAGATGGCTTAGAGATATATGAGGTCTGTGATAAAAGTCTGTACTCAGATTGATTGCCTCCGGCAAGAGGCTGAGTTACAGACTTCATCACCAGCTACTGACCTTCAGGTAGCTCTGGTTACATAAGATTAATTCCTAGGGCTCCTGCTACACACATTAACAAGCAGGGCCCCTACCTTGCAAAGGACAGAGACAAAATAGCCCTCTTCTAGGCAAGTGAAGAAAGCCCTTGACCCCCAGAGGCAGGAATGTGCAGCTATCACAACACAGGAAAGCTGAATGGGCCACCAGTGAGTACAGAATGTACTTTGTGTCTCATAGCCTTGCTGGACTCTCACCCTGCTAACCTAATGCAGACTCCACACACAATCAGCCAGTCAATCAACAAGCATGTTTATTAATGTGCTAGGCACTGGTCTAAGCAAGCTGGAGATACAAAGAAAGGAAAAACACCAAAACAATCCCGCTGTGTTGCAAGGACGTATGCAAACTCCTTAAGCTTAGATACTAATTGGAGATACAACATGTAAACAAATAGTGTGTAAAAGATAAAGATCTCACAGCAGGGGAAGGCTTGAATGACTGGGGGGACAAGAATGCCTCCTCCAGAAGGCACCATCTGAGCTGAGCTTTGATAGAAGCCAAGGATGCTAGAGCAGAGGTGAGAGAGGACAGACAGCCTTCTGGGTGCAAGCCCCCACCCTAGAGCAAAGGCAGGGTGGCTGGAGATGTATTGTCATGTGTGAAGAACAACAAATAGGCCATGGTTACTAGTCTGTACCATGTTTGGAAGGGAGTAAGGGATGAGGACCCTGGAAGAAAATGACAGGTTGTGAAGACCCTTAAGAACCAGACGGAATTCCGCTTAGATTCTGGATGTAGGAAGGAACCACTGGAGTTGACTGAGGCGGGAGCTCATAAAGTCACACCTCTGCTCTAGGAAAATCACTTTGGCAGCCAAGTGGAAGACAGAGTTGAGACAGGGAGCCCAATTAGAAGGTTACTGCAGTAATTTAGAGGAGAGGTGATGAAGGCTTGTGTGAGGCAAGAGGAGACATGGAGGAGAAAAGTTGTGAAGGTAGAAACAGCAGGATTCAACTGATTGGATATGAAATGTGAAAAAGAATGAGGCATCAAGGAATAGGCCAAGATTGTGAATGTGGAAGACTGGGAGAGAGAGGAAAACCTTAACAGTAAAAGGGAAGTTCAGAAGTCTGGGGGTGAGGGGTGGGGAAGATAATGAATTCTGCCTTGGACACATTGAGTTGGAGATGTCTATAATCCATCCATCCAGAAGAGGGCCCAAGACAAAGCCTTGGGGGAGAGCCACTGTTAGGGGGATAACTATGTAGGTTTACTATGCAGTAACAGTATCCAGCAAAGACTCTGACCTTTTTCCTCATCCTACCTCCTGTTGGGTAAATGGCATTTACTGAAACCCTGCTGACAGGTCCGCCTCCACAGAGAATTTCATGACAGCTTGAAACTGAATTGTTTTTGTGTTTATTGGTACATGCATCTCACCTGAATTACTAAAAGAAAAGCTTATTAACCATAGAGCTTCTCTTAAATATCTTTGAGACCCTTATAGCGCTTAGCAAAGTGTCTTACGTGAAGCAGGCACCAAGAGATATTAAAAGAATCAATGAATAATATAGCTTATTTATGTAGTGTTTTAGATTTATAAAGTGCTTCTTCACAGCAATGCTAGAATGTAGGTAGTTTGAATATATTACCTCCATTTTATCAATTTTGAATGAATTAAATTTAATTTAAATTGGTAAAATTTAAAATTAAATTTTACAAATTTACAAATTACAGATACCAGCACTCCAAAAGTTAAACGATTTGGCCAAAGTCTCATAGCTAGTAAGTTGGAGCTTGATTTGCATCCAGATCTTCGGACTCCAAATACAGCGATCTTTCCAATATTCCCTTTTTCTGCCTGTGAATTAACAATGTGGATGAAACTTGTTCTACTAGGCCCAGGAGGATAGAATTAGGATCAACAGGTAGAAGTTAAAGGGAGGCAGGTTTACTTCAATATGAGACAAAACATTCTTAAAATTAAAGCTGTCCTAGAATATAAGCTCTTTAAGCACAGGGACTTTGTCAATTTTGGTTTTGTATCCTTAGCATCTGACACGGTGTCTGGCACACACTAAGTTCTTAATACATGCTTGTTGTTTGATTTTTTTTTTAATTAAAGCAGTTGGGTAGGTTCATAAGGAGATGGTTCTCTAGCACTGAAAATCTCTTAAGTGAAGGTGGGATGACCACTTGTCAGGAGTATAGGGGAGAAGTATTCAGTTGTGCATTGGATTAGACCACCTCCCAGATCCCTTCCATAATAAGGAAAGGTAGACCTTTGTAGGTTCCATTTTTTTTTTTAAGACTGTGTTTCCTCCTCTGGTCAAGATTAGAAATGCAAGGGCTACTCACAGTCCAATGCCACTTTGTTCTTTGTTGTTGTTGTCTTTTTAGCTGTTTTCAGTCCTGTCAGACTGTGACCCTGTTTGGTGTTTTCTTGGCAAAGATTGTAATGGGAATGTAAATTTTTAACATCTTCCCTGCCCCTAGGCTAAAGTGCATGTGGAGCCTGGGGTGGGAGACTTGTTTTTCAGTAGATACTTCTTGATTGGCCAGTGAGTCAATAAGGTTGTTACATTCTCTGAGCCAGGAGAAGGCTATATAAGTAAGCCCTGATGTGTAGCTTTGTTTTGGGGCTCACTTTGAGAAGTGTTCTGTGATTTGATATGGATTATGGGAAGCCGTTGTCCAGAGCCCCCTGGCTTTGAAAAACCCAGATGTTGAAACCCAGATGTTGATTTGGTATGGATGTAATGGTTGGACAGTTTGGAAAGCTGTCTACTTGATCTGTTTCTGTCTTGATACTTCTGCCTGTATACTTTGAAGTTCGGGGTGCTGACCTTTTTCCCCTGAACGAGGTAAACGATATATGTTTGACTGATTAAAGTAAGCTTGTTAACCCATTTTGAGTTGCTTTCCTTTAACAAAGCAGATCCAAGAACCTGTGGTAGCAGCAAACCTTGAGGACGCTTGGGGTGCTTGCTGCTACAAAGATACAGCAGTGGTTTGCCATTTACTTATCCAGCTGATTTAACAGATGAGGAAACAGAGGCAAACAGGATTAAGTGACTTGCCTAGGTCAAACAAGTAGTAAGTGTCTCTCCAGATTTGAACTCAGGAAGATGAATCTTCTTTATTCCAGGCCCAGTGCTGTATCCATTGCACCACCTACCTGCCTTTACTGATTGGGCAGAGAAACTGACCTGCTCTGTTTCTGGCCTGGGCCAGTTCATCCCCTCCTTAGGCATCTGAGTGGCTTTCTACGCTCTGGAAATCATCGTAGTGATTTTGAACTTAGTTGTACCCTCAGTCAACATAACTCATCACAGCATAAACATCCAATAGCTCTTGGCCTCCCTGGTAGCTGGAATTATAGATATGCACCACCATGTTGGGTTTAGAGTAGGTTGTCTTAAAGTCAAGCCTGTATTAGAGGAATAGTTTATGAGACAGTACTCGGATATAATTTGAAATTCTTTAAGACATAAATAAGATTCTCTTTTTGCTTTCTTTCTGATTCTATTTCAGTTTTAGATTATTTTTTCTTTTATAGCTCAAAATTGAAAACTTCATTTTAGAAGCTGTGAAACCAAATTTGCTTTCCCTATCACAATTTCATATATCATCCTGATTCTACCCTTTCTTCTAATTATTTGATAACATGTTATGTATTCCAGCATATTCACTGCTGGAATGAGCTGACACATTCTTAATTCCTAGATATTAATCATGTAGAGTCCCAGTTCCTCTCTTTGTGTTCCAGCTGCTTTCTGGAACCACTACAAGTTGCCCATTATTCTGGTTTATTCTATAGTCAGTGGATATAGCTTTCTAACTTTGACCTTTGGACATTATCAGAACTCAATGCTGTATAGTTACTCTAAGAAGCACTTTAGAAACATTAGCTATTATAATAATTATAGCAAAGAGAGAGGACAGGACCTAGGACAGAGACTGTTAGGGCTGCTCCTGGGACATGGTATAAGACAAGGCAACAGGTATAAGACAAGGGAACAGGAACAAGTCAGGAACTAGACCTAGGAAGACAGAAGAAAATTGAATATAATCTGAGCAAGACCAGGAGTTACAGAGTTAGCCAACTGAAACTGGTAGCATAGGTCATCAGACCCAGGTTAAGCCAGGGTTAGAAGTGGTAGACATGGAGTTACTGAAATGGAATCTAGGATTCAAAGCCAGAGAGTGACCTAAGAAGCTGGGAGGGTCAAACCAGGTCAAAAAGGAGAAGTAGGTCATCTGGGATGGCCCAGATAAACTGGTATTGAAGCAGGATCTGTAGATTTCTGCCTTCTTCTAATTGAAGTACTTAACTACTTTTACATCATGGGCCTCTTGCAATCTGGTGAAGCCTCTATGGACCCCTTCTCCAAAGAATGTTTGTAAAGTATATGAGACAGATGCATGCTTCAGTCTTGATGGGCTTCCTTCAAGTCCCAGCTAAAATCCCACCTGCTACAGGAAGCCTTTCCCAGTCTCTCTGTTAATTATTTCCAGTTTGTCCTGTTTGTGGCTTGTTAGCACGTAATTATTGGCATGTTGTTGCCCCTGTTGGCCTGTGAACTGCTCAAGAGCAGGGGCTGTTATTTACCTTTCTTTGCATCCCCAGGGCTTAGCCAGGGCACATAGTAGGTGCTTAAAAATGTTTGCTGACTAGCTGACTGACTGATAGGGATCTTCAGTTATCCATCAGACATCTGCTTTGAAACATACTGAAAGAGTATGCATATGTGGATGCAGACCCAACAAGTACTAATCTTTGAGAAATAACAGACAAAGAGAAAGGCACCAGGAGTCTGGAGGTGGGCAAATGTCCCAATTTTCAAAATGCAAGAAAATATGGTGTAGGAGCAGTTACAGACTGGTGAGCTTGACTTTGAATCTCAGCAAACAGATTATTAAACAAATGAGTGGTGAGCACTTAGAAAAGAATGTGGTGGTTATAAGGAATTAGCATGAGTTCACGAAGAAAAAGGTATGCCAGATGAACATTTCCTTTTTTGACAATTTGTTAGAGTGGTAGGTCTAGGGGATGCTGTATCTCAGTATCAGAAAGGCATTTGAAAAACTCATGATATCAGCATGAGCAAAAGTTTAAAAAGTGGGCTATAGAATGCTTGCTATTCTGAAACTGAATGAAGATTATGAAACATTATAAATGGGGTTCAAAATTAGCTATGATGAAAACAGAATGAAATGAGTAAGGAAGGAAAGAAAAGGAGTCTGTTAGACTTAAGGGATATTTCTAGGGAGGTTCCTAGAAACAATCGGTAAAAATCAAACTAGAAAGGCAAACTAGGAGAATGGTGTGAATAGACTTTGGAGAAGCCATGGAGGAGGGCTATCTGGAAGTAGTCACTTTATGGAGCAATTTTTTAAATCTTCTGGCATCTGTCCATGCTTTGATGAGAGGTGGGGAGGAGAGAGTGGAATCTGGTGGCAGTTTGGGAAGTAAAGAGGATTGAGGCTGTGTCCCACTTCATGATTTGGGTCCAAGTGGAAGACTATGGAAGCCCCTCACCTTCATTCCCATGGGAATAGGATGTTCAGGCTGCTCTGGCCCCAGTCTTCCAGGAGCATGAAGCTGTAGAAAGGGACCCTGGAATTCTCCTCCCTCCTTCATTCTGAGAAATGAGGAACTCTTCCCCATTTGGCCTTTGTGAGGGGAGGGGGGAAGAGGGCAAACTAAGTTCCCCACCTCGTTCACATAGTCCATACCTTTGCCTCAACACTGTTTTTATGCTGCCCTCTAGTTGCCCAAAATTCTGTACTGTGGTCAGGGCACAATCCAAGCTCTTCTCCCAAGAGTCACATGGGCCAAAATGGCTTTCTCTCTTATTTCCTGGCCCATCAAAGGTTCCTCCTCTGGTCAAGATTAGAAACTCTTACTAGCCATAGACAAGGCCTTAGTACTACCTAATTCAACTTTTTGTTGCAAAGTTCTAATGAGGTCATATATGTGAATTGTTTTCCAAACCAGAAAATATCCATATAAATGTCACTGCAGTGCCTTCAACATCCTGAATAATTTTTGTTTGGATTGGATTGAAGTTGGTAATATCCTTTTAGGTACAAATTAGATTAGATGGCCTATGAGAATTGTTTTCAGCTCTGAGAATCTGATTCTCTTCTCTCTTCAAGCCATCAGCACTCTCCTCCACTCTTCCCTCTCAACAGAAGACCTTAACTTTATACTTTAGTAGCAATTAACTGGTTTTAAGTCTAAGGGCAGTATAGCCCCTAAGGTCTATGTAGTTTTCTCCTCTTCAGCTTTAGAGAGTTTATTTTATGTGAAAAGCTGAGTCTAGTCCAAATTGCTCAGAGCCCCCAACTAAGAAAATTTCTAACATGTAGGCAAAGGATGAGCACTTTATCTAATATTATATTTACATATCTCTCTCTAGTTGGCCTGTTTGTGCTTGAAAAAAAGATTACTAGAATCTTTCCCTACACATTTTGGGGTTCTTAGAACCAGACCCAGTTTTTCATACAATGACTTGGACTCAGGGAAGTAGGTAGGGCCTTTTCACACTTGATTCAGTCAAGAAGTATGCTTACCTAACAAAAGTAATTTTTTTTTGCTTTTTTTTTGGGGGGGGGGTGCAGTTGGGGTTAAGTGACTTGCCCAAGGTCTCATGGCTAGTTTTTGTGTTAAGTGTCTGAGGTTGCATTTGAATTCAGATCCTCCTGACTCCGCCCCGTGCTCTATTCAGTGTGCCACCTAGCTGCCCCTAAAAGTAATTATTTTTAAGTGAGTGGGGTAATTAATCAATGGAGCCCCACCCTTTCACTTTACTGAGAAAACTGAAGAAATTCATTATGAGCTCCCTTTTCTTCCCCATTTCTAAACTTCCGATATCCTCACCATCACCCCTCAATTCTATCTGCCTTTGATCTACTCTGAGGAAGAGATGGTGCTTCTCCTTGCTGAGGCTAATTTTTCTGCTTGTACTCTTGATTCCACCCACTCCCTTCTCTTCTGAAAACTGATCCCTTCCTTTATCACTCTCTCTTTTTCTAATCTTCAGTCTGTATCTGTCATTTCTTTGTATGTTGCAAATATGCTGGGATCTCTCCAATCCTAAAAAACAAACCAAAACCCTTTACGTGATGCTGCCTGCCATCCTTTCAAGCTATGGTTGTATATCTCTCATATCTTTCACCACCAAACTTGGGAGTTCCAAGAGACAGGAGTGCCTGGAATGCTCTCCCTCTTCCCTTTTGCCTCTTGGGATCCCTAGGTTCCTTCAGGACTCAACGCGTGTCACCTACAATAGGAGGCCTTTCCTGTTTGTGTTCTTCCTATTCTCTCTTTCCTTTTGCTTCCATATACACTGGAATCACTTTGTAATTACTTATTTCTGGGCATGTCATTTTCCTCCAGTGGATCATAAACTACTTTGTTTTGTTTTTTTTGTCATTGTGTCTAGAGTGCCTTAGCACCACGCATAGCACGTACGCATTCTTCTAAAAAAAAAAAATCTTATTTTATTGGGTTGAATTGAATTCTGAGAGATTTTATGGTACTGTTGGTTAAGACACTGTAATACAGTACAGACTTGAGCCTTACCACTAGAAAGCAAGGGCCTCTAAAGGAAATATTTTAAAAGGGTATTTAAAAAAATTAAAATGTAGGTATTTATCTTTTTACAATAACAAGGTTTAACACAGTACATTTTATCCAGTACATAAGATTACTAACATACAAAGCAAAGAAAGATGAAACAAAACACCAATATGATGGCATACTATATTTGCTAACTTAAGCCAAATTCACATCGATCCACGCTGTCACACACAGCTGGGCTTTTAAGCAGTAGGATTCACTCACAGACCTGGTTCAATTGTGTCTTCCTTCTCATTACTGTCACCAAAGTCACAAGGCCAAGAATGCCTTTGGTCAGCTTCTTTCTTGGAGCTTCAAGAAAGTCAGTTTCCTCTTTCTTTTTTTTTTTTTTAAGCAATCAGGGTTATGTAACTTGCTCAAGGTTACATGGCCAGTTATTTCTGGGTGTGGTGCTAAGTATCTGAGCCTGGATTTGATCCCCAGGTTATCCCGACACTGGAGCCGGTGCTCTTACTCGCTGAGCCACCTGGCCGCCCCAAGTTTCCTCTTTCTTAAAGTGTCGGCTTTAGTCATCTTCTCCCCAAGTAAAACTTCCCTTTTAGGAAAGCAACAACAAAAGCCTTTCTTGAGTCATATTCCTGAAACTGATTTCTCTGCTCTCAGTTCTTAGTTTTGGGAGCTGGTTTCTAGAACTAAGGGCTCTGAGCTGCATCATAGCTGTACCTTGAGTTCAATCAATCAATCAAAAAGAATTTATTGAGAACTTAAAATATGCCAAATATTATGCAGAAATGTGATCCCTCAAGAAGTTTCTATTCTAATGGGAGAAACAACTTACAAGAGTAATTGGAAGGTTATCTCAGAGAGAAAGTACTATTAGTGGGCACTAGGGAGGGAGGATGGGGACAGGAAAAGTCTTCTATGGAAGATAGGATTTGAATTAAATCTTGAAGGATTCAGAAGTGCCAGGAGGTACAGGTGAGGAGAGCATTTCGGGTATGGTGGATGGCCCATGTTCTTCCCAGAGTGAATGTACTTTTCTCTAGCCTTGTATATATATATATATCAGAGGCTTAGGGCTTTGTTTCAGCTGATACCAAACTGTTGAGTTCCTGATTCCTTCACAAGAAGGATGGATTTGGATAGGATTAATAGGTGACTAATAGGGAGTAAAATATATGGAGGAGAGAATAATAATAACTAGGGAACCATTCTGAGGTCAAACCCAGAAATCTATAGAGACAACTGAAGAAGGGAATTAGTTAGGAAGGCAATAAATTCAATGGTGGAGGAGGGGAAGGTCTGAAGGGGGTAAAGGCAGGAAAAAACTGAGGAGGGAGGATGCTTAGATCATTACTTGCATCATGAGGGTTCTTAAGATTCTCTTGGTCTCTTCTAAAATCTGATACCTGTCTCCCTCCATCCTTTACAGAGATTGGAGACTGGTTATTGAACATATACTAGCAGATTCAGTATGAGTTGTGCTGAACTGCCTTTTAAAAGTCAGTATGTCACAGGATAAAGCAGACCATCCTTTTATGCAGATATGTGCTGGTCACAGCCCTTCTTCAGCCAGCTAAAGGTCACAGCTACCTGAGGAACTCAGACACATACTTCTTGAATTAGGGAGTTGGATTTTTAATGGGCAAGAGATATTTTGATACAATATCAACATATGTCAAACATATCCTAAAAATCTCACACCAACTGGTACTTGGTGCAGAATTAAGTATTTATCAATTATGAGCCAAATATATTTCTGCGTGGTGTGAATAGTCCGTCTTGACTCTCTCAGGGATAATTACATTTTAAAAGAAAGTGCTTGTCAAGCAGAATTGATCTCTCGTTGGTGGAATTTCAGGCACTGTCAGGGAGATCACTGGTTGCAAGTGACCTGGTAAGAAAAAGAGAAGCCCAGCTGCCTGATTTCTCTTAAGACATAGGGATGTGGGTGTCTTTAAATGGACCTCAGAGAAGGTTCTTTCCTCATCTAGTTCTTTCCTCAAATGACTTCATAAATGTCCTTTTTCTATACTTAGTATTTTATTTTATTTTTTCCAATTACTTGTAAAAACAATTATTAACATTTTTTTAAATTTCGAGTTCCAAATTCTCTCTCTTTTCCATTCCTCCCTCCTCCATAAGACAGCGAGCATTTTGATATAGATTATGCATGTATGGTCATACAAAACATATTTCCATATTAGTTATGTTATGAAAGGAAACACGGAATAAAAAATACACAAAAAAATAAAGTATAAAATAGCAGGCCTTGATCTGCATTCAGACACCATCAGTTCTTTCCCTGGAGACAGATGTCATTTTTCATCATAAATCCTTGGGAATTATCTTGGATGCTAAGAATAGCAAAGTCATTCATGGTTGATCATCCTATCATATATTGCTGTGTAGAATGGCCTCCTTTCATTTTGAACTCATTTCACTTTGTATTGGTTCACGTAAGTCTTTCCAGGTTTTTCTGAAATCTGCCTGCTCATCACTTCTTATAACACAATAGTATTCCATCACAATCATATATCACAACTTGTTCGACTATTCTCCCGTTGATGGGTACTCCCTCATTTTCCAATTCTTTGCCACCACAAACAAAGCTGTCACAGATATTTTGTACATATGGGAATGTTTTCATTTTTTAAAATCTCCTCTGCATACAGATTTAGTAGTGCTATTTCTGGGTCAAAGTGTATGCACAGTTTTATAGCTCTTTGGGCATAGTTCCAAATTGCCTTCCAGAATTGTTGGATCAGTTTACAACTTTACCAACAATGCATTATGTTCTAATTTTCTCACATCTCCAACATTTATCATTTTCCTTTTCTGTCATATTAGCAAATCTGATAGATGTGAGGTGGTATCTCAGAGTTGTTTTAATTTCCATATCTGTAATCAATAGTGATTTAGAGCATATTTTTCATGTGACTATAGGTAGCTTTAATTTCTTCATCTGAAAACTTCCTGTTCATATCCTTTGACCAATAATCAATTGGGAAACGACTTATACTCTTATAAATTTGACTCAGTTCTCTATGTATTTGAGAATCAGGTCTTTATTTGAAACACTGACTGGATAAATGGTTTCCCAGTTTTCTGCTCTCCTAATTTGGGTTGCATTGGTTTTGTATTTAATATAATCAAAATTATCTATTTTACATTTCATAATGTTCTTTAGAAGACTTTTTTTTAGCTAGACAAAAAGCAGCTGTCAAATTCGAGTTTCTTTAAAAGGACCCACAAGTGATTGCGACCTGTAAGGTGTTTTGGTGGGGGAAGGCCACCCAAGCCCATTGGCCTACTTTGAAGACTAGAATATCTTCCTGAGCAGAATAGGAATGCATCTGTCTGTCTGTCTGCCTGTCTACCTGGTCTGTTTGGGATTTGCAGTGGTGTTTGCCTTGAAACAAATGGTTCATTTCTCACTTTTCCTGCTTAGGACACTCAGAAGGGGATGAGCTAGAGCTTAGGAATATATGTTAAAATATGGATTTCTGAGGTCATATGGGAAATTTCCCGAGTCTTTACACCTGAGTTGCCTCTGATTTTTCAAGGTGTGGGTGAATGATCCTGCTATGTTAGCAGTAGATTACAAATTGTGACCAGAAATATTTTCATATTTATTATACATAATAATTATATATATTGTTATATATTATATATACTATATTAATAATGATGCTCATCTATATAGCTATATGGTTTGGAAAACACTTTAAATATATTATCTTACTTAATCCTCAGAACAAGCATGTGAAATAGGCGATTATTATTTCATTTTTACAGATGAGGAAACTGGCCAAGAAGAAAGGTGAGGTGATCTGCCCGTGGTCACACAGCTCTGAAATATCCCAAGTGGGGCTTCTCATCTCTAAGTCCCCATTCCGTCCCCAATGGCAGCCTGCCTCTCAGAGACTTTCCAGCTTGGTAGAATTTGTCAGAGCTTATACTCCTCCGTCCTGGCTGTCAAGAACCCATGGTCCCTTCGCTGCCTCAGTGAACCATCTGAGGAAAACTTTAGTACCCGATGATAAACAGTATAGTTAGCACTAAAATGAGCTAGTTTGCATAATGACACTATTAGTGTTAACAGAAGACTGCACCATAATAGCAAGGCCTCTATCCACACCAGAAATTGTCCTTAACATCCAGGCAGGGGTGAGGCAGAGCTTCCCTCTTACTCAGCCTGTTTTTAACTTAAAACTGGAACTGTATGTAGTATTGATACTACCTACCTTGATGAGGATAGGACTAGGGTATGATTTGTTCAATAGGAAAATTAATGTCCAGGCATATGCAGATGATTTGGGCATAGTTACTGACACTTAGCTACCTGGAAAAAAAAAATGCTGCACAATGTAAGAGATTGACACATGGGTGGGAGCTCATTTTTACAGGACAAAATGTATGTTTTTGTTGATCATGGCTGGGGGAAGAGAGTCCTCATATAATTGTATATACAAAATCAGGAGATCTCAGTAATGTCTAAGAAAAAAAATATATATTCTTACCTTGGACTCCTCATGGATTTTCAGTCCGGCCTCAGATTTTGCCAAGGATGCAATAGCTGATATGACCACAAACTTAGATCTCGAGGACAAGTCTAAATGGCCTCCTTGGAAGAAGACAGATATACTTTCATCTGACCCTGCATCTCATTCCATCTTAAGAATTGTGTGATTCTCCAGGAGTTCTCAAACTCTTGGACGGAATAATTATAAAAGATGACAAGGAATGACTACACCTCCCCCAAAGAGTCGGTAATGAGCCCCTGTCTCTGTCCTATAAAATGGGGGAGGGATGGACCCACTCCCACTGGTTGTAGCAGCAGATATCAGTCAGCTAGCTCATGAAGTGAGGCTTCTGGCATCAGCTGATCTGGGTCAACTATCCCACCATTATCATAGTGATATGGTGAGGAGCAAAATCAAAACATGACCCTTTTCCAGAAGACGTGGCCATAAATTTAAATGTGAGGGTGTGGTATCTTCTAATATCTAGTCCTGGCTATAGGTAACTTTCCAATGATTGTCAGCTATAATCTAATTTGAGTGGAAAGTAAAAAGTGGTGTCTTGGCTTTATGGCTAAATGATAGTCTACTGACCCTGGAGTAGAGAGGAATTTGAAATCAGCACTATGATATTATTTTAAATAGCAACTAGTCAGCAAATATGATTAGGGTAAAGTATATTCTGTTACCTCAATGGCTGGAGCCTCAATTTTTTTTAATGAGAGAAGGAACTTTGAACTGATTTGCAAGCTATTCATTCATAGAGCCAAACTGGACTGTGTCCCATTGAATGGAGCCAGGAAATCTGGCTCTGGAGAGAAAAGCTATCATCGATGTGGGCATCAAATAAAACTCTCCCACACATCCTTTGCAACTGTGGTCCTCAACTAAATGGTTACCTAACAACATGATGCTATTTTAAATTAACATGTTAAAGCTAAGTGTCCAAAAAAACTGAGATTTGAGCAAATTTAACATTTCCATTAAGAAGTAGCCTTAAGATTAGACTTAGATAGATTTGGATAATAACAACTATACTGCCATTGATATAGATGTTATCATACTCTTTGAAAATAGATATTCTTACCTTCCAACCAGCCAGAGCTGGCAAAATTGAGGAATATCATTCTGGCATCTAGCTCTGAATATCTAGAGGATATATGATGATGTGCTGATAATGGGGACCCCAGGAGAAATAGGATCCAGCAAATGGCATTACATTATCTAAATTAAAAATCAGAGTGGTACAGGGCTCCATCAAATGGGAACAGACAAGTTGAATACTGTATATAATGGAAAGTAGGCAGTCCTCAGAATGAGCTCTTGAGAAGAGCATTAGTGAGAAGAGATTGTCTCTTTATATACAATGTACCATAATATTCTTTTGTGATCTGTTTATAAGTGAATTTTACATACGGAATGTTTACTTCTCTAGATTTTATATTGTACTTTTAGTATTACTTGGTACTTGATTGATTATTCCTAGAAAATGTAACATGATCAAAACTATAAGTCTGTTACTTAAATAATAAAGTTAAAAATACTTAACGATAGCAAAGAACATATTCCCCCTTTAAGAGCATCTCTTTCTAGATAGTGTTGAATTTTAGACTGATATTTCAACCTGTTGGTCAGGTTCTCACTGCTGCTATCTGGTTGGCCTCTCTTGTTTTTAGTGTATGGTGTTATCTTCTATTAAGAGGGAAATCCCCCAGCAGGTCTGGAGGACAGATTGTAGTTTAACTTAGTTTAAGCAGCCTTCTCCACAGCCCTGGTCAAATGTTTACATTTTAATTTTGACAAATAAAGAACAAAAATAGTGCCGCTCTTCAGGGCATACCCTTGAATGTGTGCTTCACCAAATGACTTACAAGGCAACCACTGTTGTGTCTGAAACTGATTAGGCCACAAGGTCA
The DNA here is from genome assembly GCF_028583685.1 of Petaurus breviceps papuanus. Classification (NCBI taxonomy): domain Eukaryota; kingdom Metazoa; phylum Chordata; class Mammalia; order Diprotodontia; family Petauridae; genus Petaurus; species Petaurus breviceps. The sequence goes on from NW_027187330.1 coordinate 7,318,714, forward strand.
GAAGTGGATTTTTGGACTGAACTGCAGCTCCTGAGCTCCCACAAGAGGAAGATTAGATTGTAAAGTGGGAGTGGGAACTACAGAGCAGGAGAGATTGTGTACAGGCCTTTTCCTTGAAAAAATGCCCAGGAATTCTGAGCTATGATGGGTGTCTTGATTCCCTATGCAGCCTACATTTTTCATGGGATTGACTTCATGTCCAGCCTGTATTCTCCATGAGATTAGTTCAGTCTCAACTCTAAATGGTCACAACTTAAAATATTCCTGTACCTTCTAGGGAATTTCAAAGCCTCAATATGATATTTATTTTGGAAGAAAAAATGGAGAAAGGTAGGGATGGGGGAGGCACAGAGGTCTCTCCCATCAGTGAAAGAAGAGGTAGTTATACTGGGAACCAATATTGGCTAATTCTAGGCCAGGGGTTCTTCATATGAGATCCATGAACTTGACTTTTCAAATAGTTCAGTACCTGCATCTCAACATAATTTGTTTCCTTTCTAATCCTATGTAATTTATTTATCCAGTGAACGTTATTCCAAGGAGTCACTGGGTTTCACCATATTGCCAGAGGGGAACAAGACACAAATCCAGAGCCCCAGCTTTTCAGGGGAGTTTCCTGATTGATTTAATCTCCAACAAACAAAGGAATTGTTAAGGGATTTATCTCATCTGCTGGCCAGAGGCTGGAGGAAAAGTAAGCTTTCCGTCTTCTACCATCAGAAATGTCCAAGGTCACCAAGAAATCATAAAATCTGTTTCAGCCATGGCTGGAAGGTTGCCATGTTTGTATCCCCCTCGGTTTTATGCCATTTCACCTGGTTCAAGTCTTGGCTCTAAGGATTCCTTCCTGTGTAACATTGGGCACATCACTTAAGCCCTCTGGGCTTACTCTGTTCATCTGTAAAATGGTTAGATTAGATTATCTCTAAAGTTCCTTCTAGACCTAAATCTATGATTTTTTTATAAAGGGCTCTACCCTACATGAATATAGGCCTTTAACGTAGTGCAGTGGTGTCCAAATTAAATAGAAACAGGGGCCACTAATCCATACATAAGGGCAACAAGGTGGCAGAGTAGATAGAGCCCCAAGACGAGAGTCAGGAAGACCGGAGTTCAAATCTGGTCTCAGATACTTACCAGCTGTGTGACTCTAGGAAGGTCACTTAACCTTGTTCAACTCAGATTCCTTATCTGTAAAATGAGCTAAGGAGGAAATGGCAAACCGTTCCAGTATCTTTGCCAAGAAAACCCCAAAAATGGGTCATGAAGAGTCAGACACAACTGAAAACAACAGTTCATACATAAGGATTCCCATGGGCCACATGATTGCCTTAGTTTTTCTTTGTTTTATTGCATTTTCATTTATTTTGTTCAATATTTGTCAATTACTTTTAATCTGGTTTAGCCTGCCCTGGGGAATGGTGTAGCTCATAGACCACATCTCTGACACTTCTGTAACAGAGAGTAGGTTTTCTTTCCATTTTTTAAAAAAAGATCAGTCAGATTTATTCAGATAACTGGCCTTCCCTGGGAAGACCTCTGGGGTCTTTCTGCCATTCTCTAACATTAAAACCTCCTTGAAAATCAGGCTCTGAAGGCATAATTCCTTTCTGTGTTCCTCTCCATACTGCTCTCCTCACCCCTGGATCCTCAAAGGATAGTACAGGATGAAGATGCTGTCTGTTTTCCCATCATCCTTGGGAGCTGCCAAAGGCAAAAGAATGTACTTTCTTTTTCAGCTTGATTTTTAATAAGTTTGAGGTGCCATTTCTTATTAAGGAAGTACTGTACATTTATTGCCTTTGAGCATTCAGCACTGACCATTAGAGTTGTGTGCATCCCAGAGAGACTGGAGGAAAAGGAAGCTCGTATCTTTTCGTCTTCCACCATCGGAAACATCCAGGGTCACCAAGAACTCATAAAATCTATTTCAGCTATGGATGGAGAGATTGTTGTGTTTGTCTCCCCCTTGACTGTGCCAGTTGACCTGGTTATTTTCTGCCAGAACATTCAAGAGTCCAGTTCTAAAGGCCATTGATAAGCCGTACTATTTGTAGAATGTTCTTAAAGTGCTCACAACAGTAGCATTCATAAACTAGTTGAATATTAATTATCATTGGCATAAGGTTGGAAAAGAAGCTCAGAAGAATGAACCTTCCATTATCTGCTCTCCCTTCACCCCTGCTGTAACAGCTAAGGGGGGGAACTAGAATTAATAATAGTTCACATTTATAGAGCACTTAGGATCATAAATTTAGAGTTTGGAAAAAACCTTATAGAGGCCATCTAGCCCGCCCCATTCCCATTTTAATAATGAGAAAACTGATTCCCAGGGAGGTTGAGTAATTTGCCTAAGGACACATGGATTGTAAACACCTGAGGAAAGTTTGAACCCAAAATCTCTGGCTTCAGAGTTAGTGGTTTTTTCTATGGTACCATGAGACCTCAGGCAGAGGCGCTAAATGGGTGATCCTTCAGCTAATACCTCAGAATAACTCAAATCATATGCTTCATGAGGTGCTTCTCTTTATGTCTCTATGAGGCAAAAGAACTGGTTGATTCTGCTTTTTTTTTAGGATTCAGAGGTACCAATTGTAGACATAGAAACAGAGTTGGGAGGAGCTAGAGGTCATCTGCCCCAGCCTCCCAGTTGGCAGTCATCCAGCCTCTACTGAAACATATCCAAATACCAAAGGTTTGCTGACAGTGACTAACAGCAGATTCCATTTTAAATTATTCATCTTCTTAGAGTTCTTCTTTATACTGAGCCAAAATCTACCTTCTTTTAACTCCTAACCTTGCCCAGTCCCCCAGATTTTCTTGCAGGGAAGTCTAATCCCTTTTATATAAAAGCCATTCAAGTTTTTGAACACAGCAAATGTGACCCTTTACATTTTTCTCAAATCAGTCCAACAATTCAGTTGTACAGAGAGCAGAGAGGCGTCATAGTAGATAGAGGGCTTCACCTAGAGTCAGGAAGACCTGTGTTCAAATTCAGTCTTTGATACTAGTTGTATGACCATGGATGGGCAAGGCGTTTAATTTAGTGTTGTGGGAAATTCTCTGAGATTCTAAGTTGTAGATGAACTGAGACCAATTGTAAAACTGAGATTTTGTAGAAAAGCATCTTATATTGTGTGGGAGATTGGGGTAGATGACCTCTAGCTCCTCCCAATTCTGCTTCTATGTCTACAACTGGTGAAAGGATTGTGAAAGAATTATAGATCTTTGATGTGTGTGTGTTCATACATAGATATGCTAGTCCTCATGCTTAAAAATATATACACACAAATATATGTTAGACCTCATGCTTACATACATGTGGGTATACATATATACATAGATATTTTATATGTATACAAAAATTTTACACATTTATATGAATATATACTATATTTTACAGTACATATATTTCTATGTGTATATAATTCTATATATATGTGTGAAGGTATATATTTCTATGGCAGTTAGGCCTAGAGTTGGGAAGACCTGAGTTCAAATCCAGTCTCAGACACTTACTAGCTGTGTGACCCTGGACAAGTCACTTAACTTCTGTTTGCTTTAAATTAATCCACTGACAAAAGAAATGTCAAACCACTCCAGTTATCTTTGCCCAGAAAACCCCATGGACAGTATGGTCCTTGGGGTCATGAAGAGTCAGACATGACAAAACAACTATTGTATATACATGTATATACACACATATACTGATACATATATTCATACATATGTTTAGAGATAGAGAGATAGAAAAAGGAAGGAAGGAAGGAAGGAAGGAAGGAAGGAAGGAAGGAAGGAAGGAAGGAAGACCTCAGGCAGTATATGAAAAATGGAGCAATCTTTGCCCTCAGTGAGGTTATGATTGAATAAAGGTGAGTAGCATGTGTTTGCAAATACATGTAAGATAGGATGTCATGAGGAGAGGAGATTCAGAGTACTCCTGAAAGACTTTCTGAAGATATCAGGGGAGGTGATCCCCTAAGCTGTGCCTTAAAGGAAAAGATGGATTTCAACAGATAAGGGAGGGGGAGGGAATACATCACAGACTTGGGGTAAGGTACCTGTGTAAGTGTAAAGAGATGGGAAAGGTGAGTTGAAGAAGGATTGTGGTCTGCAGTCATGGTAGAAAGGTGAATTGGAGTGAGATTGACTCGTGTGTCAGGCTGAGGCATGATCTTTTTCTCTTTTCCTGAAGACAATAGCAAGTTTCTGAAGATCTTCCAGCAGAGGAAGAGCCTGGCGGAGCTGTAGATGAATCAAGCCGCCCTCCACATTGATTGTCACAACATATCCAAACACCAAACTGACTGTGATTTGGAATATTGTCTTTCTTATTTTAGAGGCAACATCAGTCTCTTGTCAGTCTCCAGTCTGTTTGCTTTGGTTGTCAGTTGCATATACGGTAATTACCGTCTACTTTGTTCCCTGATTGGCATTTCTTGGCATCTCTACCTTCAGGGACAGCTGCTGTTTCTGGGGCCATGCTGCTGGAAACTGCTCTGAACGCAAGGTCAGAGCTTCAGAGAATCCTGGAGGTTAGAAAGGAGGAAGGACCTTGTAGGACCTAAAGTCTGTGCTCCTAACTATTATGGGTCAATTGACAACCATCACACTTACTAAGAGCCAGACATTGTATTGGAGAAAATACCAATTTTCTGGCCCCCAAACTCAGTCCTTGCTTTCAATGTGCTCACACTGGGGGAGACTACGTGCAGGTAACATTCGAGATAATACGTGTGAAGCATTTTGCAGATGTTAAAATGGTATATACACCAGATACATGCAGTACAAATGAAAGATAATTTGGAAGGGGAAAGGACTAGCAGCAAGAATGGGGGAGCGGTAGAAAAATACTACAGAAGGTGTGATTCAAGCTTTGTTTAAAGAACCTGGGGAAATCAGAAATCCTAGTGGTAATGGTGGGGGACAGATAAAAAAAGCCTCGCTCTAAGAGTAGGAAAAGGCTATTGTATCTGGAAAGGAAAGACTTGAGTTTTTACTTTCTCTAGCTTTGTGACCTCAGGCAGTTTCTTCCTCTATAAGATTAAGGAGCCAGATTATAGTGAAGGGTTTTTAATGTTTGATCTGTGAATTAAAAAAAAAAATCTGATAATAATATTTGAGGATGATTAGTTTCCTTAGTAATTTTATGCATTTAAAAACATTCTGAGAAAGGGTGTATTGGTTTAATAAAGGAGTCCATGATACACACAAAAGATTAAGAATATCTGGAGTAGATGGTCACTTAAATCCTTGTGAACCCACTTTTCTGTCTTGCAATGGGACAGGGCAGTTGTTATAAAACTGTATGCATAGAAAGTTAGTTAAATATGCATCAGACAACAGGACACTAATATTGAGCTTTGATGAAGTAACCAGATCAAAGGATGTGAAGACATTTTCTCTTAATGAATGGCCCTTTCTAGAGACAGGAAATGTTCTGAAAAATCAAAGTTTTTTTTGCTTCACAGGATTCTATTGTATAGGGTAAGAACGATTCCACCCTTGCCCTAGGGCATCCTGTAGGTAATGAGGAAATGGACAGTAACTAACCTTAGATCCACAAGTGCTTTTCTGTGGCACCCAGTTACAGTTTTTTAAATCAAGTTCAAGTTTTCTGAAATAAAGTTCATTCTGTCCACTCCCATTTCCTCTCAAATCCTTTTAGAACCAATGCATAAAGGTCAATGTATTAGAGAGACTCAATTAACCAAATCCCCATGACCCCAGAATACTTCCTGCCCCATTTTGTGACCACTATAAATGCAGGGGTAGAGATCATAACAAAAATCAAAAGAGGGAGCCAGGAGGTCAGGAAACAAATATTTTCCCCTTCTCTTGGTTACGCCTCGTGTGTGTGACAATATTTTCTTCCTCCCTTGGTTACAGACATGCACACAGGCTACAGTAAAGAAGGAGAGCATACTAGAAAAATTGGGCATCTGGCCTTAGCATTGTACCAGAAGGGTTTTCAGGCTAGAGGTATTCAGTGGACAGACATTAACCCCTTGGCGGCTAGTGCTCTGCAAGGCCCACTGCATGACTTACAGACTGCTCCAACACTTGGTTTGTTGCCAGAATTTAGAGTACATATTCTGTGCTTCTGAGCAAGAAAAATAAATGCACACAAGACCTCCTCCCATTACTTCTCCATCACTTCTTCATCACTTATCCAATAACAGAGAAAACATAGCTGCTGGGGAGAGGGTGCCCCTCCTTTCGTGGGCCCCCTACACCACTTTTGCTCATTTGGGCCCCAGGCTCAATGGAATGAGTAGGGATTTGCCTAAACATTCCTGTGAATCAAGACCATGGAAAACATCTTCAACTTTACTATTAACAACCTGAATTTGGATATTACTCCCGGGTCCAGCAGTACAACAATGAAATGATTAATCAAATACAATTTTACAGGTTGTTTTAGCTTAATGATCATGGTTATTTTTCACTAGAATCATTATCATTAAATCATCTTCATTAAATACTTATATGCAGCAGAGGCATGGCACTGTGCATATTAATATATTTAGTAATGCAGCGGCTGGTCTCTAGGAGTTATGTGTTCCAAGGGCATTCAGAAATGCCGCGTTAAAAATATATATTTTTTTAATTCTCTCTTTTTTTTCTCTTCAGAGAATGCACAGGCTTATACCACTGTGAACAGAGTGCCAGTCAGGAAGATCTGAATTGAGATTTGGCCTTAGACACTTATGAGCTATATGACTCTGCCTTAGTTTCTTGCTCTGTAAAATGAGAATAAGAACACTTACCTCCCAGGGTTGTTGTGTAGATCAAATGAGGTAATAATTGTAAGGTACTTAACATGGTACCGGAACGTGGTAGGTACTATGTAAATGTTAGCTGTTATTAATTATTATTATTATTAATTATATCAAACACTTTGATCTGACAAAGTAAGGTGAAGAACACTTGCCTCTAACTCATTCCCAAGCCCATGATCCAGTTTGTGAATTCAGTAAGCCTTTATGAGGGCCAACTGTGTCTAAGACCCTGTGCTGAAAGACCAGTGGAGCTTATGTATGGGCCAGTGGCTTGTTCAGTCATGTCTGACTCTTCATGACCTCATTTGGGGTTTTCTGGGTAAAGATACTGGCGTGGTTTGCCATTTCCTTCTCCAGCTCATTTTTATGGACGAGGCAACTGAGGTAAACTGGGTTAAGGGACTTGACGATGGCCACACAGCCATCAAGTGTCTGAGGCCAGATTTGAACTCACCAAGATGAGTCTTCCTGACTCCAGGCCCAGTGCTCTGTCCACTGTGACATCTAGACCAGTGATGTCAAACCCAAATAGAAAAGATCCCTGCTGGCCCTCATACTGACTTAGAGAAGCACATGTTAATAATACCTTATTTTTTTTTTTCATTTGTACTTATTTTCTTAAATATTTCCAAATTCCATTTTAATCAACTGGCTCCCAGTTTTTCATCTTTGGTCTAGACCAGGCATGAGCAAACTGCTGCCGAGGGCTGGATCTCACCAGCAGTCTATTTTTGTAAGGTTTGTGACACAAAAACAAGTTACAGGCTGGCTTTGACCCCTGGGCAGTAGCTTGAGGACCTCTGGTGTAGACGAGATAAATAAGACAGGTAGATAAATGTCTACCATACCTAACAGGAGTTTTCACACCTGTGGGACAGATTTATGTGGGCTCTCAGGTGGCCTAAGCTGATTGACTTAGACTTCCCCCAAGGGTGCAAATAGGTGGGGTCCGTGACTCACGCTCTTGGGATTCTCTTGAATTTGGCCGTCCCCTTTGAATAGGCATGAAAAAGAAGATCTGGCCAATAGCCGTGAGGCTAAGGAGGAAAGCAAGTTTTAAAGCAGGGTTTGTGATGGTGGAGGGCAGGTATGGGACCATTCCCTTCCTTCTGGCCACATCTCCTGCTGCCACTCCCATCCATACGTGCCATAGTCTGGACTTTAGGAAAAGTTCAAATCAAGGTGCCATTCTAGAGCATTCTTTCCTTAGGCCAGAACAAGCGAGTGGAGATCAAACTACCAGTGCCAGAATTCAAGTAACCCTTTCCCAGAACCTCAGACACTTAAGTGTTACCTCCTTTCCCCATCCCAACTCTTTACCCAGCACAAATATCATTCACGTCCTGCTATTTCCTCCCTTAGATAATGGATTGTGTCTTACATCCTTGTAAAACCAAATGAGTATTCTTAATGTTTTTGTGATGTTGCATATCCAAGGAGAGGTTGCATGGTATAGTGAATGGAGTGCCAGGATTGGGATCAGGAAGATTTCTGACATATACTGCTTTTTGACCAGGGAAAAGTCATTTAATCTCTCAGTGTTCCAGAAAAGTAAAAATATCTGTTACTGAAGAGTTTACATTGGAGCAGGGAGTTTCCACACCAGGAGATGCAGACACAGCTCTGAACCAGAAAAGTGTCCTATGTAATAAATGATATATGAGCCCTATAAATGAATGGGTCCCCTTTCTCTGAAGCCAGCATCTTCACTTCCAAACCTTTTCATTTATGGCCAATATCCCAGTCCCTGCCTGCCAACTTTGAGGATCTCCTCTCTCTATTCCCAGACCTATTCCCCCAAAGCCTCAGTGTTAGTTAGGATGGGATGGGGAGGAGTCGTTATCTTGACTCTCTGCGTCTCCTTCAAGCCTTTATAGGCCTGTCTTTATGGCACTGTTACTCATGGGTCTACTTGCCTTTTCCCTGTCCAAACCACCCCCCTCCATCAGTCCATTTTACAGGAAAGCTGGTGATGACCAAATTCCTAGGAGAGCTGCCAGACCAGCTTTGAGAGCTTGGTTGTTCCTTAAACTTTGCCTGTGCCAATGAAATGCGTCACCTCCCCCAACACTTACAAATGACATTAAATCCATCTCTACCCAAGGAGCATCTTAAGAGACCAGGTGGTAGATGAGTTCATTGAAATAGTGTATTGAGGACCAGCAGCCTGGGGAAGGTGGATCCTAATGAAGACCTGTAGTCTCTGGCAGACTGAGCTGCCTCATGAAAGGCTTGCTATTGCAAGGGCATAGTGGTCTCATTGGATCGGATCTAAATATTCATCGTTTGTCCCTACACAAGGTTTGAAGCGGGCCTCTGAACCCACCCCCTGGATCCTTGCATGTGTGCAGCCTCTGGACAGTGGTTCTGGGTGGGAAGAAGAGAGAAACACACTTCTGTCTTCAGCTGGCAGTTCACAGTTAAGACTTGGCTAAGAAATGAAAACCTTCACTTGTCCCACCACGGAGGGATTCAGATGAACAGCCTCCTTATCTCAGAGATAGCCAGACCGTGCCAGGCAGAGCTGAAAAAAGGGGCTCTTTGTTGCCGAGGCTGAATTCCCCTTCTTCTGCTCCCATCAGCCACCCTCTGAAAACAAAATTGCCCAGACAAACCACCCATCATGGGTGGGGGCTTCGCCGTTGGACAACATGTCCTGAATTGGGGATTTATCAGATAGGGTGTATTCTGTGTTTGAAATGAAAAGGAGGGAGGGCCCAGGATCTCTCCCAGTGTAAAAGCTTCTTTCTGCAACATGTTTTTGAGGCTTTTGAGGGTTCTATGAGCCGGCTGACTTTGAAAAACACCCTTCTGCAGGGTAAGACAACTTCCACCACATTGGCCACCAGGGTAGGTGGGCTGGCCTAATGTTCTCCATAGCGTTTAACTTGTATCACAATGGAACACAAAACACACCCAGATCTGGACTCAAGAAGACCTGTGTTCAAATCCTGCTTCATACCCTTTCTAAATGGAGGACTGGACAATTCACTTAGCTCACATGGCCTGGAGGCCACTTTGTGACCCTCTAGGTCCTTAAATGCAGTCCTTTAACCTAATCCAAACTTCACAGAACAAATCCTCTTAATAAAAGGATTTGTTCTGTAAAACTCGGACTCAGTCAAAAGCCTGCACCCGAGGACCTTAGAAGGCGGCCACATGTGGCCTCAAGGCCACAGTTTTCCCAGTGCTGACTTAGCCGTTCAGCTTTGTTTTCCTTGTCTGTTAAATTATATGTATGTATGTGTGTGTAATTTTGAATTTTGCTAGCTCATATTAGTAGTAGTACTTCTACTACCACTACTACTACATATCTGGTAAGGATTCAAGACCAGGCTTTAAGGTTTCCATCATTCCAGGAAGCCTCAGTTCACACTCACTACTCCCAGTGGTTTTTGCCTTCTCTGTAGTATAAGCAACAGCAGTTACTTTAAAAATACCTAGGATAGAAGGTATTCCATATACATAAAACTTAACCTTTGATTCCTTAGTAGAATGAGCTTCTCTGCCAATACAAATCAGTAGCTTCTCAGCAATATAGAGGCTTAGAGAGCTGACAAGGTCACTCAGATGTTAACTGGCTTTCATGGGGTCACAGATAATATGGCAGAGGTAGCTTCGTGACTCTTAGGTCTGCTCACTGTCTGTCATAACAGAGTTGGAAGGGACCTTCAAGATCAGATGCAGGCTAGACAAGCTTGGGACAGCTAGGTGGTACAGTGGGTCCTGGAGTCAGGAAGACTTATCTTCCTGAGTCTAAGCCTTAGACACTTTAGTATCAGTGTGACCCTGGGTAAGTCACTTAACCCTGTTTGCCTCAGTTTCCTCATCTGTAAAAATGAACTGGAGAAGGAAATGGCAAACCACTCCAGTATCTTTGCCCAGAAAATCCCAGTGGAGTCACAAATACTTGAACATGACTGAAACAACTGAACGACAGAAAGATTAGCTGACCCTTGAGGTTTCTTCCCACTTGGAGATCCTGTAATTCCAATCTAGTCCAAACCTTGAATTTTCTGGAGGAGGAGAATGAAACTCAGAATGATGACATGTTTTACCCAAGGTCCCATAGCAAGTTAGTGGAAGATCTGAGACTGGATTCCTCATCTCCTGGTGCTGTGTGTACTACACCAGGAGTGTGTTCAGAGACTGATGTGATGCAGAGCAAGATTTTGAAAGGGAGTGATGTAAATGAAGGCTGAAAAAAGGATGGAGCCAGACTGTAGAGTATCCTGAAAGTCAGGGTAAGCAGACTTTGTCTTCTCACAGAAGCAACACACAAAGACCAATTCTAGCCACACTTTGTTCAGGTCCAAAGTCCCTATGACAGATGGATGGATGGATGGATGGATGGATGGATGGATGGATGGATGGATGGATGGATGGATGATGGATGGATGGATGGATGGATGGATGGACACATGGACACAGGGCAGATAGAGCATTTATTCAGTATTTAGTGTGTACCAAGCACTGTGCTAAGTGTTGGCTTACAAATACAAAGGCAGAGGCAGTTTCTGCCCTCAAAGTATTTACATTCTAATAGAGGGAGGTCATAAATAAAAAAGGATGCCCAGGGAGGAATATTTTGGGTTGAAAATTGCATGGCGAGTGAGTGGAGCTGTTGATGATTAGATTGATAAACCCTTGAGTGTCACATGAAAATATTATGTGCCCATGAAATAGGCTGTGTACAGTTGGTTGCTCTATTCACAGGTAATGAGCCACCACTAGCATTGGGATAACAATCAGGTCACTCGAGATCTCCTTGAAAACAATTGTTAAATTATATATGTGTGTGTTTATTTAAAAAATATACAACTTTGGCCCCAGGAAACTAAAATAGGGTGTTGTACCCCTGAAAAGGATTGTGCCTGCTAGTGTTCTCTTCATTATGCCCCCTGCCCCTTTAGTTAGGATTTCTAATCCTTGGCATGGCCATTGCCCATCCAGACCAGAAGGAATGTTGAGAATATATTTTTTTCCTAATAAATTGAATTAAAATGTTGAGAGGTTTTTTTCCATTTCCTGATATCCATTAAGATAATTAGAGACACTCTGACTTAAGTAGAAACAAGACTCTTAGTCTAGTGGTGGGCAGGGAATTCCCTAGGGTTATCAGCCTTTCATGAGCTTCTGACAACAAATTCACAGTTTCCCTGCTTATAAGGACTTGCCCTGGCCTAGATTAAGATCAAATCAAGGTCATGAGTAAGCCAGGTTACCTGTTTTTATGTATTGCCTTCTTGGAGAGTTTGTAGGCCCTTGATGAAGGCGCTTAATAGATGCTTGTAGATTGATTGATTGATATTGAATAGCCATCTAACAATGAATGTACTCCCCAGCTGCCTCAGCAAGGACCTGCCTGTTCATGCTTTCTGTGGCCCAACACCCTCAATAATCCCATCTGCCATTCATATTTCTAGGATAGGTGTGTCCACTGCTAAATGTCTGTGCTCCTTTCCATTTCTTTTTTTTCCCTCCCTAGGCCTTAGCATCCTTTGTACCTGTCTCCATTGGCAGCACATCTGCCGAGGGTGTGGTAGACACTAGCTCTCTTTTGATTTTCTCTCCCAAGTGTTTCAGACACAAGACTATTGATTTATTGTAACTGTAAATGTGGCTTCAGAGACACAAAACAGGAAGTAGGTATCAAGAAACTAGAGTATAGCAAAACTAGAAATTGAAATCTCTAGAACAGAGGAGTCTTTCTGAAACAACATGGTATGGTGGAAGCAGTTCTGGATTTAGAACTGTACAATGTATCCTCAAATCCGAGCTTTTCTTCTTTCTTCCTTGGTGACCTTGGAAAAGTCATTTATTCTCTTCAGCTCTTTGTTTCCTTATTTAGAAAATGGAAGGGCAGAATTGGAAGAAGTTCCAAGGAAATAAATTTTTGTTAGATCTAAGTAAAAGTAGGGGCACAGTGAGTAAGAGCACTGGCTCCAGTGTCAGGATGACCTGGGGATGAAATCCAGGCTCAGATACTTAGCACCACACCCAGAAATAACTGGCCGTGTAGCCTTGACAAGTTACTTAACCCAGATTGCTTAAAAAAAAAAGATCTAAGTAAAAGTGTCCTAATAACTAAAATTGTCAAAAGTAGAATCAACTACATTGGGAAGCATTGGGTTCTCCACCTTCAACAGAGGCTTTTCAGGGATATTGTAGAGGTGATTAACATGACCTCCTTCCAGTTCTGAGACCCAGAGAACTAATGGGAAATAGCAGAATTGATCTCCTGGTGCTGTGTGTACTACACCAGGAGTGTGTTCAGAGACTGATGTGATGCAGAGCAAGATTTTGAAAGGGAGTGATGTAAATGAAGGCTGAAAAAAGGATGGAGCCAGACTGTAGAGTATCCTGAAAGTCAGGGTAAGCAGACTTTGTCTTCTCACAGAAGCAACACACAAAGACCAATTCTAGCCACACTTTGTTCAGGTCCAGAGTCCCTATGACAGATGGATGGATGGATGGATGGATGGATGGATGGATGGATGGATGGATG
>NW_027187330.1:7332013-7338202 GCF_028583685.1 Petaurus breviceps papuanus
GGATGGATGGATGGATGGATGGATGGATGGATGGATGGATGGATGGAATTGATCCATAATCCCTAGTTATGAAAGCACATGTTGTGTTCAAAAAATAAATTTCACAATACAAGATGGCAGAGGTGGAGTTAGATAGTAATTCCTCTGAAAAAGATTTTTTTAAAAAAATTAGTCCTACCTACAAGCTCAATGTGAGTTAAAATTGTGAAATTATATCCAGGAGAGGAAATGCAATCTTGGGCTGCATTGAGTAGCATAGTGTACAGGACTAGGGAGGGGATAGTTCCCCTGTATCATGCCCTAAATAGGCCACATTTTAATATGTGCAGTCCTGGGCACAGTATTTTAGGAGGAACATTGATAAGCTGGAGAGGCCCCAGAAATAGGTGACCAGAATGAACTATGCTGGGCTTCTGATTCATACCAAATGAGTGGATTGATTGAAGGAACTGAGATGTTTGGTTTGGAGACGAGGATTTTCCTAGAAGATAGGATAACCGCGTTCGAGTATTTGAATGACTATCGTGTGCAAGAAGGATTGGATTTGTTCTTTGCATCCTCAGAGAGCAAATCTGGAGCAACGGACAGATGTTACAGTGACACGATTATGTCTTGATGTCAGGGAGGAGATCCTACCCATTAAAGCTCCCAGATGGTAGAATGGGCGGCCCAATGAGGTACTAGTGAGTCCTCTCTCACTGAAGGAATTCAAGCAAAGGCTTGACCACCACTTGCTGGCTGTGATGTAGAGGGAAGTTGGGTTCACATATGGACAGAATTCCATGGCTTCCAAGACCCATTCCATGTCTGCAATTCTGTGATTCGGTGACCAAATAAATGTCCCCTCCCAGCTCTGTCATGCTATGGCCCCAGGAAGGAAAATGGAAAATGGCTATTTGCCCCACAAGAGGGCGCACAAGAGTCAGCCTGCACATCCAAGATCGAGTGTGCCCATTGGAATATAAGGAGGAAAATGACTTTCTTAGGCTCCTGGGCAGGCCCACTTTAATGCATTTACTGCACCTGTTTCTGTATATGTCTGGGTCATAGAAATGCCAGGATTAGAGATGGTAAAAACCCTACGGGGGTATCCTAGGCAGGCTAATGCATTTGTTTCTCATCTATTTTGTTTGTTTTCAAATCCTGAACAAATAAAGAGGCCAATGTGCGGAAATGGGGCCTCAAAGACTTCCTTCCTTAGGGAAATACCTTTAGTTTTTGTTTTTGATTAATTAATTTATCTTTAGTTTTCACCATTCACTTCCATAAGATTTTATGTTCCAAATTTTCTCCCTATCTCCCCTCTTTCCACCCCAAGATGGTATGCAATCTGGTACAGGCTCCACATATATATATTCATATTAAACATATTTCCACATTAGTCAGGGAACACCTTTAGTGAAGAATTGATGAGAGCAATTAAACTGGATGCCTTGATTTTAGAAGCCTTTGGCCGCTCATTGTAAAAAAAAGTCTAAAAGAAGGAAATTGATTTTCTAGGCTGTTTGTCCCTATTTGAGAAGTGTGATTTTTCTGGAATAAAAGTGGCCAGCAGAACTCAGCTTAATCTATGATCTATAATTTTCAATGCCATCTTACATCATAGTTATCTTTTTAGAGAAAAAGAATACCTAAGAGCACATCTAATCCAACCCCTGTGTCTTTATTCTTAATGTGTGCTGGCATTCAGGATATAATCTAAAAGGTGATGGGGAGATGCCATTCTGGGGGGATCAGAACATCCTAGAATAATAATAATTATAATTAATTAAAATATAATTAATATATATTAATGATAATAATAAGTTGATCAAGAAGGTTCTATAATGCTCTGGAAGCCAATGTAATTATCATAAAGACAATGACAATAAATATAGTAAGTGGGACCTTATATATTTTGGACCTTTCAGGAAATTATGTCTGCAAAATTGGAGAAAATTGTCTGGAATCATGGGATCATAGTTCTAGATTCAGAAGGGATCAGATAGGAAATCTGATCTAACTCCCTCATTTTACAGATTTATTTTGTAAAGTCATGTCTGTTTCATTGTCATAGTCATTAACAACACAATCTAGAGATTTGTGTAGATCATTCTCATAAAGATTTTACAGAGGTGAGGAGGTAAGGATGTGCATGGTGGGTGCACTTGATTCCTTGTTGGCCAAGAGTGCTGCAACAAATTCAGTTGTTTCAGTAGTGTCCAATACTTTATGACCCTTTTGGGGGGTTTTCTGGGCAGAGTTACTGGAATGTTTGCCATTTCCTTCTCCAGCTCATGTTATAGATGAGGAAACTGAGGCAAACAGGGTTAAGTTGCTTGGCCAGAGTCACACAGCTAGGAAGTGTCTGAGGCTAGATTTGAACTCATGAACTCTTCTTGACTCCAGGCCCAGTGCTCTAGACAATGAAGCAACTTGGCTAGAGTTATATGGGTAGTAAACATCAGAAGTGGAACTTGAACCCAGGTCCTCTGACTCCAAAGCTTGTCTTTTCATCAAGGTGAGCTTCAACGTATCTGCTAAGTGTCTCATAATGAGCTCATAAAAAGTTATAAAGAAATGGTTAGTAATTATTGATGTTCTCTTGGTCACCTTTTTTTTGCTTAATAGTATGATTGTTTCCATTCTTTTGATCTCTTCCCCTACTTAAGATAGCTTATAAAATGAGTCCCTCAGTGTTTTCAAGATTGTATCACCTTCAGCATAACTTTCCTTCATGCATGTTTGTACCGGTTTCTCTTCCCATTTGTAACTTCCTCATATAGCACATTAGGAAGTGAAGTCTTTAGTCCAAATGTATGGTTCCACAGTCACTGATTATGAGAATGAATCATTAGATAAATGCTCACAAGTCTGTTTCATTTTCAGTTAAACTGTTGTCCTTGTGCCAATATAGGATGATATGACTTAGTTGGATCTAATGCCAAGCTTTCCATGGACTTATTTCCATCAATACCTGTTGTTGGTTTATGAAGCAAGACTTATCTATGATTAATCAAAAGAGATCAGCCATACAGAAAAAAAACTAATTAAATAAAAACACTTACTGTAGAGTCTGTAGCATGTAGCTACATGGTCAGTCAGTAATTCAGTACATATATCTAGAATGGGAAGGGTATGAGAACAATGAACTGGGTGCAGAATTGAACTGAAGAAAGAAAGCAAACCAGATTGAATTTGAGAGCTTGTTCCATGTTTTTGTCTTCCGATAATGTCCTCAACTCTATCCTTGTTATGGTCAGCTCGATAATATGGGCTTTTAGGAGCTAGGTTTATGGCTAGCCTCATCCCTATTTCCTCCAATTTATTTAGCACATACTACCCTATACATCTCCTAGGACCTCAAGGACCATCTTACTTATAAACCAAAAATTTTATAAGAATGACACTAAGAAGGAGGAATGCATTGTGAGAAGAAATTAGATTGGGGAAAAGGTGACATTTACTATTCTTTTAGGCCCATCTTGATTTCTGTTAAACCTTGTGGACACATTCCCTTTTATATCAGTAGAGTGTATCCTAAGTGCCTGAAATGGATAAAATAGCTAAGAAATGAATGACTTGGGACAATTTACTTTCTGATCTTAGATAATCCCTCTCCCCCCAATTTTACCAATTTGGCATAGAAGTAGATGTTAATTCTATCTAGATTTTAGGATTACAATCACAACTTCTCTTATGATGCCCAGGCCAGTCAAGAAATCACAGAATGAAGCAGCTGTTCATGAGAAGAGTGACCCTGAGCCCTACTGTTAGCAAGAAGGGCTTCAGTGAAGGGTGTTCATAGGTATCCCTGGGTCAACAGGCATATGCAATACCCAGTATGTGTACAAGACAATAGCCCCCCAAGCGATCTTGTTTGTTATTTTGTGGCATCTTGCCATCGCTGTCATGAGGAAAGTCTTCTGTAAACCTTGTAGTACTATTTAAATGTGAGCTATTACTATGTTGTTGATGTCATCATTATTGTGGTAGGATTAATAATAGCCTTCATATAAAACTTTAAGGCTTGCAAAGCACTTTACCAAGATTATCTCATTCTGTTCTCACAAAACCTCTGGGATAAATGAGGAAACTGAGATAGACAAAAGTAAAGTGACCTGCCCAGGATCACACAGAAAGTAATTGTTTGAGGCTGGATTTGAACATGGGTCTTCCTAACTCCAGGTAAAATGTTCTATTCATTGGCTAGAGCCACCTAACTGACCCTGTAGTATGGTATCCTGTGGCCAAGGCCACTGCACCCAGCAACTCCTTTTAGGTGCTTAATAAGTGTTGGTTGGACTAAACGGTGTAGGGAAGAGGAATTTGCCAAAGAACTCTCCTCATCTCATGGAAGCATGCACCTGTCCCATTTACTCTCTCCCTAGTTCATTTCCCTCATAATCATCACATGGCACTGATGCAAAGTGTCTTAATAATGCCTTATTTATCCATTATGGATGTTTTTTCAGATTATTGAAACATTATATGTGAGCTTTCCAACACACCTTTAGAGTGATGGAATACCAGAACAAATGTGATATCTGGTTTACAATACAAACTGTCGCTGAAATACTTTCTTATCACAACCTCACCCTTACTTTGTCAGATACTTTGGGGCAAAAAAAAACCTGCCACAGGACACCAGGTACCCAATAAAGGGACATAGGCACACAAATACTCTCCACCA
The DNA here is from genome assembly GCF_028583685.1 of Petaurus breviceps papuanus. NCBI lineage: Eukaryota > Metazoa > Chordata > Mammalia > Diprotodontia > Petauridae > Petaurus > Petaurus breviceps. The sequence goes on from NW_027187330.1 coordinate 7,336,686, forward strand.
GCCATCTCCCCATGAGTCAGTGTGCTGGGGAAGAGATATAAAGACACATCCACATCAGGGAAGTGTGGCCTTAGGAAACCTAAACAATGCAACAGTGTTCTCCCCACATTATAGAGACTTATCTAGGTCTTGTTCTTTGTAAATATTTCAGAGCACCAAGAAGTATCAAATGATCCAGGCTAATTAAATTTTCCATTTCTAATAAAAGCCCTTCCTCCATAGGTATCCCTGGTAACAGTTACCCCATGTGCCTCTGTAATGAGACAGTTCAAAGGCACTCAATTGAAAGCATCTTGGCACTGTCCACTAACTCAGTGCTGAACCATATCATAGCTGTTCTTAGTTTTGCCATAAGCATAGGTATGAAACTCACAAATTTACCCTTCTAAAAAACAAAAACGTTTTTCCCCAAAATCTGTGTTTGTGAGCATTTTTCTTAAATGTATTACACACTTTTCTGGACCATGACTGGACATAATTTAATCTCTTGGTGACTAAGGATCATTGCAAACATTAATTGTTGTGCTATACTGGTGATAATCTTAAGGATTATTGAGGTCAATAGGGATATTTGTCCCACACTGAATATCCTTAGTTTGCTTTGCTTTTGGAGTTCAGGAGTCTGCTTCTCATTAAAACTTTTCCTCCTTTTATTGTCTCTTGTCAATGCTTATTAGTATGCCTACCTCTATCAACTTCATCTAATTTGCTGTTTAAAATCTTCTGTGGACTGAGAAAACAGAAGAACAAACTTGTTAAAACTGTGAACTAAGGTTAAATAGATGCTACATGAAAAGTCCAATAGACTCTCCTGTGAGTAAGAGCTTTTGACCTCAATTTTGTCTACCCAGACACCTTTTTCCCCTTTTGAGTTTGCTGCTGTATTTTAGGTAATTGAGGTTGCCAGGTAAAGGAGAAATTACCATCATCCAGTGCACTTTCCACTGGACTCTGTTGCCTTAGAATAAATTACCAATGAAGCAGGAAATCTGAAATTCCAACCTGAATTCACTGCAGAAAAATCAAGAATTGACATTTCACTTGCCTCTCTCTCCTCTCTCACTCTCTCCCTTCACCCCTAGATATCAATCTGCCTATATCTATCGATTTATATATACATACATGTACATAGAGATGATACAAGATAATACCTCTATAGATATATATCTTAAATATAAGTAGATATAGCTATGTAGAAGATATATCTACCTCTATAGAAGTATTATCTAATAGAGAGATAAATGTGTACATCTTTATAAGGAGAGGTTAGAGGTAGAGGGCTTGATATAGATATGTATATCTGTCACTAGATATAGATATATCTAAATATATATCTATAAATATGTATATTTTATATATATATATGGAGAGAGAGGTAGGGGAGTGAAGGAACAGGAAGAGACAGGGATAAAGAGAAAGGGAGAGAGAAGGAGGTAGGAGAGAGAAAAAGAGAGAGAGAGAGAGAGAGAGAGAGAGAGAGAGAGAGAGAGAAGAGAGAGAGAGAGAGAGAGAGAGAG
>NW_027187330.1:7338302-7365376 GCF_028583685.1 Petaurus breviceps papuanus
AGAGAGAGAGAGAGAGAGAGAGAGAGAGAGAGAGAGAGAGACTCATTTTGCTGAAATTGTTGCTCTATAACATCAATTTCTTTTTTGGGGGTATTTTTTTATTTAGCTAGAACCCTTTATAGAATCCAAGCATTTGAAATTAGAGAGGGCCTTAGAAATTATAAATCCAGTACCTTTGTCTTACAATTAAGTAAATTTAGCCAAGCCTAGAGAAATGAAATGATTGCCCTAAGGTCATATAGTTGGACAGTGACAATCCACAAAGTGCATTTTGTGGCTAAATTCCTTGAGAAAACCGCATACAATAGGTTCCTCCACTTTCTTTTCTCTTATGCTCTTTGTCATCCCTATAATATAGCTTCCAAACTCATTATTCTATCTAAACTGTTCTCTCCAAAGTTACCAATGACCTCTTAATTGCCAAATCCAATGGCCTTTTCTCAGTTCTTATTCTTTTTGACCTCTCTGAAGCCTTTGACACTGTTGATCACCCTCTCTTACTTGATATTCTTTTCTTTCTAGGTTTTCAGGACACCACTCTCTCTTCATCCTCCTGTTACCTAATAGACTAAGTGTGATCTTATGGGTATGGAAACAATGTTAATATTATAAAACATCATCAACATGTAAAGTATTGCCGTTAAACCTAGTCAGCATCACTAGGCACCAAAATCACAATATTTTGGCAGGTCTGCGTTCTCATTAATGTGGGTGCCCTTTTAATGACAGATTGCAACCCATTTAGACTTTTTATATGTATGCAACTCCTATCCAATCCCTCCCATAAATTTGCCACAGGGGATCCACCAAATATGTTGGGTGCTTTTCCATCATTTTCCTAGCATTTTATGAATGTCACTGGAGCACATAGACCATCCATTAATTACTCCTTGTTTTCACTATGTGACTATAAAAATGTGAAAATATTTTAAAATCCATTCCTTGCTCATTTCAAAGTTACTGGAATTGGAAAAAAATGGAAACCAGTATCTCTTTTTGATGTGAATGATCTTGCCCAAGAATAGCTGCATTCTTATGTTTGAGCACGTATCTCGAACCTTGGAAGCTCCCCAGCTTGTTTGGGCAACAGATGGTACTGTTTGTCTACTTACCAACCAACAGGTGGGAATGGATGCCTCCATAGGAGCAGCAGCAGCTTTGGGACAGGAGATGTAACTGTCAACAGAGCCCAGTTATGATCATGTTAATTGAAGTTGGGGCAAGGACTGAATCAGAATAAGGAATGAGCAGATTCATTGTGGGGTACATTCAGTGAAGATCAGAAATGGGTGTTCACAGGGCTGTTGTTGAAGCTAGCTGTCAGCAGACCAGGAGCCAGTGATTAAGATTTCAGTGCAATTGTTTACACCTCAAAGATTAGCAAACACTACAAATCAAGGCTTTATTTATTGTATTCTTGATTGTTTAGACCAAAGAAAGTGCTATGGAAAATGTTAATAATGAAGATTAAAATTAAAAGTGTTTCAAGCATACTTTTTTTCAGAGAACCTGTTGTTAAATACTCACCAGAAGTTACAGCACTGACTGACTGTTCAGGGATTCAGTGGTATAAATGATGAGGCTGGAATTGGGCCAACTAGAGAAAATATGCAAACAAGGGTCAGCTGAACAAGTTATCTCTGCCATTCCCTGCTCTCAGGTGAGAGTAGTTGAAGAGTTACCAGTGCTACTTCTGCTTTCTAACAACATTAAAGGTATTTCTCAACATTCTTGGTGGAATTCAATTCATCTGAATTATACCATCCTAGACCTAGGACCAGAAGGAACTTTGGGAACTTTGACACCATTGTCAATGACTCTGCTCCTTGATACTCTTTTCTTTCTCTCTCTCTCTCCTGGTTCTCCTCTTACCTATCTGACTGCTCCTTCCCTGTCCTTTCTGGAAAGTCTTTCAGATCGTGCCTCTTAATCATAAATGTCCCTCAGGGTATAGTCTTGAGCCTTCTTCTTTTCCCTGTCTTTACGATTTCGCTTGGCGATCCCATCAGCTTCCATAGATTTAGTCACCATCTCTATGCTAACGATTCCCAAATCTATCTTGCCCCAAACTCTCTGCTGACCTGCATTCTCACATCTCCAACAGACTCTCAGACATCTCAAACTGAATGTCTAGTAGACATCTTAAACTCATTATGTCCAAAAGACAATTTAATAGCTTTCCCTCTAAATCCTTTGTTCTACCTTGACTTTGACTATATAAGCCAAAACCATGCTCCCAGTCCCTCAGGCTCACAACCTAGGAGTCGAGGTCTTCACCACCTCACCTGTGGACTATTATAATAACCTGCTGGTGAGTCTTCCTTCCTTGTGTCTCTCCAGTCCTTCCTGCATTCTGTCACTAATGTGGTTTCCCTAAAGCGAGAAGCTATCATATCACTAACCTCCCCCACTCAATAAACCCCATTGGCTCCCTATTTCTTTCAGTATCAAATACAAAGTGCTGTATTTCATATCCAAAGCACTGCATAATCTATCCCCCTCCCACTTTTCCAGTCTTCTTTCTCCGTACTCCTAAAGGTGTGATGTTTGATTCAGTGACACTGGCCTCCTGACTGTTCCACAGACAAGACACTCCAACTCTTGGGTGCAATCACTTGAGCTGACTGCCCTCTATGCCTGCAATGTTCTCTCTCTTCTGTTCTGGCCACTTATTTCCCTCAGTTTCCTTTCAGTACCAACTCAAATCCAACTTTCTACAGGAAGTCTTCCCTAACTCCTCTTAATTCTAGTGTTTTCCCTTGGTTAATTTTTTCCTCTTTACTCTGAATATAGCTTGCTTTGTATATATTTGTTTGAAGGTTGTTTCTCCATTAGACTGTATGTTCCTTGAGGGCAGGGATGGTCTTTTGCACTCCCCAGTGCTTGGCACAGTGCCTGGTACATAGTGTTTAATAAAGATTGATTGATTAATATAGCTTCTGCTGTATAAGTGCTTTTTACAAATATTATCTGATTTGACCTTCACAACAACCCTGGTAGATAAGTGCTGTTATTATCCCTATTTTACAGTTGTGGAAACTGAGGCAAACAAAGGTAATTGACCATGCCAGAGTCATACAGCATATTAGTATCTGAGGCTGGATTTGAAGTCAGATCTTTCTGACTCCAAGCCCGTTGCTCTATTCACTGTACCATGTAGCTGACTCAAGTCCCAACTAAAATATCATCCTCTACAGGAAAGTATTTTACAGATAAGGAAACTGAGACCTAAGGAGGTTAAGTGCCTTGTCCAATATAGCACAACTTTGGAGGTAAGATTTGAACACAGGCCCTCTAACTACAGAGTTCTCTACTTTTCACATTTTGCTTTTTCCTTATGAAATGAAAATCCAGTGGGATTAAAGGTTGGCTTAGACTCCAAGAAAGTACTCTTTTTTTTTGGAGGGCAATTGGGGTTAAGTGACTTGCCCAAAGTCACAGGGCTAGTAAGTGTGTCGAGTGTCTGAGGCTGGATTTGAACTCAGGTCCTCCTGACTCCAGGGCTGCTACTCTATTCACTGTGCCACCTAGTTACCCCAAAAGTACTCTTAAAAACAAGTTTGAGGAATTAAGGGATATCCCCCCACCTTGAAGGGTACAGGCACTTACAGATCTGACTCATCCCTCAGGGAAGAGGTAAAAGGAGGTATTATGCTCCAAATTCTAACAATGTGTGCAGGTGCCACTGAGGCCCAGGACCCCCTAGACTATGATGTTCCAAGCCTTTTGGAAAGTATTCACATTTGGTTCGTGATTCTTATTGTTCTTGTTCAGTTATTTTCAGTCAGGTCAGATTCTCTGTGACCCCATTTGGGGTTTTCTTGGCAAAAATTCTGGAGTGGTTTTATATTACCTTCTCCAGCTTATTTTTCAGATGAGGAAACTGAGGTAAACATGATTTAGTGACTTGCCCAGAGTCACAAAGCTACTTAGTGACTGAGGACAGATTTGAACTCAGGAAGATGAGTCTTCCTGACCACATGCCACCTAGCTGCCCTACATTGCCACAGCTTTTCAGAAATCCCAATCCCCAAAGCTTCTAAAAGCCCTTCACATTTCACTTGAAAACAATATTCAGTCAATAAGTACTAGTACTAATGGAGTACTCAGAAGTGTGTTAGACACTGGAAATACAAATGGAATTAAGATCTCTGCCCTCAAAAGATTTACATTCTCCTCCAATAACATTTTTTCAGTTCAATCTGGAACCATTTGACAGGAACCTGAGTTCAGCTAACCCCAGGAAAGAAAATGTTCCCTGAATGTCTTGTTAGGTTTTTAGAATCTTAGTTTTAAGTTGATGGTTCTATAAATAGTATTCTCTCTAGCCCTTGGGTCGTGTTTACATTCAGTTCTTTGGAGAAAAGCATTGGAATATGAGTAGGCTGCAACCAGTTTCAAACAAGGATTTTCGAAGAAGCATTGTAAATGATAAAACCAAATCAATGTCTGATCTAAGACAAAGGTGGGCTGGTCATGTGGTAAGAGCACAATTGTCACTTGGTGTGCTCCATTAGTATCCCTGCAAAGTTGGAACTTGAAGAAGGCTCATTGGGTGATAATGCTCCATAGTGAATTTATGGGAGGACATGTAGATCACACGAATTTCTCCTAAAAATCATCACCTATTTGTCCCAATCACCTTATGGGTGTCTGGTAATAGTTTTATCTAATTTTGTGGATATGTCCCAAATACTAATAGGAAAAGAATCCTGTTTGTCCTTAATCCTTTCAGATATTTTGCTCTGTTGCCTGAACAACATTAACAGAGGCAGAATAAGCTATCAGCCCTGTGCTATTCAAGAAACACTTTCTTCTAGCAACTGAAAAGAAAGAAAACAGGGCAGAAACTAAATATGTGGTGTGATATAGGATTGTGTGTGTGTATGTTAAAACTATATAACTGTTGGCTACAAGAGTGGACATGACCTATCTGTATATGTGGTTCCCAGTTCACTGAGGATTAACTGAAAATGTCTCTTTTGTGTAAACATGACCTAATACCATCCGTTGTACAGTGGTGCTGATAAAAATGAAGTCCAACCACAGTCCTGCAGTTTGCGGTCACAGCTGTGGAATTTGGGGAGGGGGAGTCTTGTGAGGGCAGCCAACTGATTGTTTTGCTACTGTGTCTCAAACTTTCCAGATGATATTTGCTGGAAAGAGAAAATAGAATTGCATCTTTCTGGAAAACATTTTGATGTCTTTAAAAGAATTGTTTTTATGATTTCAGAGAAGTCCTTTTGATCAAATTGTAGACTATATAGTCTAGTTCCCCGTTTATTAAAAATGGCTCACCGTATGTGTTGTTTTGGGCCTCTCTCTTTGAGAATGACTCCCCCTTTCTCCAATTGCCCAGCATCCTAAATTTAGCCTGAAGCCCACTGGAAGTTAGAATTCCATTCCCTATTGGTCCTCTGTTTTCTCTGATGATATCAAGTGAAGGAGCAAAACACAGACAATTAGGAGGAAAACAGAAATAGAGAGAGAAGGCCAGGTGGAAAGAAGAGGATGGCAGAGGCAAGGAGAATGAAGTAAAAGCAGAGCAAAAGATTAGAAAATGTTATTTTTTGGTTGAATGAACAAGAGTCCACAACTTACTGGGATAAAATCTGCTATTACCTAAAAGTCAAGATGACTTTTCATCATTATTAAGTCAGAGCTCCTCTGGGTTTCCTGATTTTTTTTCCTTTTCCTGTTTAACTTGTTTTTAACAAGATTTTTTTAAAACAAAGACTACCCCCCGCCCCAACACACACACATACCTCCGTTGGTCCCAGGGTTCATCTTCTGGGAAAAACAAACAAACAATAGTCTTCTGATTATTTAGCACAAGATGATGGATATTTCTTTCACACCTTTCCTTCAAGGATCTAAAAAGCAATTTGTTATCTAGCTGATTTGACCAGCCTGGTCAAAAGTATTATGATTTTCAGACAGAGAAATCAAAGCACTGAGCTGCTGAATATGACCTCCAGGTGTAATGACTTCAAGTCAAACTTGCTGAGAGTATAAAAGTTTACAAGTCCAACCTACCCAATATAATAATGGTAATGACTGGCCATGGAATTATAATGGCCAAGCTTGGCCCCAAAGAAGAGATAAGAATAAGCAAACCAATCTTCTTTGCAGAGGTAGAAGACTACAGATGTTGAATATTGCATATACTGTAGAGTATATACAAAGTAATATGGAGACACAGAGAGAAAGAAAGACAGGGAGAGAAAGAGAGAGGGAACGTGGGGCAGGGAGAGAGGGAGAGATCTGAAAAAGCTTCATGGAAAAAAATGAGCCCACCCTGAAGGAAGAGGAAGAATAAAAGATGGAGGTGAAAAAGGACTACATTCCAGGAGTGGAAAATGGCTAATGTGGAAGCAAAGAATGGAAAGATGGAATGTCCAGTTTAAGTATTAGCTAATAGCTTAGTTCGGTTAAAATGTAGAGTATAAAAAGGGCAGCAATAGGGAATAATTCCAGGAAAGTCATTGGACCCAAGTTGTAGAGAATCTTTTTTTTTCTTGCTTTTTTTGTGTATGTGTTTGTTTTTTGTAGGGAAGAAGGCAGGGCATTTGGGATCAAGTGACTTGCCCAAGGTCACACAACTAGTTTTGTGTTAAGTGTCTGAGGCCAGATTTGAACTCAGGTCCTCCTGACTCCAGGGCCGGTGCTCTATTCACTGTGCCACCTAGCCACCCCATTTGTAGAGAATCATAAATACCAGGCTGAGTTGTTTATATTTTATCCCAAATGCAACAAGGAGTCACTAGTGAGTTTTGAGTGGGTCTGACCTGTGTTATAGGAGGATTATTTTGTTAGCTCCACGTTAGATGAGTTAGAGAGAGGAGAAGCTGGAGACAAGAACAGCACAGTGTCTTACACACTTTTTCAGTGTTTTCAGATGATAATTAAGTATCCCTGTAGTCCTTACTCTCCCTCACCCCATATGTAGAATCAGTTGCCAAATCTTGTCATTTCTACCTCCACAACTTCTTTTGCACCTGACCTCTGACCTCTATCTTCTCCCAGCCCCTACCCCCTTAGGTCAGGTCCTCATCACCTCACTCCTAGATTATTGGAATGGTCTCCTAATTGATCTCCCTGCCTTAAGTCTCTTCCTACACATGGCTCCAAACAACTGCCAAATTGATTTCCTGAAATCATGCCACTCACTCAGTAAATTCTAGGGAGTTCCCCTGTTGACTCTAGGATAAACTCCTCTATTTGTCTTTGAAAACCCTTCATAACTTGGCCCCAGCCTACTTTCCCAGCCTTACTACATATCCCTCTTCTCACCACACTCTAATGCCTTCTCTATTCCTCACCAATGGCACTCTCTCCTCTGTCTTTATGCATTGCTACTAGCCATCCTCTGTGCCTGGAATCCACTCTCTTCTCATGTCCACCTTATAAAATGATTCTTTTCTTTCAAGATGCAGTGCCAGCACCATTTCCCCTGATCTTCCCCCCACTCCCAATTGCCAGTGCCCACCATCCCTAACTACTTGTATTGAATGATTTGTTCTGTATATATTCAGTCCATATTTTCTCAAATATGTGCATGTTAACTCCTTTATAAGATTTAAGCTCCTTGAGGATAGGCATTCTCATATATACTCTTGTCCTTGTATTGCTAGCAGTACCTAGCAATAGAGTAAGTGATTAATAAATACTTGTTAATTTATTAAAAACAGATGCTTAATAAATGATTTGTTGAATTGACTGATTAATTCTGTGGCTACTGCAACAGCTTAGCTGAGAGATGCTGAGGATCTAAATGAAGGAGGAGGTTGTCTGAGTAGATAAAAGGTATTGGATAGAGAGGTGTTATAGAATCAATAGGAATTGGTAACTAAATAGGTATGAAGGCTGAGAATGAGATAAGAGTTCAAATGACTCCAATATTACAAGGCAGATGACAGGAAATGTTGTATACCTTCAATAGAAATAGGGAAGTTTGGAAGAGAGTGGTTTTATAGGGGAAGACAGTCCACTTCAATTCCATTTGGACATATGGCATCTGAGGTGCCATTTTGGTAGCCAGGTTGAGATGTCTAGCAGGCAGCTGGAGCACAGAACTAGAGTTCAGGGGAAACATTAGAGATAGATTGATAGATCTGGACCTTATCTGCCCAAGGGAGGATAATCAAGCCTACAGGATTAAATGAGATGATTAAGGGAATAATTGAAGACTCTTAGAGAGCCTAAAACAGAACCCTGGTGGGCAGACTGAGGAGTGGGACAAAGAAGAGGACAATTAACAAGAGTAGCATCACAGAAGACAAGGGAGGAAAGAATATAAGATAGGTGAAGCTTGAGCCGTCAAAGAGACTGGTTAGGAAGGACCATTAGACTGAGCAGATCATTGGACAATTTTGAGAAAGTCATTCCAGTAGAATGCTGGGGTAGGGAGTTAAATTTCAAAGGATTAAAGACGTGGTGGTGAGATAGGAGAGGAAGCAGGTGTTGATGACTGTTTTTAGATGTTGGGCAGTGAAAAGGTCAGGCCAATAGCTGAAGAAGATGGGAAGATTAAGTGAAGAAAGTATTTTTTTTTTTTAAGCAATCGGGGTTAAGTAACTTGCTCAAGGTTACATGGCCAGTTATTTCTGGGTGTGGTGCTGAGTGTATGAGCCCAGGACTAGATCTCCAGGTCATCCCAACACTGGAGCCGGTGCTCTTACTCGCTGAGCCACCTGGCCGCCCCTAAGCAATTGGGGTTAAGTAACTTGCTCAAGGTTATACGGCCAGGTGTTTCTGGGTGGGTGCTAAGTGTCTGAGCCCGGGATTCGATCTCCAGGTCTTCTCAACACTGGAGCCGGTGCTCTTACTCACTGTGCTACCTGGCCGCCCCTGAAGAAAGAATTTTTAAGGGGTAGTTGGGGAGACGTGTGCAGGGAAAGATCCAGCAGAGAGAAGAGATTGAAGATGGAAGAGAGATGGAATAATTGATGAAGCAGGCTCCCAGAAGAAATATGGGATAAATGGCACAAGTAATAATAGTTAACATTTATAAATATAATAAATATTTATTATAATATATGTAATATAAATAAATAAATATAAATATAACATTTCTAAATATAGAAATATAGTATATATAAATATAGTAGCACCTACTGTGTGCAAGGCACGATGATGAGTGCTTTACAATTATGATCTCACTTGGTCTTCCCAACAACCCTGAAAGGTGGGCCCTACTAGTATTTCCATTTCCCCGATGAGGAAACCGAAACAAACAGGTTAAGTGACTTGCCCAGTTTCACACAGTCGGTGAATAGCTGAGGCCCAGTGCATTACCCAGCTGCCTCAGGTAGAATGTTTAGTCTTGGCTCCCTGCTCCTCAGATAACTTTCTGGTTTGTTTGCAGGTTCTATAGCACATTTTCAGAAAGTTGATCCATTTTAGTCAGCGTGACTATATTTCATCATAAAATAAAGAAATAAATAAACATTTGGACCCAGAAGACCTATGTTCCTGTTCCTCAAACATTAGTTATGTAACCTAAGACAACTTGATTTATCTGAGTCTGTTTCCTCATCTGTAAAATGCATATAATCATACTTGTACTTCTTAGACCACCAGGTTGTTGTGAGGCAAATACTTTTAAACTTTTAAAAAACATGATTAATATTACTACTACTACTACTAGTACTGGCCCATAGTAAGCACTCAGTAAAGGCTGGTTGACTGTGGACTGACTGATCAGGCCTATGTGTGAAACCTCAACTTGATAAGACCTTCTAGAGCTTGTGCTCTGTTCTGACTGGCCTTCAAGAGCCCAGGATTACCTCAATGCCCATGATGATGAGTCACAATAGAAATTCAGTGGGACTTTCAGTGAAACTATATAGAAATTAAGAGACATTCCACCTACCACTAAGTAAGATCTACAGTTAGAGCCTCCAGAGTTCTGTATAATAAATTAACCAGATAATTAATACTGATCCCCAATTATACCCCTGGATATATCTCACTATATTTCTCATGAGGATCATAATTTAGAGCTGGAATGGTCTTCAAAGATCACCTGGTGTAGCAGCAAGCACCCCAAGCGTGCTCAGGGTGGCTGCCCATACAGGTTCTTGGATCTGCTTTGTTAAAGGAAAGCAACTCAAAATGGGTTAACAAGCTTACTTTAATCAGTCAGACATATATCGTTTACCTTGTTCAGGAGAAAAGGTCAGCACCCCGAACTTCAAAGTATACAGGCAGAATTATCAAGACAGAAACAGATCAAGTAGACAGATTTCCAAACTGTCCAACCATTACATCCATACCCAGTCAACATCTGGGTTTCCACATCTGGGTTTTTCAAAGCCGGGGGGGCTCCGGACAACGGCTTCCCAGAATCCAGATCAAATCACAGAACACTTCTCAAAGTGAGCCCCCAAAACAAAGCCTCACATCAGGGCTTATATAGCCTTCTCCTGGCTCAGAGAATGTAACAACCTTATTGACCCACTGGCCAATCAAAAAGTATCTACTGAAAAACAAGCCTCCCACCCCAGGCTTCAGGTGCGCTTTAGCCTAGGGGCAGGGAAGATCTTCCAAATTTGCATTCCCATTACACCTGGTCTAAGGTTTTTTAACCTAGGGATCTGTGATTTTTTTTCTTTTTATTCATTTAGAACTTAGATACAGAAAGGAAAAAAAAGCACTGCCATATACATGGGACAACACAAAAAGACGATTCAGTATGAAACCATGAATCTCCATTTCACACGGCTTACTTTTAAAAAAAAAACTGCAGTAAATGCTACACATCATTGTTTTCCTTTTCATTTCTGGAGGAAGGAAGGTAGGGCAATTGCCCAAGGTCACACGACTAGTTTTTGATTAAGTGTCTGAGGCCGGATTTGAACTCAGGGCCTCCTGACTCCAGGGCCAGCGCTCTATTCACTGCTCCACCTAACCGCCCCTACACATCATTTTCAAAACTACCTTGCATTTCTGTGCTTCTCTCTGAGTTTTCTTTTGTTCTCCGCTGTGCACTTTTTATTTTTATTTTTTTTCTCCCTTCCTCCTCACCCTGCACTAGAGAAGGCCACCATTTGACACAGGTATGTTTTTATGTATACACATATGCATATATGTAAAACCATATATATATGAAAATTTTTTAAATGTATTTTGATAACTGCATTTCAGTAGAGTTAGTTTCCTTGGTAATCCTCAGTATTTTATTTAATGCATTTGAAAACACTGACACAGGATCCATATTGGCAGAGGAGGTTATGACATTTAACAAAATTTAGAATCACCCCTGATTCTAGTGCAAACTGCATTTTACAGATGAGGAAACTGAACCAAATGAGGTAATAGACCTATTCAAGTTCCCAAGTAGGTCATACACCAAAGATTTCACATATCCTCCAATTCCAAAGGCTGTGTTCTTTCCCCTGTGCTAGGTTTTTTTTTTTCCCTGCATAGTTCTTTTTTAATTTTTGAAATGATACATATCCAGCTCATTGCCTGTGGAGGGAAAAAACTTTAAAACTTCAAAAAGCTTTCTCACACTGTTTTGTTGCTGAGGTAAGTTCAGATATTTCCCCCTGAATACCTCAAATATCACTAGAATCTTAGGAAATTTCCCATGCTTTGAGAAATGAAACTTTTCTTAAAATGAAAGTCAAATGGAAAATCTCATTTGTTAAGAAAAAAGGAATCTAGAAATAATGGAGATTTGGGGTTTCCCCAAAGGATCTTCTTTCTGTTCTACTTCATCCATGAAAATACTCCTTTTTGTTGATCATCAAATTCAGATTTTTAAAAATAATTCTGAAAATCTCATTTAAAAATACATTCAGAGGAATTCCTTTAACTCAGTCAACAATTATTTGTTAAATTCCTATTCTGTGCCAGGCATTGTGTTATGTGATGGGACTAGAAAGAAAGGTATAAACAGTCCCTACTCCCAAGGAGCTCATAGTCTAATGGGAGAAAAATTACAAACAACTACATGCAATCTATGTCTGTGTCTGTATCTAGATAGGTTATAGATATAAACATATACAGCTACAAAGAGACACATTTATGCACACATAAATGGGAGTTAAATGGGAGATGACCATGTATACAGATAAATGAATTCACATGTATGTGAATATCACAGGTATGTCTATATACATATATGCATGTATATATGTGTCCTTATACATATTTACAGGATAGATTGGAGATAACTAAATGAGGAAAGTCACTAACATTAAGGGGGATCAGGAAAGGCATGATTTTATCCAGGACTTGAAAAAGTTATGAAATGAAGATGTGGAAGGAACGAGTTCAAGGCAAGCGGCCCTCCAGGGAAGATGCCAGACTAGGAAAATGGAGCCTCTTGTTTGAGGGAGAGCAAGGAGGCCAGTTTCACTGGGTCATAGACTATGTAATGGGGTATAAAATGTAAGAAGACTAGAAGCATGGGGTGGGGCGGCAGGTTAAATAGTGTATGATCTAATCAATTTGGTGACTAATACATTGAAGAGGGATTCAGGAGTTCTGATGTAGAGAAGATAGACTACAATATTTACACACTCAAATGGATCTATGAGAATGTTCTCCCCAAAGACAAAATTTACAAGCCTGTCCTGCCTGCCCGTCCTGGGCAACACTTGTCTGTGTCTTCACCTGACTTCTTTTAACATCAGGTGGACAGCAGTCGAGCCCAGGGGATGCCCGTTGGGTACCCTTCAGTCCTGTCACAGACCATCTTGTCTACTTTTCTTACCACACATTTCTTTGATGACATCCTTTTGCAGTTCTTTATTGATGGGCTGCACCCTACTCCATGCACCTCCATCCCACCATTACTCTCCAATGCTTTGAAGGACAAGTTATGGAGCTGTTAGAATTAATGGAAAACTTCTAATTCTTTGGAAATGCGACTCACATCATTTAATGACAGCAATAGAATATTGACATTAAAAAGATGGGTCTTTGTTTCAGGGAGAAGACTGGGGTCATTAATAATTAATAATTATTAATAAGTACCCAAATTTGGTAAGTTTAAGTTTTGCAAAATGTTTTACATATGTTACATTTGATCATCACAACCACCCAGTAAGGCAGGTATTATTATTATTATCCATATTTTGGAGAAGGAAAGATGCAGATGGAGGTGAAATGCCCTGCTCAGGGTCATAGAGCTAGTTAGTGTCTGAGGTAAATTGAACTTAGGTCTTACTAATGCCAAATCCATCAGTCTGTTGTACCACCTCACTACTGAGGAGACTAAAGGAGTTAAATTCTCCTGTTGGATTTTAGCCTGGCAAGAAGGTCATTTAACCTAACCCACTTGGAGTCTAATCCATTGTTAATGTCCTGTTCAACCTAGCCTCTCCTGAATTTAGGATAGGTTAGGATAGCTGCATTCCCAGTATGTAAGGATGCCTTCCACGGTATCGGTGGTAATATTGTGGAATTGGATCAGTACTACAAGTCATAAGAGGATCAAGCTTGTGAGCTTGTTATTAACAAAATGGTTAGTAACAGGAAAGCCAATACCAAATCTGTTAAAGACCAGAGACAAAAGAAATCAACACCAACTAATAGACAAAAGAAAATGTATTAAGTGCTTACCATATTAAGCAGGCAATTAGAGTTCAGGAATCAGATTAGGGGTCAATATATAGATTTGGGTTTCATCTATCTAAAGCTTGTAATTGAAGCAACGGGAGCAGATGATATTACTAAGGGAAAGAATAAAAAAGCTTCTCAAAGCCAGAGCTGAAAAGTTGGAAGTGGGGTTGGGGCGGGGTTGTCATGAAAAATAGGACAAGTGGAGACCTGGGAGGGAGCAGTATCATAGAAGTTAGATGCAAGAGAGAGAGAAGATCCATACTCCATAGCAAACAAAGGAAGCAGTGAGACCTGAGGGTGGATGGGAAAGGAATCAGTAGGTCAAAAGCAAGGGTGAGCAAGAGATCAGAGGAAGAAGCATCTGAGACAGGCGGCCCTCCATGCATTTTGTGTTGTCAGGAAACTAGGCGGCAGCCTGAGAGCTTTTATCTGGAGTACAGCAGGCTTCGCAGTGTGTGTTGTTCAGGATGGAGGAGAGAGGGAAGGCTTCAGTTCCAGTTCCATTATTCTCCACTCCCTCTAGGCTTGTATCTTAGAATAAATGGAGCACTTACGAGATGCTGCCTGATTCTTTCTATTTGATTATCACCACTTGTGAAAACACCTTAAAGTGTGATCCTTAGTCATTTTAAACCTCTTGACTTTTGAAAAGAGAAATAGCTTCTCTATTTTTCTGCCTTCCTGTCTCCTTCCCACCTTCTTTGTCTCTCTCTGACCATCTTCTCTCTTTCTCTCTGTCTGTCTGTCTGTCTCTGTCTGTCTCTCTCTCTGTGTCTCTGTCTCTCTGTCTCTGTCTCTCTCCATATATATATATATATATATATATACACACACACACCTATCTATACATATACCCTATATATATATTCGTGTATACGTATCTACATGCGTACATACTATATATGTATATACACACATGATAGATAGATACCGTGTTTCCCCGATAATAAGACAATGTCTTATTAATTTTTTTGGACAGAAAAACACCAGAGGGCTTATTTTCAGGGGAGGGCTTATTTTAATGAACATTGACAGCAATTTTAATAAACAGGCAAATGTGAACAAAAAAAATGTACCTTTATTCAATAAGCAAATCACTAGGGAAGAACAGGATGACTGCTGCAGCTCTGATTGGATGCAGCTTGGAGCGCGGCGTGCGTTTCACGGGGGGGGGCGTAATGTAGCGTGTAGCGCAGGGGATCACCTTCACTACAGTAGCAATCTCAATAGGGCTTATTTTCGGGGGAGGGCTTATTTTAGAGGAATCTTACACAGTAAGGGGAGGGCTTATTTTCGGGATAGGTCTTATTATCGGGGAAACACGGTAGATAGATAGATAGATAGATAGATAGATAGATAGATAGATAGATAGATAGATAGATAGATAGATAGATAGATAGATAGATAGATAGATATTGTGTGTGTATCTACTCTGGAAGGCATAGGAGCAGGAGAAATGGCAAGGCTCAGAGGTTCTTAGGATACAGTGGTATAGCAGATGGTTTGGCCTGGTGATCCTCTATCTCTACTAGAAGGATCAAAATTGGTGATGGTGATGGGGGGATGGAGGTGGGGGGGAGGTAGTGGCATATCAGGGTAGATTTAAAAACAAAAGGTATCAAACAAAACTTTAAAAATAATAACAAAGATGAGAAAGTAGGCAAAACACCAGCACTATTTAGGAAAGAACTCTTCTAATCAGCTCCAGCTTCTCACTGACAGTCCAGAGGCCACATTCTACAAAATACCTTAAAGGAAGACAAGTGGGTATCAGTTACTGGTAACCTCCCTTGGGCTCTGCAGCTGTGGAGGGAGCCCTGTGGTCACCTCAGATAAGGGCTGCTTAGCTTCCTTTGCAGATGTTGAAGGACCGTTCCTCCAAAAGGAACTGACATTTCTAGGGGGCTTTGACTTTTCCTAGTGTTTTCATGTCTACATGTGATCTTTGCCTTAACCCCAGGAGGTGACTAAGCCAGATAGTATCATTCCTGTCTGAGAAATGAAGAAATAGAGGAATATACAAGTTAAGGACAGCGTTGCCTCTGTGGTATCCTAGGATCTAATCATGCACAGCTTCTGTTAGCCTGTGTAAGGTTAACAACTGTCTCTGTGACGTTGCGAAAGTCTATTGATTTCTCTGAGTCTCATTTGTAAAGCAAGAGGATTGGATGGGACAGGCACTAAGATCCTTTTCAGTTGTACATTTATAGTAAGTTGGGCTACAGACACAAGTTGTAGAGGAGGGAGTTTGAGAGAATGATTTTCTGTTCCTTGTTCTTTTCTCAGTAACAAAGCCATAAATAGGGCAGGGTGAACCCAGCTTTGCCCCAAGGCACAGCTCTCCAAGGGAAAATGCTTTCTCCCTATGGCTTTTAATATATACATTCTTTGCCTTCTTCTGAATAACTGCCTGGTGGCTGACTGCCAGCCCCACAGTCCATGGTGCACTCCTCTAGGACAAGCAGCCTTTCTCCTCTAAACCCTAAACCTAAGATACCCCTCCCTATAGAAGGCTCCCCTCAGACAACCACAGCAGCAAGACCAACAATGGTTTTGTCTCCACATGCCACCCACTCCAAATGAATCTGTGCCATAGCATTGTTAACAGCTAGTTACCACTCTGCTCATTGATGCCTGCTGACCTAGGCCCAAATTAGCCTGCCGCTCTCCTGCTGCCTATTTATAAACATGTAAAGAATGATTGAATTTTGTGTGAAGGAATACCTCTACCAGGTATAATTGTATCTTAAACCTTTTTCTCTTGACTGTACAATAAAAGACCTTGTCTCCTCTTCAGGGTATTTCAGGCTCAAACAAGTGGGGAAATATTTTGGGGACAGACAAGGGGAATTTCTCATCCTGTAACACAATACCTCAATTAACAATCATCTGTGAATGAAGCACCTTTTTTTAAACCAAAGTCTGCCTGGGCACAGAGGGTTTTGGGGAAGGCCGTAACTTAACTCCTCAATGCTTAACCAGTGATGCCTGAGGTCTGAGGATGTGCAAGGAACACCATCTCACGTGAAGACCTCTGCCAGGTGGGCCAAGTGAGGGAGAGGGAGGGCCGTACTCTCCAGGTTTGAATCACCTGGTCACCTGGGAGTGCGCCTAGGTAGGAGTATCCCTGCATGGGTCAAGAGGGTTGGAGAGCCACAGCTTACCTTTCCTGGGAGGGAGAGTGTCTCACCATTGATGACAAAGGTTTTTTTTTTTTTTTTAAATTTTTAACAGTGTAGTGTATCTTTGAAATCCTTTTTCCCTACTAGAGATATTGCTCTATATTCCTCTTGATGCCAACTGTGGTGGTAAACCTGATTCAACCTTTTTAGGGTTCCTGAGTATTTGTGTTTGGAAGGGTAACAGGGGTGATTAAAAAAAGAGATGGTACTTTGTGGCCATCCATTTGGAGGTAGCTAGGTGGTACAGTAAATAGAGTACCGGGTCTAGAGTCAGGAGGACCTGAGTTCAAATCCAACCTTAGATACTTACTGTGTGACCCTAGACAAGTCACTTAACCCGTTTGCCCCAATTTTCTTAATGATAAAATGGAGATAGTAAGAGCACTTGCCTTATAGGATTATTATGAGGCTCAAGTGAGATAACAATGCCCATAGTATAGCATCTAATAAATGCTTGTTCCTTTTTTGTCCAGTCCAAACTTATCATTTTACAGATGGGAAGCTGGAGCCTCAAGAGGTCAATTACGTTGCCTCTAGTCATATAGTTAAATATTAGCAGAACCAAGTCATTAGCTCAGTCCTCATCTTCCCAACCCATGTTCTTTCCACCACACACAGATTCTCACTAAATGTGACTCATCTGTCCCTGAGTCATGGTGGCCCCTTATTTTGGACCCCACCTGGGGGGACGTAGAAATGCAGATTTAATGCAGAATAGCCATCCTCCTGTCAGTCTTCACCCTGTCTCCTCCTCACCCAAAGAAATGGGCCAAAGCCAAACTCCTTTCATACCCCTTAGAGCTATCCAGAGTCCCTAGAGGACCATCCACAAATTCACAGAAGCAGAGTTTTAATACCAGAGGAGATCAACCCCCTCATTTTGTATTTAAGGAAACTGAAGCACAGGAAGGTTAACAAGCCCAAGATCACAAGGTAATAAAGAGTTACATCAATATTTATTTTTCTGAATAATAGATAATTGGAGGGAGGAGTTACATTAGGGAAACAGATGGAACAGATTGAAAATAGGATAAATTTAGGAAATTGAAGTTGAACGGCAAGAAAATGTTACCAGAAAGTGAAAGTGACAGCCACCTTCACCTCGAAAAATTCCATTACTAATGCAGTTACACCCTGAAGAAAATCTCTAGAGGGTGTTTCTTTTCTTGTGTGTGTGTGTGTGTGTGTGTGTGTGTGTGTGTGTGTGTGTGTGTGAGAGAGAGAGAGAGAGAGAGAGAGAGAGAGAGAGAGAGAGAGAGAGACAGAGAGACAGAGAGACAGAGACAGAGACAGAGACAGAGACAGAGACAGAGACAGAGACAGACAGAGACAGAGGGAGGGAGGGAGGGAGAGAGAGACAGAGAGAGAGAGAGAGCAGGCATCAATGCACTAAGGAAATTCCATGAGTTTAGGGGAAATGATCAAATCATCTTGATCTATCTTCTTTGATACTATACTGCTTTCTTTCTTTCTGACCTAAAATTCAGGACTGCATGAAGACATTCAAATGGAAGCATTCAAAAGTTCTGAGATGAATAACTAATGAGTTCTCTTTCTTGTGGAATTTTTAACCAGAAGATAAACTCAACCTAAAAAACCACCTCAGAATTAAGGGGGGGAAATTTTGTTGTTTTGGTTTTTGTTTGTTTGAGTTTT
Organism: Petaurus breviceps papuanus; assembly: GCF_028583685.1. Lineage (NCBI taxonomy): Eukaryota > Metazoa > Chordata > Mammalia > Diprotodontia > Petauridae > Petaurus > Petaurus breviceps. Next base: position 7,356,716 of record NW_027187330.1, read on the forward strand.
TGGTTTGGCTTTTTTTTTTTGCTCTTGTGAAGTTCCCCCTAAAACTTGGTGATCTTTTTGTTTCTTTGCCTTTTTTATGGAGTCCTCCCCAAGGGAGAATTAGTCCTAAAGCAGAGATTATTACTCCTTATTAAAATGATCATAAAATGTACAGGGGACCCAAGGATGGGAGGGAGAGCTAACATGCTAATTAATGGTCAGGATGTACAAAATTATCAACAGGCTTGAACACTGGACCAAATTTAAGACGTTGATTTTTAAAAGAGAGAATTGTAAACTCTTACATTAAGATTCAACTTCCCAAATACAAGATAGAGGTATTGTTAGACAGCAGTTTTTCTGGGGAAACAAAACATCTAGGGGTTTGGGTAACCAGAGAAAGAAAATGAATGCAATCTTAGACAACAATAAAAGAGACACATAATACCAGAAAAGCTGTACGTGTTCATATCATTATGCTGTCTCTGCCCTGGTCATCTGGGTTTTCTGGGTGTGCTGTTCCAGGTACCAGAGGAAGGGAGCCAGGATGTTGAAGTGCCCCTGCATTCATAATGCATGAAGATCCATTGAAGGGACTGTTTAGTCTAAAGGAAAAAAAAATCTTAGGGAGGACTTGAATGGTGTCCTGAGGGAAAGGTCTCCTTCTTCCAATCTTCTGTTGATTCCCAAGGGACATGTGGAGAAATGTCAAGGAATCAGATTTATGGGTCTGCAAAAGGAAACCATCCTAAAGCTTAGAACTATCCCAGAGTGGAATGGGCATCCAGGAGAAATGAGTTCCCCATCACTGGAGGTCTTCAGGCGAAAGCTCTTTGACCCTTTGTCACCTCTGCTGTACAAGGGACACTTGTTCAAACCTGGGCTGGAGTGAATGGCCCCTGAGGACATGTCCTCCAAGTCAGAGATTCAGAGACTTCAATCCTATGCTTTCTTTTTTTTTTTTTTTTAAGCAATCGGGGTTAAGTAACTTGCTCAAGGTTACACGGCCAGTTATTTCTGGGTGTGGTGCTGAGTGTCTGAGCCCGGGATTCGATCTCCAGGTCATCCCAACACTGGAGCCGGTACTCTTACTCGCTGAGCCACCTGGCCGCCCCTATGCTTTCTTTTCTTGAACAAAATTGAGTCAAATCGAGGCCAATCTTTATGTGCTATTTAAATAGTACTTACTAATTACTTTAATAATTAGTAATTTAATAGCCTTTATAATAAGATCAAGAGTGAAACAAAGAAGTCCATTATCACCATTATTTTTAAGCATAGGAATAAAAAAGCTTTCCTTAAAATGATAAATAGGGGCGGCTAGGTGGTTCAGTAAATAAAGCACCAGCCCTGGAGTCAGGAGGACCTGAGTTCAAATCCTACCTCAGACAATTAACACAAAAACAAGGCATGTGACCTTGGGATTTTCTTGGCAAAGATGCTGGAGCAGTTTGCCGTTTCCTTCTCCGGTTCATTTTACAAATGAGGAAACTGAGGCAGAAAGGGCTAACGGACTTGCCCAGGGTCTCACAGCTAGTAAGTGTCTGAGATCAGATTTGAACTCAGGAAGAAGAGTCTTCCTGATTCCAGGCCCAGAACTCTATCCACCATGCCACTATCTGCCCATAAGCAATACATAAATGTTGGCTGTTGCTGTTAGTAAGCAATATAATGTTAACTGTGGTTATTGTTCACCATCCCCATCACCATCATCATTATACACCAGGCACTGTCCTAAGTGCTGGGAACACCGCTACAAACAGAAATACAATCCCTGCCCTGAATGAACTTACATTCTAATGGGCAAAGAGAAAACTGGAACAGTGAGGGAAGGAGAACAGAAGGTGCTCTCAGGGAGGAAATGGGACTGGTAGAGAAAATCCAGAAAGTCAGGAGAGGAGCCTGGAAAAGAAGGAAGCCATGACTGACCTGGGTGCTTTCCTCAAAATGGAGGATCAGGGAAGAACCAGCCAAGCAGAGGAAGGGGCTGCAAGCAGGGAATGTCCTTCCAGGATGAGAAGTCTAGGGACCCTAGAGTGAAATTCCAGAGTGAGGAGACTGCCGTTGCATGCTAGATAAAGTCTAGAGAGTCAGGAGGGGGGCCCATATCTGCTTTTACTGCCCACTCTTTTTTGTTGAGGATGAATGCTGTTCAGAAATTACAGTTGTCTCTTGTGGCCTATGGGCTTTTCTCTCTCCTTTCCAAACGCTGCATTGAGGAAGGAAACAGACTCCTTTGTTGACTATTGACTGATTTCTCTCTTAAGTGAGAAGTCTAAAGAGACCAAAGGGAATCCTAAAGGGAATCATCACTGTCCATGCTGAGTCTACATCAGGAAATTGATCTCCTTTAGTAAAAGCCTTTTCAGGAAATGCTTCACACTGCTCACTACAACTCAGGTTTCAGTTCTCATGTCAAGATGGGCACTCATGCAAGTTAGCTATTCTAGTGATCTCTTTTCCAGATGCCTTATAGCAAGGCAGTAAAGAAATGAAAGTCAAGGGGTGGCCAGGTAGCACAGCGAGTAAGAGCACTGGCTCCAGTGTCGGGATGACCTGGATCAAATCCGGGCTCAGATACTTAGCACCACACTCAGAAATAACTGGCCGTGTAACCTTGAGCAAGTTACTTAACCCCGATTGCTTTAAAAAAAAAAAAAGAAATGAAAGTCAAGCCAAGTACTCCCCTTGTTTCTTACAGGTGTGGAAATGACTGATTTTGTTTCCATCAGCCAAGGCAAGAATAATGATCCCTCCTAATTTCAGGTTGTACTTTTAATTTCCATCTACTCCATCATTCCTATCTTGCTTCATCCTCTGTCCATAGGTCCTTAGATTTTATAGCAGGAAGTCCTTTACTTTATAAACAACACTGAGGCCCAGGTGTTAAATAATTTACTTAATTAACTAGCTGCAAGCAAAATAGGGAATAAGCAGGAGGGCAAGGGTTCAAACTCAAGGTCCCTGATTCCTAATTTCTTTCTTTCCAAACATATTATCACTGTCCTTTCACTGTTCTGTGGACCCATGGCAATGTCAGAGAGAAGTAAGGAGTCTATAACCTATGGTGTTTAAAAGTGACATTGGGCCTCAAGTCAGAGAAGAGGTTTAATAAGGAGAAATGTAAAGTCTTACCCTTGGGTTCAAAAAATCAACTTCACTGGTGTTCTACTGAAAGTTTACTGATGTTGATGAGAATGTTACTTTGGCAGTTCTGTGACTTCATTGGTTGTGTATTTCTTCTAACAATGCAGAAAGCAACTCCATTGTACCTTACTATGCTGGCCATCTATCACCCATATTTTATCATGAATCCCCTCAATACACTGAAGACCCTCTGCTGGTTCTTATCATAATTCCATGATACCAGGGTATCACTGAGGTTCTCTAGCTGTTGCCTGATAGTATCCTCGAGACTCTCTTCTGTATCACAAACAAAATAAGAAGTTGATAATGATATGTAATTTTTTAAATAGTGCAAAGGAAAGAGGAAGAAGCCCTTTTCAATGTTCTCAGTCCATTCCTGACTGACCAGTTTCTGAGGCAACACAAAGTCTGACCCTACTCATTTCAGTTCATAAAATATTCATTGACATTGGGAACATGAACCATGACAATTCTCTTGTCTTCTAACCCATTTGAACAGATCATGGATTTGGAGACAGATCTTGAGAGGAGAGTGGGGCATAGATTCACCTTTTCCTCCATCTGCACTGCCCAGTCCCCAGTGCCTCTATGTTTCCTGTCCTCTGGATTCATTTTCCAAATGTAGTTTCCTACTTTGAGATCCCAGGTTCTCCCAGGTCTTTGATCCATAAAGCAGCTTGTAGCCTGGGCTTCCAAACATTACTGTACTTTTATGGTTTAGGTTAGAAAATGTGATTCTACCTGTCTCTCTGTCTCTCTCTGTCTGTCTCTCTCTCTCTCTTTCTCTCTCTCTCTCTGTGTCTATCTCTCTCTGCCTCTCTCTCTTTCTCTCTCTCTCTTTTTTTTTTTTTTGCTTTTTGGAGGGGGAAAGGCAGGGCAATTGGGGTTAAGTGACTAGCCCAAGGTCACGCAGCTAGTAAGCGTTAAGTGTCTGAGGTCAGATTTGAACTCAGATCCTCCTGACTCCAGGGCCAGTGCTCTATTCACTGTGCCTCCTAGCCACCCCCTGTCTCTCTATCTCATTGTGTCCCTGTCTCTCCCTCTATCTCTATCTCTCCACCCTATGTCTCTCTCTGTATTTACCTTTCTCTCAGTATCTGTCTCTTTCTCTGTGTGTCTGTCTCTGTCTCTTTGTCTTTCTCTTTTTCTATCTCTCTGTCTATCTCTCTGTCTCCATTTCTCTCTGTGATTCTCTGAGTGTGAATTTCTCAGAATAGAAATACTTTCTAGAGAAATGTAGAAATAGAATTCTCAGTCCTGTGAAATCCTTGGCGTAGGACTTGTTCACACATATCCCTCATGTTAAGGGAGGCAATATGCCTATTTTTTCTCTTTGACAACTCACAGATCTTGCTACCCATCCCTTCCCCCCAATACAAACTGATGAAAGATTGTAGTTTGAGTACTTGGTGATACTTAAGGACTGGAGAATTAAGCTAAAGGGCCAGGTTCTGGTCTGGGCCACCACGTAAGACCCTTCTTCTCTTCCTTCCTCTACACTTGTGCTGAATTATCCCAGGTGTGTATCCCCTAGGGCTCAGACAAGCTGGCCCTTTGCAAATTCTATTTCCAAACCTCTGTAGATATACTGACTGTCTCGTGGCATGTGCTCTCATCCTGTTTTATGGAGTGAGACAGTTGCCTCAGCACTTACTATAAATGGCACTTTGCATGGGCACCCTCCAAATAATTCACCAGTGTCAAGCTCATTATTGATTATGACCAAAATAGGCATTCTGAGAAAAGACAGTAAGTCAGTAAGAAACTCCTTGTGGTATTTGCAGAGAAAGCCACGACGTCACAAAACTCAATGAGCATGTGGTTGTGGTTGGACTATGACCCTGGCAAAAGCTGATTCTTCACAACTTCAAAAAAAGCATATTGTGAATGAAGTTGGCCGCACACATCAAGTAGGAGTTACCCAACACAGTGGCCTGAACCACTACACTGAAATCCCGCCATTGAGAGCTTGATTGGAATTTTTCCATCTCTAAATCTCTGACCTATTATGAAATAGCTAGTGACTATCTAGGACTGGTTCTGAGCACTGGTCTTCCTGACCTCTGATCTTAGCACTCCACCTACGTTGCCGTGACACCTCATTAAAACTTATATGTAAGACTATTGGGAAGAATATATTACTTTATGATTTTTCAAAAAATTTCACTCACTGAATTGTAATGAATAGAGATCTGACCTGAAGTCAGAAAAAGGTAGAGATGTATTATATATTATGTTTATTATGATTCCTTACTTTAGGTTAATGCACTGTAGTTCTGGGATACTTAGATGTTTTTATGGACCTACAGCGTTCATTGATGTGAATGTTCCCTCTCATGATGTCCATAGCAGCCTTAGCTATGTCCATCCTATAGGACTTTTATCCATATATAGTACAGTGGAAAGAATATTGATTTTGGAGTCAGATAAGCTGGGTTCAAGTCCCACCTACAACACTTATAGGTCACAACCTTTCAGGGCCTCATTTTCTCTCCTATAAAATGAAGGATTTGGACTGGAGGAACTTGAATCCTGTGCTCATAACTTGTCCATAAGGGATTTACCCAGTGTGCTTAGCAAATCCCTTCTTCATATGAAAGGTAAACCTCAGCCAAAGCTGACTGATCAGAAAACCAAACGAGTGGGTTCCAATTAAATGTGGCTTGATTGAATTGTATTTTATTTTTCCTCCCTTGGTTCCCTGAAAGCTGCAGGAGCAGCTTTCCTGAAGGAAATATGAGAATGGTGCAGACTAAGTGATCAGCATAGGAGGTGCATTAAAAGTGCATTATCCTGATAGCTCTTCAGTGGCCTCAAGAGATTAAATGCTTCTCCCAGTGAGGCTGATTTAGCAAATCCACTCATTTGGAAGAACTTCTGTTCCTCCTTATTTTCCAAAGCAGTACCATTGAATATGGACAGAGGAGACTGAGAAAGCAAGAAACAGGGTTTGTTTGGTTGTTTTTTTTAATAGCCATGGGACTCATCTATTAAGTCATACATGAACAGGCTGTCATTAGTAGAGGGAATTTCTACAACTGGGTAGGTTAAGAAACCATAGATCTTTTGTGTATTCCCTTCCCAGATATAATAGCACACAGGATGCCCTGGCTTGTGGGGTTCAGGCAGTCATGGATCCATCTGGGTTGAGCCTGGGTATGAGGCCCAAAGAAGTGACATCAGATCCAAACTGAATGATTTGGGGAAAGGCAACCAGAGTCATGATTACTTGACTACCTGGAATGTCTTTTTTGCCCACTTGTGTGGCATTGGCTCCAGGGACTGATTTGGAGGGAGAAGAAAGGGAAGGGATTAGCCAAGAAGAAAGCAGGGAGTGAGCAATATGGAAATAGAGAGCTCCAGGCCTATACCATGGAGCAGGTTCTCCAGGAGTGGCCACCATTTTGGCTTCTACTTGCTAACCTTGGAGATCTCTAAACATGTGCCTAGTGTGTCTATGGGTAACCCATCACTGGACAGGTACCCCAAAAGCAGCAAGAAATGGAGGATAGAAAGAGAGAATTTTTAAAAAGGTAAACAAAGCAGATGTACAAATTCAAAAAGCACAGTTGTTTGGTACTGGTCCTACAGACCTCTCTTTGTATGCCCCCCTGGTGGTATCAGTATATTCGGATGGAATATAATAACTGATGTTTATAATGTTGACCCTGAGTTATCAGAAAAAAAGTCAAATTCTGTCTGGTCTCCTCTTGAAGCAGGCAGGGGATTATGTAGTGCTTTCAGAAGATCTCTACAATCATCCAAAATAATAAAAGCTTTAAGGAACATGCCTTGCTCTCTCTAGAAGGGCTCATTTCCCAAAGATTCTGGGTAACTGAGGTCTTATTCTCAGCTCACACTTTGCAGATTCATCAGTTGACAAACACCTAGGAGCTAATTAATACCTCTTGGGGAAGGTTTTCATAGTCCTCCTTGTTACTGCTTTCTACCTCCTCAAATTATCATTTGATAAGCTGTTGACAGTGTGGTATGTCCCCCATGCCTAGGATGCTCTGTTAAGGGAGGATTCTTTGTTTTACAATTCTGTCTTTGGACCTCTAGACCTAGCACTGAACCTTACACAAAATAGGTGCTTAATAACATGCCTTTGGATTGGATTGGTGTTTATAGTCGGCTTTTTTAAAGGACTATCACATACAACTGAGCTTGTAATGTTCTTTTCTCATCTGTTCCACCTTAAGGAAAACTAAAAAGGGGGGAATTTGTAAGTCCCTTCTGGTTCTTGCCACCCTCAATGTTTCTGTCAGAGAAGGAAAGCAGCTGTCTTGTCTCTGCAGAGATGAAACAAGTATGTTACTGTAGGAGAGAGGGCAGCTGGTGGCAGGAAGATGGAGTCGAAACTCTGAGCAGGAGGGGAGATTAAACAGCCCTTCCAGCAACAAATGAACGGATGCTTGGATTCTCCACAAGCTCCCCGCTGACAGAAATGAGAGGGAGGTGGCTACAAGGGCATTGAAGGGAGAGAGGGGTTAGGGAATCACAGAGAGAGTCTGGCAAAGCTATTCTCATTACTAGTCCAAATGCAGTTTAATTTATATTAATTAACTTCAAGTCAGGAGATGATTTGAGTACTAAGCTATTTCTGAAATGGGAAAAAAAAACCTGATCAGACCTCTGTGCTGGTCCAGAGTAAGGCTCTGCCAGGAAGTGAGTGCCCTTGTCAGTAGCATCTCCTTGCCCAGCCTTTCAGAGACATGGGTCCAAAGGAGATGCCTTGGGCTTTCATGTCACCCCAAAAGTACTAAGGCTGTTCCTCCTAAACACAGTGAGAGCATGTGACTATTAGTGTTACTCTAGGAGATGCTTTGAGACTGAAATTGATGAGGGAGAGATGGTTGTAGGGATTCCAGCTTCTGGGTCGACTTCCATACTCTGCAAGATGAGCTGTGGGCCCTGGAGTGTTCCTGAAGAGAAGAGTGCATGCAACTAGCAGAGGAGATAATTGCATTGTCTGTGGGAATGTCAGATCCCAGTCCTCACTCACCTGTCATTTAAGCACTCTGCCCTTAAGAGGTCTAATCAGAGCTTCTCTGCCTTATTCCCTTCTATCACCTCTTGTCATCCAGAGACATCTTTCAGAGACAAGAGTAGATGTCTGCCATCAAGTCCTCTGTGTTCAGTGGGAAGCGTTCAAGCTTCCCAGCATGTTTCAGTGCCCTTGTTTTTAAGGCATGCAGCCCATGTACATATGTCTGTCCCTGAACCCTGGGGAGAAAAGATGTGCTGGGGACTGGGAATGAGATGCCAGCTACCAGAACATACAGGTGATAAATGTAATGGCATCTGAGCATGTCAACAGGCCTTGTTGACAGTGACTTGAGGCTAATTAGCTGTAATGGAGGGGAGGGGGAAGTGGGAAGGGAAACTGGCTGATTCATCTGCCAACTGAATGCACACAATTTTACTTCATGAACCATTCTTTCTTATTTTAGTTAACCTAAAGCTCTGGTAGCTAAAGGATGTGTGTGTGTGTGTGTGTGTGTGTGTGAGAGAGAGAGAGAGAGAGAGAGAGAG
>NW_027187330.1:7365386-7403582 GCF_028583685.1 Petaurus breviceps papuanus
GAGAGAGAGAGAGAGAGAGAGAGAGAGAGAGAGAGAGAGAGAGAGAGTTGGGGGAGGGGAACTGACCATCTAGATATTCAAAGACAGATGGAATATGGTTCTTAGGAAAAGAAGAATCTTTGGATGATCGATTTTGAGCTATTTATTTCTATCTCTTCATTCTCCCCCCGCTCCCAAGTAGAATGTAAGCTTCTTCAAAGCAGGATCTTTAGAGATCATCACCAATGACCACCTCATTTTACAGGAGAAGAAACTGAGGGTGGTCAGAGTTAAGTGTCTCACTTTAAGTGACAGAGGTAGAAAAAGGAGAGGATTTGCATGAGTTCTCTGACTGTGCCAAGCACCCTGAAATACACTGAACTGCCTGAGCTAAAATGTGAGATCAAAATGGCAGTCCTGTCCTTTGGCCTCGTCTGACCCCTCTACGTGCTCAGGAGACTGTGTGACTTGAATCATGGTACCTGGCTAGGACATTCTAGTTTTGATTAGTGGTCTCTTCCCTTACCTCTTCATTTGTGGATTCCTAAGTGCTCTGTGTTTCTAACACAGCAAGAACCTCAGGAATGATCTTACTAGAAAGGCCAGGGATGGAACAGTCCGTGAGGAGTTCTCCCAAGTCTCATTCAGGGAGTTCTGTTCCCTCTGGCCCTGTACTTTAATCACTGAATTAGGGAGATAGGACCAGGAAAAAAGAGCAAAAGAAGAACTACAAATCTTGGCAGCAATGGAACAAATATCTGAGCTAACGGATCTCACTTCCAGTCCATAGGATCCTGTCCATCCAGATGGACTGGGGCAACTTAAGGGTTTAGTCCAATGTCTGGACAGTGGGCTGGGATAGGTGGAAGCCACCATAGGGCTGAGAAAGATCTGAGTGCCAGGTTATAAGAGTAGTAGAGCCAGAGTCCAAGGCAGACATAAATTGAGTAAAGATGGGAGAGATGGAGGTGATGAATGAGTCAGCCAAAAGACAGGCCTGATCACAAAGCAAGTTCATGGACAATTAAGACCTCTCACTCGGAGTCATGTAAGTCTCACTTGTGCCCTGACTTCTAGGTCCCCACATGCCTTCTTTGCTTCCAGAGAGTATTTGAAGAATTCTTCATGTTGTAATAAAACCACTAGACTTGTTCTGCTTGGTCAAAGCTAGCAAAACTAGGGGGCATAGGCCCAGATTGCAAAAAGACAAATATTGCTTGATATAAGGAAAACCTTTCTAATATAAAATCACATAATTATGGAGTTGGAAGGGGTGTTGGCAGCCCCTAGTTTAAAACCTCCTAATAAGGATATTAATTAGTCATCCCGAAGTGGAATGAGAATGGGGGCTCAGCTCAGTGGGGCCTGGTCAGCCTTTAGCTGGCTGGGTTGTAGAGGGAGTGTTACTTGTGTTTTCTTGGAATAGAGAAGGAAAGGGTCTGAAATCCAATTTCAGTCAATGGTAGAAGATCACATTCGGTTAAGAGTTTCTCGTCTCTGCTGTCTCTGCTTCCCAGTACTGATTTTGTTTCAGAAACTTCTCCATATGGTATTATCTTGGAGAATCACCTAGAACACTGGGAAGTATTTGCCTGACATGCCCAGGGCATGGACCCAGTATCTGTGCCTTCTTGTCTTGGGTTCAGTTCTCTATCTACTACCCCATATTTCCTCTTACAGTCATAAGCATAACTAATATTTGTAAAATATTAATATGGTCATTTCATAGATAAGGAAATGAGGACTCAGAGAAATTAAATATTTTGTCCAGGGTCACGAAGCTAGGAAGTATCTGTCAGAAGTGGAACTCTGGTCTTCTAACTCCCAAACCAGGGCTCTTGCCCTCATACCCTGCACCAGCTTTGGCAAGCTCTGCCCTCAGTCCATGAGGAGACTTTTGCCCTACTTGTCCCCAGTCTGACAAAGATGCTATCAGCAGTAAAATGCCAAAAGAGCAGACAGGAAGGGAAGCAGGGCACTTGAGCGGGCCCCAGAGGGGATGATCCAGAGGAGATTGCTTTTTTTGTCTTTATGAGACCAAGTACCTATCACCTTATCACAGAGGTTTTCCAATATTTGCAGCATGACCTAAGTTCCAACCAAAGGGAGCCCTGTACAGAATCACAGTTACAGAAAGTATCCTGTTGCCAAGGTTTCAGCCAGAAATAAAGCAGAAAAAATCCAGCCAATGAAAACACTGCAGAAGCTACTAACTGCACCCCGGGAGCCGCTCTGAGACTTTACCAGGGAAGCCTGGCTGTCTCCATAGATTTGAAATATACTACACCTCAAGGCAAAGGGAGGAAAAAAAGGCAGATAGTGAGCACAGAAGCATTTTTGCTGACTACTGGGGAAAATTTCTGTAATAGCTAAAGGTACATTGGACCACGGAATTGCTTCCTGAAGAAAGCAATAGAAACAGAAGCATTAGAGGCAATCCCCAACTAATTTTGTAAAAGCCAGGGGAATGTTGGAGTGTCCTGAGAACAACCTCTTCCATTAGTGTGTGTCTCATCTCCCTCCTGGATCATATATTCCTTGGCTGAAAGGACCAGGCCATTTTTCATCTTTGTGTCCCCCAGCCCATATATAGTTGTGATTTTCCTAGAAAGCAGGTCTGACAGTATTATCCCTCACCTTCCCACTCAGTAATCTCCAGGGGTTCCCTATTACCTCAAGAACTGAATATAAAACCCCCTGCTTGGCATCTGAAACCCTTCACAACCTTGCCTCTTCTTCCATTTCTATTCTCCTTATGCTTTTCTCCCCTTCGCCCACTTTCACTTGACAATCCAACTACTCACGTTTTCCTTGCTGTCCGTCCCCCATTCCCCTAGCTGTCTGCTATTCCTGGGATGCTCTGTCTCCTCTCCTCTAACATCCTGGCTCCCCTGGCCTCCTTCAGGACTCAGTTTATATCACATTCTCCCAGAAGACCTTTCCTAGGGCCCCAGCTTCTACGCCTTCCTTCTGAGAATACCTCCCGTTCACGCTGTACGTATCCTGTGTGTACATGATTACGTCTATGTCGCCTGCTCCGCTGGAGAGCAAAGGCAGTATTTTTTCCTCTCTTTGTATCCCCAGTGTTTAACACAGTGCCTGCTAGATAGGGACCACTTACAAAGAGCTTGACTCACCTGGCAAGTACATAACAAATGCATATGATATCATAATAACAGTAGAATACCTTCTATTCCAAAGAACGTTTACATCCAAATAGATAATTCTAGTTTTATCCTCATAATATCCCATATAACAAGTAGAGGCAAATAATTCTTCCCTACAAACCTTGGTGGGAAGAGGGGAGGGTCATTCTCTACCTTTAATTTCATCTGTTTAGGAAACTTCCATTGTGGGAACTCCTTCCTCACGACTCATCTGGAACTTAGAGTCTTAGAGAGATGCCTTGGGCACTAGGAAGTTAAGGGACCTGACCATGATCAAATAGGATTGTTTAGGGTGCTTAATCTTTTTAGGTGTCATGGATCCCTGTTGCAATCTGGTGAAGCCTATAGAACCCTTCTCAGAATGGAGTTTTTTTTAATACATAGGAATACAAAGAAACCCAATCATATTGAAATATAGTTATCAAAAGATTAAAAAAGCAAATTTTTTGACCCCCAAGTTAAAGTGACATTGACATGTCATAGAAACAGAACTTAAATTCTGGCCTTCCTGATCCCAAGGCCACAATGACATTGCCTCAGAGACTGAAGTTCTTTTTAAGCTGACATATTTCTCCAAGCTACACCCTTCATCAGGAATGTGAATCAGGTAACAGCTCCAAATTGATCCATTGCCCACCCCATACTGCTGGAAGTCTAACCAGATCAAATCACTTAATGGAAAATTATCCCTTTCTCAACCAGTAGAATAGAGAAAGAAAAGGGTCCCAAGATCACAGACTGCCAGGGTCCCAAAACCTCTGACACACATACAGGGAAAAATCAAGAGGAAAGAGATATTAAAAAGGAATTGTCAAGGAAGCAGCTGTCACTGACTTTATGACACTATCTTAATACAGATTTAGGGATATTTTACAGATAGGCTTTTGTTGTTCTTTTGCCCAGGGCATCAAATGGCTTTCACAGCCCAATGAGAAAGGATTCTCCAGAAACACACACAGCACAGGACAACAGAATCACAGATAAACAGGAGGGCCACCCAGGTAACCAGAATCCTTAGAACCACACTGCTAGGCTGCAGAGATGTCTCCCTAACTCCGTCGTTGCCCCTCTGAAACATATGTCTCAAAACCATAGTATAATGGCCCAACTTAATACCAGCTTTTACACCAGGGCTCTCTGGCCTTTTGTAAGGTGCCTGCAGACAACTTCAGGAAAGAAGTAACTGTGTCTTCAGAGGTCAGTGGGAGCAGCTATTGTTCTCCTAATCTCACAATTCCACTTCTCTGCCTTCCTGATTGCCAAGAAACTAAACAACTTCTCCCTTCTGAAATCTATCTACCTATCTATCTATCTATCTATCTATCTATCTATCTATCTATCTATCTATCTATCTATCATCTATCTATCTAATGATCTAATATACATACGTGTATTATGTGAATATATATTTAAATATAAGCAAATATATGTGCACATATATTACAATTTTAAAGTAATGCTTATATACCCACTTTTTTTTTTTAAAGCAATCTGGGTTAAGTAACTTGCTCAAGGTTACACGGCCAGTTATTTCTGGGTGTGGTGCTAAGTATCTGAGCCTGGATTTGATTCCCAGGTCATCCCGACACTGGAGCCGGTGCTCTTATTCGCTGAGCCACCTGGCCACCTCTATACCCACTTTTCTTTAAGATGCCTCATACAGTCCAAGAAATTCTGTAGTCAGAGATCCTTCCTCTCTTGGGCATCCACTGGACTCACCAAAATCTCTCACCTCAGATATTATTCACCCACTTGTTCCAGCCATTGGATTCCATTGACATCTCCTTCGAAGTATTGGCTGAGGGTCTGACCCTATAGAATAGCTACTGTCTCTCACCTTATCAGACAGCATATACGTGCTATGAATACCTTCTTCAGCTCTGCTTCTGAGAATCCATAGCTTTCTTTAGGCTACACACAGGTGCCACCTTTTTGTAGGATGTTTCCCTGACACTGATGCCACCTCCTCCTCACATGATTCTGTTTTTACTTATTTGTGTGAGTGTTCTGTCTCAGTAGAATCTAGTTTCCTTAAATGTAGGACTGGTTTGTGATTATATTTACATCATTGATGCTTTTTATACAGTAGGCACTTTTTAAAAAATGTTTGATTGAATTTGAATTCAAAGACCCCCTAAAGTAGGACCAGGGAATAAAATCTGTAAAATGCCACACAGAATCACATTTTCAGCCTCACACCCCTCTTTCCAGGGATACTGTTCCCTGAGGCAGGGTTCAGTCTCATTTACTCTCCTTTGGTTGACAGGGAGCTTTCCAGAAATCTCTTTCCCCTTCCCCCATGAATTGCTGGGATCAGAATCACAAAAAGTCCTCACCTTCCTTCTTAGTGATTTCCTCAGGCTTCCAAGCTGAAACAATCCCACTGTCACCACCACTTGACTGAGAATTCAGAAGAGAGAAAGTTTAGGAGTTTAAGAGTCATAAAATCATCAGTTGAAGCTTAGAGGGACCTTGGAGGTCCTCTAATCCAACCCTCCCATTTGACATGTGTGGAAATGGAGGCCCAGAGAAGTTGAGCTGCCAGCTATTAGAAACCAGCTCTTTCTCATCTGAACCCTCCCTTTGCATCACTCTTCCCAAGGGTTCACATATAGGCATTCTGTCCTTTAATAGAATCTAAGTTCCCTGAGGCCAGAGACTTTCATTTCTGTCTTTGTATCAGCTCACTGAGCTGAGTGACTGATATGTGGTTAAGTTCTTAATAAATGCCTACAGATTAATCAATCCACTGATTTCTACATTTTTTTTTAAAGCAATCGGGGTTAAGTAACTTGCTCAAGGGTGTGGTGCTAAGGATTTGATCCAGGTCATCTCGACACTGGAGCCGGTGCTCTTACTCGCTGAGCCACCTGGCCCGCCCCTAATCCACTGATTTCTTAAAGTACCTACTATATGTAGGGTACTAAGGTAGGTTCTGGGGGTACAAAGATGAAAAAAAAAGTCTGGACCCTAAATTAATTTATTCTTCACCATGTGTTCCCAAGCCACTACACTCCCCCACCTCCCATCCCTATCCCCAAGTTACCTGGGTACTTGAAACAAATCCCAGGAACAACCCAGAGCACCTTACAGCTCCCCAAGGAAGATCAAAGTAAACCAGCTCTTAATAATGACTTTGGGCTGTAACCACTAACTGTGATTTAGATTGGTTTCTCTTGAATTTGGTCATGAAAGCCTTTGGAGATAGTGTTTTAGAGGAAAGTAAATGTGCTGAGGGAGTGGGGGTGGGGGGAGGGAGGATTAGAAATAATGTGGGAAAAAAAAAAAGAAAGAACGCGGAGCAAGCAACAAGAATGGGTGGGATGATTGCAATGCTCAGTTTTGAACTTCCCAAACCTGACAGGTTCTCCATGTTCCCCAGCCCTTCATTCCCCTGCCCCAACACCCTGCCAGCTTCTCTTCAAACATGTTCCTGGTTGTGGTAGCTTCTGATTAATTCTGAAGTTCTGGTGGGAAAGAAAGAGGGAGGGAAAAAGTCCCTTCCTCAGGGTGCGTTAGTGTACATATTGTTATGGAAATTGTCCTCAGCCCCCTGAGCCCAGTTTGTGAGGTGGCGGTATTGGTGTGGTGCACAGAGGAGAGAGCGCTCTCTGCAGTGCCCACCGGGCCACTCCATAGCGCTGGTCTACTGCCACGGGAGCTCTGTGCTCATCACCCAGCGCCTCCCAGAGCCAACACAATCATTCCCTTCTGCTGGCCCGGGCATCTGCTCCTCTCTCTTCACACCCAGTCCAAAGGAGCCCAGCTTTTGGCTGCAATATCCCTCCTGCCACCACCATGCCTTTCTTCACTGCCAAGTATCTGAAAAAAAGCAAATGCCTCCACAAGGGTAAGTCCCACCGGGCACCGTCACTGGGATAGCTAATGCCTGGTGCGTTGTTGGTGTGTGTGTGTGTGTGTGTGTGTGTGTTCTCCCCTTTCCCTTTAAGCCACAGGGAAGGACATTGCTAACACCCGGTGCCCCTGAACCTCGGCGCGTTGCAGGCAGGCTCACAAAGGGTTTCTGGGTGTGTGGTGTTTGTTTCTCGGGCATTATCCTGCAGCATCTCGAATTCAGCCAAGCTCAAAAACCAGGGAAGGGAATTAACCCTTTCTGGATCAATAGTATTCGTTTGCTAGAACAGGATGGAAATAAGTGAGACAGGCTGGACAAGGTAAGATTGTATATAGCCCGGGGCGGGGGGGGTGAAAAGGGAAGAGATGTCACTCTGAGCTCTGCCTAGGAGGAACCTGTAGGAATGCCCTGGTCGTTGTGTAGGAGAGGGGCGGGTCAAGGGGCGATTTCATTCTGTTTCTGCGGGTTGTTGTTTTGACTTTTTGCATCAAACAAGGCTGTGAAATGGACCTGCGGTGCAGCTGTCTGATGCTTCTTTCTCCTTAGGGTCTGTGGAAACTCGGGATGCTGAGCGGGATCTCGTTAATGCGGCATTGATGGGGACTTTGTCTTTCCGCTCAACCCGCGCCCTCCCCTTTAGGAATTCCTCTCGGCAATGTTTATCCTGCGTATTATTCAGATAATTCTATGGTTTCCCATTCTGCATTGTGCTTTGAGTTATGGAGCAATCCTCTTCCAGGGGGAGCCCAGCCTTCCCCTAGTGGCAGAGTATGTGATCTCTTTCAGGGACTGTACTTTCTGTCTCTAACCCGTTACTTGAATGGAGTCCAGCCCTGTGAGATGACTCTTTTAAGGAAACTGAATGGAACCAAAGGGGACGAATTTGCAGTGGTTTGGGGTTTGTTGTTTTTTTTTTTTTTTTTAAGAAACCGAGGTTGCCTTTCTCCACCCGCTCTAAGAGAAAACACTTCCCTTACAAGTGGGATGGCATTTTCCATCAGGCAAGACTTCAATAGCAAACCACAAAGTCAGCCTGAACAAGGAAGAATGTCAGGGCTACAGACTCGAGCAGTCAAGCCCATACCTGTCCAGTGGATTTAAAAGGTCTGAAATTGCCTTCAAAAGGCCTGGGAGGGAGTACGGGGAGATAGATGGAGTGCGGGGCCAGGGCGCAGGATTTCAGTGGCATTTACAGCAGGGCTGGAGCTCTGTGGGTCATGTGAGGCATCTTATTTACCGTTCCCTTGCGTTTCTTGCTATCTGTCACCCAGCTGTGTTCTCACCCCCAGTATCCTGCCTCCTTCTAGTCTGACACTCCCAGAACATAAGCTGCGGCTTCGGCTGCTGCACAACTCTCTGTCTTGGCTTTCG
This sequence comes from Petaurus breviceps papuanus, assembly GCF_028583685.1. Classification (NCBI taxonomy): domain Eukaryota; kingdom Metazoa; phylum Chordata; class Mammalia; order Diprotodontia; family Petauridae; genus Petaurus; species Petaurus breviceps. Next base: position 7,373,760 of record NW_027187330.1, read on the forward strand.
GGGGCTGGCAGTGAGTTGGTCCAAGCCTATACTCTTCCTGACAATCAGTCAGAGCAGTTACTGAGCAGAGGTGTTAGGATGGAGGAGAGGGAGGGATACTTGTGCATGTGTGAAAGAAGCAGCTTTCTTTCCACTTAGTGGGGAGGAAAGAGCCCTTTTGTATCTTTGCATGAAAGAGGCTGGGGGATTACCAGATATGGACGTCTTTTTAAATACAGGACAAATGTCCCCTTCACCTCAAGGAAGAAGGTACAGTACAGTCCTAGTCCTTGCTTTTAAATGCAATGGGTTTCGGGAGGCTGCATCTTCAAGCAGCTAGATTGCTCTGAGGTGGGATGCAGGCTGCAGAAATATTGGCATGCTGCTTCTCAGACCAATATCACTGAGACATTGGTGAGAACAGTGGGGTGGACAGGTAAATGTGTCCAGGGGGGAAGCATGGGCATTGATGGAGCAAGGAAAATGAGTGAAATACCAAAATGTAGGAGGGTGGGAAGTGGGGTAAGGCAGCCTAGGCATGGAATTAAACGAAATTGAGGTGTTTTGTTTTTCTTTATTAAGCAGCATGGAAAGAGCAGAATAATAAAAACGGGAGTATAAGGAAACATATTTCCCTTCCCTTGGTCAAGAGAGAGGTAAAGAAGTGGGGAAGAATGCAACGTGTCTTGTGGGATGCAGTTATTGTCATTTTTAAAATTGTTTTTCTTTGTTAAGAAGGAAGGTTCAATTCCAGGGCTGGGGGGAGGGGCTGGGGTAGAGGAGGAATGTTATATCCAGATAGGACTCGATATAAAAACAAAAGGCAGTCATAAAATTATTGTCTAAACGTTTTAATTAATTAAAAGCAAAAAAAAATGTAGGGGGAAGAGATCAACTATGGGGTCCAGATGGTGCCTGGAGTGTGAAGGCACCATTGATTGCATCATCACATAAAAGTGATGGTTTTATAGCATATCTGAATGAGAGATCAAAGCTAGGCTATGACAGGAAACAAGGAGTATCTCAGGTGAAATCACTTATGCAAAAATCTGCATAATTGAGGAGGGGAAATCAGGGGCGCTTCCATGGAGAACACTTGCTGACCTGGGTCTATTTTATACTTTCCAAGCAATTGCTGAGACATTTGTCACAGTCCAGGAAGCCTGAATCCTCGCTCTGGGTGCTCTGAAGAAGGAGAAAGAGGTTCCTGAGCTTGAAAAGTGCTGAGGGCAAGTCAATAGATGAGATGTATTAATGGTGACTTTGTGAGTGTCTTCATAAAAGGAGCCCCTCTCCCTTCCCCAACCATGGGATTAGCTAAATAATAGTTGCTGCTCCTTGGTAATGAGCTACTACCCGAATGCTTGGATTTACAAGGGCATTACTTATAGGATAACATTGTAGCGAGTCATGGGAATACTGGGAACTGTGGAGTTCAAGAAGGATCCAAATTCATGGTTAGGAGCATTTTCTCCTGCTAGCCTGAAGTACTCCATGGTACAGGGAAGAAGGGAGAGGACTCAATTCAAACTCTGCTCTGGTATCTTATGGGAGCACATGGATGTGACCTTGGGTCACACCCATGGTTATGCTAGTGGAGTGTAAGCTCATTCAAATCCCACTAATTCAATTCAGCAATCGTTTATTAAGCATGTACTGCATACCAGGCTCTATGCTTAGGTGGTGGGGATACAAAAAGGAGCTTATCGTCTAATGGGGGAGACAAGAATATACAGAGCAAGCTATTTACAGGATAAAGAGAAAATAAATAAAAGAGGGGAAGCACTAGAATTCAGTGGGGTTAGTCCATCTCTAGTCCTCTGCCCCCTCCCCCCAAAAAAGCATAATGTCTATAACATCCTGGATAAATGATTATGTAGCCCTGTCCATTGATGGGGAACTCATTACCTCTCCAGACAGACTAATTCACTTTCAGACATCTCCAATTGCTAAGAAATTAGCCTTTATATTGACCTGAAATTATGCCTCACAGAAACTGAGGAAGAGGAGAATGCTAGCATTCATATAGCACTTTAAAGTTTGAAAAGTGTTATCAGATCCTCATAAGAACCCTGGGAGGCAGGTGCTATTATAAGCCTCATTTTATAGATGAGGAGCTTGAGACTGAGGAAGGTTAAATCACAAGGTCACTAAGTATCTGAAGCAAGATTTGAACTTGGGTCTTCCTGACTTTAAGCCCAATTCTCTAACCTCTGCTCCACCTAACTCCTTGAATAGTAACCTGCCTGATCAATCAAATAGCCTCTTCAGTGTTGGAAGATAGCCCCCATGGCCACTTTAGCCTTTTCTTTGCCAGACCAAACATCCCAAGTTCTTCAGTTCCCCACTGCCTTGGGAGATCATATATATGTTCCTGCTTTATTGACATCTTCAGATAAAGGCTGGATGACCTTGGGCTAGGAATATTGGAGACAGGACTCTTGTTCAGGGGTGGGATACAGATCTCTGAGGTCTCTTCCAATTCTGAGATTGAGATTCTTCTGGCAAGTTCTTACTGACTCCCCCAAGGGGCATTTCATCATTAGCCCCTCACCAGTAGCTGTGACCGGACCCTGCTGCTGAACAATATATATTTTTTAACATACTATCTCAGATGCTTAAAATGCCACATCGTGGATGTGTTCCAGTCACAGTCCATTGCTAGACTGGCCCAGACTACAGCCTCACCCATAGCACCTTCTCTCCACATGCCACCCCTCCTTCTTCTCTCCCCCACTTTCCTCCTACTGCCCCGCCGCCCAATATGGAGTGGTAGAATGTTACAACTGGATGAGACCGCAAAGGTCATCCATCCAACACAGCTCCTTCATTTTACAAGAGGGGACATTGAGACATCAGAAAAGCCAAGGGATTTGCCTGATCTTGGGCAGATTAGTAAGTGGGAGAGCTAGATCTGGAACCACACTCAAATAAATCATAAGCAGTACAATAAGCATTTATTAAGCCCTTACTGTATGCTAGGCACTGTGCTCAAGTGGCAGGGATACAAAAAGTAGCTTACCCTGTAATGGGAAGACAACATATGAACAAAAATACACAAAGCAAGCTATTTGCAGGATAAATAGAAAATAAATAGAATTAAGCACTAGAATTAAAAGGGGTTAGTCCCTCACTAGTCCTCACCCTACCCACCCACCCCCCATGACAGAGCTGGAAGAGTCATTGGAGATCATAGAATCCCTTTGTTTTATAGAAGATGCTGGGATCCAAGAGGTCAAGTGATTTATCCAAGGTCACATAGTGTAGGTAGTAGAACCAGAACCCCTGATTCCAAATTTGCCAGCCTAATGGTTCTCAAATGTTTTCATCTTAAGAATACTTTACATTCTTAAAAATTAGCAAGGACCTCTCCCCAAACAGCTTTTGTTTATGTAGCTTTTATCTATTAATCTTTAGAAAGCAAAACATCCCATATTAAAAACCAAAAAGGAAATTAAAATGTCTTACTATTATTATGAAAATCATTTTGGCCTCTTGGACCCCATAAAAGGGTCTTTGGGACCCTCGAGGGTCAAAGTGTCCCCAGACACTTTGAGAACTGCTGCTACAGAATCTCGAAGCTGGAACCGACCTTGGAGGCCATCAGTTTAATTACCATGTTTTTAAAGATGAAGAAACTGAGACCCTGAGAGGTTCCATGATTTCTCCCAGGGCCACACAGCTAGTAAGTGGCAGAGCTGGGGCTCCGACCCCAATTCCTTTGTTTATCCCACAGAGTAGCTTGCCTCCCAGTACGTCTATGTTTGGCTTTGCTTAGATGAATATCGAGTGATATTTTTATAGTGCTCTGAGTATCCACAGAAGTTTACGTATGTTATCTGATCCTCCCAGTCTAACTGTCATCCCCCTCTTACAGAGGAAGCCAAGGCTCATAGAGATTAAGTGACTTGCCCAGGGCCACATAGTACATTTCAAAGGTAGGATTTGAATCCAGGTCTCACCTGACTCCAAATCCAGGGCTCTTGCAAGTATAGCATGTAGTTGTATAATATGCGTGTCTCTGTGTAACATATGTGTATATACATGTGTGTACATATATGTGTATGTATATATATATATATATGCAGGTAGATATCCATAAATACAGGTAGATACTGGGTGTCCTAAAAGACAATACAGTTTCAAAGCTTTAACAGCTCTGGGATGTGTATATTTATGTCTTTAGTCAGTGTTTACTGGGTTTTGCTCCATCATCATTCCTAGCCGAACTCTCACACTCCTCCTTATAGCATGGAATTTGATATAGGCTTGGTCCACTTTGGACCTTCTCCGCAGTGGTCTATTACTGGAGGCATCAGAAAAGGATCTCCTCCCACAGAGTGCTGACCTGCGTCCAATTACGTCTGTGATATCTGGGCATCTTGGCCTGATTTTACCATAGCCCTATGCCTCAATCTATTCCTATGGAACAAGTTTCTGTGTATTTCCCCAACAGGAAAGGATGAGACCATTAAGAGATGTTGCAGCTAGCTGATTGGACATCTATCCCAAGAGAATGCTAATTTATGCACCTCAATCTGGAGAGGGTGCTCTCTGGAGCCAGGCGCCAAGGCTCTGAACTTGGCCTTGTGTTCTTCCATGCTTTTATCAGAGATGTAGATGAAGGCACAGATGGCCTACTTGGCAAATTTTTGGATGGTGCAAATCCGAGAAGAAAAATGAATGTACTATGTGGCAGAATCAGGATGCAAAAAGCTTTCCACAGGTTGGAATAATGAACTGAATTGAGCAAAATGGAGTTTTAAAAAATAAGTTTGTATTGCTGATTTTTGTTCTTGAGTCACTTTTCATAGTTGATCCTTTCTCCTCCCAGACCCATCTAGTCTGATCACCTTGTTTTCAGAGGAGGACAGTGAGGCTCAAAAAGGTTAATTTTTCCCAAGGCCACATAGCTAGCAAGTGGCTGAGCATCCTTTATAACAAAGAAGAAAAAAAATAGCCCAGCAGAACCAACTGGCATTGTATTCGGCATTCGACATCCACAGGCCCCACTTCTGCAATGAAGGAAGGGAGAAAGTGCCTTCTTATTTTTGTGACCAACCTTGTTTGTGATCATTTTACAGCATTCATTTTCTGTTGTCTTGTTATTCTTTCCATGTGCATTGGTATAGTCATCATGTGTATCATTTACCTGATTCTTCTTCCTTTACTTTATATCACTTAATACAAGTCCTAGGATCAAAAATTTAGACCTTTCCGTCCATTAAGCCCCCATATTACAGATTAGAAAACTGAGTCACAGAGCAGTCTAGCTATGGTCACATAAACTAGTAAATTTTTGAGGCCGGATTTTCCTGACATCTTATCAGTTATGCTACACTGCATCTTAATCCTTTCATAGTATGATGAAATTGAACAGGAATGAACACAAAGTCCTAGGCTTAAATTTAGAAAATCAGTTGGACAAGAAAAGAATGAGGGATGTCAGTAGATATTCTGGGGAGGCTTGGGTTCCACTATTCATAGTCTGAAGGGGAGATTTCCTCTCAGCACCTCTCACCAAGAAGTCTAATGGTCTTGGATGTGTTAGACAAGGCATGATGTCTAAGTCTTTTAACACGTGGAAAACCTGGCTCACTTGGCTGCTTAGAGTAAGTACAGAAAAGAGGAATTAAATTGATTGTGACAACTCCAATAGCCTCTAATATCAAATATAAACTCCAAGCCCTTCCCATCATGCCCTTACTAACCTTTCCAATCTTACAAATTATTTCTCTTGCCAACCTGGGTACAAATCCTGACCCTTTGTATGTAAGTGATCTCAGGCCATTCACTTCCATCTTTCTTGGACTCAGTTTCCTCATCTAGAAAGTAAGAGTCTTTGAGTAGATGCCTCCTGAAATTCCCTTCCAGGTCTGAATCTCTGCTCCCATGACCCTGAGTCACCCATGGAGTAAATGGCTGTCATCAGTACCCAGGGAATTATCTGTTGTGACTTGGCCGCCATTACACTTGGAACGGTAGTCCCCAGTTAAGTACCATTTATTCCAGTAACCAGCATCCATCAGCAGCACTCAACAGCAGGAAGTCAAGAGAAAGTCTTGCTTTTTGAAAGCAGAGCTGCCTGACTCTCCCAGCAGGGAACTGATATAATGTCTTGACAATACACCTCTGAAGCTCTTTAGAGAAAGGGATTTGCCAAGCGATAAAAGTGCATTATTAATTTTCCTGGGTTGTGTTTATTATATAATACTTGTGATGGGAGAAATCTTCCACTAACCATATCACAGTATTCCTTCTGAGCCTTGGGAACTTTTGTTGTTTTAACTAAATCAGAAACATAGAGAAATAGTATAATTGGAAGGGACTTTAAAGGTCACTCGCCTAGCTTCCCACCTGTATGACGGTGCTAATGAGCTGTCATCCAACCTCTGGCTCCATACTCCTAGTGACAAAGGACCCCATTACTCCATTGGATAATGCATCCCATTTAATGATCTAATTTTGCATGCATTGAGCTGAAATTTACCTCCCTATCATTTGGATTCAGTGGCCCCAGCTTTAATTGAAAGTCTAAATCTAGGTGGGGGAGGGGGGCACAAGGTGGTCCCATAGTGCATAGAGTGCAGGACCTGCAGTCAGGAAGACTCATCTTCCTGAGTTCAAACCCAGCCTCAGAAACCTACTATCTGTGTGACCCCAGGTAAGTCCCTTAATCCTGTTTGCCTCAGTTTCCTCATCTGTAAAATGAGCTGGAGAAGGAAATGGCAAACCACTCCAGTATCTTTGCTAAGAAAACCCCAAATGGGGTCACAGAGAGTCAGACACAACTAAAAACAACTATACAAGTGCAATTTCTCCTTCATGAGATAATCCTTCAGATAGTGACAGCTGGATAGTGTAGTACATAGAGCCCCCTTTAGACACGGGGGGCAGCAAGTACAAAGGACCTGAGTTGTGAAGCTGTGTGTGAGGAATAGCAAAAAGCCAGAGTCAGGATTCAAAGCCAGATCTGCTCATCTGAAATCCAGTACCCCATCCCCTAACCATGCTGCCTCCCTGTCCTCACCTGTACAATGAGGGCAGGCTGTAATCCATGAATTCTGACATCTCTTCTAGAGACAAGCTCCATAACCTCTAAAGGAGAAGGGGCAACCAAACTGACAAGGACATATAGTGTTTGTGAAGCCGTGTGGTACAGTGCAGGATATGGAGACAGGAGCCTGAGATTCAGAGCTGGAAAGGATCTCGGGCATCATCCTGTCTAACCCCCTCATCATATAGATGAGGAAACGGAAGCCCAGAGAAGTTAGAGGACTTTTCTTCTTTTCCACACTGTTAATAATTAGTAGAGTACAAAGAGCACTGTCTCTGGTGTCAGAGGACCTGGGTTCAAATCTCCTCTCTGGGTTAAGTGACTTTGGAGGTACTTTGCTGATTTAGAGGGAAAGCCTTTGATCGCAGGGTTTCTAGCTCTAAATCAGATGCCCTTTCTGCTGCATTGTATTGCCCACCTCAGAAACTTAGCAACTACTATGTAGGCAACACACTGAAAGCTTTATCTTCATCCATATTGATACCCCTGCCAGAAAGATAGGGACAACGGATTGCAATAGCTGTCTCAGAGTTAATACGAGGAAAGTGCATTGCAAACTTTAAAGGGCTTTATAAATGTGAGTTATTATTCATAGAATTAACTTTTACCAAACTAGAGTCATAAACAAACACAAATCAATAAATGGATAGATAAATAAATGAATAAAGAAATGATAATAATAATAGCCAGCATTTATACAGTGCTATAAGATTTGAAAAGTATTTTATGTGTTTTATTTTACTTAATATCAATTCTCATTGAAATAACTGACATGGACTTGTTGAAGTGTCTAGGAAAATATTCTGGCTCAAAATTTAGTAATTAATCAAAGAGTTTACCTATTTGGGAGGACTGACCCTTGCCTCCTGGCTCTCCAAGGGCGGGGCCTGTGTCCCTTGTCTTGCCTATCTCCCCACATGGCCTACTATAGCACTCTGCTCACAGTGTGTATTCAGCACATGCTGTTAACTGACTGACTCATCCTTTGTAAGAAGGAAAGATTGGCAGTCTCAAGAGCCACTCCACTCCTGCACGATGGTCAGCCAAGCTGGCAAAAGGCCAGAAAGTCTGGGGAAAGTCTGATACTTATCCACATTTTGCTTTGCTAAACTGAAAGAAATCTCTGTCCTTTGCCTATAGAGAAGGATCTTCACATTCTCCTTGGGTTTTTCCCCTTTAGCCTTAGCCTTGTTATTGCCAGCCCAAAGACAAGGAACTGGGGAGGGTTCCATTCTCCAAGCCCTGTGGCCCCTGGGGCGCTTCTCTACAAGTTGGGGAGAAGCTGAGAATTTTGCCAAACATCCCCTGTAATGTTCAGGGGCCCACCAAAGGGTAGACACTCCTATCATTATCACATGACAAGGCAGTTTCTGGGGGAGAGGGAGGCATAGGGAGCCCTTCTGTAGTTTGCTTGAAGGGCTAGAATTCAAACATATAGCATCAACCCATGAGATTCATGAGATGCAGTGATTAAGGACAGTCTAAACAAATTGTGGTACACAGTTGCCCTATAAGAAATGGTGAATACAGTGAAGACAGAAAAGTATGAGAAGACAAAAATTGATTCAGAGTGAAGTAAACAGAACCAGGAAAAGAATATGACAAGGACTACAGCAAAATAAAGTACAACAGCAAAACAATTTCAGAACCAAGTGCTGTGCAGATATAATGCCCAAGCTTGGCCCCAAAGAGGCAAGCAATAACGCTGATAATAATGGCAGGTATTTGTGATTTTCATATATACATATATGTATGTATACACATGTATTTACATGCATGCACATATATGTATACATACATGTATATAATTTCATTTGAGAATAAATATAATACACCATCCCTACCCTCCACTTCTTTGCAGAGACTGGGGACCATTGGTATGAAACACTGCATATAACATCAAATTTTTTAAATATGTCAGTTGGTTTTGCTGAACTTCCCTTCTTTTATTGAAAAAAAAATCCTTTATTATAAGAGATAAGTCCCTGGGAGGATATAGGGGAGAATACAATGGGAAATTTAGATAATATTTAAAAAGATGTCAGTTGAAAAATTATTTTTTAAATTATGAGATGACATAAAATTCATAAGTCATCCAATGAATTAATGGTGCGCAATGGATAAAGTGCTGGGCTTGGAATCAGGAAACCTTATCTTCTTGAGTTCAAATCTGGTCTCAGATACTTACTAGCTGTGTGATCCCAGGTAAGTCATTTAACCCTGTTGGCCTTAGTTTCTTCATATGTAAAATGAACTGGAGAAGGAAACTGCAAACCACTTCACTATTTCTACCAAGAAAATCCCAAAAAGGGGTTACAAAGAGTCAGATATGACCGAAACAACTCAACAACAACTAAGCATGTCCCTCATATTTGGATAACTAGGGGCCTGCAATTAAACTATATCATGGCTCACCAAAGCCATTGTGTAGGACACCTGAAACCAGGGTACTTTTCAGCCTAAACCAAGATAACTTTAATTCAAAGGCCAGGGCACTAATTTAGAGGAAGTAACTCCCCTTCCAGCTCCTACTGCACTTAAACCTTAACTGATCCACTGGTTGCCTAAATCTCCAGAGAGACTCTGAACTCTGGTGGCTAAATGACCTTTTCCTTCTCCAGAAGTGGTTGCACCCAGGCAGCCTTAAGACATTGGAAAAGTAGGCTATTTTTCTAAGATCATTAAACCACAAATGATGATTTTCGGGTAGAAACTAAGAGGCTGATCTCTCTAATGGGCAAAATGGAAAATTGCTGGAAATCTTGATACCATGAAGACATCATTTGAATCCCATCCCAATCTGCCCACTAGGAGATGATTACTATATCAGGTTATGTGAATAGGTTCATGTGCAATAGAAGACAAAGATCCATCCTTTAAAGAGCCAAAGACTTGGGATCAGACCATCTCACTAGTAAGACAGCATTTACTTTTCCAATAGTGACCTCTGGTGGGTAAAGGAGCCATCTCCACTGTGGGTCCTAAGAGAGACGGACTAACAGAGGCTCAGCATAGCCCTCTAAATCTGGGATAGATCCAGGCTACTACAGTCAAAATACTGATTTTAGAGGACAAGATTTGACCGCACAAATGGTGTGGTTTATAATAATTTGCTGTTTCTGACGCTTTGTGTCCCCATTTGGGGTTTTCTTGGCAAAGATACCAGAGTGGTTTGCCATTTCCTTCTCCATCTCATTTTATAGATGAGGAAACTGAGGCAAACAGGGTGAAGTGACTTGCCCAGGGTTACACAGCTAGGAAGCATCTGAGACCAGATTTGACCATTCTCTGTAAACTAAGGCATTACCTAGCTGCCCTTCCTGACTCCCAGTCAACACTATCTACTCTCTACTGTTAGAGAAACAACAGATTCCAGAGCTAACCTAATGAGCCTTCTCACTAGGATTAGAATTTTGTTTTGCTTTATTTTTATTGACATCTTTTGTTTTTAGTTCTTTCCCCTCCTCTACTCAGAGAGCCATCCATGATGACAGAAAATAAAAAAGAAAGAGAAAAAGAAAAAAATAGAGCAAAATGAGTCAAAACATCAGTCAAGTCTACCAGGGCATCCCATGTTCCACATCCATAGTCCCCCCACTTATGTTACGAAGAAAGAGATGTGCATCCTTTTATGCCTTTTTCCCTAGATAAGCTTATTCTTTATAATTATGCAGGCTTCAGTTTCAACTGTCAAAAATTTGTTCTTATTTTTTCCATTTCCTCATTAGAACTGAAACACAAGTTAAAGATTTATAAAACAGATAGATAGTAAAATCCAAACTCCAGCCTGAAAATTGGAGGAATCACTGGAGGGGAGAGGAAGGGGTTGTTCCCAAAAGACCTAGAAAAGAATAAATAAGGAATTCTTAGTGTCCTCCTGTTTTGTCCCTGAGATTGTTAGCAACAGGAAGGATTGTAGAAGAAGCCTCTACATGGCTAGCCTGTGGGAATATTTAATCCTTCCCCTCGAGTTACTGTATTTCTTTTTTTTCCCCAACTTTTATTTTTTTTAATTAATTTGTTTGTTTCCTTTTAGTTTACAGGATTCAATTCCACAATTCCTTGAGTTTCACATTTTGTCCCCCTCCCTCCCCTACCCCCCATGGAGGCATATAGTCAAGATCTATAAATACTTTAACAAATTACTGTATTTCTAACACAACTTATGTCCCAAGGAGCACAGCACTGGGTGTTATGGGGGTTTGTTTGTGAGTGGGAAGGAAGTCACTACAATTAAAAACAGAATAAAAATAAAAAGATTAACTGAAGCCATTTCGAAAGAGGTGGCTTCATGCCCTTAGAAACAAAGAGAACTGGGTTCCTCCGAAGAAGGCAGCGGCTGTCCCCTGCTATGCCCTCGGGGCACCTGCTGAAGGCTGCCTAGACAGGATGTGATTTTTTTAAAAACCTAGACAGCAGTGGAAGGAAGGATAAGCTAGTGAGGATAAGCTAGAGATTTGACGTTTCTTTGGCCTGTGCTGCTGTCCTTAGATTGGAGAATAGCAATAACATTTTTAAGCATGTTTCTGTAATTATAGTTTGGTTATTATTTATCCGAGATGACAGAATGTCAAGTAGTAATGGCTGCTTTTACACACTTTCCTCACAAAATCCCTGTGAATAGGAAGTACAGGTATTCATTCTCATCTCTGCTTTACAGCTGATGAAAAAGAGGCCTTGGAGAGGTTAAGTAACGAGCCCAATGTCACCCACAGCTGGGGATCGTGGGAGCTGGGACTTCCATCTAGGTCATCCTGACACTAAGTCAAAGGCCAGGGAAGGTACATGCGGTCCGGAAGCCACTAGAAGGTAGAGTGGGTGACAGAGAGGTAGGTAGGGAGCTGTGGAGAGAACTTGGAGCCAGATTTTGTGAAAAACCCTGAATGTCTCTGGATTTTATTCTAGGGGCAAATAGCGAGTGGGTTGTTTATTTACTCATTCAACCATCATTTTATTAAAATACCTCCTGTGTGTAAAGCATAGTACCAGATGCTAGGAGATCTACAGAGGGATTTAGACCCAAGTGCCTGCCTTTATGGAGTCTGTAATCTAGCTGGAGGGATTCAACAAATACACAAATGTGCAGTATGGGTAGGTTCAATAATGAATCTCTTAAATTGCATTATTTTAATTCCACACAGTGGATTTCCACTGGGTTGGAACCAATTTCCATATTTTGCATAAATTATCATTTCAGATAGTGCAAATGGAATATATGCCACCGATTAAGGGGATTTAGTATTGGCACTCATTAGGTACTTAGCTGTATTGTAGTATACAATAGTGTATACTATACAGACAGTGTGTCCTTGGATTCAGGAAGACCCAGTTTCAGGTCCTGCCTCGGAATGGGCCGAAGGGCAGATTAGTTAAACTTTCAGTGTGTTAAAACTAAGGCAAGTCCCCCAATAGGGACTTTTCCTATTGGAAAGTCTCTACACCCATGAAATTACAGTTCCCCCAATATAACACAGTATAAAATAGTAAAGGCAAAATACAATAGGATAGAAAAAGATTGTGTTATCAGAGGAAGGGAAGAGCTTTTTCAGTTGCTTCAGGGAGAGCAGTTGTTCTAAGCCAGCAGCAGTAAAAATCGAAAGAAGAGTTGGCTGCAAGAGATACTACAGAAATAGGATTGAGGGGCCCTGGCAAATCACTGGATATGGGAGGTAGGAAAAAGAAAGGATTAGGCGAATGGTGATGGCCCTGACCAAAAGAGGAAGGTCATAAAGAAGAATTGATTGGTGGCTAGGTATTGCAGTGAATAGAGTGCTGGCCCTGGAGTCAATAGGCCTCAGACACATAACACTTACTAGCCGAGTGACCTTGGGCAAATCACTGAACCCCAATTGCCCTGCCTTCCCCCCTACAAAAAGAAGAAGGAGAAGAAGAAGAAGAAGAAGAAGAAGAAGAAGAAGAAGAAGAAGAAGAAGAAGAAGAAGAAGAAGAAGAAGAAGAAGAAGAAGAAGAAGGAGAAGAAGAAGGAGAAGAAGAAGGAGAAGAAGAAGGAGAAGAAAGAAGGAGAAGAAAGAAGGAGAAGAAGAAGGAGAAGAAGAAGAAGAAGAATTGATTCAGAAAAGAAAGAAATTTCAGGAATAGAGAGTTTGGGAAATCAGTATTAGTTAGGGGGTACAGTGTAATAGAGCATTGGACCAGGAATCAGGAAGACCTGACTTCAAATCCAGCTTCAGACACTCTCTAGCTGTGTATCCCTAGGCAAGTCACTTAACTTTAGTCTGCCTTCATTTTCTCCTCTGTAAAATGGGGGCTATAATAATAGCATTGACCTCTGGGATTATCCTGAGGACCAAATATGATAACATGTAAAGCATTTCACACACCTGTATTGCGTATTTATTTTGCACTGTAAATGCTTGATATTGTTCAATTTTATCTATCCCACAGGTGCTAGGTATTGTGTATAAAAGCACCACATAAACTCCAGTTCTAGTCCCCACACCACCAGGAAGTAAAAAATGCCTTCTGTTCTTTGTGCTTTGGTTTCCTCATCTGTAAAATGAAAACAAAAGGGTTTCAGAAGCCCCCAGTATCTCATAGAGTCGAGGGAAATGTTGCTTTGTTAAAAGACTCAGCTGCTAAAAATTAATTATGAAGAGATATGGAAAAATACAAAGTTCTTCTTGCATGAGAGAGCAACTTAGGAATTAGAGGAAAGGGATGGGGGAGAGATGACTGGGGTCTGACTCCACTATCTCATGAATGTTTAGACTGGGATTTCTCCCCTCCTTCTTCTGGTACATGGACATCTCAAGCTGGAGCAAGAAGAGAGGGAGATACTTAGCCCCATACCCAGAAATAACTGGCTGTGAAACCTTGAGCAAGTTACTTAACCCCAATTGCTTAAAAAAAAAAAAAAGAAAAGAAAAGAGGGAGAAAAACAACCACAACAGTAATAACCAAAAATTGTTCAAACGTGAAGGGCTTTACTTGTATTATCTCGTTTTGTCCACACAACTCTGGGAGATAAGTGCTATGATTATCCTCATTTTACAGAAGAGGAAACTGAGGAACACAAGGATAAAGACTTGTGAAGGGCCACAGAGACCTTCCCTATGAGGCCATCGTTCTGTCTACTATCCCACGGATGTCAAAATCAGATAGAAATGGGGGCTGCTACTGGGCCTGGAGTCAGGAAGATTCATCATTATTTCAAATCTGACTTCAGATTTGAAGTCTAGTTGTATGACCCTGGGCAAGTCATTTAACCTTGTTTGCCTCAGTTTCCTCACCTGTAAAATGAGCTGGAGAAAGAAATGGCAAACCACTCCAATATCTCTGTCAAGAAAACCCCAAATGGGGTCGCAGAGAGTTGGACACAGCTAAAAAAAATGACTGAACAATGAAACTTACATGTAAGGATTCCCGTGTGCCACATGTTAACTTAGTTTTAAAATAAAAAGTTACCAATGTTTTATTATATTTTTATTTACTTTGGTAAATATGTCCCAACTATATTTTGAACTCTGGGACTGTTGTGGAACAAGCAGCCCACAATTCTCCTGTTGGACCCCTCCTCACTCTACCAGCTAGCTGCCTTGACAGGGATAAACTGTCTAGCTACTTTTAGTCTACTTTCTGTAGGAATAAAATAATAAAAATAATTCACATTTACAAAGCCCTTTAAGGTTTGCAGATTGCTTTTACATAGATTATCTCCTTTGATCCTCCCAACAACACCCATTATTAGTGCTAGTGTCATCTTCATTTTAGGGTTAAGGAAACTGAAGATCAGAAATGTTAGGGGACTCGCCTAGGCTTACACAACTAGTGAGTATCTGAGGCAGGAATGAGCCCTGGCTTCCTGATTTCAAGGTCAGTGTTCTGTGTCCTACACCACACTGCCTCTGTGAGGGCAGCCAGGCCCTGCGTGGTTCATTTGGATTGGACATCGAGCATTTATAGGTAGGTGAGTTTAAAACATCAGCTGGAGTGCAGCAAAACATTTTCAGTACGTCACGTGGTCTGTGGTATCATCTATGTGGGCCTCCCTCCTCCAGTGTGGACTGTAATTCCTTCTTGCCTTAGTAGATGGTCTTCATGAGTTTCTGTGTTCCACCCCACCTCCCAAAAACATCATCCCTGGGAGGTCAGCTTTCTGGTGAAGAGTCTCTCCTTGACTTTACTTAGATTAGTCTTCAAATAATAATACATCCATACATTTATATCCATATATATGTGTGTGTGTATGTATGTATGTATATAAATATAAATATATATATATATATTCATATGTTCAGTTGTTTTCGTTATCTTCAACCCTTCATGACCCCATTTGGAGTTTTCCTGGCAAAGATACTGGAGTGGTATGCCATTTCCTTCTCCAGCTCATTTTACTTATGAGGAAACTGAGGCAAACAGGGTAAAGTGACTTGCCCAGGGTCACACAGCCAATAAATATCTGAGGCCAGATTTGAACTCAGGAATATGAGTCTTCCTGACTCTAGTTCTGACTCTATCCACTGTAGCATCTAACTGCCTCAATATTGTAAATACATACATATACCCATACATATATAAATACATGCATGTGTGTATGTATTTGTATATATAATATAGCCAAAGAACCATATAATTAGAATTTTATATCATTTTATAGATGAGGAAACTAAGAGCAATCGGTCCACAATCAGAAGATCTGAGTTCAAATCTGGCCTTGGAGGCTAAAAAGCTGTGTGTCCCTGGGCAAATCACTTTGACATCTGTCTGCCCCTATTTCCTCAACTATAAATGGAGATAATAATAACACCTACTTTGAAGGATTATCGTAAGGATCAAAGAAATAACATTTGTAAGAAAGCACTTTGCTTGGTGCCTGGCATATATTAAGCACCACATATAAAACTTCCCTTTCCTTGGATTTAAGTCTAAGTTTCTCTTGGCTTTAAGTCCAGAGCTCTTCCATTTTATCTCCTTGACTAAAACAGCTTATAATTTTGCTTGCATAGATGACTATATTGTTTGGTATACTTTGAGTTTGGTCTAGAAAACCTCTCTAAAGACCTAGTTTTCTTACTATAATTTTCTGGTCATTTTTCTTGATGAAAACTAACTTGAAAGGCATTACCAAAATATACAGAACTATTTATATAATCAAAGAGTTAAAGTTTGGGTGGAGAGATTCTCCACTACCAGAGCCATAACCACTAATTTTAGTGCCTGGGGCAAGCAGCATGTACACTCAGATCAGCTTTTTAATTCATGATATGAAAATACTACAAGTAATTAAAATAAATTCAGTTGAGTAGAAGAGTTATTACCGTAGCTCACAGATGGGTGTTATTAACAATGCTTACCATCTGGCAGCTTCTAATTTTAACTAATTATTCTTGCTAATTAGGTACTAAGCACATTTGTTTCTGTGCTGCTGAAGGAGTGTTTATACTGTCCATGGGTAAATATAACAGTTTTTTAAAATACACAGTTAAAAATTATTTCTGGTTTTTGCATCTTCTCAATTTCAGGACCCTTAGGAGAAATTCTGCATGCCCTATCCTTGTTACAACTCTGTCTTGTATCCTGGGTCTTTTATCACTTTTAGCTTGATTATTAACTTATGATTCTGTGCTTTCTCCAGGGAGTTGAAAGCAAAGCTTTGGTCTACGGGTCATTTCTGCAGCTCTGAATTTCATTTTGATACATAATCAAGTTAGAGACTGAACCAGGTTCAAGTGTCCCAGTTTCAATGAAGGGATAATGTTTGCAGCACCTTCCAACTAGGAAAAACAATGCAGTTGAGCATCATCTAAAGGAGATATCATTTATAAACAGAAACAGAAAATCAATTTAGTATAAAATCCATGACATGAAACAAAGAATTCTCACCACAAATCAAAATGAGTCATCCAGGCCAAATATGCATGGATAGTTTTTAAAACTCTCAAAGCCCCCAAGAGAAGTCTTCATTAGAGTGTAATTTTCCTGGCTATGAATAATCCTTTCCTCATCTTTTTTTACAACTCCTCTCAAGGCACCACTATTTCCTAGAGTCTCATATGTCTACTGAGGTAATGCTACTATTGTTTTTAGAATAATTCCCTGCAAACAAAACCACAGCCAGGGCAAGAAATGGGGCTTTGCCCTGGGGTATCAAAGCTTAAAGGGCACTTTCCTGTACTCCATCTGTAGCACAGAAACAACTGTTCTTAGCATCTGGGTAGGAAGTGTAATTAGTTAAAATAAGAATTTACAGGCAAGGCAGCCTAGGCAGAATGCTGGTCTTGGAGTAGAACCCTACCTCCAACATGTAGGGCGATCTTTAGTAATCATTTAACTTCTCAGTACCCTAGACAATTGGCTAAGACTGCATCTGATAGATACAGAAAAATAACCTTCCTTGGTAAAGAGGGTTTCCTTCCCCAGAGCACCATAAACCAATCAGATCTCAAATCTGAACAAAAACAAAAAGGAAGTCACCAAAGGATGCATTTTCTTTTTCCATCCCAACTCCCAGTGACTGTAACATAAGCGAGTTCCTCTCAGGGCCAGTCTTGACCATTCCCTCCTCCCTGCAAGGAGACAGTCTCCCCAGAGGTAATCTCTTTCTCCCCACTCTAGAGTGGTATCTTAGGGTTTATTTAGACCCATCTGTTCTCAATGGAATTTGTCTTAAAAAGCTGGTTCAAGGGCATTTTTTCCCTGCTTACCCCAGATGTCAAATTACTTTGTCCAACAGCAAAAAGAAGAAAAAAATATTTTAAAAAATATATGCCAACTATTCAGATCTTTTGCCCTTGTTATACTGAAGCCTAAGTAAGTAGGTTAAAAACTGCCCAGAAGCTAACTTCATAGTTGGGGTAAGGCTAATTACTGGAAATACAAAGACAAAGATGATGCAGTTCCTCCCCCAGAAGCCCACATTCTGTTGGTAGAGATGGAAGCTATAACACATATACTAAATATAAGAGAATTCTTTTTATGTGGGGTAGATTACTGCTGTCTCACATTTGTGTAATTATAAATCATAGATTATTTCAGTTAATCTTTACAACAATCCTGCCATACAAGTAGTACAAGTACTAGTAACCTCATCTTGGAGATGAGAGTGAGCCATTTCCCTGGAATTACACAGCTAGTAAATGTCTAACTAAGACAGCATCTGAACCCAGGTCTTCCTGACTTTTCCACCAAATCTGAACCACAGTCTGCTCAAGATCTGTTTTGTATCTAGCTTGACTTTGGGGAGAGGATGAACTGTTTGTCTAAGCTGAAAACGTCTGTTTAATGAGCCCTTATGAAGGAACATCCTTGATGTTCCCTTTCCCCTGGTATTTTTCCTCAGTCATATGGTAGCTGTGACCTACATCTCCAGAGCTGCTGGTCACATTACCTTGGATTGTGCAAACCTCTCCCACTGCAACTGAGATCTGGGAGAAAGAGTAAGAGTTCAAGGAAAAACAGCTGGTCACTGCTGTGAGATTGCAGTCTCTTTTGTCCCCAAGAGAGCAGAGGGGGGCAAAATAGTCTTAAGTGTCTTGATTTTCTGGTTTGGTTTAGTTCTTTCTCTCATGAAAAGGGATGGCTGGATTTAGCTTTGTGTCTCAGGCCCAACTTAGTCTACTGCCATCTGCATTCATTTAAATTATTAATTAGGCTGTTGAATAAATTGTTGAATGTGTTTAACCCAAATGCAAGCTCATTAACTTATCTCCTCCATGCACAGACCAACCATTGACTTGGGTGTAACAAAGTTAACTCTTATCTTTCCTCAGGAATTTTGAATATTTACATCTAAAACCAATGGAAAGAATGTTAGACATGAACCCAGACAACCTGTATTTGAATTTCAATTCTGTCCCTTTCTAGTATCTGGCTGACCTTGGGTAAATCTACCTCCCTATGAATTCCCTCCATTTACCTGTCTCAGATGAATTTTCCTCATCCGTACAAAGAAGGAATTGTACAAGATGTTTCCTTCCACCTCTAAAATTATTCTTCAGTTCTTAAGTCATTTTAATCAGGCAGGTAGATGGTGTAGTGGATAGTGTTCAGCTTGGATTCTGGAAGTCCTAAGGACTAATTCTGCCTCAGACATTTACTAGCTGTGTGACCCTGGGCAAATCACTGAAACTTTCCCATCTTCAGTTTCCTCATCTATAAAATGGGACGATCTGTGAATTCAGTCATCTCTCTACTGATGATTCTCAAATCTGCTTAGTCAGCTCTAATGTCCCTCCTGAACTCCAGTCTCACATATCCAGCTGTGAGATTGGAAATCATGAACCAGATGTCCCACAGATATCTTAAACTCAGCATGTACAAAATTGAACACATTATTTCCCCCAAAAACTCTCTCTTCTCCCTTACTTTCTTATTACTTGTTGAGGGCACCACCACCCTCCCAATCTCACAGGCTCACAACTTAAGTATCACTCCCTTATCATTGGATCACCCCCCATAGCCAATTTTGATTTTGCCTTCATAATATTTCCCATATATGCCCTCCTCTCCTCTAACACTCCCATCACTTCATGGTTGGACCATTTCAATAGCATTCTGGTTGGTCTTCTTGCCACAGTTTTCTCCCCCATCATTGCTCCCTCTTCCACTCAGACATCAAACTTATCTTCCTAAAGTGAAGGTCTGACCATGTCACTTTCCCTAGATTCAATAAACTCCAGTGGCTATCTGTCACTTCTAGGACCAAGTATAAAATCCTCTCTCTGTCATTTAAAGCCTTTTATAACCTGCTCCCCCTCAAATGCCTTTCTTGTCTTTACATCTTACTCCCCTTGCAATTGGGTGACACAGGCCTCTTTGCTGTTGCTTGTACACTACATTCCCATCTCTCAACTCTGGGTATTTTCACTGGTTGTCCTCATACCTAGAATGATCTCCGTTCCCAGACTCAGCCTCTTGGCTTTTAATAAGAAGCACTTTTCTGAAGCCCCTTAATGCTGACGTCTTTCCTCTGGTGATTGTTTCCAGTTGCTCCAGCATATATCTTGTCTATATATAGCTGTTTCCATGTTGTCTCCCCTCCTTGGGGAGTTACTGGGGGTTATTTTTTGCTTGTCTTTGTGTCCTGAGTACTCTCACAGTCCTGGTACATGTTAGTTCCTTGATGAATGCCTATTGACTGATAGGACCGGATGAGATTACACGTATGATGCTTTGCAAAAATTGTAGGGCTATGTGAATGTTATTATTTTTATTCATTGGTATTACGATTATTATTATTTATGCCTAATGGGATTTTAGACAGTGACAAGCTGTTGTGGACACTTTCTGTCTATGTCTAGCACTTATCATAAAGAGAAACAATATACTAGATCCCAGGGAACATGGAACATCTGTCTCTAGGTGATGAAACATGGCATAATGGGTAGAATTCTGGGTTTGGAATCCAGAAGACCAGGTTCAACTTCTGTTTTTGAGCCTCACTTGTTGTATGATTCCAATCAACTCATTTTATCCCTATCAGTCTCAGTATCCTTATCAGTAAAACAGAAATAATAATACCCATGATAACAACTTGACAGGGCTGTGAGAATCCAGTGAAATAATGTTTGTCAAGCCTTTGCAGACTTCCAAGTTTATAAATATCTGAAAGAATTTGAAGAGTTGTTCCCTGGAAGGCCCAGATGACAGAACAAAAGGCTTTGGGTTCAAGTTGCAGGAAGCCGAATTTAGACTCAGTGGAAGAAAAAACTTCCCATCAATTAGAATGGGGGGGGAGGGTTAACCTGAGGTCTTTTTTTTTTTATTCTGATCTATTTTAGTATATATGGTTTCTTTTGTAATCCTATGTATTTTATGCATTTACAGAGCATTTTTCCTACAAGTCCCATAGCTTCACCAGAAGGCCAGAGGTTACCATGTCATGTCACCATGACACCAGAAATTTTAAGAATCCCAGAACTAATGCCCCTGGGTGTGGAATGGGCTGCCTTGAAAGGTCCTGCCCACCCCCATGCTCCCTATCATAAGTCTTGAGACAGAAGCTAGGTGTCATCTTGTCAGGTGTGTTGTGGGGAGTTCTCTTTTGGACGTGGATTGGACTAGATGACCTCTTGAGAGCCTTCTCAACTCTGAAACACTGTGATTCTTTGATAAACAGTGACTTTTTCTCTCCCTCCATTTCTGGCTCAAAACAGAAAGAGAAGAGAAGCAATGTCATAGAGTAGGATATGGTTAATTCTGAGTCTGAGTGTGACACTGCGCCTTAGTTTCCTCTTCTGTAAAACATGTGTATACCACTGGTGCAGCAGGACTGTACAGGTATCTGCAATTTAAAAAATCAGATTCCTCAGTGAATTATCTTTAGATGATTTATGGGGAAAAAACTTTTTTTTAAAGACAGTCAAGAGTTGAGCAGAATGAGAGTATTGAATGGGCTGTGGAAACAATACTGCTTCCCTCACCATGGGATTATTTTGAGGATCAAGTGAGACCATATCTGCAAAGCCCTATATAAATGTGAGCTATTATCCTGACAGATCCAGCAGAACCTCCCAAGTGAAGCATAATAGAGAAGGACAATAAGGGCTGGAGGTGGACCTCCTTTAGGGGTGGAAAAGGAAGAAGCATTTATGCAGCTCCTACTGTATACCAGGAACAGGGCTAAGTGCTATTTGGAAATGTATTTGATCCTTACAACAACCCTGGGAGGTAGGTGCTATTATCCCACCCCCCCCATTTTGCAGTACAGGTAACTGCGTCAAACAGAGGTTAAATGACTTGCCCAGGGTCACACAGATACTCAGTGTCTGAAGTCAGATTTAAATTCAGGTCTTCCTGCCTCAAGGCCCAGCACTCTACCCACCTAGTTGCCATTGGCCCCACCCCCTCCCCATAATTAAAAGCCCTTGATGCTGAGCTGCCCTAGCAATTTATTTTATAGGGACTCACAGAATTATAAATGTAGAGCTGAAGGAGTCCTCAGAGGCCATTTAAGCTTATGCCCTTACTTTATAGCAAGGAAACTGAGGCCAGTAAAGTTAAATGATTTGCTGGAGTCCTAACTTACCTTTTTCTTTTCTTTTTTAAATAAAGAAGTGGCTATGCAAAGTGAGATCCAGTGAAAGGTCATTTAATGTCAGACCTAGAGAGAGGAGTTTTAGTTTTAAGGCTGAGCTGAAGGGGAAGAACGAAAGCTTCTCAGTAATTCATTAACCACACACCTCCACTAGGAAAATTTCCAAGCGTTTAAAGTTTGTTTGCTTCTGAAAAGCCTCTGAAATTGGAAGTTTTCCAACTCTTCAGAGATGACAGGAGGCGTCCTTGGAAGCCTGCATGAGGTTGCTGTCTCTTTCAATCCAAGAACATTCAGGAAATCTGTAGTTTGATCAAGACCATTCGAGTACTGCCTACTGGGCACTGCTGAATCTCAGTAACAATTCAGTTCAGTTCAATAAACATGTATCCAGGGCCTGGAGCACCAGGAATACAATAATGGAAAACCATACCACTTATGCTTTTCAGGTGTTTAGAGCATGCATATGAATTATGAAAAGCTAAGACAGGGTGATAAGGACAGAGAAGAAGGAAGGAAGGAAGGAAGGAAGGAAGGAAAGGAGGGAGGAAGAGAAGGAGGGAAGAAGGAAGGAAGAATTATGGAATGCCTTCTAATATGTGCTCAAATGCTTTATTTAAAAAAAAAAAAAAAGTGTGGGCCCAGGGCCTCTCTTTAATCAGCTCTGTTGCTCAGTAAAACATGATGAGCTCTCATCTCTAGCTGTCCCTGTACTTTCTCCCATCCTGCCTCCACTTGACTGGGTGGCATGGAGTATCCCTAGCCTCTTGCCAGCACACCTGTGTCCAAGATCCCCCACTTCATTTGCCTCATGTCGGTATCACCAGGCAGCACGTGGCTATAACAGCATCGTTGCTTGGAGCTACTGAGCTGGCCTGTGCAGCTGGACCACACCAGGAAGGGAGGAGAATTCTGATAATTGAGAAAGAAAACAGAGCACAAGGCCTCATTCTCCCTCAGTCCGAGGAGTATGTGACTTTAATGTTCCACTAGGTAAAGAGTCTTTGTAAACACACAGAAATCACAGCTGTGTCTTTGTTTATCAGTCCTTTGCCCCAAATGACCTCCTGTGATTCCCAAACACTCCACCACGGGATTCTGGTTGGTCTGCCTCTATTCTGGGTCATGCAAAATGTGCATTCATTGATTTGTTGTTGTTTTACATCTGCTTTGGGCCCAGTTGAAACACTGTCCCTTAAGAAGCATTGAGCATTATTGGGCATTACAACCAGCACACAAGGCAGAATTGGCCCCAGTGTGGTACTAAAGAAATATAGCCTTCCACACTAGCCTGTGCTCTGAGCAGGTGTCTCCACCATTTGTAATGAGCTTTGGGGTACTGATGAAACCTGGCAGGACCGGACATTAATGAGCAGGGTTTCCAAAGTGCCAAACAGTTCCCCAGCAGGAGAGGAACAGCAGTAGGCCAAACAGAGTTATTGTTTACCCTACAACAGGAGCTCCAGGGCAGAGCCTGAAGTAAATGGAAATGGAATGCCAGAGCAAGCTTGCTGGCACCCCGCTCCCCAGAGGGGCATCAGTGAGTCAGATGCTAGGAAAGCAGCAGTGGCAGGCACAGCAGCCTAGAAAGCAAGCTTAAATTGTGTTTTGGGAGAAGTTAGGATGCTCCTGACGGATGTTTCATGACCTCTGCCCTCTGCCCTTGAGGGAGGCTCAACTGAGAAAGTGGGTCTGTTTTCTAGCCATAATTTAATCCTTCTTCTATATCCCTCAGCACCCAAGTGATCACAGAAAAAGTGTCATATCAGACTTCAAAACCCTATCCCCAGATTTTATTTCTTTATTTTCTGAACCTGAGCTTTTGTAGATAAAGGAAACTCTCAGTGAGGCAATTCCCTCTACCAGTTCAAATGGCAATGGTTCTGCATTATGGCTTAGACTATGGCCTAGAGCACTACATGCTTAAGTGACTTGTCCAAAGTCACACATCCAGTGTGTGTCAGAGGCAGGATATGACTGGCTGCAAAGCCCCATATCTATCTGCCTCTTCCTGCCAGATTAATCTTTCTAATTAATCAGAAAATATGACTCTTAGGCTCAAAAATTTTCAGTAGCTCCCCTATAGCTTAAACCTCTGAGTCTGTTTTTCTAGGTCTTCCACAATCTGGCTCCAGGCTACATTCACATCATTATCTCCCTGGGTCTTATATTATATCTGAACAAAATATCTGCCTTGGCTTCCTGCCTCTGTCCATACCATACCCCCATGCCTAGAATTCCGGAATCTCCTTCACACTTAGCTTTCAGTACCCTTCAAAAACCACAAATACCACCTTCTTTTTGAAGTCTTCCTTGAACCTCCTACCCTGGAAATAATGCCTTCTTCATCTGATCTCAAAGCACTTAACACCCATCCTATATAGCATGAGCTTTTCACATTTTGATTTGTGTTGTATCTATCTCTGTACATAAATTTTTATTCTTTCTCTATTGTAAGAGGGACACATGGTCCATTGGCTAGCAGGCTGGCCTTGCAGTCAGGAAGACCTTGTTTCTAAGTCTTAGCTCTGATACAAACTAGCTGTGCATCACAGACAAATCACTTAACATTTAATGCCCTGGTCAGCTCTCCATGGTTAAGGTGAAGATGAAATTGCAAATATGCCTTGGTGGAGAGAATTTCTACCTAAAGGATTCTCAATACCAAAGAAATCAGAGAAGAACAGAACACAAAATTATGTTGAATAACCAGCAAGGGTGTGAGCCATACCTTATTTAACTTTGTGTCTAGCACAAAGCAAATGCTTGACAGGTGTTGAATAAATGAATGATAGATAGGTGTAATGCCTTGGACTGTCACTTCGGATGTTTGCAATAAAAGTCTCCTAAGCCGTTAGATGATATATATAGGAGACCTAAGGCTCAAGTTTTAGTTATTTACATACTTACTCCATTCTTAACATCAAAACTGTGCATTTCCACATCACTTGAAGGAACCTAGTATTCTGCTTTCTGCCCATAGTAGGTGCTTAATAAATGCTTGTAGACTGATTGATTGATTGATTTCAAGGTCATCAGAGAAGAATAACACCCCCCTGTCTAGCCAGAGTTAGATGTAAGCAAATTCTCCAGCCTCATTTGTCAGCCTCTTCTGGGAACAATAAAGTAACCCCTACTCAACTAGTCTCTTGGCTGTCTCTGAGCCAACCTCAAAGAGGCCTGAGGAAGATAAACAGCAGTGATCTGTCTTGTTGGCTGTAGGTGCTACTTTGGCCTATTTGTCAAGTCACTCCTACAGGGCTGTAATAAAAGACTGCCTGTACCAAGTTATTTTCAGGCCATTGCAAATGTAATCATTGGGTTGGGGACCGCTGTTCCAGATACCAATTTGAGTCACTCTGGATTGATATGTGAGCTCATCCGTGTGGGTACTCCCTCCAGCTGTTCAAGTCACCATCCATCCACACCTTCTGCAAATTGGAGTTACAGGCTATTATTTTCTGCTATCTCTGCATGGATAAGGAGAGGGACATGTTTCTGGCAGCTTTTCAGTGTGGTACAGTAGAAAGAGTAATTCCTTTGGAATCCAAGAACCCCAGTTCAAATCTTAGCTGTTTGTATGGCTTTGGGAAAATTGCCTCACCTTTCTAGGCCTCAGTTTCTCATTTGTACAATGAAGAAGTTGGACAATTGTAGCAGCAAGCACCCCAAGCGCGTCCTCAGGGTTTGCAGCTACCACAGGTTCTTGGATCTGCTTTGTTAAAGGAAAGCAACTCAAAATGGGTTAACAAGCTTACTTTAATCAGTCAGACATATATCGTTTACCTTGTTCAGGAGAAAAGGTGAGCACCCTGAACCTCAAAATATACAGGCATAATTATCAAGACAGAAACATCAAGTAGACAGATTTCCAAACTGTCCAACCATTACATCCATACCCAGTCAACATCTGGGTTTCCACATTCTGGGTTTTTCAAAGCCGGGGGACTCTCAACAACGGCTTCCCAGAATTCATATCAAATCACAGAACATTTCTCAAAGTGAGTCCCAAAAACAAAGCTACACATCAGGGCTTATATAGCCTTCTCCTGGCTCAGAGAATGTAACAACCTTATTGACTCACTGGCCAATCAAGAAGTATCTACTGAAAAACAAGCCTCCCACCCCAGGCTTCAGGTGCACATTAGCCTAGGGGCAGGGAAGATCTTTAAAATTTACATTCGCATTACAACAATGTGGCCTTGAAGGTCATTGCTAGCTCTAAATCTATGACCCTTCCAGAAAATGAGATAGATCTCGCCCCAATTTCAAGCCAGCCTTAGAGGTATACACTATTCCACAGAAGACGTAGAGATCTGACCAAGTCAGAAGGATGGCCTTAATCTGAAGGATACCCAGGAGACAGAGAGAGTTCCAGGATCATTGTTCTCCTTCAGGTCCATTTCAGGGAAGTTTTTATTGATCCCCCAAAATTCAAAATTGGGCAGAAAGCTGGAGAGATGGAACACAAGACTGGAGAAATTATTTCCACCTACATGTGTCTATTAACAACTTCATATATGAATGCAATGAAAGTGATCTCCCACATAATTCTCATCCTGGAGTGGACCCTAGTTTCTGAAATGCCATTTATTGGAGGTCTTACCAAGCTGGACTAGGGGCATCAGATACAAAGCTCATCTTTTGACAGTAAGCCTAGGGTAAGTAGGGAGAAACTCCTTACAAGAAGGCTGACTGCCTAGCAATGATTTTTTTTTCCATCAGTCCAATCCCAACTTTTTGCAGAGTTGAATTATATAAATATATGTAGTTCTCAAATCCATAAAATGAGAGTTGAACTAGATGGCCCCATACCTCTGTCCCGAGGCCTGCTCTTATGAATAGTAAATCATTAGCTAGCCTGAACCACCATTTTGTGAGGGGCCATTCGAGATACTCACATCCTTTCTGGCTCAGTTAAATATCAGGAATTCTCCAACTCCTCATCAGCAACTTCCCGAGTGCCTAGACCAAGTTGCTGTTTCACAAAGGGCTCCAATCATATTCACGGCAAGCCTGAATCAACTCACTCTCCTTTTCCTGTCTTTGTTGCCTCTTCCCCACAGCACCTCTTCATATGTGGCATCCCCTATTATAATATTCGTTCCTTAAAGGAAAGGAATGCTCGTATTTCTACCCCCCAGTACTTAGCGCAATGACTGGCAATCAATCAATCAATCAACCAACAGACATAGAACAAGTGCTTTATAAATGTCTATCTCTCTAATCTATTACCTTTAATGCATTCTAAAATCCTTTCATTTACAAAAGAAGTATAAGTGTTCCATAGAGTCATCACAAAATTAGGCAGGAAATATGGAAACCCAAATGTGTTATTACATACAGAGAAGTATGCTTGTTGAATTCCTACATGTTGGGAAACAAGTTAGAGAGAAGGTAGATGACTAAGTGGTGAACTGATAAACAGGTAGAGAACAGAACCATTATTTCTTCAGTCTCAGCTTAGTGATCCAGCCTCATGATCCAAATCTCTGTGTAGGTCAGAAATGCTAAGTACAGACAGATATAGGGATTCTACAAACAGATCTGATGACACTCCATTTGTAAAATTCTGATGAACCAAAATCTGGCAGATGAAAGTGAATGAGAAACTGAGAAGAGGCCATAGTAGTCACTAGTGAATTTTGAGAGAATTGTTTATGTAGTGGTGGGGCAGAGCTTGGATTACAAAAAACTGAGGGGATTCAGTCCCTGTTTTAAATTACAAAGGCAGCTGGGTGGCTAAGTGGATAGAGCACTGGACTTGGAGTCAGAAAAACCTGAGTTCAAATCTAGCCTTAGCCACTTCCTAGCTGTGTGACCCTGGGCAAGTCATTTAACCTGTTTTATCATCTATAAAATGGAGATAAAAATAGCACCTACCTCCCAGGGTGATTGTGGGAACCCAATGAGATATTATCTGTGAATAGCTGTGCAAACCTTAAAGCATTATTTACTCCAGCTATTATTGCATAGTCCCCAATCTAGCCTTCCTTGGTCCACAGTCTACTCTTCTCTTCCAGTCCTTGATACTTTAGCATAGCACCAAAGATCTAAGACTCACTCTTTTTTTTTTTTTTCCAAATCCCTGTGTAGCAAGAAAGGGGAAAAACCTCTCACTACCAGTCACCTACTCAAGGAGCAAATACTGTTGTCACTAAGGATTAAGAACACTCACAACCTGGACTCCAAAGAGTCAGTGAGAGATATTTGGAAGGTATTCCCAGCTCCCCATTCACTTCCATATAACCAGAGGTATTTTTCTCACAAGTTGGTGGAATACATCCCATTAGCTAATAGACCAATCCCTGTACTATCCCTCTAATCTATGTACAGATCTGTGAACAATAGATTACCCCCAGCACAAGGTGAACTCCTGGAGGGCAGAGTCTGTTCCTTTTTCCCTTTTTGTCCCTACTTTAGAGGATGGGACCAGGTAAAGGGAGTTGGATTGAACTGAATTTCTCCAGATCTTACACATCATTGTTTCTTTTTTCCAGAACAAGACAAGTGGGGGTAGGGATAACTGCTGGGGATGGGGGGGGGTTGCTTCTTTAACTCTCCTCCTTGAGGTCCCCTTCACCTTGCAAAGCAGTTTGGAATCTGGAATTACAGTTGAGTTAAACAGTAATTAAAGAGTGAGGCCAAATACTTCCTTGGTTTCCAGTCATTGGCCTGGCACTTTGAGTTGCCTTCTCTCACTCACGGAGATTAACTGGGATTTAGTAGGTGCAAGTTCTGTTTATATTAAGACAATTCCATGGAAACCACCACATACCACTAGGCCTATTCTTTTCTATGTAAATTCCAATCACATTCTATCTCTGGAGAGGGGCTAGAGTCCTTTCCTTCACCAACAAATTTGCATCTTTAAAAAGCTGAATATGCTTTACTCTTTCCAGTTGGCAGAGGAGAAATAGAGGTCAGTAGGGGGAGCAAATAGAAGTTCAAAGTGTTGTGTATAATCTCACATGAATATTAGATAAGGACAGGACTAAGCATTTATTTTTTCAATCTTTCTCATAGTGGAGCAGATTGAAGCCAACAGTTGAGCTGGTAAATCCCCATTTTAAAGAGAAAGGACCGAAGGGTACTGGAAGGATCAAAGGTCAAGCTATTGGTGGCCAAGCCTTCAAGTCCACCTGTACTCACCAAGTCCAAAGAAAGGACTTATTTCCCAACTATACTTGACTAGCAACAAAAGGAAGCAATATTTTCAGCCTCTGCCAATAATAACAACAGAACCCAGCATCATTTGCCTCTATATTTAAGTGCTATAAGAATGGGGTAGTAGATGGAGAGCCACTTCTGGGTCAGGAAGACTTTAGTTCAAGCCCTATGCCTGGCATCTATTGACTATGTGACTGATCCTGAGCAAGTCTTTTAAACTCTTCATCTCCTGGGCAGTAACTCTAAAATTACATATAGTACAGAAAAATTGATGATCTGTGTTGGTAGAGGCCATTGCCCTTCCTGGGAATTCCTTATACCAATGAAATCACAGAGACAAGCCTCCTGAAACTGACAATTTAAAATTAAGTTCTCCAAATTCAATTAGGAATTACATGAAAAGATTCAAAAGATAGAAGTGCTGGAAAGGAAAGGAATGGAGAAGAGAGGAGAGGAGAGGAGAGGAGAGGAGAAGAAAGGAGAGGAGAGGAGAGGAGAGGAGAGGAGAGGAGAGGAAAGATAGAAGAAAGGAAGGAAAGAAGGAAGTGAGAAAGAAAAAGGAAGGAAGAAAGGAAAAGGAAGGAAGGAAGGAAGGAAGGAAGGAAGGAAGGAAGGAAGGAAGGAA
>NW_027187330.1:7403592-7415872 GCF_028583685.1 Petaurus breviceps papuanus
GAAGGAAGGAAGGAAGGAAGGAAGGAAGGAAGGAAGGAAGGAAGGAAAGAAAAACTATCACAACAGAAGGGAGCAAGGCTAGCAATTTTGAAGATATTTAGAGGCTCTGGATGGAAGCACCTAGATGTCCACTATTAACATCCATATGTTTTAAGAGACAGCTCCTTAAAAGTTCAGAGAAATGGGGGCCACTTTCAAAAGCTCCAGTCCACCAGCTTAGAAAACCTCATTGTAATGGTGTAACTTACAGGAAAAGTCAAGCAAGTCCAAATCTTTGCTACCAAAGACAGGGAAGACCTGGGAAAGACTCCTTCCCTGTCACTTCCCACCTATCCTGATTATATTTCTCCTCTGCCTTCACAGCTCTATTTCCACAGTTCTGTACTCTCAAGTTTCTTCTTGTTGTTGTTCAGTCATTTTAGTCATTATGTCTTACTCTCCATGATCCCATTTGGAGTTTTCTTGGCAAAGACTTGGCACCAAAATGGGGAAGCCATAGCCATGGAGAAAGAGGCTTCTTGTCTTTGCCATTGTGGTCAAGTCATTGATCTTGTCTAAGGAAAAGGAAGAAGGAGCCTAGAAATGCCCTTCTCCCCTAAGTGAAAGCCTGTTTCACTACTAAGTGCACGAGCTGGGATTTAAATCCACCTCATCCTGATTTCAGGCCCAGTTATCTATCCATTCTACCAGACTCTCAGCACTCACACCAATAAAATCACAGATCTTCCTTGATGAACCTCCCTAAAAACTACAGGTTGTAGTAATCTTAAAGGTCAGTTTATGATTGGATATTGGTGATAGGAGGACTCATTCCAGGACTGAAACCAGTTAGAAGTCCTTCAGCAAGTATATTATTGCATTGGCATAATACCCTTTGCCATATTTATGCTTACTTCTCAAACATCTCAGTTTCATGTTGTGACAAAGCTAATCAGGGTGCCATCCAGGCTCCATTGTAATCATTTTTACCTAACCTTTTAGGTAAAGGAATTGATTTAACTTCTCCTAGCTATAAAAATAAATCATGGTGACACTACCAGTGTGACCTTTGGCAAATCACTTAACCTTTCTAGGGCCACAGTTTGCTCATCTCTAAAATGGGGAGGTAGACCCAACCCCTGAGGATCTCTTCTGGTTCTAAATCCATGATTCTACAATCCTGTAAAATCCTGCATAACTATTTGGCTCTAATATGACAGGAACAGTCCCTGTATTTTTTTAATTGCCCTAAAAATGTGAATATTTCCCCTTTTAAATGACTGACAGCTGGTACTGAAATGAACATATTTCAGATTGAAATGCCAGTGGCCAGACTGTCACTGTGTAGGTTATTTTGTGCTAAGTGCTCTGTGCCCTGGGTATCCCTGCCCACAACTGGGAAAATAGCCTGGTCTAGACAGATTCATCCCCATGGTAACTGTAAGTATGCTGCCAGCAATGTGGATACTTATCTCTACCAATAAGAGACTGTTCTTGCCCCACAGTGTCCCAAATTACACAAATTAGGGCAATATCAAAGCAACTGTGATTGGCAGGCAACATCCAGCACATCTTGTTAAGGAATTAATAGTACATGACACACAGCTATTTGCATTCTAGGAAGACAGGAACATCATTAGTCCTTCATTCAATTTCTGTTGTTGTTGTTTAGTCATCTGACTCTTGGGACCCCATTTGGGGTTTTCTTGGCAAAAACACTGGAATCTTTTGCCACTTCCTTCTCCTGCTCATTTTATAAATGAGGAAACTGAGGCAAATAGGGTTAATTGACTTGCCCGGGGTCACCCAACTAGTAAGTGTCTAAGTCTGTATTTGACCTCAGGAAGATGAGTCTTGTTGGTATTCTATCCATGACATCTAGCTGTCTTGATTCAATGCAGTTAACAAATTTATTAAGCATTTAAAGTCTACTTAGTGCCAAAAGGTTGAAATACAAAACTAAATAAAAAACCAGTCCCTGCCCTCAAGAAACTTATATACTACTAGCAGGATATGGTTTGTACAGAGAGAAGTAAAAACAAGGTAATTGGAAGTGGGAGAGTAGAATGATAGAATAGGAGGCTGGGGCAGGCTTCACAAAGGAGGTGCCCTGAAGGAAAGGGTGCCTTTAGAAAGGTGGAATCCAAGAATAGGAGTGCCTGAGCCACAAGGCATTGGGTTCACACAACAGTAGGCAATCCAGTTTGATGTTAGATACAGTGTATAGAGAAGAAGAATAGGAAACGAGGTTGGAAAGGTAGGTGGGGCCCCAAATGCTCCCCTGGGGAGTTGGTATTTTTCACTCGAAGATAATGGGGAACCTCTGAGTAGTGTTCAGCAGGGGAGTGACAGCGCTTTGATAAAGGGTACACATGCCTCAGCTAGAGAATCCTGTTGTCCTCTCAGACATGTCAAAGCTGACCTTTCCTTACAAACAATCACACTGTATCCGGTTTAATATTCCTCCGACTGCATCACTTTCAGAGATGTCAAGATTTTTATTTTATTGCCTCTTTTTACTTCTAGATTTCACTCTTTTCTAGATGTTTGATGCTGCTATATGTCTAACCTATCTTAGTCTGATAACTCAAGTATTACTGTACTGAAAAAGGAAATCTGTTCCGCCCATTTTACAGATGAGGAAACTGAGAGGTGAAGTCACTTTCTACTGAGGTTTCTACTAAATAAGTCCTGAGTTAGATTTGAACTCAGATTTCTCAATTAGTTCCATTAATGAAAGTAATTCATATTTATCTTTGTTCCACAAGATATGTTCATGTATATATTTATGTACATTTATACATATATACATGTATGTATAGACAGGTGTGTATATATACACATGTCGGTGGGTGTGTGCTAGGAATATGTGCACAACCTTTCAGAATATGGTCATTAAGCTAGCCTGCAAAGCTGGTGGTTGTGGTTGTGGTTGTGGTGGTTGTGGGTGCTGTTGCTCAGTCATTGACTTGTGGCCGACTCTTCCTGACCCCATGGACCCTAGCACACTAGACCCTTCTGTCCTCCACTGCCTCTCAAAGTCTGTCCAAGCCCATGTTCATTGCTTCCATGACACTATCTATCCATCTCATCCTCTGCCGTCCCCTTTTCCTTTTGCCTTCATTCTTTTCCCACCTCAAGGTCTTTTCCAATGAGACTTGACTCCTCCTTATGTGGCCAGTGCATTTAAGCTTCAGCCTCAGTATTTGATCTTCCAGTGAATAACCTGAATAAAATTAAGTATTGACTGATTTGATCTCCTTTCTCTCCAATGGACTCTCAAAAGTCTTCATCAGCATCACAATTCGAAAGCATCATTTCTGTGGCATTCACCATTCCTTAGAATCCAGCTTTCACAGCCATATACTGCTGCTGGAAAATACATAGTTTTGACTATGCGGACCTTTGTTGGCAAGGTGACGTCTCTGCTTTTTCATATGCTGTCCAGGGTTGCCAAAACTTTCTTCCAAAGAGTAAACTTCTTCTAATTAGAGTAGCACTCATTGAGATCTGCCACCTTTCTGCACTCAACATCAAAGATCTACAAAGGAACTGATGAACTTTTGTGAGGGGTCTGAATTAAAAATATATTTGGAGCATGATAATGTAGTTCCGCAACTTAATTCTGTATTTTTCAAAACAATCTCTCATAATTAAAAAAAAAAATTCTATTGCAATATGGAGTAATAAAATGAAAAGAGAAAAGAGAAAACAAACCAAGAAAATTTTGAAGAAAGAATAAGGATAGTTTACATTTCTGTATCCTTTAGGGATCAGAGGGTCTTAGATCTATAACTACAAGGAACCTCAAAGGCCATCTAGTCCAGCCCCCTCATTTTGCAGATGAAGAAACCAAGGTCTAGGGAAGTTATGTGATTTGTCTTAGTTTACATAGGTATAGAGTTAGAAGTAGGATTTGCATGCAGGTCTTGACCTCAGATCCAGCCCACTTTCCAAGGTATTGAAAAATTCTGTTCATACATGTGAGCTTCTCATGAACTTTACAGGAAAGCTATTCCAAGCATTACCATCATTTCACAGCCATGTACTTAGTACAGACATTGTAGGTGCCTAGTAAATACTTTTTGATTGACTGAGTAAACCAAGGCATCAGTAGACTTAGGCATCAGAAAACCTGTTGGTCCAGTAAGACCTAACTTCCAATCTTATCTCTGATGCCTACTACTTGTGGGACCTTGGGCAAGTCACAACTTTCCTAGGCCTTAGTTTCTTTTGTAGGGCAATTGGGTTAAGTGACTTGCCCAAGGTCACATGGCTAGTTTTTGTGTTAAGTGTCTGAAGCCAGATTTGAACTCAGGTCCTCCTGACTCCAGGGCCGGTGCTCTATTCACTGTGCTACCTAGCCACCTAGGCCTTAATTTCTTTATCTGTAAAATAAAGGGATCCAACCTGTTGGCTTCCACCTCTACATCTACTATCTTGTGATCCATTATCCCATTTTAGAACTTGTATAAGAACACACAGCTTATAAAGGGCAATGCCAGGATTTAAACCAGGCCTCCTAACATCAAGCCCATTCCTGTATATTAATTATGGCACTCTGCCTCTCAAGTAGCCTGCAAACCACTGGAATTTTGCTGAAGCAGTGATGGGGGAAAACCCCACAAAACCTCAGCTCCAGAAAGGAATTGCAAGAAAGAAGGTTCTTTGGAGATCAGTGGCATGCAAAGTGTCAGGCAGAATGTAAGAGTCATTGAAAGAGGAAACTGCAGCTTCTAAGATTTCAAAGAGCAAAATAAACTATGTGGTTGATTCAGAGATTCCTAAGCAAATCCTCTTCTTTTGTCTTTTGAGCAGGGAAATGTTCACGTTTGCTCCTGACCATAAATATTTAACATTTATATACCACTGTAAGGTTTGCAAAGCATTTTACAAATATTATCTCATTTGATTCTTACAACGACCCTGAGAAATAAGAGCTATTATTGCCCCCGTTTGATTGAAGAGTAGACTGAGGCAGACAGAATACAAGTAATTTGCTTGGGGATATCCTGCTAGTGTCTGAAACAGTTCTCTAACCATTTGGTAACCTGGCCACTTTTGTCACATTCGTAATCATGACATCCAGGAAGCAATAAGGTAGTAATGGATGTGCTTTTTTGTCTTACAGGTGGTGCAGGGGACCGGGAGAAGATGCCTGTCAATCATGAAGCTTTCCTCCTTATGGCTAACTCCCAGAACGACATGGAAGATTGGGTGAAAGCCATCCGGCGGGTCATATGGGCTCCATTTGGTGGAGGTATTACAAATAGCTCCCATGCTCCTAAATTAAAACTGTTGCCTCAAGGTAAACCTCTTCCTCCCCTACTCAGATATGCATCTTGTTCCTGAGTCCCCCATGTGTATTTCTAAAGCAGTCGTTCATAGCCAGGTTGGTCTGTAGGTCTTTTTAAAGGAGGTTGGGACAAAACACCAGAAAGGTCATAGAACTGACAAAAAATACCAGGAGAAAAACATTCCCCCCAATGGGAAGCAAAACTGCTTTTTCAGAGATTCCCTTCTCTTAGTAACGCACTCACTAATGTAACTTGGGTGGGTGTTGGTGTCTGTTTGGGTACTTGTCGTCCTGTATTTGGGAATGTTTGTGTATAGACAGTGAGTGTATGGTTGTGTGTTGACAGTGAATACTTCTGTGTATACACATATAGGCTGTGTGTGTGTGTTCATACTGCACATGACCCCTTTCACCCTTTTGCTCCTGCCAGATGGGACAGATGTTCGGATCTGCCTCCATCCTCCATCCCCCCCCTGTAAAAACTGAGCTCCCTATTCTGCAGCTGAAACTGTTTCGGGAAAACAGTGGCCAAAGCCTCTTAATGGGAGATGATCCCTGAAAGGAGATGGAGAAATAATTATATGGATAACATTGGGAAAAGAAATAAAGCAGGGGACCAGAAAATTCCAAAGACAAGGATCCTGCTCTCTCTGTCACCCCAGGGTCTCCAGACCCTGAGCCGTGTGAACACTAGTTCTACACCTCTCTCCTGCTCTGTTTGAAATGGAAGGAGTCTCATTCGTTATTCTGGACAAATCAAGCTCGTGGGTGAAGCCACTATATGCTTTGTTGTTTTTCAGCCATGTGCAGCTCCTTGCGACCCCATGAGGGGTTTTCTCAGCAAAGATACTTGAAGTGGTTTTGCCATTTCCTTCTCCAGCTCATTTTACAGATGAGGAAACTGAGGCAAAGAGGATTAAGTGATTTGCCCAAGGTCATATAGCTAGTGTCTGAGGTCAGATTTGAAATCGGAAAGACGCCCTAGGGCGCCACCTAGCTGCTCTTAGACATCTACATATTAATTCAGGCTCAGAACTGGTCTCCTGGGTCTGTCCACTGTCATCTTACAGCAGCGTTCCTTGGCAACTCATCCACCTGTTAACCATTGCTCTTTATTCTCTCCCTATGGGACTCTTTCATAGGCAGCTGGGCATCACAATGGATAGAGAAGCTGGGCTGGGAGTCAGGAAGAGAAGAAATCAAACCAGCCTTGCTAATTGTGTGACCCTGGGCAAGTCACTTAACCTCAATAGCAGCAGCAGCAACAACAAAAAGCCTCAACTATAAAGTAGGGATAATAAAAGCACCTGTTTCCCAGGGCTGTTGTGATAATCAGATGAAATAATATTCCTGGGACAAAGTTGGTTGGTTGGGTTAGTTGTTGTAGTAAGTGCTTAATAAATGCTTATTCCCTTAGCCCTGCCTCTATAGGAATCAGAGTCATAGATTCAGAATTGGAAGGGCCCTTGGTGGGGTAATCAAGGACTACCTGCCCATTTTACAGATGAATAAACTGGCATTTATAGAATTCAGTATCAGACCCTAGATTTAAAACCAAGTCCACTCTGACTCAGATCAAGAGCTCATTCCCCAGCAGTGTGCTGCCTTCCTAGCCACTTGTACCTTCCCTGTACTCATTCATTCATTCATTCATTCATAAGCACTGATTAAGATTTTAGTAAGTGGTGAAGACTGTGCTAGGCAGCTGGGAATATGAAAACAGAAATGGCACTAAAGATCATTATCTACTTGACCAGCCTTTAAAGTATCTTTACTGCTAAAAATGGAAACTACTACATACTTTGGAAATTTAGAATTCTTCTAATGTGCAAAAAATCCATGTGTTCACTTTGGTCTAAGCTCTTAAATCAAAGATAATGAAATGTCTAATATCGTTTGCCTTTGGTGTAGGTGATGTCTGAGAGATACAATTAACAAGAGGTACCAGACTCCCAATCCATTAAGAGTTAAGAAAATTAACTCACAATTAATTCAGCCTGAGGCCAGGCCCTAGGTATCAGCAAAATGCAAACATGAATAACTGAAGGCCAGAGGAAATGGGTTTTCCGATGCCAAGGGGCTCAAAAGGAGGGATTATTTCTGGCTGTGCAAGTGCCAGATGGTGAGGATAGAGGCTTAAGTATCACTTATGAAAAAAACAGCATCGGATTCCAGGCCTGTATCACGGAATGGCCTGTCCAGCCATCATTTTATATGCTGCCTCCCAGGAAGAAAACCTTGAGCCCCAGGATTCTCTCTTTTCACTTAAGGAGAACTCTCCCTTTTCTTTCAAAGCAACGGGAAAGTTCCCTTGTTTTCCTTTGAAGATAACAATCTTTTGGCTGGGAGTCCTTCCCACCCAAGCACTCCACAGTGGGCATCCAACCCACCTCAAAAGTCTCTCTAATTATCACCCACAGGTAATTAGTACTCAGGAATAGGAAAAGAACAGGAAGGGGAAAGGGATGACTGCAGAAGAAAAACATACTTTTAGGAGCCACTTTATGGGCAAAGCAGAGCAGTGGTATGACTTGGGGATAGACAGAGTTGGCCAAGAAGACCCAGGTTTGGGTCTTGCCCAGCTTCAAGCCCTGACTTGGACAAATACTCATGTTGTGACAGAATAGCAAATCATTTCATCTCTGTACGACTTGCACAATGTAGAGAAGGTACCATTCTGTATTGGTGGAGAGAGTTCCTTCATCTAGGAGTATATCTCTCCCATTAGATTTTCCTTGAGAGAAGCAACTTTTTGTTTGTTTGTGGACCTTTCTTTATGTGAAAAGTGCTTAGCACAGTTCCTGGCCCGTAGTAGATAATTAATAAATGTTTGCGGATTTGATTGGTAGTTCCCTCTATCTCTATATAACCACAGTCCAGTCTCTTATCCCTATCTTATGGTCTAGAGCTGGCTTTGATCACTTACTGACTGTGTAATCCCTCATTTCCCAGGAGCAGAATTCTCAGGGAATGAAAGTCACTTGGGAAGAAAACATTTTCTCCGATTGTGGGATATCTCTTTCAGTTTCACTAAGGTCAAATGATTATGGAGAAAACACTTGAAAAGGAAGAGAATCCCTGTGTGTTATGGTGGAAGTCAGTTTTGCTGTTGACTATATTACCAGGTGGACTTTTGAAAAGCTGTTAATGTGGCCATAATAATTGGATCATGTGATACAATTATGTCTGATCCCAAGACTTAGTCTAATACTTTATCATCTAGTAGATGAGTCCAGATGTCCACTGTTGGGTCACAAAGTAATATGACTACTTTTATAATTGATCTTTGTCTTAGGAATTATATTTAGGACTTGAAATATACAGCAAAGGTCCATTTAGTCAAGCTCTATCTACTCTGCTGATACTGCTAAGAACTCAAAATTCACATGGAAGAGGGATTAGACTCATTCTGCTTGACCAGATAGGGGAGAAGGAGAAGAAATAGTGAGAGTTTTAGCTTATAATGAGGGAAATCTTCTAACAATTATGGCTATTCTTAAAAAAAAAAAAAGGAATGAGCTACCAGAGGAAGCAGAACATTTCCTGTTGTTATGGGTCTTCTTCCAACTGAGTTTGGATGATCACCCAAAACAGTGTAAAGCGGATCCATGCTTTCAGTAAGGATTGAATTCATTGGCTTTTGTCTCATCAAACCCTTCAATTTATCCATCTTTGGTTTAAGTAGACTCTTACCTAAAAAAAATATTTATACAACTATATGAAATTGAATTATAGAAATAAACCTCACCAGTTGTATTAATTTCCCCCATTTTTGAGGTACAGAAGAAAAGCATGAATCAAAGAAGTTACAGATCAGTCTATGTGCTTGGACAGGTAAATTTCAACTTGTCTTTACAGAATCAGATCATCAAGGGTACCTCAAATTATATTGTTATCTATATTTACGAGACATAAATCAAAAGAACTGGCAATTTACCTAGTTAATTTGTTCAAAGTATATGGCCCCTTCAGATGATTAGAGGGGAAAACCAGTTGGGGGCGTGAGTGAAATAACCTGGTTGTTGGGTTATTGGTAAATTAACCCCAAGACAGCCAAATCTCCACAGCTCCTAAAAGAGATTCTGCCACCCTCTGAGATCCAGTTTCCACCAGTTGAAATCCTTTCTGACAAATTAGGTGCCACTTTGTGAAGCCTTTCCTTATCAACACACACACACACACACACACACACACACACACACAGAAATACACAAAGCTGAAGGAGTATTCTCCCTGGATGTCTCCATTGTTCTTCATATATTCTGCCAAATATCATAACTAATTGTGTACGCTGACCATAAGTGAATCGTACTTTTGTATAACCTTCCGGTAGGTTAGAAGCCAATTGAGGACAGAGACTATATCTTATTTCAAACCCAACCACACTGCTTTGGACATAATAGCTATTTAATAAATGATTTACTGAACCTAATTGAATTGAGAGAGCAAACAGACCCAGAGATTACTGTTGTTCTGGGAATAAAAAATCAGGACATATGGTCAAACAAATGATTATCTTTTTGTTGGTGTTTTTAGCTGTATACTTTCCTTTCTAAAGTCAGGATGGACCGTCTCAAATTTATGATTTCCTTACTCAGAGGCACAGAACAATCCATCATTGGTGAGGCCAGGACCAAAACTTTGGTTTTCCCACAGTGAGCACTTAAAAAGCCTACTCTGTGCTAGGCACTAGGTAGACAAAAAAAAAAAAACAAAAACAAAAGTCCCTTCTCTGAAGGAATTTAGATTTTATAGGGGGAGATAATAGGTATAGATTTAAGCATATACAAATTTATTTATGTATATATAGCTATAGATATAGCTGTGTGTGTGTGTGTGTGTGTGTGTGTGTGTAGGAGGGGGGAGGGAAATGAGAAAGAGAGAGAATGCAAAATAAATACAAGGTGGAAGTAATCAGAAGAGAGAAGAGGTGATTGGATCTGGAAAGACCTCTTAAAAGGCAGGGCTTGAGCTGAGTTTTAAAGGATACAAGGGATTCTCAGAAGTAAAGAGAGAGGAACTCTTGACAATCATGGCATCTTGTACAAAAGTACTAAGAAAAGGGAGGGAAAAGGGTGCCAGGGGAGGAGCACCAGATTGGCTGGACCATTGTTTGCATCGAGGAAAATAATGGATAATAACCAAAGATAGGTTGGAGCCAGGTTGTAAAGGGATTTTAATGCCAAACAGAAGAGTCTGTATTTGTATGATGGCAAGACAATGTGGCATAACGGAGAGGTGGAATGGGACACAGGAGACTTGAGCTCTAGATGTCGTTGAGTCATTTTCAGTCGTGCCCAACTCTTTGTGATGCCACTTGGAGTTTTCTTTGCGGAGATACTGGTGGGGTTTGCCATTTCCTTCTCTAAGCTCATTTTACAGATGAAGAAACTGAGGAAATAAAGGTATAGGACTTGCCCAGGGTCACACAGTGTCTGAGGCCAGATTTGAACTCAGGAAGTTAAATCTTCCCTCTTCTGGTCCTAGGTCTTATCACTGGGCAAATTAACCATCTCCGTTGGCCGTTGGCCTCAATTTCCTTATCTGTCAAATAATGGAAAGAGCACTGGACTGAAAGGTCTTTAAGGCCCTTGGCCATTCTGATAGTCTTCAGTTCCATGAACTACAGTGAAGCTAACTGAAATGATGAATGAATAGCCCCACTTTGTTAATTTCTGTGTCACTGAGGAAGGGCCCTAGGGGCTAGAAAGCACAAATGTAGTTATTCTGAGTGCTAATTCCTCTCCTCTTCTAAGAGACTGCTTTCACTTGCTCCATATGAAGCATTTCAGAGGCATAGAGACACATGGATACAAAGGTGGGGCAAAAGTGGCTCCAGAGAAAGCAAAGTAGCCTTAGAGACCCTGGGAATCATCTAGTCCCAGCCCCATGTTTTACAGACGGGGAAACTGAGGCTCAAAAAGGTTAAGTCTCCTGTCCAAGGTCACACGAGTCATAACTGACAGAGCTAGGATGTGAAATGAGCCCTTACCCTTTGAGCAGCACCTAGGGCTGCTTCCCACAAACTTCAACCTGAAAAGACAGACCCACTAGCCATTAGAGGCCTAGTTTGTCTCCCTGGGGAGGTGAAAATGCCCAGAAGAAGGAATTTAACCAATGATTTAAATGCAGATTTTCCTTACTATCTGGGAGAATATCTGTTTGAAATTCAAAGTGTCAAATGGTAGCCCTGGGCTCTCCAGGAGTCAGTGAGTTGAAAATTTTAATTTCACCAGCAAGGGTTTTTGGCTACAATTCAAAAGTCCTTTACAGAAAATTGGAATAAAAGGTAATTAAAGTAAATATGATTTTATTGTGTCAGTAACAATGAATGAATATCACTAAGATGGAAAAATAGTCAGAGAGCCTATTATGACTTAGAATAGACTTTATCAAAAGTGGTGAATTTTCAACACTTGACCTATAGGTCTAGGAGTTAAGTTAAATTCTTCTTCTAGGAGTTAAGTTAAATAAACTTAAATTAACTCTTCTTCTAGCAGTTAAGTTAAATTCTCAAAGAGGGCTCAGAGAATTTCTACATCAAATTATAATATAATTGGAAAAAGTTTGACAAAATACATTAAAAATACAATTCAACACAGATAATGTTACTTTGTGGTTTTCTAAGTCAATATGTGACCTTGTAGGGATCTGCTTCTATTTGAATCTGATATCCCTGCTCTAAAAGGTCTGTAATTTTATCTACACAAGTTCCTAATCTCCAGAGTTTTGGGGAAGGTCTAGAATTTATAGAACCATAAAGTCAGAGCTGGAAAAGACCTTAGAGTTCGTTTAACTCAACCCCCATGTTTTACAGAGGAGGAAACAAGCTCAGTCTGATGAAATGCTAACTTTCTGGTAGTCACATAGCTAGTAACTATCAGAGTTAGGGTTCCATCTCAGGTCTTACTGACAGTGCAGGGAGAGGACTAACTTCCAGATCCTGGTGCAATTGCAGGCAAGTCCTTTACCTTCTCTGGGTTGTTTTATCTTCTGTGAATGAGT
>NW_027187330.1:7415972-7487988 GCF_028583685.1 Petaurus breviceps papuanus
AAAAAAAAGAAAAGAAAAAGAAAAAACCAAACTCTTCCAAATCTATGATTCTCTTCTTTCACCCTCTCACAAGGCGGCAGGGTAGGATTTGGGAAGAAGATATCCTCTCTCAGCCTGGGCCTGAAATCAGAGCCCCGCTCCCCTCCAGTGTGTCTTTGCCTTTTGGCCTAAGGGAAAGCTGAGAAGCCAAGTTCCTCATATCTCAAGTCCTCTGAACCTTGAGTTACCAGACCCAGTAGAACTATGCATGGCCCCTTTCCTTTGCAAGGCTCTTACCCAACAGAGACAGGCTTTTTCAAGTATGAAAAGAGACACTGAGTTCAAGGTGAAGGTTCAGGCTGGTATTGGTCTGAGCTGAGCCCTGGTTACCTGGGAGTTACCTAGTTGCATTCCCCTCAGATATTTCCTTTCTATAATTGGAAGAGGGGAAAGGAGCCCAAATGTCTCAGACACAGAATCCAGAACTACCCCCTGTGTCTGGTAGGAGATAGACCAGTCTCTCTTCTAAGTTCAAAGTCAAGCTATGGACCTTGACTTCCCAAATTCCTGTGCATTCACTTGAAAGATTTGTTGTTTCAAATGTGCAGTTCCCAATGTTCCATTCTCTGAATGCTTCATGTGTGAGTGAGTGAGTGAGTGTGTGTGTGTGTGTGTGTGTTTAAAGTTTCCATAGCAAACCACTTTGAATGGCAGATGAGACTGGTACCTAGGAGGAACCTTGAGTGGGATCGGGGGGCCGGGGCAGCAATATAGGTAGGGAGGACATTTTAAAAAGGAAAGAGAAGTTTTACAGCCTGGGTCTTTAAGGAGACTCTACTATCCAACAAGTGGTGATAAGAGCCTATTCACTGACTGTCCACTAACGTTTCCTCCTCTCACAGGGGAAGGAATGACTGTTTCAGCAGTCTTGCTGCATGGCTTAAATTCCCCTGGACTCTGACAGCAGAAGTCATATTAAATAACGTCCCCGCTTTTCATTCCTGCCTTACATTTGTTCCATATCTGGCTCAGATCCCTGGGGCTGGAAATCAATGGGACCTGTTGGTTCCTGAGTTGGTATCTGATTCAGGGAGAGAGGTGGAAGATTAGAAAGAAGGCCAAGCTCTAAGGAGCTGGATGGAGATGAACTGTAATTCTGTAGAGGTGTTAATTCAACACCTTCGAAGTTTACTTGCTCCCATTCATTACAAACAGGCAAAATCGGGGTCTGGGTTTAACCAGGACTTTGCTTTCAGGAGGCAGGGTAGATTTCTCTGGCTCTCCATTTCAAAGACCCCGATTTCTACACCCATGAAAAACATGTAACATTTTTCTTTTAAAAGGACAAAAAAAAAATGGGAGGGGGGCAGGGGAGTCAGGAGAAGGTTGTACATCTGAGATCCTGTCCAAATTAAGCTCTGGACTAATAATAGACATACCATGCAGCTAGGAGTATGAGGCCCACTTTGTGGGGCAGCTGCTGGCAGGTTATTTCTCTTTGCAACCAACCATTCCTATCAACATTGGCTTGCATCTTTCTGTGGGTTTATTCATGAGTGATAGAAGAGTGCAAGGGAAAGAATACTGATCTAGGACTCCAGAAAGCCAGGTTTGAACCTCCACTCCATCAATGACTAACCGTGGGACTTCCACAGATCCAGAGCCTTCCAAATGTAGAGATAGATGGGAAGGTAAAGACCACAGAGTCCAACCATCTCATTTTACAGATGAGGAAACTGACACCCACAGAGATTAACCCAGAGACTTGACCAGAACAGCAGATATTTAGTATCCAAGATAGGGTTTAAAATCCAAGCCCTCTGACTCCAATCTTAGCATTGTTTTGAAGGTGGACTCAAAAGCTGGGGCAATTTCTATTATACTGTGCTGGCCATGTCCTTTTTACCTGTTTCTTTATCTGT
Source organism: Petaurus breviceps papuanus (assembly GCF_028583685.1). Classification (NCBI taxonomy): domain Eukaryota; kingdom Metazoa; phylum Chordata; class Mammalia; order Diprotodontia; family Petauridae; genus Petaurus; species Petaurus breviceps. The sequence goes on from NW_027187330.1 coordinate 7,417,874, forward strand.
AAAAATAGAGAGATTTTACTTAGATCAGAGGTTCTTCCTGTCTTAGACCTCCTCCTCAGAATAATATTTTTAATTGCATTCAATAAAATATGTAGGATTACAAAGGAAATATAGTTATCAAACAACAACTACCAGTTCTAGTTCACAGACCAGAGTTTAAGGATCCTGATTTTTAATCCTAATTTTACTCTTCAAATCTTATTACTTGGTACTACTATCCAAATACATCCTTTAGCTTCTGCAAGAGCCCTTTCCCGGTCCACCTAGCTGCTCCCCACTGAGGTGACCCCCCCCCATCTACCTGCCACATATTTTATATATACCGTAATTATTTGCAAATTTTCTCTCCCATTAGAATGTAAGATCCTTTGTTTTTCTTTGTCACCACAGTGCTTATTGGCACATAGCAGACACTCAGTGAATGTTTGTTGATTGATTGGTTGGTTGAGTGAACAAGTAAGAATCAGTTCCTTCTTAGGAGCAAGAACTTCACTGATGACCTGTAGGAGCAAGCACCCCAGTGTCCCCAGGGTGGCTGCTCACACAGGTTCTTAGATCTGCTTTGATAAAGGAAAGCAACTCAAAATGGGTTAACAAGCTTACTTTAATCAGTAAAACATGTATCGTTTACCTCGTTCAGGGGAAAGAGGTCAGCACCCCGAACTTCAGAATATACAGACAGAATTATCAAGACAGAAACAGATCAAGTAGACAGATTTCAAACTGTCCAACCATTACATCCATACCCAATCAACATCAGGATTTCAAACCCCGGGGGGAGGGGGGGGGAGCTCCGGACAACGGCTTCCCAGAATCCAGATCAAATCACAGAACACTTCTAAAAGTGAGCCCCAAAACAAAGCTACACATCAGGCCTTATATAGCCTTCTGGCTCAGAGAATGTAACAACCTTATTGACTCACTGGCTAATCAAGAAGTATCTACTGAAAAACAAGCCTCCCACCCCAGGCTCCACGTGCACTTTAGCCTAGGGGCAGGGAAGATCTTCAAAATTTACATTCCCATTACATGACCCCAAACATTTAGAGTGGGTTTGTGGGTCCATCACAGGGCCCTCTCCACAACCTGCAAAGAGACCAAGCTGCCTGAATGGGGACCCAGCTAGTTGAATAACTCAGCTCATCCTCTCTTTCTCCTTCTCTCCAAAGGAAGGTAAATTTTGATGGTCAGAAGCTGCCCACTTGACTTGGTTTAACTTGCTAGGTTTCTTCTTTACTTCCTTCCTTCCCTAAAGCCTTAAACCCAGTTCACTCTGAAACAACAGGTCCCAGCCCAAGCTCCACTTAATGGCTGTACATTGGGCCCTCCTGGCTTACAGTGAATGTCAACAGCAACTGTTTCTCTCTGCCACTGCAAGCCTGAGGGTCTCCCCCTCCCACCTTGATTCTTCTCTTTCTCTTTTTCCAATTAAAAGGGCCATCCCTAGACTCACTCCTTAAACAGGCCTGTTCCCTGAATGGGAGCTACCTCACTCTCAGTGAGGACCTGCAAAGGCCTTAGCTAAAAAGAGCCATGGTCTCCCAGTGCACCCTGGGTCATCTCCAGTCATTCTGATGAATATCTGGTCACTGGATCCAGATAGCTCTGGAGGAGAAAGTGAGGCTGGTGACCTTGCACAGCCTTCCCTCCCTTGAATCAAAGTCAACTGCAAGTCATGTCATCATTCCCTGATGCCATGGTCCTCTTCGAAAACAAAGGACAAACACAACACGGGTATTTTTCCTTTACTGCTCCCTAGGAATGTTATTTCACTGTCAACCTCTTGGGTCCTTCCTAGAGTTGAACAAGCTTTGCTTCAGATAGGTGGTCAGGCTTGGGAAGGCCATAGCTGAGGAAGGGTAATAGCTTCCCCCTAAGGGGATATCAAGAGGCTATGCCCCTTGGACTTCTGACTTCCTAGCAATCCTATATTGAGTTTTTTGCTCAATAGAATTCAATTCAATTTGACAAGCATTCATTGAATGCCTACTTTATGTCAGGAACAACACGTCCTGGGAGTACCAAGCCAAAAACAACAACAAAACAAAACCCACCAAGTGGTCTGGGCTTCCTGAAGCTTAACAATGTATACACAGACAAGTTAAGACAAAATAAATATGAAGCAATTTAGGGAGAAGCAGGTGCATTAGCCATGGAGGGAAATGTGGTGGTGTCCTAGATGGCCCCTAAGGTCCCTCCCAGCTCTCAGTCTTTGTTTCTATGGTCCTAAGTAGACTCCCCACTTGCAGCTAGGAAGTGTAGACCTTGGTGAAGTATAGCTGAGATGGGCTTGAGGGTGGGGCTCTGATTTTACCCAGTTGGTTCATGCCAAAGTCTTAAAGGACAAAGTTGGCTTAGTGAGATCTGCTGCCCCCTGCTACTTCTTCCTTACCTCCTAAACATGCCTCTTTCAGCATGACTCTGGTCATGAAGAAGCCACACAAGTTGTCCTCAATCAAACCTTTAGTGTTTACCATACTCCGAGTACCTCTAGATATTGAAAGAGGTGATGGAACCCACTGGGGCTCAAGACAAAATACATTTTTATTGAAAAAGTAAATACATCCCACATAATTCCTTTGGGAGGGAATGAAGGCTTATAGATCTTTAAATCAAACAACAGGATATTGGATCTGAGAGTTAGAGCTCAGAGAACAGGGAATCCAACTTGCTCATTTTACAGATGAGGAAACCAAGTGCTGTGCCCAGTGTTCCCTGGGAATCACAACTTCTAAACAGCTGGGAATCCTGACCTAGTCTAGATAGCTCAAATTTAAATGTCTCTCTAAAGATATGCATCACAACAACACTGTGTGGGGCTTCTTGAAGACACTTTACCTCAAAGGAGTGACATTCCTTTCTTGAACCAAAAGCCATACTAGTTAGACCCAGGACTCGGATCCAGATCATCTGACTCCAAAATTGGTTTAGTGTTCTTTTCCATTCACTTGTTGGATTCTGAAATCTCTCTATCGCTGTCTCTCTCTGTCTCCTCCCCTCTCTTCCATTCCCCACCTCTGATATCTATTAATCTATCCAGTCATTTCATTTAAAATCAATACATCCAGATTACACTAAAACTAAGTGTGCGTGTGGGTGATTTCCCCAGGACTTTGAATGCTAAGGTGTGTGTATGTTATTTTTGATAAGCCTACAGCAGGGGTTCTTAGCCTTATTTGTATGGGACTCCTTTGGCAGTCACGTGAAACCTAGGGAGCCCTTTTCAGAATAATGTTTTTAAATTCGTAAAACAAAATACCCAGGATTACAGAGGAAGCCAATTAGAGTGAAATACAGCTAAAATGTTTTGGTTTTTTTTAAGTTCACATATTCCAGGTGGACTCCTGGTTTAAAGGAAGATCTTTTTAATTTTTGTAAATGGAAAAAAGTGTTTGTTTACTGTGTCAGGCACTGTGGTAATAGTTACCCTCATTGAGCTTACACTTTTGCCACCTTCATAAAAATTCAGAACTTAATAGAAGCCAAATTAAAAAAAAAACATTTCCATAAGACAGTGGTTTGTTTTTTTTTTTAAGTCTAAGGTTAACTTCTGCCTGCCTGACATTTCCCTCAGTGACTTACCCCCACCCCCCACTCCCCAGTTCTTCACCTGGGTTTTGAAGTGAGGTGACAGGAAAGATTTAGTGCCTTCTCTGTAGGAAGCCCTTCCCCCTTGGGGGAATAACTCGCTTCAAAGTATCTGTTCTCCAGCTCCCTCCTAGGGGAAAGGCAGCCCTCGAGGAAGGGGCTAAATTAGCTGGAGAGGGGCTTTAGCTCGCTAAAGAAAGCCCTACGTTTTGACCGGGGCTAGAAGTCTTGGGTGCTGTGACTCTGTGACTCAGGCAGCAGGGGCCCAGGGTGGAAAAATCCCCCTCCTGCATTCTGAAGCCTGATGGAAACTGGGATAGACCAGTGGGGGAAGGGAGGAGAAGGGACGGAAGGGAACAGAGCAGACCGGCTCGGGGGTAGCCCCTCTCATCGCCTCTGACTCTACGGAAGGTGCACCGTGGAGGAGGCCTGCAGACGGCAACTGCTGGCGAGGTTCTGTCCAAAGCCGATCTGACAAGCAATTAGAGTCTGAATATATTACCCGGCCTATCCAGGAGGATGCCTTTGTTAAAACTTGCGCTCGGGACTTAGCGGCTGTTTACATTGGCTGCGGCTTTCCAAGTCGGCGTAGGGAGGGAGAGGAGGCTGGGCAAGACCCTACCTGCCGCCGGCCGGCCTGCCTGCCTGCGGTCTATGGGGCTGGTGGGCCACATTTCATTGGATGCCTGGAATACTTTGTGCACAAGTCATCTTTGATGCCAAGGCCCCGAGCGTGCACCAGATGTGCCTCTGCGGCCTCGCCGAGCAGAACCGAGCTCCGCTCCGCTCTCCTCCTCCGCTGGCTTCATGGAAGGCAGCCAGGGCTGGGACGGAAAATGTGTCTGATGCCCGAAGCCGCCGGGACTTCCTTCCTCTGCAGCTCCTGCTCGCTCAAGCTGCCTCCCTTCTGCCTAAAGCTCAGCGCCCGCGGCATAACTGAGTGCTGTGCCAGGACCCGAGGTACCAGCCGGGCTCTCGCTGCGCAGCCCCTCGGGACGTCCTCCGCAGCCCCTCCCCCCCCCATCTCTGTCTCTCTGTCTCTGTCTGTCTCTCTTCCCCTTTCTTTCTTCCTTCCTTCCTTTCTTTTTCTTTCTTTCAACGCTTCCTTTTTTTTCCGCCTTTCCTTCTTCCCTCTCTTCTTTCATTCTTTTTTTTCTTTACTAGAGGAAGACAGCTGGTTGGCAGGAGCAGAAATAAGCTGTTTGGGGATGGGAGAGTGGGAAGAAGAATCTTTGGGCTTCCCTTCGTGTCCAACTCTGTGCTTTGGAAAGAGCACTAGATTTAGAATGAGAGGAATTGGGTTCTAATTCCGACTTGGCCCTTGTACTGTAACATGTGTGACCTTGGGCCAGTCATTTCCCCTTCTTTGGTTCTCAGTATCCTCAGATAGAAAATTGGGAGGGGAGGGGGTTGGAATTACCGGCTTCTTAAGGTCCTTTTTTCTAGCTATAAATCTGTAATAGGTTCTGGGAGTGAGGGAAGGCGGACAAAAAGGAAGGGGGGGGCAGTCATCTGGAGGACAACTGTGAGCTGTGGCTTCTTTGAAATTCGTGAGTTTGGTAGGATTCATGGCTTGTTCCCTGGTATGCTTGCGTGTGCTAGGCGTGAATGGGGAACTGGCCTGCAAACGCATTAGTGCAGACACATCCCCGGCTGCCTGCGCTCTTCATTCCTGTGGACACGAGAGGGCAAGTGTCACAGAAACCGCGTCTGTGTGTGGGGGTGGGGGGTAGTGCATGCGTGACATACGTTTAGGATGGGCTGGAGCGCGTTTGGAGGCATCCGGGAGGAGAGGGGGAAAGAAAGGCGGTTACGGGGGACCTTGCTTGACAGGTGGCACCTTTCGCCGGACCGGAGAGGAGTAATTGCCCGCAAGCTCCCTTGTGTTTGGCACTGGGGGTGTTGCATGACCTTTTCCTGGGGCTGGTAAAAGAGAACTTTTTTTTCCCCTCCCGTCTTCCTTTGTAGAATGTTCTTAGGGGAAAAAAAATTAGGAAGGAAGATGTTTTTACTGCCCACTGCATGTCTGAACAGCACCACTGAATGTATGGGCATTGTCAGGCTAATGATGGTGGGAGAGCTATTCAGGCCAGGAGGAAGAAAGCTGGTTTGTCGAAGTTGCTGAGTGCCTGTTTTCCTGGAGTAGAAGCGGCTTGAGGAGGAAAAGGAAAAATGTCACCTACTTCTCCCCCCCTCCCACCCCATAAAAAAAAAAAAGAAAATTTTGGTGTAAAATCTTCGTTTGCCTTCCTATGGGTTTAAGGGGATGGATGACCCTGCCCACCTTCCCCTGCTTGCTCTGAAGGCACTCTTAACTCTGTGAGGCTTTGCTTTGCCCAAGGGCAAAGATGGAGATGTTCCTCTCTTTGAGGCTAATCTTTACCAGGGGAGGGGCTTGCCAGCCCGCCAGGTGCATGGAAATCCCAGATTTTGCCAGGGGGACTGCTTGAATGGAAGAAGGAAGCCGCTGAGGCAGTGCCCTGAGGAATTTCAGGTTTATCCATGAGAATAGTAGTTTGCCAAATTCAATGTTGGTGGCAGGAGATGGTGGTTTTGTGTGGGTTTTTTTTTTTTAAGCGTAGGCTGAGACCTCGAGGAACAGGCAGGATTGGCTGTGTTTCCAGGGTTTCAGACTATGCCACTGGAACTGATTTCTGGCTGGGATCTCATTCTTCAGGCCTGCCAGGGCCTTTGAGGTAACTCACTAGTTGCCAGTGTTTTTTCTTACATTTCACTGTTGAGCTTTGCTGGGCAGGATTGGAACCTCAGGAAAGAGCCAGGGAGGAAGAGGGAGGAAGGAAAGAAGAGAAACCTTCAAGGTCACATAGCTGTATAGAACACAAACTCTGAACAGCTGCAAGCTGGGTTTCCTTACGGGTTTACCTGGTCTCCCTCCCCAACCCCATTAAGGCCATTGTAAATGGAACCATCTGCCATAACTGGAGTGGGGGTGGGGCTGCCAGGCAGGGCAGCTGGTATGGAAGATACCTGAGGTCTTACCACAAGGTATGTTAATAATAACTGACTTTAAAATTTGCAGAAATCTTCATATATCACTATATAACAACCCTGTAAAGCAGAACTACAGGAGTTTTTGATAACCATTTTACAGATGGGGAAACTGAGGCTCAGAACTATATAGTGACTTACTCAAGGTTACACAGCTAGTGTCAGAAGGAAGAATTGAACTCAGATATTTTCTTTCTCCTTCATCATACTGTCTCTTCTATTCTAAGTGGGCTGTGGAAAGGAGGGATCTCCTGGATTTTCATCATGGTGTTGGGGAAGGTATTTCTGCCCTTTGTTGGAGCAGGTTTATGACAAAAATAAGGACTCCCCCTCCGCCCCCAAAAAATAACACCATAAGCTCTCCCATGTAGCATTAAGTATAAGGGGAAAGAAGGAACAAATACTTATCAATGCCTATTCTGTAATAGTTACTGTGCTAAGTGCTTTACAGATATTATCTCATTTGATTCTCATAACTCTGGAAGGTGGATGCTATTATCCCTATTTTACAGTTGAGGAAACTGAGGCAAACCAAAGTTAAATGACTTGCTCAGGGTCACACGGATAGTGTCTGAGTCTGGATTTGAACTTGGGTCTTTCCTGACACTGAGGCTGTTATTCTATCTACTGTCCCACTTAGCTGCCTAAGGGCACCAGGGGAAATATTGTCCTTGGTATTATTAATAATATGAATATAGTCTCAGTAGAGAATTCTGATGGGGAACTGGATTGGGGCTACTAAATCTTCCCTGTGTCAGGAGCAGAGCTAACAGTAGGACCCAGCATTAATGCCCCAAATTTCCCAGTTGTCATTCAAAGCAAGGCTTTTCCTCCGTGGACTCCAAATTACTTCAGTGACTTCGAGGTCATTGTGTAGGTGGTTGTGGTTTGGGTTTAGATGTTGCCTCTCTTCTTTGGGACCCTAGAAGGGACTCTTCCCCAATATCTCAGCTCTCTCTAAAAGGGAATAGTGTCTTATCTCTTAAAGGGGAAGAAAACAAACAAAACCCTCCATCAAATCTCACCCCACTGCTGTCATTAATCATGCCTGAGGGGTTTGATTTTCCCACTTATGTAAATGGGAAAATAGATTCGTAAATAATAATAATGATGGTAAGCAATTGAGTGACAAATTGTTTACACCTGCCTGAAGGGCTTGCTTGTTCCTTCCTCTTAGTTCCAGGTCTTCTGGAGGGGAGAACAGGAACTAGAAAATAGAGACAGTTTAAAAAAAAAAAAGGCTACTCTCTTGCTAGGGGTGGAAGGAGGAAATTCTTGGAGCCTGAGCTTATGGTACAATGGAGCAGGCACTGGTCGGGGAATCAGGAAGACTCAATTCACATCCTTCTTCACTTCTTGGCCTTTTTACTTTGGGCAAGTCATTTAACTTCTGCTTGCCTCAGTTTCCTCAACTGTAAAATGAAGATAGTAACAGTACCTACCTCCCAGGGTTTAAGTATCAAATGAGATAATTTTTGAAAAGTACTTAATACAGTGCCTGGAACATAGTAGTTTATATATAAATGTTAGCTATTATTATTTAGGGTTAGAAAGGGCCTTAAATGTCATCAGATATGAGGATCTCAGATCTTAAAAGGCATCTTAGAGGTCATCTAATTCAACCTCATTATACAAATGAGAAGCAGTTTAGTGACTTGTCCAGGGTCACATACTGAAGCAGATTCCTCCTTCCCTCCCTTCCTTCTTTCTTTCCTTCCTTCCTCCCTTCCTGCCTCCCTCCCTTCATTCCTTCCTTCCTCCTTCCTTTCTTCCTTCCTCCTTTCCTCCCTTCCTTCCTTTCCTTCTTTCCTTCATTCCTGCCTTTCTTCCTCCCTCCCTCCTTCCTCCCTTCTTTCCTTCATTCCTTCCTTTATTCCTTCCTTCCCTCCCTCCCTCCTTCCTCCTTCTTTCCCTCCTTCCTTCATTCCTTCCTCCTTCATTCCTTCCCTAACATTCTTTGGGACACCCTTAGGGACACTTCAGGACATTGGGTGACTTCAGCAGGGACATGTAAGGTACATAAGAGACCAATTTCAGTGAATAAAAACTACAGAGAATTGGCAAAGACACTTTCCTGGCATTTGTTCACTTCTCTTTCTTAATTCTCTTCTTCTAGGAATTTTCTCATCTACCTCCAGGGCTTCAGCTATCACTGCTAGGCAGATGGTTTCCACACTGTTTCTCAAGACCAATCTACCTCATTCAACCCTGAGTTTCCACCTGCCTAATAAACATCCCTGCCTGGATTTCCACAGCATCTAATCCTCAACACTCTCAAAACCAAAAAACTAAGCTTATCTCTATGATGAGACTGAGAAAGTCACTTAATTTCGCTTTGCCTTAGTCCCCTTATCTGTAAAATGAGGAGGGTTTGACTCCATGGCATCAAAAGTCCCTTCAAATTAGAAACTTATGACCCCTTTTTCCCTTTTTTCCACAGTTTTCCTACTAACTTCTTTATTTCTGTTCATGACGCCAGTCATCATTTCCCCAATTACTGGGGCAAACTGAGAACCTGAGCCATCTTTGACTCCTGTCTCTTTCTTCCTCTTCCTTACTCCCCTCTTCCTTCAAACCCCTCCTTTTCTCTACCTCCCTATTACCTTAAACCCTCTGCCCTCTCCCTTCCCAACTCCCATAGTCATCTGTTGCTGTTCTGGTGCCCTCCTTTGCTTTGTCTCTGCCTCCAACCTAGATTAGCATCTCATTGACTTCTGGTCTGGACCCTATCTTTGCATTATCATCCTTCCAGCTGGTGTCCTTCCCTACTTAAACCTGTTACTCATGGCTGCCATTATAATGCCTTACATCTGCTCAGTGCTGAAAGGGAACGTTATCTCATTAGATCCTCCAAGTAAGAGAGTCCATGGAGTTTATCGGACTGTGGAGTTTATCAGTTTGTCCGACCTACACTTTAAGACAATTAAACTTTGTGAGTCATAGATTGGTGAGGGAGGAAACTCAAGGCAGAGAACCAATTATGAGGTTATTACAATAGTTTAGGCAAATGGTGATGAGAGCCTGAATTAAGTTTAGAGTTGGGGGCACAAAGGGAAGGAAATTAATGTTAGAGAAATTGTGGAGGTAAAATCAACAAGACTTGGCAACTGAGTGGCTTTGTGGGGAGAAGAGGAGTTTGGAGCAGAGGGATGCCTCCTAGGATGTGATCTTGTATGATGGGAAAGATGGTAGTATCCTCATCACACAGAGGGAAATTTAGAAGAGAGATGGTGTTGGGGCAGGGGGAAGAGAGAGTTTGAGTTTGAGATGCATCCAGCATGGGATGCCAGTAGGTAGTTGGTGATGCTTAAATAGAGATCAGCAGAGGCTAGGATCCAATATTAAGAAGTTAGTCATTCTCCCTCCCCACCCCAACCCAATAAATTACCTCCTTTCTCTGAATTCACTTTTAGTCATCTGGATCTATGTTTAACTAAATGAATGTGATGTTTTTAATTTACTGGCTATGATGGGTTTATTTGGGACCAGTCCTATTTTTAATGGCAGTAGGTGTTTTATTAACCTTCAAATAGACCTTTGTTCTTTTCTAAAGTCAATCATTGTACCCAGAAAGACTAGAAATACTTACCTTGGCTGCCCTATTTTAATGGCCCATTTCCAGTATGACTTCTTAATGGAGGCCTTTCCTTACCCTTAGCAGTAGCTGGTATTGTTTTTCTCTTTTCACTTTGAATGTATTTTGTATTTATTTACCTGTGTACCTCTTTTACACACGCACATGCACGCACACACACACAGGAATGTAAGCTAGTGAGCAAGGTCTGTTTTATTTGTGTCTCTGTATCTCTTGTAGTTGGGCCACTGCCTGACTCCTAATAGAACCAGAATGCTTGTTGAATGAAAGAATGAATGAACCCCCCAGTGCTTTCTCTGGGCCTCTCTCAGGACCCTTTCATATTTTTTTTTTGTTGTTAAATAAGATTTTATTGATGCCATTTTTTTTACAGCACCATAATTTCCCTGCTTTACTGGAGTTCTTTGTGTATTTGTCTTATCTCCTCCATCTGGGGGAGATTTTACTGGTGGACAGAACTTTCACTGCTATTTACTACTATGGTAAAACCTATAAGCATACAAACTAGCTTTCCTTCTTCCTCCTCACTTGGTCGGGCTTCCTTGTGGTAGACTGGAAAAGTGGGTTGACTTGAAATAAGGAGACCTGGGAATCACTACTTATGTGAAGTCGAGGAGAAGCAAATGTTTCCCTCTCTGTGCCTGTTTTCACCTCTGTCAAATAAAGGGTTCAAACTAGGGGATTTCTTAGGTTCTTTCAAGTTCCAATGAAAAACCTCGATTTCCTAAGGAGGGCAGCTGGAGAATTCTGAGAGTTTGATCTTTGGATAGTAAAGTTTGGGTTAGGAAATACTGATGTACATTTCTGTTGTCCTGCCTTTAAGTAGCAATCAACCCTTGAAACACCCTCATGAATTTTCATCTTAGATAGTCCAGCCACCCGGACAAAATGCCCCTGTGCTTCCAAACTTGCTTCCAAAACCCAACAGCAAATAAAAAGGCCCAGGAGGGGATGGGTGAAGAATTCCATCTTCTTTTAGGTATTGTGCTGACATCTCCGCCCCCTTTTTAAAATTAAGTCCCAATGGAAAGATAACTTCTTTTCCCCAAGAAGATGCACCAACCATTCTTGGAAGGGGAGTAGAGAGTTCTGATTTCTAACCATTTCAAAATGAGCTCAGCTATTACCGCTCACGTGAAGCGTTCTCCATCTTCTCTTCTGCTAGTGCATTCCCCTCTCCCTCCCCACTATAACCTTGTATTTGCATTACAGATACATAGGTGAATGAAAGCCCTTAGAGGGGGCAGCAAGATTGTTTCATTTTTGTGTTTGTATTCCCAGCTCCTAGGATGGTATCTGTTACATAGGGAGGGCTTATTGTTGTTTGTCCTTCCTCGTCCAAAAGGACCAAGACATCAGAGCAGAAACGCCATAACATGCAAGTGAATTGGATTTAAGTGATGGAGGGCTGTGCTAGGTCACCATCCTCACTTTATCCCCCAGAGCCATCTGGGTGCAGTGACTAGATATAGATCAGGAGGACTAGAGATGACCCAGGATGCAGTGGGAGACCTTGGCCTTTCTATGCTGCTAATAGATTGATTGATTCCAAATGATGTCTATGCCCTGGAGTGAAGGCCATTAGAAAGGGGTTAGATCTGTATAAAGAACAGATGGAACAGTAATTCAGCTGTGTTTCTGTAAAAGTGCCCAGCCTAGTTAGATCCTGGGAATGGAATTGTCTTCCTGGCGTAGTACAGTGGTCCCCAGTGGTTTTTGTTTCATGAGCCTCTTCTAACAACAAAAAAAAGTGTGAACCTCCAGGATAATTTACTACTTATGATATTCTATAATTATTTACTGCTTAAGACACCATTAAATAATTTTTAGCGTGAATCCCTTGAACCAGGGGTGGGGAACTGAATCCAAAGTTTGGATTCAGTCAAAGGGCTGCACTTGAGGACCTAGAGGGACACAAGTGGCATCAAGGCCTGGGATTCCCCACCCTTCAGCCTTAAACCATTGTTACAAAACCCGAAAAGGTTCACAAACCACTAAACAGGGATTGCTGGAGCAGTAGATAGAGGTGGTTTGGAAGTAAGACAATCTGGGTTCAAATTCTTCTTCTAGTCACTAGCTGTATGATCCTGGGCAAATCACTTAACCTCTCTTGTCCTCAGTTTCTCCTCTGTAAAATAAGGGGGTTGGACCATATCACCTCCAAGGTCTCTTCTTTGACCCTATGATAATTATCCTGGATTTTTAGATTCACAAATAATCTGGTGAATTTGAATTTGAAGTAATTCTCAGATGTGGGTTGTAAAAGTATCATTTACAATTTAGAGATGAGTAAACTGAGAAATGAAGTCTTGTCTGAGGTCATACAGTTAGCAAGGGCAGAGCTGGAATCTGCTTCTCTTTCTACCACATCTTTTTTTTTTTTTTTTTGCTTTTTGGAGGGCAGTTGGGGTTAAGTGACTTGCCCAAAGTCACATGGCTAGTAAGTGTCTGAGGCCAGATTTGAACTCAGGTCCTCCTGACTCCAGGGCCGTTGCTCTATTCACTGTGCTATCTAGCTGCCCCAACACCACATCATATTGCTAGTCCAAGGGATTAGCCCCAAAGTTTTGAAACAAACTTTTTTTTTTTTACAATTTTGTCATGTTACAGGAAAGCAAGCTAAAAGGATTTAGAGCTGGAACAGAGATTAGATCTGATTCAAGCCCCTCGTTTTACATGTGGGGAAACTGAGTCCCAGAGAGGTTAAGTGATTTTCCCAAGTTGATATGCTCAGTAAGCAACACAGCCAGGTTTGTACTTGGGTTTTCTGATTTCAGGATCAGTTCTCTTGCAACTACAGTTTGTTGTTGTTCAGTCATTTCAGTCTTGTGACCCCATTTGGGGTTTTCTTGGCCATGATACTAGAGTGGTTTGCCATTTCTCCAGCTCTTTTTCAGATTAGGAAACTGAGGCAGGCAGGGTTAAATGACTTGCCCAGCTATTAAATGTCCAAAGCCAGATTCAAACTCAGGAAGATGAGTCTTTCTGACTCCAGGCCCGGCACTCTATCCATTGCCTCTCCTAGCTGCCCCTTCTTATCCATTACATTTTCCATATTGTCATAGTTTTTGGACTCCCTTTTCCATCTTGTTTTATGTGTTTCATGAAACATATATTTTGCATTTGTGTTTCTGGTCCACCCGATAGTACTTTCTGAAGAATTTGTGATGGTGGTCTATTCCTGGTCTTTTCACGAGTGTGATGAAGTCATCTACTTCTGTAGGAACGGTTCACTGATGATATTGACATCCCAGTTATTTAACTCATCCATTCTGGGTGGTCAATAAAGGGGAGACTGTCAAATAACAATGAAAATTGTTTTTCCTTTGTAGCTCAGCAAGCCAGTAAACTCATTCTGGATTATATTAGACAAGTAGTTTACAGAAGTAATAGGCTTTGAAATTGTGCCCTTTAATGTTGTGCCCTAATTGTTAATTACCTCCATGATAACAAGAAAGGTCCTAGTATTAAGACTAACAGTTTTATCACCAAAGCCTTTAAATGTCAGATTAGTTATTTTAATAGATTTTAATTGATATCTCTTTTTGACATCACTTACATATCACCCCTCCCAAAGACTATTCCTTATAGCAAAGAACTTTTTAGAAAATAGGAAGAGAAAAATAAATTTAGTAAAACCAATCAACACTTTGATATTATATGCAATATTCCACACTTATAATCCTTTCCCACTTCCGCAAGGAGTAGGGGAAAATGTCTTGTTTGATTAATTTTTGCACAAAAAAGAATGACCTGAAAAACTCATTGGATGCCCCATCACTATTCTTAATTGATTGATTTTTGCTTAATCATGTTCTAATATCACCTTCATTTCTAAATATTCCTTTTCTTTGAAATAACATGGCATTAGTGGATTCGTTTTAATAGTAATTTCTTCTTCAGAGAATTAGTGCAGCAAATTAGTGAATTCTTTTGTTCCTCCAAACAAAAGTTTTGGGTTTGGGGATTTTTTTTCATTCTAAATCACCTTTTTTTTCAATTTAAATAATCTTTTCCAGAGATTTGATAGTAAAAAGATTTCAGGGAAAGCAAGATAATGGTTTGTCCAATCTTAGGCTCATTAATTCCCAGAATCTCCCAATTGGGAGAGACTTCTGAGGATATCTAGTCCAGTCTGTACCGGAACAGGAAACCCCTCTAGACATCAGTGATGAGTGATCATCTCATTGGAAAATTACTTGGGAAATCTATAAAGAAACATAGTACTTATCATTGCTGCTTTAATAATGCATCCTAAACCCCAGTGGCCCCAGGGTGTGTCTGTTAGCTGGCTTAGACAGTGAGTTAGCTTGGAGCAGGAGCAAGTTCACTGGGGAACCTAGAATCAAAATGAATGAAAAATTTAGTTGGAGAAGAAAAACTTTCTGGGTACAGTATGAAGGAACTCAGGCTCAGTGAGCCCAGGGAAAACTCCCAAGCATGGTGCCTATGCAGGGCATATTGAGAAAAAAGGCAATTCCTCCAAAACCATTTTGCTCATCATTTCTTTCACTTTTCTTTCGCTCAATAGTACAACACATACCACAACATACCACAACTTTTCTTTCGCTCAATAGTACAACACATGCCACAACTTGTTCAGTCATACCACAATTGATGAGTATCCCCTCAATTTTGAAATCTTTGCCACCACAGAAAGAGCTGGTATAAACATTTTTGTACAAATAGATCTTTTTCCCTTTTCCTTGATCTCTTTGTGATACAGACCTAGTAGTGGTAATGCAGTTTTATAGCTCTTTGGGCACGGTTCCAAATTGCTCTCCAGAATGGTTGGACTAGATCATCATTCCACCAGTTATGCATTAGTGTCCCAATTTTCCCTCATCCCCTCCAGCATTTGTCATTTTCCTTTTCTGTTATGTTAGCCAGTCTGATAGGTGTGAGGCAAATACACACATAACACACATATGCATGCATGCATACATACATATGTATTTGTATATATACATACGTATATATATATATATATATATTTCAAAGACCTCGTGTCAAGAACCCCCATGTTAGTGGATTCTAATTCAGAACCACGAAGACCTAATTGCCATTCCTGCCTGAGACACATACTAGGTGTGACCTTGAGCAAGTCACTAACCTCTCTCAGACTCAGTTTCCTTATCTGTAAAATGAGAACAGTGGCAGCACCTACTTCTTAGGCTATTGTGAGGATCAAATGAGATAAAACACTGTGCAGTAATACTTAAAGCACTATACATAGTTCAGTGTCAGCTTACCCTGTCCATTTTCCCAGGACTGAGTCACATGTAGATGCTTATGGGAAGAGATTCATAAATAGCAGTTAAAGACATCTAGGAATAACATCTTCCAGAAAAGAAAGCAGGGCACCAAGTATTATGTTTACTGTCTCCACCCTGAGCCAAGCTTAATGGAGAGAAGGATTGGTCTTGATCATCATGCCAGCTTCTGCTTTTAGATACATCAGAGATTATATATATGGAGATAGAAGGGAGGGCAAAGCCATCTATTCTCCTCCCCTCTCCCAAACCCCTCCACCTTGGCTCCCTGCCTACAGATTTAAATCAGCGGGTATTTACCTGTTGTTGTTTTTTTTTTTAGAAAGTCTTAGTTCCTTTAAAAATAATTAGTTCAGAAGCATTTATTTTCTTCTTTTTCCCCATTAAGAAAAAAGAAAAATGCCCCTGTCCCCTAAAAGATATGCATAAATAAAGCAAAACAGATCCCCACATTGCCATGTCCAAAAATGGACGTCTCATTTTGCTGTTTGAGTCCATCCACTCTCTCTGGATAGGTGGGTGGCATTCCTCATCATCAATCTTGCCACTGCCAACAGAGCTACTTTAAATACTCTTCCTACCTATGGGTCCTTTGCCTCTTTCTTTGATCTCTTTGGGTTATCACTAAGTCAATAGTTGAGTTACTTTGGGGACATAATTGCAAATTCCTTTTTAGAATGTTTTTAACACCATAAAACCTTAGCTTTTTTTTTTTAATTTAGGAAGAGGCTTATCCTGAAAGCATTTCCATGAATATTGGATAGATGTGCAAAATAATAATTATTCTCATTATAATTATATCAAATTAATTAAATTGAATACTAGAGGCTTTTTTTAGCCCATTGCCAATTGGGTGATTTTTTAATAAATTCCATTTGTTTTATGGAGTTTTACAAGTGAGGCTAATTTCTCTTTTATAGTTCAAGGAGAGTTCCTTGCTTCCAAATTAACATATCATTTTCTATGAAGTTTTCTTGAGCCCTGCCATTCTTTTTGTTGGTAGTGGTGGTATTGTTGTTTAAAATTCTATATTCCACAGGTCTCTGATGTAATAATTACTTGTTAAATTAAAATTTAAAGGATGCAGTAGAATTAAATTTTTGCAAAATGACTCAAACTCCAGTCAGTCAACCAGTACTAATTAAGTTCCTACTACACAGTACTTGATTTACCATTCTTAAAACCTCCACCTGGGGTGGATAAGTTGGTGCAGTGAATAGAGCACCAGCTCTGGAGTCAGAAGGACCTGAGCTCAAATCCAGCTTCAGACACTTAACACTAGTCATGTGACCTTGGGCAAGTTACTTAACCCCAGTTGCCCTGCCTTCCCCCCTCCAAAAAGAAAAAAAAAGTCTCTACCTAAAGTGGATTTTTTTTTGTAATATGAATTTGTCCCTACCCACCCACTTCACTTATCCTGTATACTAAAGGCATGCACAAAACAATACCTTTATGCAAATCATAAAATGTACTAAAATGCAGACATTTTAGATGCTGCCCCATGATGATAAACAGAATTATGGAATGAAAGGTAAAGTTAATAATAAATTGTGCACAGTCTTGCACAGTAAAGTTAACAGAGGTGTGGAGTATATTGTCCCTTCCACCTAAACGTTCTCACTGGTGTTTGACTGTACAATTTTTTAATGAAGTTATTGAGATATTATTTTGAACTGTGGCTCTCTTTTTTTTCTTTGTATGTCTGATGATGTCAAGCAATGTTATACCCAACTAGACTTTGAGCTTTTAAACCTTGAGGTATTTGGATCTGTCTTTTCAATACAAGAAAAAAATTCATTTAAATGATGGAATGTTTCTTCCAGCGGTTTTGTTGTGAACCTTTTCGCTTGACCTCAGTTTTCAAAGCTTCTCTTTCTTAATCTGCAGTCTTTGCAGCTAGCAGCTCAATTGGGTCCTTATTTTGCAATTCTCTATCAAACTCAATCAACTCCCCTACATCATTCTCATCCAATTCTGCTAATTTTACAACCTTGTTACTCACTCCTTTGAATGTTTCATCTTTGTCAAATCCACTGGAACAAACTGCCAGGCACATTGGTTCTCCAAACTTTCTTCATACGTGTTTCTGTTACATCTTCCCATGACTTAGCAATATTTCAGATTGCCTGGTAAGTATTATGAAACTTCCAGAATTCTCTCAAAGTCAAGTCCTTATCTTCATCCAAAGCTGCAGTTGCCTGGGCAAATGTAGAAACGTGAAATCACTCCCTGATCCACTGGTTGTAATAATGTGGTAGAATTAGGGGGGAGGCCGACCCGACCACATTTTCTTTAAAATCATCCAGATGGGGAAGCCGACCTGGGGCATTATCCAAAAATAAGTAGAATCTCAAAAGGAATGCCATTATCAATACAAAACTTCCCAGTTTAGGAAAGAAGTTGTGCATGAACCATTATTCAAAGATGATAAGGGCTTTCCAAGCCTTCTGGTTGGTGAAATAATGCAAAGGTACTACAGTAAGTGTTTCCTTGCTAATTCCTTTCTATGCTCTGGGATTTTTTGTATGGTATGCGTGAACCGGTTTTAATTTGCAAGTCCCAAATCTATTCCCTCCAGGCAGAAGAGTGACACTATTTTTTAAAGTTTTATGCCCTGGGATAGTTTTTTTTTCTACCAAGATGTAGGTTTGAAATGGCATTCTTTGATAAAATGGGCTGGTTTTATCTGCATTAGAGATTTACTTTGCCAAGTAGGGATCTTTTTCTGTTGTTATTATTTTTTTTGCAGAAACTCTGAGAACTATGCTGCTAGCAGCCTCTCCCAACACTTGCACATTATGAAGTCCTGCATGATTTTTAAATCGTGCATATGAACCACTTCTTGCTGTAAATACTTCTGTTCCTTCAGGGTACTTCAAATCTTCAAAGAAACTTCTAGTCATTGCTTGAATTGTCATCAGACGTAAAGGAATATTCTTCTGAGTCTGGTCTATCCACATAATTAATAGTTTCTTCATCTCTAGAATAGCACCTCTTTGTTTAGACAAATAGGCTGACCTTGTAGCAAGCACTTTACAGGGGTAGTGTCCTAGTTCCTGGTGCCATCAATGACAATTTTTGTCCTTCATGTTTCCTTGTTGTTTTCATTTTCATTTCCAAATCTCTTGGCTTACACTTAGGAGATGGTTCACTCTTCCCCTCAAAAGCACATTTGCCAGCAGCCATGGTGAAAGCGAGTTGAGAAGTCAAGAAGGATGAGAACTGAGAAAAGGTTTGTCACTTCAGAGATCACTGGCGAATTTGGAGAGAGCAGTTTTGGCTGAATCAGTCATGAGCTTAGAAGCCAGATGGTAAAGAACTAAAAAGAGAGTGAGAGGAAAGGAAGTAGGGGCACCTATTGTAGACGGACTTCTTAAGGAGGTTAGCAAGGGAGCAGAGATTGAGAGATCGAGCAAGGGCTTTTTGAGGATGGGGATAGGTGTGTAGACAGTTAGGAAGCAGCCAGTAGACAAGGAGGAATTGAATGTTAGTGAGAGAACAGGGATGATAGAGGGCGCAATCAGCTGGAAAAGTCAGTATGGAATGGGATCACTCGTGCATGAAGAGAGATTTGCTTCTGTAAGGGGAAGGGTCACTTCTCCACATGAGACAAAGGTAGCAGAAAACATCTGGGTGTTGTGAGATGAGGAGAGAGATCTGTGAGAATAGTATTGATTTTTCTAAGTGAAATATGAGTCAGGCTTCTCCGCTAAGAGGACAGGGGAAGGGGGAGCTATGGGAGATTTGAAGAAGGATGAAAGGTTTGGAAAAGCCACTGTGGTAGAAGCAATAATGGGTTAATAAGGAAGGCCTCAGTGAGGATCTAGTAGAAATTATGTGACAAAAGTGGTAGTGGATTCAGCACAGTTTCATGAAGCAAAAAGTCCAGATATTAAGACATTACCAAAGACTGTTGTAAAGGTATATATATATGGCGGATGGCACATTGGAAATGGCCCTGGATTTTGTGTCAAAGATTCTGAGTTTTAGCCTTAGCTCTGTTAATTACCACTTGATGGACCATGGGCAGATTACAGACTGTCCGTTTCCTTGTCTATAAAATGATTTTCTGATATCCAAGATTCTCCAACTCAAAACTATGATCTAAAAAAAAAAAAAAAAGGTACTTAGTTTCAGGAACCAGAAGATGTAAATCTTCAGGTAAAGAGACAAGTATATGCAGTCCATCCATAAGCATTTATTAAGTATCTACTATGTGTCAGGCAGGCAGCTAGGTGGCTCAGTAGATAAGAGTTATCAGGCCTGGAGTCAGACTCCTCTTGAATTCAAATTCAGCCTTAGACACTTACTGGCCATGTGACCCTGGACAAGTCACTTAACCCTGTTTGCCCTTAGTTTTCTCATCTGTAAAATGAGCTGAAGAAGGAAACGGCAAACCACTTTACTATCTTTACCAAGAAAACCCCAAATGGGATCAAGAACAGTCAGACATAACTGAGTAACAACAAATGTGTCTGGGATCGTGCCAGGTACTAGACACACAAATAGGAACATGAGATGGTCCCTGCCCTCAATATACTTACACTTAGCTAGGGTAGCAAGGCCTGGGAGCCTGAAAAGACAGACTGAGTGGGAGTCATTTAAGCGAGAGCCCTTCTTACTTGAGAATCTGGACAAGTTGTCTAGGCTGAGGACTTCAATGGAATCTCCATGCTGGGGGTAACTGCAAAAGACAAATGACCTCTCTAGCCCCTGAATTTCCCATATCCCAGAACTGAGGTTTGGGAAGGCTGTTGTCAGAGGGATGAAAGCCCCAGTCTGGTCTGTGAAATGTATAGCAAGAAAGCTAGAATTGTGTTTGTGTCTAGAATTCAGTGGGCTGAACAAAGAAGAAAAGGCCTGCTATCTCTCTGCAGGTATGTAAGACCAGGATTGATTGAATTGCAAGAACCTTATAAGTTTGTGACATTCAGATGTTTTCCTTTGTCCTGGCCCCACCATCATCCTTGCCTTTGTGTATTTCCCTTGTAATGGGAATAAAATAAACACTCTTTTAAAGCATCACAACCTGTAAATATGCTTTATTTCAGGAATATCAGAAAGAGAAGGCAAAGAACCATTGTGCTTACCTCAGGCCATCTGGAAGTAGGGGAATCTGGGAAATAGAAGGTAGAAGCTTATAAAATAACCTAAACCAGGAGCCAATGCAGTGTGGCTGAAAAAACACTCACTCAAACTGGGTTCAAGTCCCATTTCTGACTTTTAAGATCTCTATGGTCTTGGATAAGGCATTTAATGTCTCTGAGCCTCAGTTTTTTGAACTGACAGTTTTCTGAAATGACAATGTTGGATTTGATGACTTCTGAAGCTCCTTCCACCTCTAGCCCTAATGACCTTAGGATTTGGATGACCATTATTTGTCATCATGTTTGATTACTGGCTTTTTAGAGGAAGTATTCTAGATTTCAGAGCTGTGGCTATTAAGAGTTTGCTTCCTCATTATTTATCAGTTTTTGTACTCGGTTTTCTCAGGGACAAGTTTTTCATCACTAGTTAATCTTTTCTGTGTCTGCTGTGATAATCCAAATTACTTTTCCTCTTATAGCTTCTTTTTAAAAAAAATTGGTACGGCCCAGAGATCACAAATATCTAGTGCCCAGAGAGAAAAGATGCAAGTAATTTCCCCTCTTTTACCTGCTTCTGTTCACTGGCATGCATGCAGTCTACTCCATTTTGGCCCTTCCTCCTTTCTGATCCCATAGGAGTTTGTGGGCAAAATTGTTATTTATCATTTGATAACCTAAAATAAGTCATTTCATTTATAGCAATTCCCACTATATAGCCAGTTGGCTAAATATTTATAATGGTCCATGATTAACTTCCCAAGTATTTGACCCCCATCAATAGTTCAGAAGGAGGTCCAGAAAAAGAGTGGAAAACTACATATAAATAACTTGCTTCCTTAATTAAAGGCGAAGCACCATATTTACTGCCAGATATGTGAACTTAGACTCCATTAAGTATGTATATTTTTTCTTCCTGTGTACACATCAGCTCTTAGAGACCTTAGGGGCCATCTAATCTAAGAAGGTCAAGACCCAGTGAGGTTAAGGGACTTTCCCAAAGTTGCACAGTGAGTGGTAGAGCTTGGATTTACACTCAGTTCCTGGGGCTCTGAGAGCAGCACCCTTTCCAATGCACTGTGCTTCATCCCCCACACCAGTAGAACAAAATATGATTGCCAGAAGCAATTGTGACATGCAACAGACAAAGAGTCCCAATAAAAAAAAAACCTGTTTTCCTTCATTGTTGTGCAACCTGTGAGATTGCACTACTATCCACTAGAATCTTGAATTCCTCACTGCATGTAATACCTGTGACCTGATTTGTCAAAAAATATATTTATGTGTTGTAGGAAGCAGGATTTTGTGGAATTAAAATATGGGTATTTATGAGAATATTAAAACATATCCTTTAACTCAGCTTCTACCTCCCTGCCATGTTGTACCTTAGGTAGCTATCTACCTTGCTTACCCTTAGTTCCAGATCCATGCCTAGGTTGTTATACAGTTTTAATGCTAAAGTAAGACTTTGGAGATCGTGTGTGTGTGTGTGTGTGTATGTATGCATGTATGTATATGTGTGCGTTCATGCACGTGAATGCACAATTTCTATAAATACATTATTTTAACCTAACACTAATTAAGATGTGTACGTATACACACATATACATATCACTGAAAAAAAAAGTGGGTTGGAGATGAAACTGCAGTTCTTTCAGGTATAACATGTTTTTCTTTATAAGTTAACAATGTGAGGAAATCCAGGAACCTGAGGCAGAAAATATGGAGGAATACATTTGGATGAAGATTGATGGAGAAACAGAATTTATTTTGTCCCTTGTAGTGTGCTACAGACCACCTAGACAGAAAGAGGAAATAAGTGATACTTATTTAGGAAAACAGATCACAAGTCTGACGTAAAGGTAATTATCTCATGCAAATGGGATGTTAGTGGAAGAACTATCCCACTGGAGGATGGCTTGGAAGGCTGGATTGGTAAAACCTTATTCTCATTAGACCTGGGTTAAAGAGGGATGGGATAAAGAAGAAGGGGATAAAAGTCTTCTTAAGTTACAAAGAAAGAGGAGAGTGAGGGAATAGGATAAGGGAAAATTTGCAGAACAAATCAGCTTAGGTTTTTAAAAGCTATGGATAGATGATGGAAGAAAGAGCTTATAAAAGGTTAACTATCATATATGTTATGGTCCTGGAAAATTAGCATCAGGAGTACTAATGGTCATAATGAGCTGGGGCTAGTGGAGAAGCTAAGAACAGTGATGTTGTTTAGCTATTGGGGAAGAGAGGAAGATCAAAGAAATTTTAGGTTGCAAGAGACAAAAATAACTGACAACGAAAAGAAGGAAGAGCTGCTTAATCCTTATTTTTATTCTTTTCTTACTAAGGAGAATGATCTTTGTAATGGAAAGGAACAAAAATGACCAACAGGGAGGTGATACTCAAGATAAATAAGGACATGATAAGAGAGGACCTGGTTGCCTTTGATGAATACAGGTCACCCGGCCCAGATGAGCTCCATCCTCAGGAAGTAAAAGACTTAGCAGATGTGACTTCTATGACACTGACACTAATATTTGGAAGTCCATGGAAAATGGAAGATGTAGAGTTGACAACAGACAAATGTGTTGATTTTCAAAATCGGGAAAGAACAGAAACTGCACACTATGGTCCAGTGAGCTTAGTTTTGATGCCTGGGAAAATTCTAGATGGGAACATTAAAGAGGTGGTTGGTGCACAACTAAAAAAGTGGTGATCACAAAGAGCTTACGCGGCTTTTTCCAGAGCAAGTCAAGTCATGCCCGACGAACATCACTTCCTTAGATCAAGGGATTGCTGCAAATGAAGCTTACCTAGATTTTAGCGAGTAGTTGACAAAGCATATCACGCTGTCTTTGTGAAAAGATGGGGAGATGTGGATGGGATGATAATACAATTAGACAAATTTGTAACAAGGTGGATTGCAGGAGCCAGAGAGTTAATGGGTTCCATGTCAGCTTGTCAGGAAGTCTCCATTGGGGTGAGTGCCCTAGGGTTCTGCATATCTAACATTTGCATCAGTGACTTAGATAAAGGAAGAGATGGCACGCTCATCACTTTTGCAGATGGCACAAATCTCAGAGGGGCAACTAACACACTAGATGATTGTATCAATTTCAAAAAAATCCTGATAGTCTAGAGCAGTGGTGTCAAATCTGACTAGAAATAGTGGTCGCTAATAGGCACATGAAGATCCCAGCAGGTCATGTGTTGGTTGAGTTTTTAAATGTAATATTATTTGTTTTATTTATTTTTTATTTTGTTAAATATTTCTGAATTACATTTTAATCTGGATCAGACGACACTCAGAAGTGTTGTCTATGGGTTGTAAGTTTGACCCTTTTCACTAGAATGTTGGGCGCAATCTAAGAAGGTGAAATTCAGTAAGGATTAGTGTAAAGCCTCACACTCATATTCAAAATAATCAAGTTCACTAACATATGCTGAGGGACTCATGGCCAGAGAGTGATCATTTAAAAAAGGTCTGAGAGTTTTAATGGGCTGAAAGTTCAGTGGAAGTCAGCAGGGCAATGTGGCTTCCACTGAGGTCTTGGGCAACATTAAGAAAGTCATCGTTTTCTGAAATAAGCAGGCAATGCTAGCCTCTCTCTACAGTGCCGTAGTCAGACCACCTCTTGAGTCTTCCATTCAGGTCTGGGTGCTAGTTTAAAGTTTTTGACAAGCTGGAGAGCATCCAATAGAGGACAATGAGGATGTGAGGGCCTTGAGTCCAAGCCATGGGAGCAATGTTTAAAGGAAGTGAGGAGGTTTAGCCAGAAAAGAAAAGATTCAGCTTCCTTCCAGTATTTGAAGGATTGTCCTCAAGTGGAAGGATTAGGTTTGTTCCCAGAAGGCAGAGCAAGGAGTAATGGATATGAGAGAAGTGATTATTTTTCTGTTATATTACTAACCAATTATTAAATTAGGATTGTTTTTACCTTTCTATTTCCTCATTCAGAGACCAGGCTTTGTAGGTCATGCAGAGAGTCTCCAAAGGACAAGGCTGATAGATGAGATTGACCTAATACTCAGGGGGTGCATGCTCCATGATCTTGGTAGAACCCCACTCAACTAGGAGACCTTACTTTTTTTTGTTTATAGGGTAAACAGAATCTAATTTAGGTGAATTCCAGCCCTAAAGCATTGAACCCATGTCCTTGCACTCTTCCATTGGAGTCTAGGGTAACCCAGTTTATAAAGGAGTGGTCTGAGTAAAGATGGATTCCTTTGTCCAGATTGCTGGAGGTCTGTTCTCTGCAGGAAGAGCTGAACACTTTCAGCTCATGTCCTCATTTGAAAGTCTACCCCTCATTCATTGTTTACCTGTCAGGGTTGATTTTCACTTGTCTGTGGAACCCCCTAACCCCCTTTTCTAAAAGTACATTAAGGTATTCAGTAGCTCCACTAAGTGTCTTTGATTACCTAGAGAGACCACTGACCATCAATTTATTATCAGCTAGCATGATTTATAAATTGATTATTATACAGAAACTCTGTCTCTTGTGTTTGTCATTCATCTCAGGTGGAATTAGGAAATAGGCAAATTGAGACTTGATTGCAGGAAAATCTTTTACAAAGTAAAGCTGTCAAAAAGGGGTGGGTTCCTTCTCACTGGAAATCTTCAAGGAGAGGCTGGTTGCTCATGAGTCAAGTATGTTATAGTGGGAACACTGTTGAGGTCCACTGTTGATCATCACTGAGGTCCCTTTAACTCCAAAGTCAGTAACACTGGAAATCAGAGAAGGCTTCAAACAGATAGCATTAGCTACAAGTTATCCCACCTGCTACCGGCCTAAGGACTTGATTGGCTTCTGTAGTTCACTGTCCCCTGCTACTGCATTCCTCATTTGTTTCTTCTGTAAACCCTTAACCAGATCTTTTTTCATTGTTGTTTTTTCCTTTCTCCATAACCTTCCATCATTAGGTGGGAGAAAGGGGAAAAAATACTTTATATAGTACTTTAAGTTTAAAATTCACTTTACACATTTTATCCCATTTAAGCCCCACAACAGCTTTACGAGGCAAGTACTACAGGTATTCATTATCCCCATTTTACAGATGAAGAAACGGAAGCTTAGAGCAACAAAGCAACTTGTTTAAGGCCACCGTGGTTAGTAGAGTCAAAACCCAGATTGGATTCCAGGTTTTTTCAAAACCATTGTTCTTTCTACTTTAAAGAAAGAAAGAAAGAAGAGCTAACACTGGGTCTGGGGGTTATTTTCTCCCTACTCCAGGGATTTTTGGGCAGCGTTTGGAAGATACTGTGCAATATGAGAGGAAGTATGGCCATCGCCTGGCCCCACTGCTGGTGGAACAATGTGTGGATTTCATCCGGGAGCGAGGACTCACGGAGGAAGGACTCTTCCGAATGCCTGGTCAAGCCAACTTAGTCAAGGATTTACAGGATTCATTTGATTGTGGAGAGAAACCACTGTTTGACAGGTGAGTTTGAGTTGTTAAATCAGCTGGCAGAGGCCACACACTACAAGATTTTCAAAAAATATTCAATGTGTTCCTTTAAAAACCTTATGAAGGACTTCTGATGGCTCATTAGACCAATGAGGAAGATGGCAGCCAGAAGATAAAACAGCAGCAAATTAATGTAAAAATAACAGTAATACCTCACATGACTATGAAGGACATTGTTGCATATCAGATAATGTTGGACTTGAGGCCAGAAGATTCAGGTTCTACCTCTCTGTGAATGTGAGCAAGTCACTTGTACGCTTTGAGCCTTTGGCAATTGTCTTAACTGATTGATGAGTTCCAGACTCAATGGAAGGAATTCCCACAGCAACAAAAATTCTAGATCCTTGACAGGTAGATATCCACAGGTATATTTTTATATAAAATCTCCTCTTTCAACTGGTTTGGTGGTTACTCTGAGTTCTTAAAAGTTTAAGCTGGGGAGCATATTTGGCCCTATACCAAAAATCTAATTCCAGCTTGGTAAGACCTTCTAGAGACTGTGTCTCTGCCTCTGAGAACCAACCTAGATAAATTTGGAGACTCTCCTCACCACCAGATTGACCATACCAAATGATTTTTTTCCAGCCATAGTAACTGTTTTGTTTTGGGGGGTTTTTTTGAGGGAGTTGGGGGTTAAGTGACTTACCTAGGGTCACATAGCTAGTAAGTGTCTTAGGCCAGTTTGAACTCAATTTCTTGTGACTACAGGACTGGCACTCTATCTCCTGCACCACCTAGCTGCCCCCTGGCCACAGTAACTTTTGAGATTATCCTAAATGACTGAATGACAGTGACCAGTATCAAATTGTTGGTTTCCCTACTCCCCCAACTGAAAAGGATTTCTTTTTCCTCAAGTGTTTCTAGAGCACTTTGTCTGCCCTTCCTCCGTGTCACATATTATCTTTTTCTGTATCATACATATTATTGGACATATCATATCTTCTCCCCATTAGACCAACTTCTTTGAGGAAAATAATTGCATCATTTTTCATTTTGGTATGTCCCATCATTCTAGCCCATCAAGGTCTTTTTGGACATCGCTTCATTGTATGAGCTAACAAACTCAGCTTCAGGTCTTTAACAAACACATTACCAGTGGGGACATAGCTAGGAAGTCACAGAGCTAGAGTTAGAACCCAGGACTCCTGATTCTTAGTCTCAAGCTCTTTCTACTCTTTCCCAGAATCTGACCACCATCTTGTTGCTTGTTGACACAGTACTTAAGCTTGAGACCATGAGTCAGCCATTTGTTTCTCAAATTTGAAATGAAAGTCCTTAAGCACTTAGCACCAAGCTTAATTTTGAGGTTTGTATGAAGCTGGGAAAAGGTTCAGATGCAATTTTGTTTTCTAGCTTGGTTTAGACGTGTGATGACTTGTAAAAGTTCTTGGTCTCTGACTTAGGAAAGAAGATGAGAGATTGTGTCATATAAGAGGAAAACAACACATGACTTACAGAAAAAAGGGATACCACAGAGCTAAAGCATCATGGATTAAATATCAGAGCTAGAAGGGGTCTTGTGATCATTTATTATAATCTCCCCTTTTACAAAGCATAAAGCCAAGACTTAGAAAAGAAGGGGGACTTGTCAAAGGTCGTATACCTGGAAGCGTAGAGGACATGCTGATGAATAGAGAGATGCAAAGGCAAAGCGATCAACCAGCCAGGCACTTCTTGGTTGAAGGGAATAAAAAGTATTTAGAGCTAGGAGAGGCTTTCAAACACCAAAGGAGATCATCCTTCTTATGCTAAAATGTCATTCAGTTTGGTTGTTACTTATATCTCATGGCATATATAAACACCCGAGGCTATAAACCAGCTTCCTAGTTATAATTTCTACTTAAGGTTTGCTGGGCACCTCATCCGTCACATCACTTGATTCTTTCCCAGCCCTGGGCATCTTCAGTCATGTCTGAGAGATTCCAGTTGGAGAGTCTTGCTGGCTGTTCATAATGTATGACTTAAGCCAGGCTGTTGAAAGAATAAGGAATATTTAGCATGAATAAAAGAAAACCTAAGGTGGAGTGTAATGATAGCTGTGTTCAAATATCTGTGAGAGGAATTAGACTTGTTCTCCTCAATCTCAGAGCACAGAGAAGCAACTTGAGAGAGGGAATAAGGAAGCACTTCTTTATCTCAACATTCATCCAAAAGGGAAGACATAGCCTTCTATTCAGTCAGAGTCTGAAAGACCACTCATTGAGGATTTTATTTTAGATAGGGGAGTCTTGTTTGGATAAGAGAATCTGGATCACTTTCAACTCTAAAACATCATACATTGAAAAGAGCATTGGCTTTGAGGTTTCAAAGGGACCTGGACCCAAACATTACCTCTGATACTACATACCATGAGAAAGTCACTAGACCTCTATGGTGGCAACCACCCCAGTACATCTAGGATGGCTGCTAGCACAGGTTCTTAAATCTGCTTTACTAAGGAAAGCAACTTTAAAGGGGTCAACAATCTTATTTTTAATTATATGTGCCAATAGAGAAAATAGAAACTGAGAAATAAAGACCAACAGACAGGACTTCTGACTGTCTGAGAAATTAGCACTCATCAATAGACAGATCTGTCTGACCAAGGCAATACATACATAGTTACCAGAGAGAGAAACACCAACATCTGGGTTTTTCAAGGCCAGGAGACTCCTTAATGGCTACCCAGAGTTTCATCTGGTCAGATCACAAGAACACTCTTATAGTGAGTGAACCCCAAAGCAAACCTCACCTCAGTGTATATATTCCCTTCTTCAGAGTCAGAGGGTATCACAACTCTCACAACCCACTGCCTAATTACAAAGTAACAAAAGGTGTGGGCCTTCTTGAAAAACAAGCCTCCCTTAATCAAGCTTCTCTTCTTGGACTCCATGTGAGGCCTATTAATGGGCAGGGAAGATCTTTAGCTGCCATTAACATTACAACCTTCCTTGGCCTCAGTTTCCTTATCTGTAAGATGAAAAGGTTGAACATCTAAGGGCCCTTCAAGTTCTGGATCCATAAGGCTATGAAACTGTAAGTCATTGGACTCAGAAATATTCATAGTCAATGAGGAAGTGGAGAGAAGGAATATGGCTACACCTTCCCCACCTTCACATGAACCTTCACATGACATCTGAATTGCCTGATACACAATAAAAGTACTCTGCTGTGGCTTTCACCACTGGGCAACCTAAAGGAGTTTTGTCTTGCTGTTAATCTTCCCAAACCCTCAGAAAGTATTTGAAGGGAAATTGCTTTTTCTCTAAACAATAACTTAACAGCAACCCAGGAATCCCATCCAACAAGCAATGAATATGTCATCCACTTGGCTGAAGTCTATTCCTTTCCATGATACCTACATCTTGTTACTAATACCTGCCCATGTGTTTGTCATTACCAAGTCTTTCTGGTGACTCCCAGGACACTGTGATAGTGACTTTGCATGGAGTTTGGGGGCCCCTCCATGCCAAGGGAGCAATGGTTGAGTCACATGAAGGTTCTTTCAGCTCTTTAAAAAAAGGATGCCTTTGTGCTTACTAAAAGCAAATGTCATTTGTCAAGATCCACTGTATTTCTAGGCCATCCTTCTGCCCCCCCCAGAGTCCTTAAGTGCTTGGATGGAGCTCTTCAAGCTTCAAGTTCTAAGTTAACAGGTGTCTCCATATTGGCTCATTATCTTCACTGGCTTAGAATGAAACGGGGTCATTTCATTTTTCTCCACTGACTTAACCTTAAGGAACTGTCACAGAAAGGAGCAGCTTGCCAGTTCCACAACAGAACCTCATGCAGACCCCCTTCACTCCATTTGCCCATGGCTTATAGTTAATCATTCCTTGTACAAGCCAAGTACTGACTATTCTAGGAAACAAAAGCCCACAAGGCTTTTAAGACTTGAACTGAAGACATTCTCCTCATTCCCACCCACCCCCCTGACCTCCTCTCTTTGATTCTACAAGACAGTCAATATTTGCTCCGCCATTGAATTCAGAAGTGGAGCTGCCTTGAAAGAGGGCACATTCCCTTGCTGCTGAGAGGGATAACTGACTTTGGACTGACTAGAGTGAGGTCATTGCTCCAGGACCACAGGGGCAGGGCTGTGATGGAGCTGGAGGTAGAAGACCAGGAAGCCTGTTTTCTGTGCACTTCCTGATCGCTGGGGCCGAAACTAAAGGATTTCATCCATTGTCAAGCAGTCAACATATATTTATTAAGCACCTGTTTGCCCAGTTTTGTACTTGTTCCCCTGGAAAATAAGAGAGAAGCAAAAGAAACTTTCACAATTTTGAGATCTGGGGTTTCCTGTATATCCGTTCAGCCCATCCTGGATTTCCCTGCTTCCTATTGTCTTCTTCCATGCTAGGCTTTATCCCTGCCATGGTAGAACAGCAAAGAGTGACTAACAGTCATGCCCTCAGTTATGGGAGGAGAGATCAGAGAGAACACAGAAAACCTCAAGCCAGTTGTTGGGCAAGATTCCCTATAGGTGGTGGGAGGGATACTTCATCTCTCATTTCAGAGCTCTTCCCTGACCCATGACTTTTGGCTTTATAACCTGGTCATCTCAGGTGAGACTTGCTACTTTTGCTAAGGGAGGAAAATTGAGACATGGGGGTTGATAATATGGTGCCTTCCTTAGAGCTTGGTGTTAGAAGAACCTAATTTTTATCCAGGCCTCCCTTATCTGAACAACCAGTTTATCTGTGAATTCACCTTCCCTCCAACCTCCCAGAATGTGTCCTAGATTTATCTGGATTTCTGTTTAACTAAATGAACTGGATGTTTCCATTTTCTTTATTTAGCCCATCCCTGCCTGGTACTACTATATTAGCTTTGGATGCTTCTTTATTTTGAATGGCAGTAGGTAAAGTTTTAGTAGGCAGCTAGATGGCTTAGTGAATGGAATGCTGGGCCTGGAGTCAGGAAGACCTGAGTTCAAATATGACCTCAGACACTTACTAGTTTTGTGATACTGGGAAAATCATTTAACCTCTGTTTGCTTTTGGAGAAGGAAATAGCAAATCACTCCAGGCCCTTTGTCAGAAAACCCCATGGACTTTATTGGTGTGCTCTGGTCCACAGGGTCACAAAGAGACACAACTGAATAACAGCACCACCAGAGTGTTTTAATGACTTCAGCTTTTCTGTAAGGTCATTCATTCTGCACCTAGCTAGAATGGAAAATAAATGTACTTTGCTTGTTCCATTGGTGATGGAAAGACGTCAGCTTAAGTGCTACCTCTTAAAAGAGGCCCCTCCTGTCGGGCCTGTCCAAGAGACTGATGCTAGACTTCATCCTCCCTTTCCTTCTCCCCTTTCCCCAAACTGCTAGGGTTTCCTATTCTGAAGTTACTTTGTGTTTAAGATCACATATTAGAATATAAGTTCTTGTATTTGCATCCCCAGTGTTTAGCATGTAGTGCTTGGCATGTAATAAGTACTTAATAAATGCTTGTTACCTGCCTACCTGCATGGGGTGATGAAGCGATTTAACCAAAGTCAGGATTTGAATGTAGGTCCTCTGATTCTATAATCCATGCTCTGTACTATGGCTACTCCCTTTTACTTTGCACATATTTAGTATTTACTTATCTGTGTATTTGTTATCTCCCCCAGAAGCCCATTGGCTCTGGTCAGCTTTGGAGTTCCAATACGTGGGTCATGTCTGGGTCCTACCTGGGTCATTTCTTACCTGTTTTTTTACCCTTGAGTGAACTCCTTCATCTCATTGAGCTTTTCCTCTAAGTCCCAAATAAAATCCTGCCAGCTACTGGGAGCTTTCCCTAACCCCACTTAATTAATGCCAGTGCTTCCCTCTCTTAATTATTTCCTGTTTATCCCGCATATAGCTTGCTTTGCATATATCTGTTTGCATAGTGTCTCTCCCGATCGACTGTAAACTCCTTGAAGACAGGGATTATCTTTTGCTTCTTTTTTTTATCCAGAGCTCTTGGCACAGTGCCTGGCACAACGTAGGTGCTTAATAAATGTCCATTGAGTGACTGCTGGTTCTCTAAAATGGTAATAACGCATGGCAATAAAGCCTCAGCTGCAGGGCTATTGGAAATAGTTCTACCAAGAGGAGCAAACAATTCCCCAGTCATTTGCCGTTTTCTCGAGGACTTTTTCTTTGGAGAATTATGCCTTGTCTAGGTGGGACTTCCCTATTTTCTTTACTGTTGCCTCAAGGTCACTAGAATTGCATACACATGGATAATTTTACTCACCTTTAATTTCCACTATCTCTGAGGGTCTTTCAGAGACTGTACATTTCAGATAAGTTGCTAATATGTGTTGGTGGAGGGATTTGAGCGCTAGGAATTCCATCTGCTGATGAAATCACAGGTCTGACCAATAAAAATATATTTCTGTATCAAAGGCTTTGTCTGTGGAGCACAAGTTTTGACAGGTCCTGCTGAGCTGGGAAATTTTCAAGTGCAGGCCTGGCAACAGAACATCTGTTGTCCAAGGACCGGTCTCGTTAGGTTTGGAGCAGTTTGCCACCAGGTTGGTTGCAGAATATTGGATTTTTCCCCCCACACCAATTCTGGCAGCATTTCTGCTAGAGCTCCTAGTGAACATGTGATCTGTTATCAGTAGGGGGAGCCCCTATCCTGACAAAATCATGAATATGAAAGGTTTATTCCCATTAAATTCTTCCCTGGCCTAGCCATTTACCGGCTCTCCCTCTGTATTGGCAGACAACTGCTGATGTCACCGTGTTCCTGCTGTGACATCAGCATCACCTAGACGCTGAACCCAAAGCAGAAAACAGTGTCGGTAAGAAGATGGCTTATGTACCAATAATGTGGTAGGTGCCAAACCAGAATGGCTGAAGGGACTTGGCACTGGGGCCTTTGGCCTTTGAGTGATCAGAGCTGTGAGAAGCTTTAGAGAGAATGGGTTCCTCTGGGCACGTGATATGTGGAAAGAAGTGAGCAAATGGGGCGGTCACCAGTCAACTTATCAAACCATCACAGTGTTTTTACAAGTCGACCAGGCAGGGCCTTTGGAAGGAGAATGGCTCATGGATACCAGGGCATGGGAGAGGCTATTTGTAGGCATAGCAGAAGACCAGGAAGAACAGGGAGTCTGGGAAGGGGTTGGAATTTGCCTTCCCAGTGGACCAGAAAGCTGTCCTTCAACCATCCTCAGGGGAGAATCAACTTTAGTTACCTTGTACAGGCAACACCCTTAGGTCTCCCGAAGTGGTTGGATCTGGGTCCAGCTTACACAGGGCCAGAAGACTAGCCATCACTCTGGCTTAGTGATGCTTTCTCTCTGAGGCAGAATGGACCAAGGTAGCCAGGAATCAATTGACTTTCATATATGAAACATCTGCTTTCTTCCGGGCACTGTGCTACCAGGGCTAGGGATACACAGATACAGGGTGAAACAATCTATTCTCAAGAGAATATTACATTGTAATGAGGAAATCAGAGGTGGAAGGCAGGCCCCTGATCCACCACTGGGCAGCCACAGACACAACTCAGGAAGCAAGGGAGCTAGTCTCCCTGCTCATTTCTGGTTTCCCTGGAATCCCTATCTGCCTTCCCTCATTATTCAGAGATCAGTTTCCTAGAGGAAAGAAGATAAGGGAGTAAAGCTTAGATCACGATATGAGGATCAGGTGTCTGTGACATTGTTTCTTTGCCTTCCTGGTATTCACCCATTGCTTGGTAAAGTAATGTCATTGCTTTTGGCAGAGGGTTAGAAATGACCCAGAAAAGCCAATTCACAGAACTAGAATACCTAAGCATTATGATACTCCCACCCAGCTGCCCCAGGTCTTTGACCCTTAATACATCTGTTTAACAGTCTAGAGGCAGGAGAGGAATTGAAGAATCTTACAGCCTCAGGAGGCCCTGGATGTAGGATCAGTTTCTGTGCCCATGACCACTGGGGTCCAATAAACTGAATCAGTGAGAAATTGGATTCTGTGATGGGTTAGGAACCAGAGCATTGAATGCAAACATACTCGGGAGCCAGTACAGGGTAGTGATGCTAGAAACGTGTTAGGAGACCCTCAGATTAAGGGGGGGAGGGTCAGTGAATTCTCTAATCTTTAAGATCATTGGAATAGCAGGGGCAGGTTTTGATTATGATCTCTCTGCTTGACTCCATTTAAAGGCTTTTGAAGGGTGGGTTGGCATTTGATGACCAAGCCATCAGGGACAAAGGAGCTTAGGGGGGAGCAGTCTGACATCAACCTGGTGCTGACCTGAAGAGAACCATGGCACTGATGTCTGTATTTGGAGCTTAGTTCCTTCCACATGTCCAGCTTTGTACAAAGACTTGAATTTTCCTGACCTGGGTTTCTTAAGAGAAACAACCCCATCAAACTCCCTGGAGGAAAAAGCCCATTTGATCCAGGAGCTTGGGTCCTGTCAAGGACCAGAGTGAGTGGACCTACCAGGGAGCCCATTATCAGCCTGTGTGGCCAGCTCCACATGAAAGAGGGGGTGCCTTTAAGGCCTGGGTAGAGGATGTGCTATGGAACACAAAGCCCAGATGACTCGAGGCCAAGGGCTCAAGCACAGGAAACACTGGGCCTTAAGCTCCTGGCAACAGCTGCTAATTATCATCTTCCTGTGATTTCCACATGCCTAGAGCGCCAGGTGGAACATGAAGTACATCCCTTTTCTCTTCTCGCTCCCTCCCTCCTCCAGGCTCCTGTAGGTGGAAACATTTGTTTTCCAAGTTCTCAGCGTTCTCTGTAAGCTTTCTCATATTTATATTTTCATATTGATTGAAAAGAGAAAACAAAAATGAAATGACTGATGAGGAATTATAGCTCCCACCTTCCTCCATCAGGATTGCCTCCACCAACGGAAACACGTTGTTCATATTCTATCTGGGATTCATGATGCTAAGTCCAGTCCAGTTCATGCTCTGTAGATGTGCAGAGGCTAACAGACAAAGGTGTGAGCAAGAGAGATTTAGGCTACAAAGGACGTGAATGTGATGTGCCAGCTCACAGGTCACTTGTGAGTTTGGGCAAATGCACGTCCACTTTGCCCAAGGCCCTTCTCCAGGAGTTGCCCTTTCCTAGGCTGGAGGTTTTCCTTGACATGGCTGCTGATGTTCCCTCTTTGCGCCATCCCTTTGAGCACTGACAGAATTAAAATGGCCTTCGACTCTTCTCTTCTGCTCTCCTCACAGCACAACTGATGTCCATACGGTTGCTTCCCTATTGAAACTCTATCTCCGGGAGTTGCCTGAGCCCGTCATCCCCTTTGCCAAATATGAAGATTTCCTCTCCTGTGCCCAGCTGCTCTCAAAGGATGAGAGTGAGGTCAGTGGGCCTTTTTCTTGATATCTTGTTGGAAGTTCTTCCTGGCCAACATCCTTGCTCAGGTAAGGAACAATTGCTGAAGTCAGAATGAGAAGCAATAATTGGGGAAGGCCTTAGGTTAGACATTTATAGGAACATAGGATCATGGAACCAGTAATGTAAGCCCAGGATTAAAGAGCTAGGGGGAAAAATGCTTAAAAAGCTAGGCTTTGGAAATTGGCTTAGCTTAGGCATCTCTGACTCTTGGAGGTGCTATAAGAAAAGCCTGGTTACCCAGCAGTCTGGTCTTGCTTCAGTCAGTCAGCCAGCATTCATTAAGCACCTACTGTGTGCCTATGTATTGTGCTAGGTGCTGGGAATACAGAGATAAAAATGAAACAGTCCCTGTCCTCAGGGATCTTAGAGTTTGTTAGACAAGACAGCATTTGCATAAGTATATTCAAAGTGTAAATACAAGGGTCAGTTTTTGGTTTTGCTTTGTTGTTAGGGTGGTGGCAGCTCTATGCATGTGATCCTTATTCAGGGAAGGTTCCATGTGGGGTCGGAAGCTCCTAAGTGGTAAAAGTGAAGGCGATTCAGGCATGGGGGACATAGTACAAAGGTGTGGAGATGAGAGATGATGGAACATCATGTTCAAGGACCAGTAAGAAGGCTAGTTTGACTGGATTAGAGAATGTAGAAAGAATGTTACATGATAAGATTGGGAGGTGGTTTGGGGCTAGGTTGTAAAAGGTTTTAACAGCTAAACAGAGAACCTCATAATAGATACCATAGGAAGCCATCGATGAATTTATGGAGTAGGGGAGTGGCCTTGTGCTTTAGGAAAGCTGTACAGATAAAGATTGGAGAGGGGAAGTTTGTGAAGCATGGAGACCAATTGGGTTCTTGCAGTAAACCAGGCAAGAGATGATGAGAGCTTGAAATGGGCCATGTGATTAGAGGAAGTGCTGGTTGCAATTAGCCTGTAGAGATGGAAAAGGTAAGATCTGGACATTGATTGGGTTAAAGCATCAAGGATAAACCAAGGTTGTAAACTATAGCAATTGCTAAGTCTTTCCCTTGCCAAATAATAGTAAGTTCAGAAGTGAGGTGGATTTGGAAAGAGTTCATGAGTTTTGGACATGTAGAGTTTGAGATGCACATGGGACATCCTATTGAAAATAACCAAAAGGCAGTTGGAGATGCGCAGCTGGAGCTCAAGAAAGAGGCTAGGGCTGGATTGGTTAAAGGAATTGGGCATGTTTATCTTAAAGAAAAGAAGACTTGTGGTGGACAGTTGGGGAGGGGGGAATATGATTGTTGACTTAAATATTTGAAGGGCTAGCATGTGGAGGGAGGGAGTGTGGCCCCAGAGGACAGAGCCAGGAGAAATTAATAGGTGGGAAGTTAGAGAAGGAGATTTAAGCTAGATGAAAGGCAAAAGCTCCTGACCATAAGAGCTGTCTGGAAATGAAATGGGGCACCTCAAGAGATAGTGGATTTGTCTTCCTTAGAGATTGAATGATCATTTGTTGGATGTGCTGTAATAAGGATTCCTTTTGTGTATGGACAGGACTCAGTGTCCCTTCCAACTCTCACATTCTACGATTCTAAGACACATAGATTTGAAAGTCATCTACATAAGGATAATAATTAAACCCATGGAAAGGGATAGGAAGTAAGTTACTAAGTGAGAGAGTATAGAAAAAGATGGACCAGCAGAGGAGACTGAAAAGGAATGGATCACAAGTAGAAAAACCAAGAGAGAACATTGTCCAGAAAACCCAGAGAGGAAAAAATATCCAGGAGGGGAAAAGGTAGACTAAACATGTAAAATGCAGCAGATTGGCTGGGAAGAATGAGGATTAAGAGATTGCCATCAGCTATGGCAATTAGGAAATCGTTAATAACTTTAAAGATGGCAGTTTCATCTAAGGTCAAAGGACAGATTTGCAAAAAAAAATAGAGAAATAGGTGAGAGGAGAGAAGTGCAGGCTGCAGGAATGGAGAGCTTTTTCCTGAGGGGTTTTGTGACAGGGTTATGGCTAACAAATTGCTTTTTTCTAAGTTGGTTTTCTAGCAGCTAGGGAAAATGCTAGGTCCTTGGGAAGTCAGCAGCTCTAAGGAGAGAATCCTGAAATGGGGAGCTGCTATGAGCTTTCCCTAGGAATGAGGAAGACAGGGGAGCTCCAGGTTGGGCTCCCAGTCTATGAACTGGCAGAGCAAAGAGAAGAGGAATCTCTCCTGAAGACAGGATGAATTAATTGACCACTCAACCCCATTAATTTTGTGACTTCCTTCCTTTCATCACAAACCTGCCCAAATAAAGGTTACTCCATGCTTCATAACAGAAAGGAACAACTCCAGCAGGGCTGTCTCTTGGACCCAGTACAAACTGCAGACATGGAGCAAGAGAGCTTAATGTCTAATTGTGAAACAACAGTTCTTTGTTTTTTATTCTTCTCTTTGTTGCCAAGATCAATGACCCTAGGCTATTTGGAGATGTGGAAGGAGACAGGAAATATCTTCAGTTTTCAAAATTCAGATGTACAAATAAGTGCTTAGCCTCACATCTAACTTGTTTTTTTGAAAGAGTACAGAAGTCCTTCAGCCCCAAAACATTCAGACAACAAACATGATCACCCCATGGGCTCCCTGATCTTCATGGAGGTGGTCTTATAATTTCTTCGGAAATATGAATGTCTTAGGAGCTTTGTGTACCTACTTGGATTACAAATGTCCTTCAGCTGGAGTGGGGGTGGGGAAGTTGAAGGGGAGATAGGAAACTCATATTTGTCAAATAAACGCACTACAATAAAAATATTTTTCTAGTGACACTGGGGTCCTTCCATGACATTCTTCCCCCTACTTTGTAAGCTTCCTCTAGAAATGCAGTCTTTTTTTAAAGA
This sequence comes from Petaurus breviceps papuanus, assembly GCF_028583685.1. Lineage (NCBI taxonomy): Eukaryota > Metazoa > Chordata > Mammalia > Diprotodontia > Petauridae > Petaurus > Petaurus breviceps. The sequence continues at coordinate 7,456,048 of NW_027187330.1, forward strand.
GTCATTGCTGTTGTGCCCTCGGTGATTCTTTTAAAGTTTAATTGATTTCTCCTTTTTTATACTACAGTCATTTCTATATATACCCTACCCTCTCCCATACACATATATACCCAGAATCCTCCCTTTTAACAGAGTCCAGTTAAGCACAATTCACTCAATCTAGAAGATTTATATGAAACATTTCACTACCCATCGTCCTCCATCTCCACCCAGAGGAGGGAAGTGTGGTCCATCATGTGTTCTCCAGGGACATGATTGGCGGGCTTTATTCTGACCCCCAAATGGGGTCATAAAGAGTCGAACATAAATAAAAATGACTGAACAGTTCAGCCCATAGTGTCGTTTTCATTTACAGCTATCAGAGCCGCCATCTGTGTGGTTCTTCTGGATTTGCTTCTTGCATTCTATATCCGTTCACTGAAGTACAAGCCCAGTCCTAAGCATGACCATCTTCCTCACTCCTGGGGAAAGCTCATTGTAGTTCCCTACTCCCAAGTTTCTCTTCAGAGGACCCACACTTCCCCCCTGCAAGAACTGGAGAGAAAAACAAATATATTTTCTAGAGTTCTGACCAAAAAAAAATCTCTCTTTGTGCTCTGAGCTCAGTTTCCCCACTTCTGATGGGAAGAGAGAACCAAAACTTCCAACCTTTTAAGAGATGCTGTGTTGATTTCAACTCAGCCTGAGCAAGCTACAGCATACATTCAAAGTGAAATTGTTATCTTCCTTAAATAATGTGTGGTCTTTTTTGTTTGTTTTTTTCCTCTTTGGACTCTAAGGGCACTCTGGAGTTGGCTAAGCAGGTGAAAAATCTTCCCCAGGCAAATTATAACCTTCTCAAGTACATATGCAAGTAAGTAGCACTGGGAGTGGGTAGTAAATTGCTTTGGTTAGACATACTGAGAGGTCGATTCTCTTACACTGAAGCAGAAAGCCAGTGGCCCCAAACAGCAAACTAGACATTGCTCTCTCCTCCCAGTGCCCTATGAAGCCGTCTCACTGAACTGCATGCAGCATTCTTTGCTCCTCTTATCCAGCCTTCCTTTCCACTTTTATATTCTTTGGTTCTTCTCTAGTGTTCGTGTAGGACATAACTATCTTCTCTTAAGCAGAGCAGGATTGTTTGATTAAAGCTGGGAGGAGGTTAAGAGTAGGTGAAAATCTTGGAAAATCACCTCTGTCTTGAATAGGAAACTTTTAGAGTCATAACTAGAACAGGGAGGCGGGCCTTTGAAGTCTCTTTTTATTCTCTTCTGGTTTTCAGCCACCCCCAGACTACTCTTTCCCAGTAGTCTGGGGAATATGGGGAATATGAAGGGTATTTCCAATGATAAGCCCCAGTGATTAGTAATTTCTTGTTGGCCAATAGATCAAGATGTGGATTATTTACTTTTTTTTCTTGTTTGCATCAGGCAAGTTCCATTTGTTAGTTGTGGATTCCCTCCCCGCCCCCCCCTACCCCCCCAGCAATAATGGGTATAGGTGTGGGAATGGGGATAGAGAGATTATTGGATGAAGGGCAAGGGGAAACGGACGTACCTAGTAAATCTGGAACCAATATTCTGTTCCTTTGTTTTCTTGGACTTTTCAAGGTTTTTGGATGAAGTTCAGGCTCACTCGAATGTAAACAAGATGAGTGTCCAGAACCTTGCTACAGTGTTTGGGCCAAATATCTTACGTCCCAAAAAAGAAGATCCAGTGACAATCATGGAAGGTACCAGAGGGTTTTGTTGGGCAGTAAAAACTGAAAGCAAGTTGACATGGGTCACACTCTGGAAGGCAAGTCAAAATATCTGGACAAAAGCCCGCTTGATAAAACCACTGTAGAAGCTTAGGTTTTGGACAAAGCTAGTTGCTTCTCTATGTCTCTCTTTAGCCTTTTACATAGAGGCCCTTCAGGCTTTGCTGACATAAATATGATGGTGGCTGGGATTGAAGATAATTATAAAAATAATACTTTTCTCATATATTAGCAATTAGCAATTATATAGTAAGTAATTTAAATGGCCAGTAATTCAATAAACCATGATTAAGGGACAGTAATTATGATGGACTCAACTCTGATTTTTTTAAAAAATGTGGTCTTCAGCCTCTCATGTCTGCTATATACTGGAACTCTTCTGAATCTATTAAGGCACATAACATTTCTAGCCCTCAGTGTATTGAGCTCATCACAGGTAGGTCCTGATGCATTTGTTGACTTTTGGGAACTAGAGATTTTACAGGATCATATATTAAGAGTGGGAGGGACCTTAGACTAGAAATCATCTAGTCTGGCTCCCTCATTTTTACAAATGAAGCAACTTAGGCTAAGAAAGATGAAGGGACTTGTGCAAGGTCATACACATAGCATGGACCATGATTAGAATTCAAGTTAAGTTTCTCTGCCTCCAAGAATAGCTCTTTCCACTGTATTACCCTACTCATTCTGCCTTTGTTCCATCAGGGCTTCTTTCCTCATCTATAAAATAAGCATGGTCCCCTTGTGCCTATATCACATGATTATAGTAAGGATCAAATCAGATGATGTGTGTAAAAAGCTTGAAAACCTTAAATTGTATGTGTATGTATGTATATTATGTGTTTGTATTATATATTATGTGTGTATGTGTATATATTATATATACATATGTACATGTACATATATGTGAAATGTTATTCGAGTTAAGTGAATGACTAGCTGTGGAAACAATCTAACTTTTAATGAATTGATCAGCATTGAAACAATAATGAGTTCACCTTGAACCTTTACAGCCGTCAGCAATAATTTATATAGTGAATTGAGTATCATTAGTCAGGATTTCATGATCACATAGGCTAATAAAATCAGGTAGTGTTGTCCAGAATGCCCCAGGGCATCAAGAATAATATAGATGGACCTACCTAGTTTGAAACTCCAGAGATCACTGAAGGCTTTGTATTTACTGATACAGATTACAACAACCCAGCCAAGATTTCTCATCCTTCTTGACTTGTCCATGTCCTTCTAGAAGTTTCTCCACGAAGAGTCCACTTAGTTTGTTGGATACTCCTTTCTGGGTCTTTCAAAATTTTGTTCATAGAAGCACAACACTTGGGGTTTTCTAAAAGAGCCACAAGGTATCCTAAGGAAATGTGGTCATTGTTCCATAATCAAAAGCTGTAGGAACAGCCAACCTCAACTACCATCTCTTCTACCACATACATAAAGCCCCTTTCTTCTGCAGAGGCAGAGGCCTCACAAACTTTTAAAACACCCACTTTTTATGAGTCAACAGATTGCTTGTGCACTTTTCCATTGAAACTGTTTGAAGTGGACACAGCCTGCTTCAGCTTGGAATTGAAGAACAATGGCTGCCATCTACCATTCTTTGATTCGGCCTCCTTTTCCACTATCACATTTCCTTGTTGATGCCTTGTCTGTTATTTCTTACACATGATATCTATCATTGGTGGAAGCTTTCTATCTATGTACATCCTCTATACAGTATATGAAATAGATGGACCCTTTAACCCCAAAGAAGAGCTTAATCTTGAAATGGCTTTAGGATTGTTCGGGCAGAGACATGGGACCTGTGATTTTATTAATATAAGGAATTCCTGGAGGAAGAAACTCCCTTTATTTACATAAGGTAGTACCTTCTTTGCAACTCACAGTAAAAGATTGGCCTAAAATACTGAGGTTGAGAGAGTCACACAAAGATCATGAAGTACTGTAGAGGAGGGACTTGAAAGCAGGCATCCTGGCTCCATGGTCAGTTCTTTATCTGCTCCGCCACAAGGTCTCTCTTCAGGGTTGTTCTTTGCCATAAATTAGTGTTGCTCATGTTTCTTTAGACATTTGAACAATTTACAGTAGGCTCTGGTTCTACGTGCAGCATCCACAAAGCCTAAGTCTAACTATCACATTTCCCTGAGCGCCTTCCCCAGGATTTGCAACTGTTCTCCCAACATAGCGCTACAGTGCTTCTAGTCTCCACAGGATGTCCAAAGCTATGCCAAGAACAGAACTTGAAAGCTCTGGTGGTAAGACTTAGGCTGAACATTATCGTATTATGGATCATTTATTAGAACAGGGAGTCGAGAGGCATGTCATATATGCCTCTGTGACAATAATGAGACAACCAGGCAGCAGAGTGGATAGATATCTGGACCTGGAGCCTCCGTTCTCCCCCCACCCCCACTTTTCTGCTCTCTTTTCTGTTGCTTTACCCCATTAGATTATGAGCTCCTCAAGGACAGAGATTGCCTTTCTGTTTGAATTTTTATTTGCTTAGCACAGTGCCCGATACATACTGCTTAACAAATGCTGCTGACTTGACTTGGATCCAGGAAGATTGAATACAGTTTCAGACACTAGCTATATGATCCTGGGCAAGTCATTTAACCTCCATAACAATGCCATTTACCTCCCAGAGTTGCCATGATAATCGTATATGTGTATAGATAGATAGATGATAGATACAGATAGATACACATATGTACGTCTTTATGTATGTATATGTATATAAAATCTATGCATCTACACATAGATTTATACGCACCTTTATATACATGTTGTACACAAATCTAAAGTTTTCCTATATGTACCTTAAAGTGCTGTATGTGTTTGTTACTGTTCTTCGCTATATTTCCCAGTCCTCCAGGATCCAGCATAGTACATGTTCTACATAGAGTTGCTCAGTAAATATTTGAGGATGAAGCCCAGTTTAGTTCTAAATTTTCTTAAGTTCCCCAAGGGCAAATGCTGTACCTGGTGAGCTCATTCCGTGCGTCACCCAGATTAGAGCTGAAGCATGTAACCCCTTAGTATATTTTATTCATGGTGGTGATCTTGATGATCCAGTGGTGATGAGGTTATCATTCCTTCCTTGATCACAGATAGGACTAACTTAGTCCATCATGCCACCCCTCCTCTTCACTTGGCTTCATTGTCCTTAAGGCAGCTAGGCAGAGCCCTGGGCTTGGAGTCAGGAAAACCTGAGTTCAAATCCAGCCTCAGACACTTACTAGCTATGTGACCTTGGGCAAGTCACGCTGCCTGCCTCAGTTTCCTCAACTGTAAAATAGAGATAATAACTGCACTTACTCTGCAGGATTGTTGTGAGGATCAAATGAGGTATTTGTCATGCATCTATCATGATTCCTGACACGTAGTATGCACTACATAAATGCTTATTCCTTCTTCATTCCCTTCCCTTCTTGGAAAAAAAAAAGTGAAATTCATCCATTGTTCTTCAATTGCAAGTGAAATGTTTCTACTTCAAATAGCTCCAATGGAAAAGGACATATAAAAATTGTTGGCTCACAAAAAGTGGGTGTTCTTAGAGTTTGTGAGGCCTCTGCCTGCTGCAGAAGAAAGGGGCTTTATGTGTGTGGTAGCTGAGTTGGCTGTTTCTATAACTATTGATTAAGAAACAATGACCACATTTCCCTGAGATACTTAATGCCTCTTTTAGAGAACCTAAAATTACTGGTTTATCATCCCCAATTTGTCCTCTACCTTCCCCCCTTCACATCCTAATAGATTTTGTTTGCTGTCTAAAGGTTTGAAACAATTATTAGAATCCAGTTTCTTGCTCTGAGTCTGATGTCCAAGTACTGAGGTTACCTGCTCTGAAGGGCTAGTTTCTTTTTTCTTTTTTTTTGCTTTTTGGAGGGGGAAAGGCTCGGCGATTGGGGTTAAGTGAATTGCCCAGGGTCACAAGGATAGTTAAGTGTTAAATGTCTGAGGCCAAATTTGAACTCAGGTCCTCCTGACTTCAGGGCGATTGGTCTAGTTACTGCACCACCTAGCCGCCCCCAAAGGGCTAGTTTCTAATTGTGTAGGTACTAAACACAGGGAAATCACCACATGGGACACATTCCACCCGAATGAAAATCCAAAGGAGAATCTCTGTCCAAAACAAAACCTTATTTCGGAAGATGAACCAGCTCTTTGACTATCAGGATGATTGTGTGAATAATGTGTTCCCCCTCTTTTTAAAATAAGGGTTTTTTTTTTATGTACATCATACCTGTTCCTAGAAAAAGCTTCCCTTTCCATCTTCCCAGCTGATACTCCTGTCCAACAAAGCAGTTAGCTAAAAATGCCGAAGTCAGTAATCACACATCAGTAATCTGACTCTATGCGTGTATATGTATGTATGAATGTATCTGTGTTTATATGCATATGTGTGTGTACATATATAATATATCTTCCTAGAAAGCTGGTAGGGACCTTGGAGGTCATCTAATCCAATCTCCCCTTAAACCCGACACTGCTCCCATTTTAAGAGATGAGGAACCAGACCCACAGAGACCAAGGTCACACAGGTAGCACACGGCAAAGGTGGGATTTTAACTGCAGTCTTAGGGTTCCACAGTCAACCTTTTTTCTACAGCATTAGTAGGTATGTTTTGTAATCTGCTTTCTGTGACCCTTTATTGGTTTTTACATGTTTGTGCTTCATTTCACTTACGTTTTCCAATTTTACACTTGCCTCTGAAGTGGGTTTTCCAGTATTTAAAAACATTTGTCTACTGGCAAGATTTCACCAGTGACATGTTTGTTGTTTTTCAGTCATTTCAGGCATGTCCAACTCTCCATGACCCCATTTTGGGGTTTTCTTGGCAAAGATACTGAAGTAGTTGTTCATTTTCTTGTCCAGCTCATTTATAGATGAGGAAACTGAGGCAAACTGGGTTGATTTGCCTAGGGTCACACAACTAGTAGGAGAATGAAAAAAGGCTCTTACCAGGGAGTCAGAAGGCCAGCCCCAGGTTCTGTTCCCTGCTCTTCCAATCACTAGCTTTGTGAGCTGGGGTAAGCTTCTTAACTTCTGTGGAAATGAGGTTAGCCTGTGTGATTCCTAAGATCCTTCTAGCACTCTAAATGCTCCTGTGACTCTAAACATCAAAGCCCTCCCCAAATTCTAGTCCAAGCTCTGTCATTGGACAGGTCTTCAGCTCTTCATCATCTGTAGAACAAGGAGGTTGAACCAGATGCCTCAAAGACCCTGATATTCTGGTTTTACTGGGTGACTCTTCACCTCTACTCAGCCTTTACTGATCAGCTGAATTTGAGCAGCTGAAAATTCAGCCAAGCTAAGAAGGGAATTGGACCTGGATGCAGAGTGGATTGCTCATGAATAGACTTCATGATTGCAAAGCTTAGGGGTGGGAGGAGGTTTTGGTATAGTTGGTTTTGATATAGTTCCCATGAAATTTTATTTGTGATCATATTATAAAAACATGTCTACCAGATCCACCCCAGGGAAGGGCCCAAGTCTAGGGCATGACTCATTCTAAAAATGTAAAAGGGTTTAAATCATTTAGCTAAGTACAAGGTTGGGAGTGGGAGGGGAGGTCCAGGATCCATTGGTGTCCATCAGCCATCACTCAACCAATCCATAGAGAATGAGGCCCAGGCCCACCACAAGCACAGTCAGCCAATAAGCACTGATTAAGCCTGCTATGTGCCAGACACTCTGTTAAGCTCTAGAGGGACAAAGGCAAAAGACAGCCCTGCCCTTAAAGAGCTCACAGTGTAATTGAGGAGACAGCAGGTAAGCAAATATGTACAAACAAGCTATGTATAGGATAAATAGAAAATAAATCAACAGGGGGAGGCACCAGAATTAAGAGGCTAGTGGTAGAAGGTGGCATTTTAGCTGGGACTTGAAAGAAACCAAGAAAAGTCAGGAGACCATTCCAGGCATGAGGGACAGTCAGAAAATGCCCAGAGTAAGAGACAGAATGTCTTGTTTCTGGAACAACCAGGAGGCCTGTGTCACCTGATCTAAGAATACATGGGTGAGGAAGTGTAAGGTCGAAGAAAGAAGACTGGAAAGGTAGTGGGTAGGGCTAGGTCATAAAGGGCTTTGAATGCCAAACAAAGGATTTTGTATTTGATCTTAGAGATGACAGGGAGCCACAAGAATTTATTGAGTGTGGAAGAGAAGCGGTTGGACCAGCACTTGAGTAAAATCACTTTGGTGACTGAATGGAGGATAGACTGTAAAAAGTTGGGATTTGTGGCAGGCAGACCAACAAGCAGTCCGGGTATAAGGTGATGAGGGTGTGTGCCAAGGCTGTGGCAGTATCAGAGCAGAGGAAGGGGATATATTTGAGGGATGTTGCAAAGGCAAAATTGACAGGCCTTGGCAGCAGGTTGGGTATAGGGGGTCACAGATAGTGAGTGAGGAGCTGAAGATGGCACCGGGGTTGGAAAACTGGGGGAGGGGATGGTGGTCTTTATATATCTAACTGTCAAGAGGTGACATATACAACATACATTTAGACTATAAATGCATGTATATTGTGCATAGACATACATATGATAATATGTATATACATATGGAGTAAGGCTTTTTTTGTACCAGGCCTATGATTTCATTGCTATACATACAGAGTAAAGCATTTCTTCTACCACCACAGACCTATAAGTGCAGCTTAAAAGCTTAGAGATTTCCTGTAAACCCTAACTCTAACGCATACACACAGAGCCCAGGCTCTGTGAGTTTGGCAAATCATTTGGCATCTACAAGTTAGAGATTTGCAGAGCTCTTGCTAGGACTTTCTGCACCCAGGGCAAGTACCACAAACTGCCCGTTGTACAAACGGCATAAACTATGCCCTCACTTGGAGAGGTGGGAAGGGGGTGGTGGAGACATTACCCAGGGGGAGGGAGTCAGGGACCCTAGGACATTATAAGGAAGGCTGGCAGGAGACCAAAGCCACGTTGGAGAGAGAGTCAGAGCTCTTCCTAGACTGCCAGCTAATTCTTGCTAAGCAGTTGAGAGGCTGAGAAGCAACCTGGCATCTTGATAGAAGGCCGACCTCAGATTCAGGAAGGCCCACGTCCAGTTTGGCCTCTGACTCATACTAGTGGTGTGATCTTGGGCAAGTCATTGTATCCCTCAGTTCCAGTGAGCAGCTCATCACCAACGCTGTACATCTCTGAGAAGGTTCAAGTAACCTACAGAGTTAAAGGAGGTTCATTACCGAGAGTTGTGGATGAAATCACATGTTGGTCCAACATAACAACAGCAAAGTAGGTGCTAAGCTCCATCATGCTGAGTTCCTATGGCTCTGCAGAGGGGCGGATAGTCTGCATGGCGAAGGTGTGTCCACACTGTGTGTCTGTGTCTGTGTGTGTGTGTGTGTTATGGAAAAGCTAGAGAAAAACTTGGGAGTTTCCATTCAGGCTGTCCAGTTTTTAAAAGAGAGATCTCATTGAAACCAGCAAACCAAATTCCAGCCTTTCTGTATTACTTTTAATGGCATAAAATGGTAATGGGATGCTACATTTGTATATGTGTGTACACATGTCTGTATACTATGTACATGTTGTATGTATATGGACACATGCACCCACACACCCATATGTGTATGTGTATGTGTGTATATTTGTGTGTAGGTATGTATATCCAGGGTGGAAATTCCCCAATATTTCTTGGTTTTACTGGTTTGCAGTCCACCTGCCATTTCTAGGGATGGACCATATGTATTTTCAGAGTGGAAATTCCCCAGTGTTTCTCTGGTTTTACTGGTTTGCATTCTGCCTCCATCTCTGTGGGGGATGAATCAGCAGCCTCTCCTCTGTCATGGGAATCTCTAAACCTCATGACCTCCCTCTGCTTTCTCGCAGGTACATCACTTGTCCAGCATCTCATGACAATCCTGATTAGCAAGCACAGTCAGCTCTTCAGTGCTACCCACAGTGATGCCCCTAGTGATGCCCCCAACGATACCCCAGCCCCCAAGCCAGAGGTCAAGTCCACAGCTCCACGTAGCGCAGCAGAATGGATCTTGGAGGAACATGTGGAGGAAGGCTGGAAAGAGACCAACCCCCCTGGTGTCACTGATGGGCCTTCTAAGAGGACTGGTTCCCTGGACAGTGCCACCGTGGGGACCCTTCCCAAGCCTACCCAAGAGCGGATCAGTCGGCGTACGCAGACTTGCCCTAACAAGACCGCCACCAGTCCCAGTAAGAAGGTCCAAACTTTGCCCAACTGGAAGTACTCCTTCCGGCAACCAGGGACCAAGTCAGGGAGTCCAAAGCTAGTTAGCTCTTCCTTGGACATCAATAGCCTTCCCAGCAGTGGGAACTGGCTCATGAATGGGTTGTCCTCTCTTCGAGGTCACCGTCGGACCTCATCTGGAGACAGGGCTAAAGACTCCAACTTACCCCAGAGACTCTCCACGTATGACAATGTTCCTTCGGGTAGTCCTTCCACAAGCGCACACAGTGTGGCCAGCATGGCGTGGTCCACCTCCTCTTGTGAGATCTCTGTGGTAGACTCGGTCAGCAACTGCCCAGTTTGCCACGCCAGCGGCTCGTCCCCCTGCAGCTCGGCCCGCTTCGAATGGCCACCTCAAGCCTCCCCGGCTGCCAGCAGCGACGTCAGACCAGCAGAACTGGGGGACAGTTCTGAGAGGCTGGCAGTCTGCGTCAGCACCCTGAATGGCAGCGGCAGCGAGGGCAACAATTTTAACAGCATGTCCCGGGACTCTGCCCAGTGCTCTCATGCCCTGCAGAGCCTGGTCACAGAGCTCAAGGCAGAACTGAGCAAACAAAGGACTGAATATGAGACTAGTTTAAGAAGGTAAATGTCCCCATTTACCCCATGAGCTTAGGAATTCTCATGATGCTATTGCTCTGAGCCCAGCATGACAGGGCTGTTTTTGTGCAGATCATGAGAATCTTCTGGGTGTTGAGCTTGAGTATTTCCAACATAGACAGCCAGTTGGGTTCTGAAGGCTAAACCCTCAGCCCCATCCCTGGACTCATCCTACTACGTCTTGTTGCTTTGGGCTCCTGGGAGACAACAGGAAGTGATTGCTCCTCCCTAAGAACATGCCAGGTCCCCTCACTAGTATAACCCTCTCCCCCTGCCATGTTTCACATAGCTAGGACCCTAAAGGCAGAAGCTTATCCATTTTCCAGGGGAAAAGATTCTCAGGGCAGAAAAACTAAGTGAAGTCACACTTCAAGGATTTTTCCTGATGTGTGTTATCATATATGTAAGAGAATAACTTAGGTTCACATATAATTAGTTTAGACAGCTATCTGCTCTGAGCGGTATGCCTTCAAGTAGTAGGCCCAGCTCAGTAAATATTTGCTGAATGAATGCTAAATGAATAATAGCTTTTGTTTATTAGAACACCTTTGATCTAAGAATTCAGAACACTGAAATCATCATAAAAACATCTGTCTCATGTTCTTTGGTGCCTGAGGGAGATTTCTAGAGGTGTGGGGGCTGGGGACTGTCTTCTCTGGATATATTCTCGTGTCTGGGCTAGCTTAAATATAGTCCTGCCCGGTGGCAAAGGAGTGGTCTCTGGATCTTCCAGGTTTCTTGCAGCCTTGTTATTCTGGGTCATCATGGCATTAGAGCATGGGAATATGCCCAGTGTAGATCTCAGCTCCCTGTGGGTGCTAAGCGGGCTGGCACATTGAGAGGTCAGACATGGGCAGTGTTCTAGGGTCTCTTTGTAGGAGACATGATGGAAGGCATTCTTCATGGCTGGAGATATGCGAGTGTCATGGTTTTTTAGAGAGAACGTCAAAAGGAACAGTTCAAGCCTTGTCTCTGCTTAGCATTGGCTTAGTACTTAATGTCTGCTGACTGATCTTTGACCTTTATCTTCATAGTTAATCAAGTCACCTTAGTTTCCTCAGTTGTAAAGTAGAGGTAATAACTTCTACCTGCTGACCTTACACAGTTGTCATGAAAAAACTGCTTTAGAAACAATGGGTGCTATAAAAAGCTTAGTGATGGTAATGATGATGCCACTATTTCATTGATAAAGATACTTCCCAATGAGGAAACTCCTGTTATCAATGTAGATCAACTCCTTTTCTGAAACTTTTATCTGGGACACTTAGCAGCTGAAGACTTGTTCAGGGTCATCATCATCTTTATTATTATTATTGGCTTTATTTTGGAGAGGGGAAGGCAGGGTAATTGGGGTTAAGTGACTTGCCCAAGGTCACACAGCTAGTAAGTGTGTCAAGTGTCTGAGGCCAGATTTGAACTCAGGTCCTTCTGACTCCAAGGCCAGTACTCTATTCACTGTACCACTTAGCAGCCCCTATTATTAATTATAGTGGAGAATTTTTCAAAGTTTGAGATATGAGGAATATCTTTGGTTGCCATCTTGAACTCTGGGCAGTATGTAAATTGGTCAAAGAAACAGAACATTATTAGGGCTGAAAATTAAGGTGGGAAAATGATAAGAGGAGGAAAGCTGTGAAACCTTAAATTCTAGGAGAGAATCAGATTTTCTTTTGAAAGAGAGGAATGGATTTGAGAGATGTGGAAATAAGAAATTGGTTTTCCTTGGAAATAAGGAATTACTTCAACCTTTTCCCCAATAATTCCCTGAATATTGACCTTTGAACCCTGAGAGGCCTATCCTGGGGTAGCAATAATGAATAATAGAGGGAGTTTCTAGAGAGATCATGGAAGTAGTAGATCAAGGAAGACCTTGGTAATTGATTGGCTCTGAAAGGTGTTTGATAATACTATCACAGTTGGTGCATGGGAGACCAATGAATAGTGGTGCCTTGATAAATACTAAAATCAGGTGGGAGAATACTATTTGCGGTTTGGTATAGGATCACAGATTTATAACTGGGAGGAATCTTATGGGCCATCAAGTCCAACATTCTCATTTTACAGAGGAGGAAACTGAGGGAAAGAGAGAGGTTAATTGACTTGCTCAGGGGTCCACAACTACTAAAATGTCAGGGACAGCATTCAAACTAAGGTCTCAACTCCCAACTCTTTGCTACACTACCTAGATTACTCTATTTGGATATGTTGCATGAGTTGTTAGTGCTAGTCAAGTGTTTTCTAGACATTTGGGAATATAGATATGATGCCTCAGGAAAGTCAGGAATGGAGATAAAGAATGGATAATTGTTACCCGTGAATAGGTATTAGATGATGCCAAAGGAGAATGTAGAAAGAAAAGGAAAGGGTGGAGGGCAGAACCTTGGGGATGACCCAGCAGAAAAGATACAGATGCACCAACTAAAAAGGTAGGGGAAATAGGAAAATGTGTAGTCTCAGAAACCAATGTAGAAGAGAGTATCCAGGAAGAGGGAATGAGGTCAATAGTATCAAATCCATCAGTCATCTCCTCTCATTCTAGCTTTTCCTCTTTAATGGGTCTTTCCCATCTGCCTAGAAACATGCCCAGGGTTCCCATCCTAAAAACTCACTTTCCTTGACTTTGCTTCCCCTATCTAGTTAACTTCCCCATCAGTCTTTTCTCCTTTGTGACTAAACAATTTAAAAAAGTAATCTCTCTATCTCGTGTCTCCATTTCCTTACAACCGACTCTTTCCCCAACACTTTGTAATCTGACTCCTATCCTCACCATTTTACTTAAAATGACTTCTTAATCACCACATCTAGGAGTCTTTTTTTTTAGTTCTTATCCTCCTTGACCTCTGCACAATTTGATATTGTTGACCATCTCCTCCTCCTAGATCCTTTCTCTTGGATTGTGTTTGCAAGAAATGGGATCAAAGGCCCCCGTGTAAAGGGATCATTGTTAATAAAGAATAGCGATACCTCTTCCTCTAATAAAAGAGGGAAGGAGACAATAAGCAATGATTCTGAGAAGTTTTAAGTGAAATGAGAGGCTAAGTCATCTGCAATAAATGCAGAGATGGGAGGGTAGTTGGGGACTTGATGAGAGATGAAAAGGTTTGGAACAGCAGTTGTGGGAAATGAGGTAAGGAGTCATTAAGAATAAAGTAGAAGGATTTCTGAGAAGCAGTGAGAGCCCAGATGAAATTAAGCACTGTAAATTTCCATTGTTTGAAATCAGTTTGTTTTAAATAATTTCCCTGGTGATTCTCAGCAGCCCAAGAGCAGGAGCAAAGAAACCAGTATTAGGGATTATGCAAAATAGAATATTAGCAGATCCAGTGGTAAAAAGGGTTAGACGGATGGCCAGTGAATTATTAAAGTGACTGATGAACCAACAAAGCCAAGGTTGGTTATGAAGGTATGTCATTTCATAGTGGTAGAGAGCAGCTGGGAGAATAAGAAAGTTGGTTTAGACAGAGACTAAGAAAGAAAAGGGATGGTTATGGTGGGAGAGTAGAATTTCAAAGTTCAAAAATCTTGGAGGCGGTATGATCTAAATTGTAACCATGTAGTTACGACTAAAGTCAGAAGGAAGTAGAGAAAAAAGTGTTTTGGGGGTTGAGGGGGTTTAGGAGTTTGGAGGTCAGGGTTATCAACATGAGTTCTGAAGTCTTTGGGGATAATGGCAGGAAATAGGATGGAAAGTAAAAAGTTGAGCCATGTGCTAAAGTTACTGAGGAAATCAGAGAGTGATAGATGATATCAGAGAAGATGAGGAAAGGGTAATGTAGACAAATTGCTTGGACTTCGTTGGAGGAAGGATCGGTGAGGGATGGTGGAAGTGGAATGGCTGGCAGGCAGTAACAGAGAGTGAGGAGTATGTCATGGCCCCATGAGTCAAGGGTTGTGGAAGGAAAGCCACCACAAGAAAGATTTGTAAAGGTTCCCACAATGCCAGGGTTAAGTTGGAACAAGAAGATGAGAAGAGAGAGTATGGGGAGAAAAGTTTGAATATAGGGAATTTGTGGAGACTATAAATGTTCTGAAGGGCATAGTAGAGATACAAAGCAGATCAGAATGGGCCTGGGGAAGAATAGAATTGATCTTAACAAAAAAGAAAAGTCAGGAGGTGGTCAATAAGCATTTATTTAATACTGGCTATGTGCTAAGACATAAAGATAAAAATGAAACCATGCCTTTCCTCAGAAAGTGAAGTACTATGTGAGGTTCAAGGTACTTGGATATTATTAACCAGAGGATAAGGGAAGGTTTCGTGGTTGAGGTAGCTTCTGAGTTAGGCTTTAAAGGATAAGTAGGAATTTAATAAGTGAGGATAGGGAAGGATAAACCATACCTAAAGAACAGCAGAAAGAGAGGCAAAGGAATGCAGAACCTGTTGGGGAATCTATTTGGAGCATGGAGGTGTACATGTTAGATAGACTGACGAGGCAAGTTGGTAGAGAGACATTGTCAAATTAATCACCTGTTGAACATCAAAGGCAGTCAAGTGCTTTCATTTGAGGTTTCTCAGTTCCCCACAATGACCACTGACCCTGGGCAGAGAGGACCACATGGGCAAAGAGCTAGAGAAAAGGAAATGCTGGATCGGGAGCCAGCCGAGTTGAAATTCCAGCTCTGTTACTTACGTGACCCCAGGCAAATGACTTTACCTCACTCAGCCCCGTCTCTCCAAGTGTCTTTTTTGATCATCAGCAAAGGGACAACCTGTGGCATCCATAGTGTCATTTGGGACTTGTGGGAGACAGTGAGAAGGCTGATTCTGCTCAAGCCACATAAAAATGAGTTGAATCTTTGTAACCCCCATCATCAAAGAGGAGTGGTGAAAGAGGGCCAGTGTATGCTGTATGTTTTCTGAGTGGGGGGAGGGGGGGAAAAGAAACAGTGTGTGACTGCTGGCTCCCTAATGCCACAGTGGGAAGTTGCTGAAAATTTCCTTTGCCACTGGTCAGGGTAGCTAGCTGTTCATCTCAGGGAGTGATTGCACTCCCAAAGGCCAGGCATCCAACATCCAGGTAGAAGGAAGAATCCAGCAAGGAGTGGTGGAAAGAAGGGTGATTTCTGCACATTCTCAATGTAGTCATGCCTTCCTCTTGATCTTTCATTTCTCTTTCCCCTAGGTTAGCGGCAGGTAAAAAAGAGTCTAACCGCATCTTGCATCTGGACAGAACCTTTCCTTTAAGGAGCTCTAATCTAGTAAGATCTTAAAATGCTGGCTTGACATTTGGGGCAGGGACAGGTGAACAGATTACCAGGGTTGGCAGAGGCAAATCATGGAGTAGACTTCACCTCTCATGCATACACCGGCCAGGCTCCCACTTCCTCTTCCCTCTCCACAGAGATACAGCACAGCTGTCATATCTCCCCAAGGAATACGTGTCACTATTGATGAGGAAGTTCTGTGGAGAAACTTGGCATTGGGTCTTAGGACTCTTGGCCCTTAGACGCAAACATTGCCCCGCCCCCCAAACATTGGCTGGTCTTTGCATGGGGAAACGAATGCTCCTAATTCTCCAGGCTTGCACCGTGGCATTAACAGATCTCTGATCTCTGCCAAGTATTTACTAGGTATGTACAGACTTTGAGCAATCTGTTTCACCTGCCCATGACTCTGTTTCTCCATAAGTTAAATGGAGAATAACCTCCCTTGCCAATTTGCTCTTAAGGTAGTATGAGGTGAGGCTTATGAGGCAATAAAGTAACCTACATAAAAGGCAAGAAAAGTGCTAAATAGCATTATTATTAAATTATAAAACAACATCTGAGGATAAGGACTGAATGAGCCAGAAATGAGTAATGATTATAAGGTGTTTCAGGTTCCTACCTGAAACTTAGGCGTGTGGTGGGAGGGTGGATGTCTGTGGTGTAATTGGTATGTGTGCAGGAGGCATTTGCAGCTATAGGAGTAGCTTGGTCTCCAGGCCCAGAAAAAATGGCTCAGGCTTAGAAGAAGGAGACTGTAACTGACCTGGGAGTGACCAGGAAAACTGTTCATTGTGTTCTGATCACCTGGTGATAAGGAAGCAGGACAAGCAATTGGAGAGGAGAGACAACCTTGGTAAAAAGCTCTGAAAATGAGCCTGTGTCCCTTGGCCCAGAGCACAAAGGAAAAGGAATCATTCCTTTAAAAACTAGAGTGCCTCCCCCAGCCCACACAAGCTCATCCTGGCATGCCAGAGGGCCTGGAATCAGAATCTAGATATACTGTTACTCCTTATGGCCTTGGAGAAGTCTTAAGTGCTGGGGAACTCAGCATCCAATGTAGATAGGGTCAGAGATCTGGAGGGTAGAGGGCTTCTTAGAGATCATCTAGTCAGACCCTCTCATTTTTACAGATGAGGAGATTGAGGCCCAGAGAGGTTAAGGACCTTGCCCAAAGCCACACAGTTAGTACTTGCTAGAGGTGGGATGTGACCCCAGGCCTTTAGCTCCAGTCCCTATCCTCTTTTCACTGGAACACACCACCTTCTCCTCTGTAAAATGAAGGGGTTGGATTCAGTAATTCCCAGGGTCCCTTCACTCTAACTCGATGTTCTTAAGATGTGGGAAGAAGTGGGCTTGTTCACAATATTATCTAGGGTGACTGAGTAGCTGCCCTGTTTCTAGGTTCCCAGCAATCAAGGCAAATGAAGAAGGGAACTGTCTTTGTCAGCCTCTCCTCCATTTAATGTTTACCTTGTTCTCATTACCCTACCCCCAAGGGTGGCATTAATGGAGATGCAGAAGGACCAAAGGAATGGATCCCAGATGGTAGAAGGGAGGTAGAGAGGAGATTTACGTGTGGGGAATCCCACCACTTGACTCCAGGCCCTTATCATCTGATGCAAGAATTACAGCACCCAATCTCCAAGCTGGCCTTAGAACTATTTTCACTCCCTTTCATACTGTACACCTTGGTCAGATTAGTAGGATCTCACCTTTGCCCTGGTCAGTAACTATTGTAAGTGATTTAGCATTACCTGCTATGCCAGAATTAAAAATCACCTGACTTTTAAGTCCCTCTCTCTGTCATCCTATATTTCCAAATATAAGTCCATATATATTTATATATTACACGTTTCTATAATATGCTACATAAAATATACATAGCTATATCCAGATCTTATGTCCTACTCTGATATGGTGGTGCCTCCCCCCCACCCCACACAAGCTCATGATGGAATGCCAGAGGGCCTGGAATCAAAATTTAGATATACTATTACTCCTTATGACCTTGGAGAATTCTTAAGTGCTGGGGAACTCAGCATCCAACGTAGATAGGGTCAGAGATCTGGCAGGCAAAATAGAGGCCATCTAAGTTGTCTCTGCTGTGACTACTCCATTGGAACAGAACACAAGCCATTTTCCTAATGTGGACTTTGTAAGGATGTCCTACCATTGACCCTCCCCCCCCCCCATTGGTGGCCTGCCTGATGGGCTTTAGTATCTGAGTCTTCTACTCTTTCATAGGTAATACAAAACTCAGACTATTTCCATTTTTTCTTGCTCTTACTATATGTTTTGTTTCCCCCCCCATTCATCCTTGATTTTTATACCACATACATCTGATAGAATGCCACAAGCTACTTATGCCATAATTCTTTCCATTATCCTTTGTTGTACAGTTGTTTCAGTCATGTCTGACTCTTTGTGACCCCATTTGGGGTT
This sequence comes from Petaurus breviceps papuanus, assembly GCF_028583685.1. Lineage (NCBI taxonomy): Eukaryota > Metazoa > Chordata > Mammalia > Diprotodontia > Petauridae > Petaurus > Petaurus breviceps. The sequence goes on from NW_027187330.1 coordinate 7,474,281, forward strand.
TTCGTGGTGAAGATACTGTAGTGGTTTGCCATTTCCTTCTTCAACTCATTTGGCAGATGAGGAAACTAAAGCAAACAGGGTTAAGTGACTTGTCCAGGGTCACACAGCTAAAAAGTATCTGAGCCCAGATTTGAACTCAGGAAGGTGAGTCTGACTCCAGGCCCAGCATTCCATAGCCATTGTGCCACCTAGCTGTCTTAAATTATCCTTTGAATCAATTGCAGTCTTGGTTCTTCTTGAGATCATAGGTTGCCAAGAGTTGCAGCCATGTGGCATCACCTAAAGGATGTTAATTTTAAGAAGACGGACTTTTGTGGCAAGTTGCTGCTTGAGGTCCTTGAAAGCATTTCACAGATGCCCAGTGACCCAATCTACTTTCTGCCTCCTGTTCAATCATGGAGCCAGCTTATGATGTATCTGCAGCCATTGTCCAAGATGTCTGTGCTAATGAACACAGTAACTAGGGCGCTGGGCTCAGAATTAAAAAAGATCTGAGTTCACACTTTGTCTCTGATACTGGCTATGTGACTCTGAGCAAATAATTTAGCCTCTTTGGATTTCAGTTTTCTTATTTGTAAAATGCAAGAGTTGTACTGAATGACCTCCAATGTCCATGCCAGTCTTCATTCTCTTATCCTTTGATCCATCCAGTTACCACTTACAATTTCAGCAATATGCATTCTTCATCCACTCTGTCTTCTTGTGTGGATTGCGAAGGCAATCTCACCTGGGTACCTGTAGAGGGATCCTGTAATGTTCCAGGGTCATTGTGAACAGTGTGATGTTGATTCATAACAGTAGCAGTTGGAGACTACCACCATATAAGGAATGATATAAATATATGTTCCATTTAGATTTTGTGCAGAAGACTGCATGCCAGTGGAGAATGCTTTTAGTATTTCTCCCAGTTTCAAGTCCTGCTTGATTCCAGTGATCATAAAATCAATGAACAAAGTTTTCTTTGTGAGTTAATCTTCCAAGGAATGTTTTATGATCTTGACATATTCTTAAGAGACACCTTGATGGAAGAGAGCCTTTAAAGATTGTGCAGAATTTGCAGAATCAAATGCATTTTTGGAATCGACAATTAGAGATGGATCCTGAATTTTCTAAACCTCTCAGTCAACTGCAAGATTATACTGTATGTTCTGTTGTAGCAATCAGCCTTCTTGTTTCTTTCTAATATTTTCATCAAGTACATCCTCAATGTGTGCTTAATTCATTCTCATAAATGTTTTGGAGACACTAGAAAGTAACGATTAGAAAGTCATTCGTGGTAATATTAATGGATTGTGATCTTTTCCATTTGTTTCAGTCTTCCCTTCATTGAGATAACTTGAATATTGATTTTTTTGCTTCTAGTATAGATTTCTTCTGAATATATTTCATCAAATCTAGCTATTTTGCCATCTGTACCCCCTTAAGTATCCTTTCTACTTCCTAAGGTACTGAAATATCTAAGTCCAACTGTAGTTGGTTCCATCATCTTCAGTGATAAAAATAGATTGCTACTAAAACAGTGGCAAATCTGCCTTTTGGTCTCTTGTTTAAAACTTACCTGACCATATCAGTGCTGACCTTTGGCAGCATATCTCTGTTTGGCAAAGTGGTCAAGATTTGGAGACTGAGATGTTTCTAGGTTCTATTTGTCTCCTTATGATGGCATCAGGTTTACATTGATGAAACATTCAAAGAATACTCTAGTTCAGAACCATTGCCTTTATTGTTGTTTATTTCCCATGTTTCAAGGGCCACAGTTGGTTTAAATTGGTCAGTTGTAGTTTTGCACCTCCACACATTGTCTTTCTTGTCTTTATCCTTCTATTTTGGTAGCAATAGTGACCTTTTTATGACTGATCAATGATCTGAACACAGACAGTCTGCCCTGGTCTTGCACACTGGTAACCAGTCATTTTCTGTCTGATAAGGTATAGTCAGTTAGACTTTTGTGATGTTAGTTATTGCTTATTCCATCCAGCACCCTCTGATTTGCTTCTTAAAAAGAGTATTCATGAAATGCAGGTATGAGTCTTCTTTGTAATCAACAAGCTTTTGGCCTCTTTAATTTCTTAAACTTGAACCACATTTTCCAGCCAAGTTTTGCTTTCCTTTCCTATGCTTATGTTCGTATTGCAGACACAGAGGGCCAGAGTGTGTACCAAGTTGCAGACTTGGCTGGAAGAGCTGAGGCTGCTTGTGGAATTTCTCTGTTCCATCCTCTGCCACCAAGTGGGCCACATGGGAGACTGCAGTGATCTTCATGGTGGCCTTTTTCACTTACACTCTTCTTGAGCACTCTTAAGGTGAGACAGCCAAGTGCCCATGAAATGATGTTTCTTATTGTCTTTAGGCAGATGAGAAAAATACTCCCTTCAGATTGCTCCTTTGTCCTTCCAAGGAGAATCTCTGAGCTGTCTTCTCATTTAGCTATAACTTTATGCCCTCTAGTTTCATGAATTTCTTTTCACTTCATCTTTTCAAGGAAGGGCCCTGAATGGCCACCCAATAAGTATGATGAAGTGGGAATCATCTGTAGGTAAAGGTTTGGATTAGATGGTTCTGGGCCCCCAACTCTGATCAAACAGGACTAGATTCTCCCTTTTTTTTGGAGGGGGGAGGGCAGGGCAGTTAGGGTTAAGTGACTTGCCCAAGGTCACACAGCTAGTGAATGTGTTGCATGTATGAGGCCAGATTTGAACTCAGGTCCTTCTGATTCCAGAGCTGATGCTCTATTCACTGTGCCACCTAGCTGCCCCTAGATTCTCCTTTAAACATACAATGTAGAGTAGTGGGTAGAATGTTGGACCTGGTATTAGGAGACCTGGGTATGAATCAGACTTCAGATATCTATCAGCTATGTAACCATGGCCAAGACATTTTATCTCACTCATAAAATGGGAATAGTAATCCTGCAGTGTCATAGGGTTGTTGTGAAGAGAAAACTTTGAAAACCAATGTGGTATAATGGAAAGGGCCCTGGATTTGGAGCCAGAAGGCCTAGGTTTGAATCCTGTCTCTACTCCAAGTCGCTTAATCTCTCTGGACATAAATTTCTTCATCTCTCGAATGAGGGAAGAGGAGCAGGTGACTTCTAAAGTTTCCTCCAGTTCTAAATCTATGACTCTTTCACCTCACAGCTCTTTCTGAGTCAGTAGTACTAGTGAATCTAATGGCCATATCCTATCATCATTGTGTTACCTCAGCCCTCTGGGGTTCATAAAGCCTTATCCTGTCCTTATAGTATCCCCGTAACTTTAGGTGTAATAATACAGGTATCCCCAGGGACCCGTCATGCCCAGTTCACAGATGAGAATATCATGTGACTAGAAGCCCGTTCCCAAACCAGGTAGGGGTTGTACGCACTGCACCTCATTAGAAGAGGCAGCATGCTGTTGTGAAAATAGTCTTGGAGTTAGGATTAAGGAGCTCTGGGTCTCAAGCTCTGACACTTATACTCACCACATGAACAAGGATGAGCAACAGCTGTCATTGAACTTTAGTTTCTCCTGGTCTGTAAAATGGGTACAGCTGTATACAGGACACTGGGGGTGTCAGAACCAAAATAACCAACTAGGCATCAAGATACCCAAGAGAAGTTAAGGAGATGGTAAGATAATGCCTGGCTGTGCTTGATGAGTCCCATTCACCTGGCCCAGAAGGAAGAACCATCACCCTTTGGGTGCTGAGAGAATTGGCAGACATGGGTGCTGAGTCACTTGCAGTGATATTTGAAAGAAGATAGGAAATGTTCCCTGAGACTAGAGGAAGACAAATGTCCTGATTGTCATAAAAGGCTGTAAACTACAGACCAGCGAGCTTGACTTCGGTTCCTCGGAACACTCTAGAACAGAACTTTAGAGGTTTGGTGAACATTGAGAGAAGAACTCAGTGATTATAAAGAGCCAGCATGACTTCAATAGCAAGTTATGGGGGACATCATTCTTTTTTTTTTAGCAATTACCTAACGAGTAAAGGAAGGGGGAATGTTGGGACTGACTATAGTTTGCCTAGGTTTTAGAAAAGTTTTTGATAATCTCATACTGTTCTTGTGAAGATGGAGAGAAATGGATTAGAGTAAAATAATCAGATGAAACTAGCTTTTGGACCACTTAACATCTCAGCGCTCTAGGCAGCTCCTTAATATTTTAAGTGACTGGGGTCCTGTGTCGTGTATTCCTAACATCTACAAAAAATTGATTTCTGATACCTACATGGGCTTACTACATGGCCTTATGGTTGTCAACATATTAAATACCCCTTTAAAGCTTCAAAAATATAATGAATGAATTCCAAACTGGTTGGGTAGGAGAACTCAAAGAGTAGTTGTTCATGGTTCATTGTCAGTGTGGCAGGAGGGAGGGCTTTAGTGGTGTTCCCCAAGGATTTGTGCTTGGCAACGGTACTGGTTAACATTTGGATAATGACATAGACCGCATGCTCATTACATTTGAAGTGGGCAGGGAAAGCTTACACAGTAGATGGATAGATTCGGGCTCCAGAAGGGTCATGAAAAGACTAGGAAATTTGATCAAAATTCAGTTAGATGAAACTCAACAAAGATAAGTGTAAAGCTTTGCAGTTAAGTACCAAAACATCATTTTACAAGTATAAAATGGGAAAGGTATGAATAAATATAATTTGACCAACAAGCATTTATTAAACACCTACTGTGTGCCAAGTACTGTGTTAATCACTGGGCACAGATCTGAAAAAAGATATGGGGTTTTTAGTAGATTGCAATGCAGTGTGATGTGGTACCCAAAAAACTAATGGAATCTTGGGCTGAATTAATTAGGAGGTATGGCTTCCAGGCAGTGCTCTCACTGTATCTGCCCTTTTAAGGCTTCATCCTGAGTGTTGTGTTGTGTTCATTTCTTGGCACCTCACTTTAAGAAAAGCTTAATGTGGAGAATGTCCAGAGGAGGTCCACCAGGATGGGGAAAAATCTTGAATTGATGACCTGTGAGGATCAGGTGGAAGGACTGGGCATGTTAATCCTGAAGAATCAAAGGCTTGGGTGGGACATGATAGCTGTCTTCTAGTATGGAAGGGTTGTCACGTGGAGGAGGGGTCAGGCTTGTTCTTTTTGGCCCAGAAGGCCAAAGTGGGAGTTATTCAAGAAGAGACCATCTTAAGTTTGATATGGGGAAATGCTTTCCAACAATTGCAGCTGCCAGAAGTGGAATGGGACATCTGAAAAGGGTGGGAGGGAGAGTTTCCCCTTTCCTGAAGGTTTTCAGGCAGATACTGGATAACAACTTATGGGGATTCTTTTTGTATATTTAGAAGTTACAAAAATGAAGCAGGTGGGGTTCTTGCCTTCAAGAAAGAAATAAGTCTTATAAACAAATAATTATGATACTGGGCTCTGTCCATGAGTGTCTAAAGTGCCACAAGAAAGTCACAGACCTTTAGTGAGTTAGTGGTGCGGTTTGATTCACCCACCAACTCTAAGGTCTTTTTCAGTGAGCCAACCCCAAGACAAATAGAACAGGTTTAGCTAGCCAGGGATTCAGAACTGCTTCTGTCCTCTGTTGGGATAGCCAAAGACTAAAATCATGTCTCTTCTCTTGGTTTTAAGAATTGAGGAAGCCAGTTCCGGCTTAAAGAAACAGATGGCCCGGTTAGAAGAAGACTTAGACCAAGAGAGGAAGAAATTCACAATGCTGGAAATAAGATTGAGAAACTCAGAGCGGGCTCGTGAGGATGCTGAGAAAAGAAATCAGCTTCTACAGAAGGAAATGGAAGAGTTTTTTTCTACTCTGGGCACCTTAACTCTTGGGTCAAGAGGCACAAAGGTTCCAAAGTAAAAGCAACTAAAAAAATCCAGTTTAATTCTGCATTTTGTTTGATCTGGTTTCTTGTTCCCGCAGAGCTGCTGTCCTAGGTGTCTGTCCGCTCATGCATCATGAGTAATACTGAAGGAATCCCATACTCCCTTGCTGTCGTTGTCCTGGTTTCTGTAATGCTATATATTGTATCAGGGCTATCAGGGAAAGTAAAGGATCGCTGAAGACCATGCGTGAAAGTTAGAGGCCAATATTGCTAATTCCAAGGAGTATGAGGTGCTTGCCCTCTTCAGGGTCCCAGGGACCATCACATGTCGTTACAATGACTGCAGGATTTGAACTTGTTCTGCTGCACCTTTACCAGGCTGGAGACCAGGGCTCTACACAATGGCCCGAAGGATGTCCAATGGGAAAGCCTCTGATTACATCCCCTGGCAGCCAGCAAGGCAGCCCCATCAGCTCTTCTGTCATGGTCCTACATGCTTCCTGTATTGAATGAAGTGGGACGTGGATATTTTGCATTCTTTATTAAATTTGCTTTAAAAATGTGTTGTTTCAATGCCAGAGTCATTTCTTCTAACTCTTTAGGGTCATTCTCAGTGTGTTTTTGACAGAATTAACTTTAATTTCATTTTTTGGGGGTGGAGTTGGATGTGCAAATCCTGACTGCAGAGTTTGGCTTCTTGCCCAGCTCTCCTGCCTCAGTGCCTGATGGTTCTCTATCCTCTCTGAATAAAACAAAGTGGCAGAAATTTGGAGGCTGGGCTTGGTGGTTTGGCTGCCAGCCTAGCTGACATTCTCTACATTGTGTGACCTGGTGACAGCAGGTGACACAGAGTCCAGAGACAGGTGATTGAGAACGTATCTTTGGGGCAGAGTCCCTCATTACCCCAGGGCAGAAAAATTGTTCCTCAGAGTTCATTTGGGGGTAACCATGGTAGAGGTCAAGCATGCAGGAAATTCTGTTGCCTGAACGTCTTATCTCAGAGGCCTCGTGTTGGCAGTGCCGCAGCAGTGATTGTGATTGTGAAGGGAACTTAGAGCAACCCTTTTCTTCTCCTATATTGCAGTTTCTTTCTCTCCTAGACCACAGTATTCCTTAGCTATTTATCTAAACACATCCCTAGAGAAGTTTTCAGTGAGCTCTTTTATAACGAGATATAAAAGATTCATAAGGCCCATTACGACAGCCTTTTCCCCACCTCTGCCTCATTTTGGACATTTGTACTTTAGCAGGGATCAAAAGTCTTAAAACTGATCAGGTCTACACTGCTGCTAATGCCTGTTTTTTTTTTGGGGGGGGTTGGGGTTTTTTTAATCTTTAGCAGTTTTGTGTCTCAGTAATAAAGAACAAAGGCTTTTGGTACAGTCTGATTCACCAGGCCTCATTCTGGATTGAGTCTCCTTTGTTCACAATGGACCTACTTGGTGCTTCCTCAAATTTGACATACTATCATCTACCTTTGAGCATGTTGCAAGGGTCACCCCATCTTACTTGGCATACATAAAATTTTGTATCTGACTTGGAATCCTTTTCATTCAGGGCTCAGTCCACGATTTGTTTCTTCAATGAACCTTTTCCTGATTCTCCCAACTGAAAGCTTTCTCCCCCTCCTCAAATTTTCCTAGAGGTTAAATGGCCAGAATTCTATTTTGCCTCATTACACTCAATCTTGTATTATATTTATCATGGAATGAATCCCTAAACCTCAGCATTTTGCATTGAGAATAGTGTTTAGTGTGTGTTAATTTGAGATGAAATGATATAACAAGGGCTATTTGATGGCAAATGACAAGCCCCAGACTTCATTGGCTTTTAGATGGATGAGAATGTGATAACAGAGGCCAGATTGAGGTGTGTACCCTAAACAAGACCATATCAAGTCACATAGGTGAATCTGGACAATTAAAGCCTTTTATGGAAGAGTAATCAATGGGTGAACAAGAACTTACTGAGTAGTACCTATGTGTGGGGCACTGGGACTACAAAGAAAAAAAAATTAGGCAGTCTGGCCTCAAGGGGCTTACATTCTCCTAAATGTTACAAAATCCTCAGAGATAATTAAATATAGCTCTTATACTAAGAAAAATTGGCAGTGGTTGTTGGACATTACACCTGGGTTCATCAGGAAAGGTCACTTAGCGGATCCTTAGTTAAGGATGGTTTAAGGTATAGAAGTGTCTTCAAAATAAACTCATTGGCCTTATGGAATGTTATCAGAGATCAAATTTTGAAAAATAATGCATATTTAGGATTTTCACTTCCATCAACCTCAAATTAATGGCACATCCTATTATGAAGGTATTGGAGACTGAAATCACAGACTTGGAGATTGTGCAGTCCAGCCTGTACTACAAGTCCCTATACGTCTTCCCTGGCAAATAGTCATCCATCCTTTACGTGAAGACCTCCAATAGGGAGGTACCTACTACCTTTTAACCCAGGGGTGGGGAACCTGTGGCCTCGAGGCCTTAGGCAAGTCAAGGGCTGGTTAAAGGCTATGGAGTCCAAATCAATTTATAAATGAGGAAACTGAGTCAGAGAGAAGTTAAGTCAAGGTCACACAGCTTAGTAAGTTTTTGAAGTAGGACTTGAAATCAAGTCTTGCTGACTCTAAGACCACTATCCCACCTAGATGCTAGGAATTTTTTTTTCCCCTGAAAGGGCTAATTTATGTCTGCAGTTATCATCTACCTGGTCCAAGAGGGCAGAACTTGAAGCAAAAAGAAAAAAAGTCTAGTCCTACCAAATACAACCCTTCAAATATTTGAAGATGGCCTTCCATGACCTGACTTCATCATACATTACTTCCACTAATGCATTCTATGTTGCTTCCAGATTTACCTTCCTGCTCATCAGTCAGGACATTACAACTTCCCTCTCCATGCCTTTGCATAGACTATCTACTATGCCAGGAAGGCTTTCCCTCCTCACTTTCCTATCTTAGAATTCCTCACTTCCTTCAAAACTCATTTTAATAGCTCTTAAATGAAGCCTTTCCTGATCCTCCCAATTTTTAATGATGAACACCCTAAAATTACCATGTATTGACTTTGTATGTGCTCATGTGTGTACATTTTATATCCTACAATGGATGGATTGTGTGTTCCTTGAGGACAAAAATTGTCTCCGTGTCACTAGCACAGTGCCAGATACATAGTAGGCTAGGCTCTTAATAAATGTATGTTAATTAATTATGCCCCCCATAAGTCTAGGCTAAACATTTCCAGATCTTCAACCCATTTTTATATAGCACAAACTTCAGGACCTTCATCATATCCTGGTTGCCCCTTCTCTAGATATCTTCAACCTTATCAATGTTTATTTTGAAATTTTGATTTTGATATGGGGTCTACACATCTTCTTTATTGCTACTGGATTTTCCCATGGGAGGTTGAAGTCACTCTCTCCCTTTCCCCCCACCCCCCCCCCGAAATAGAAGATGGTATACCACTCTTCCTTCAATCACTTGCCCTTCTGAGCCCATAACTCCAACGCTACCTTGACCATGGTGGCATCTCAGTATTACAGTCAGTAGGCTTAGAGTTGAAGGTATTATTCTTGATTGGTACTTTGAGCTCGAGAAGCCAGGATCCGACATATCTAGTCTAAACATTCATTACCCTGCAACCTATACCATACCAAAATTAAGATGTAAGTTGCCAAGTAGCTCAACAGAACAGACAGACCAGCCTAGCTGCAATTTCTGAATGGAGTTGGGGACAACAAAATCAGAAAAGAGAATTCTAGGAGTACTCTCCAGAGAAATCAAAGGAATTCTTTAATGCTAGTGGGTATGTATCCAATGTTTGACAGAACTCTACACGCTGGTTAATAAAGTGGAGAAGTGCTTTAACAACAGAACAAATGAATCGGCTTTGTAGGAAAATCAAGGACACTTACCTTAGTGAGGCCCTTTCTTAATTAACATCACCTTTGTGATGGATCTGGGGACCTGGGTTCGAATTGTGCTTTGCTACTTCCTAGCTATGTAACCTTGGACTAATCACATCACCTTTTTCAGCATCAGTTTCTTCATTTGTAAAATGAGGGTAACAGAAAATGGAGAATGATGGAAGAGACTTCCTGGGGTTTTTGTAGTCTCTTCATTGATGTTTCTTTAGGGTTCCTAGCAATCTTTCCATGGAAAGAGATGCTAGGGTACACAATGACATCGAATGCTGAATGTCTACACTCATCTCAGCCAGTTGCCATGCTGGGTGTGTTGGTGGCAGGAATGACTGTAGACTGGATACCATATGCCTTGCATATGAGGGAGGAGGAAAATAATAAAGCAGTAAAAATAGCCAAGTCAGTCAAGTCTCTTCAGATGAATTTTTAAAATTTGTTAAGCAAATTTCCCCCCAACAAGTTTATTGTTACATGACAAGGAGATGAAAAGGGGACATTTAGAAAACTCTGCTCAAGAATTTGAATAGAGCAGAGTGTCTGAATTCATAAAGATTTCAATGCTGACTGTGTACATGACATTGTCCTAGTACCTGGAATATAAGGATAGAAGAAAAATCACAGTCCTTACTTTCAAGGAGTTTGCAATCTAGGCCAAACAGCTGGGCTGGAACCCAGGAGGAATGGTTCTAATTATTGCTTTGCCACTTCCTAGTCTTGGGACCCAGGGCAAGTTGCCCTCTTGGGACCATAGTTTCTTCCTTTATAAAGTTGAACTAGAAGAAGCCCTTGAAGACACTAAGAAGATGTTAACCATCCATAAATGCACCTCCTTTTCCCTCAGTCACCCATACCTGCCCTTTCTACTCTGTCAAATACATGGTTCAGTTTTTAAATCACTTTTAGGATCCAGTCATAACACTAATACAGTCCCTTAAGCTTAATATCCATTGTTCATATTATACTTGCCTCTTGGAACAGTTTTGCACATCCTCAATGCCTGCTTGACCAGTAGCGAGCTCATTGGGAAGCCTAGAAGAGAGCCCAACAGCTCATTTTTTTTCTCACCAGCATTCCCTGGCTCTTCGAAAACAATGCTGAACTGATGAAGGGCCTCTTTTTCCCTTTCCTACCTGACAGTGATGGGCAGGTCGGTGGCACAGTGGAATCAGGAAGATTCCTCTTCATGAGTTCGAATCTGACCACAGACACTTAGTAGCTGTGGCCCTGGGCAAGTCACTGAACCTTGTTTGCCTCAGTTCCTCATTTGTAGAATGAACTGAAGAAGGAAATGGCAAACCACTCCAGTGTCTTTGCCCCAAGAAGAGTTGGAGAAACTGAACAACAACCCACCAGTGATCTCTTCTCTTTTTTTTAAACAGCAAAACAAAAGGCCCTAACTATATCCCTTCAGATTTTCATTTCTCCAGGCACACTGTTAATGATGATTTCAGGGTAAAGGAACACTTTTATTTTTTAAAGACTCAACCAAGAACTGACGTTTTACAGATGTAAACATGATTTTTCTTTGCAAACTGAGTTTCTCTCCTCAATTTACCAGAATTCACTCATCCATGTGGCCCCAATCTTTTTAAGTTCAGAAAACCTACATTCCATACAGGGAAAAAAGAAAAGTGCATTTTTTTTTGGAGGGAGGGATGATAAGAGTGGGAAGTGGGCTAAATTTGGTGTTTCATTCTCAGGTCTGCCACATCCTATCTCATGGAACCATGAGACATCAATTAACCTGTGGAGGATCAAAGTTTCCTCATCTGCTAAATGAAGATATTGGCCTAGATGACTGCCAAGGGCCGTCCAACTCTAAGTCTATGGTCCAAGGTGAATCAGGTAGTAAGTAGCATGGAATTCTAATGTGGGTCTTCTGACTCCAAAGTCCCTGTTGATTACAGCACATTCCAGCCTCCTCCCAACAGGGGGTTAATGTAGGCAGTTATCTCCAAATATCTATCCGCCGTTTAGTAAAATGGCAGCTCACTTTTACATAAATAGCACTTAAGGATTGCAAAGTGTCTTATCTACATTATCTCATTCTAATCTTCACATCAACCCTGTGAGTTCATTTCTATTATGCTTATTTGACAGATGGGAAAACTGATGTTGAAAGACTTTTTTTTTTAAGATACAATTATACCACTAATGAAGACCTTTAATCATAATATCCACTGTTCACATCATGCTTTCCTCAGTAACTTGGCCAGGTAACTTGGTCATATAGCTAATAAGATTGGAACCTAACCTTCCTGATACCAAGTACAGTGCTTTTTCGATAATGTCTTCTCCTTTCCGTCAGAAAAGATCACATATGGGTTTCTTCTTGAGCTAGGCCAAAATCTCATCTCAATTGTCTATTCAATTGATTTCAGAGGGAGAAAGGGAGCAAGGGAGGGAGAGAGAAAGAGAGAAAGAAATGAAGAAAGAAAGAAATGAAGGAAGAAAGAAAAAGAAAGAAACGAGATACACTATAGTGTAAGTGGATAGGACATCGGATTTGAATTCAGAAAAAGGTGGGTTTAAAATAAAGCGTGCCTTAGATACTATTTTTAGCTGTATATCCTTGAATTTAAACTCTCTGGGCATTAGTGTTCTCATACACAAAATGGAAAGATTGAATTCCAAGGTCCCTAAGGTCCCTTCCAGTCCCATATCTCTGTTCCAGTGGCCATGGCATCTCAAAGTTCATTTATATTTTCTAGGCAGCAATATCTCCTTAATTCAAATCCTCTTCATTCAGAATTCATGATAATTCTCCCACTGGGCTAGGCTATTGTGCCTGGAGAGATTGGGACTTCCCTTTTTCTTACAAAGTGAGGAGTCCTAGCAACTTTCTCAAATGCAAATGACCTAAGTCAGTAGAAGAGTTCATGGGTCTCGTGTGCCACCTACTGGGTAAATGAGTCTATGGGAATTATGCATGCAGAATCATAGAATCTCAGGGCTGGAATCTGAATATCAGAACTGAAAGAGAAAAGGGAGAACATTGAGTACCGCTCTTACTGTGCAGATAAGAAACCTAGGCAAAGTAGGTAGACAGCTGGCCCTAATTCTGCTAGCAGCAGACCGAGATGATAATGAAGTTGTCTGGTTACTTACCACTTTGCCCAACTACCCCCTTAAAAGAAAAATAGTGTTTCTGACCCACGTGTTGCTAAGTCTGGTGTATTTATGAAGGAACCAACTCAGCAAACCTCCTCTATTAATATCAGTCACTAATTAAGGCTTGAGTACTAGCTGTGGGACTTTATACAAGTCACAAACTCTCTGAGCCATCATTTGTCAATCACCCAAATATTGTTGGTTGTACTTGTGCTACAGGGATCTAGTAAGATAATATACGTGTGAATGCCTTGGATACTGTAAACCACCATATTGTGAGGGAAGGCAACAAAACCCTAATGCTTAGCTTAGTGCCTGAATGCTAATTAACATGTGTGCTAATAAATGTATATTGATCGATTATTATTATTATTAAGAATATCATAATTATCTTCCCAAGGCAATAGGAATATGGATTTTCTTTTCCTCTTTTGCCTGGAGGAAGGTGGAGTCTTCACACTGTAGGCATTGGGTTATGGTTTCCGGTATTGGCAAAAATCTAGAACTCATTATTTAAGGTATACTTGATGAGTATTTAGAAAAGGAAGCTGTGATCATTACAAGTCAGGTTGTGTTCATTAAGAATAAAAACATGCCAGGCTAACTTCATCTGCTCTTTTGACCAGGTTTAAATATCTCAAGACAAGCTTGTGGACAAGATGGAGGGCTAAAAGCTCTCTGATAGTGGTTAGGAGGACTGAGAATTGGTTAAATAATTAGAAACAAAGAATGGTTGATTAATGAATCAGCCTGGGACACCTCTCTAGTATAGCTAACATTTCTCTTGTACTTTAAGGTCTACAAAGCACTTTACTTATATATATATATATACATATATATCATATATATATATACATATATATCATATATATATATACATATATATCATATATAT
>NW_027187330.1:7487998-7700699 GCF_028583685.1 Petaurus breviceps papuanus
TATATACATATATATCATATATATATATACATATATATCATATATATCAATTTTTAGTTGCCTTCACTGTCCTCATTTTACACCTGAGGAAACTGAGGCTGAAAGAGGTTAAGTGACTTGCCTGGAGTCATAGAAATGGCAAGTATCTGAGGCAGGACTTGGCTCCAAGTCTGACTCCTCCTCCACTTGTTTTTTGTCCCTTCTGTCTACAGTCATCCTGTTAATGACTTGAAGCTCGAAGGGAGTGCACTTGTAAAGGATTCAAATGACGAGAAGCTAAGAGATAGCAAGCATGCTGGACCACAGAGCAGAGTTCCATAAAGTCTAGACATGAAAGACTTGAAGTGATACGATGAAATCTAATAGGAAAAGTATCAAATTCAGTGATCAAAGGATTTAGAATATGAAGGGACCCTAGACACCATTTTGTCTAATCAGCACATTTTACAGATGAGGAAAGTGAAACCCAAAGAGAGCCTTGGGCTCACGAATGATGGCTTGCCCAAAGTAGTAAGTAGCAGAAATGGGATGTGAACTTAGGTCTTCTGACCAAATGCTGGGCTCTTGCCACCCTATCAAGTTGCCTTTACACAGGTTAAAAAAAAAGCAACCTACTGCATAAACACAAGACAGGTTAGACTCAGCTCAAGGATAGTTCAGATTTAAAAAGACCTAGAGATTTTAGTACAAGTACAATTTAAGTGATACATATACCTACACACACATATTCTCAGACACCTACTAGCTATGTGATCTTGGGCAAGTCTCCCTCAAGGCAAGATCCCTATAACAATGAAATCACAGATCTGGACAAAAAAGAAAAGAGAGATATGAAGACAGAGACAAAGAGAGAGACACACAGAGAGGGCCACATACAGAGCCAGAGAGAGAGAGAGAAGAAGAAGAAGAAGATGATGATGATGAAGATTCAAAACCTTGCTAAACAAGGATTAGTTAAAAGAAGTACAGATGTTTAATTTGGAAAAGAGAAAACTGAGGGAGTTAAATTATACTAGTCTCCTAGCATTTGAAGGATATATTTTTTGATTAATTAAAATGAAAAACTTCCAAACCTTTAAAGACGTCCAAAAATGAAGTGAACTCTGTGAGTGAGGAGGACATTGTGAGTCCTTCTCTTCAAAGAAGGCCTTTAATCAATGGTTGGACGGCCACTTGTGAGGGCTGTGATGAAAAGAATTCTTGCTTTGGCACAGGTTTCTAGGTCATTTCTCAAGTCTCTTTTAATTCTGATTCTAAAATGTGATTCTACAAGTGGGAATTCCAGTACTAAATAAACTTGTCCCCTTAGTCTTCCACTAAACTCCTCCAATGCCCCTTCAGGTGTGGAGGGGACTTTGCCTTCTTTAAGGACGTGATTAGGTCCAAACAAACAGGTAGAGCTGTATAAAGGCCAAAGACAGGATCTGTACCCTCTAGGAACCAGCCTACTTGGATTCAGATAGAACTACCACTACAGTAGCAAATAAGGTATATGTCTTCTTTTCTTATAGAGAGGAGAGCAGGGTAGAGTATTTCATGAAGAGGCTGGATATTAAGACATGGAGGAGTTGTGGCTTTTCTGATGAAGGAAACGTTTGAAGAATTGGTAAAGCCATTGCCTTTCTGGATCTAATTCTGTAGGATGAATGCATGACGCTTTATTTCAATTGTCTGTAGCTAGCTCCTTAGACTCTATAACATGAATATCTCAGATATTCTCCTAGTGGCTATCAAATGAGACCCAATATCAATATCACAAGTTCAGACTCTATCCCTCTTCTTGAAAATCAGGAGAGGATATGGGATGCTGTTCTATGGGAACAGTAGTCACAATGGAGGGGAAGGAAGAACCCACTTGCTTCCTCTACCATTGGAAATAAAGGGGGGGGGGTATTAAAAGCAATAGTTACCAGACCTGTCATTTCATTTGTATAGAGAATGCCCAGTGAGGAAACTCTCTCTACCAATGCAGATTGGCATCCTTTATGTAATTTATCGTCTTAGAGAGTTGCCTAGAGGACAGGTAGATGGGCTAGTGTATAAAACGAAGGACATGGAAAAGCCAAGAAGCAGACACTCCCTAGCAGTGTGATCCTGAGCAACTCGCTTAGCTTTTCTATACCTAGGTTTCCTCATCTATAAATAGGGGATGATAATATCACCTACCTCATAGGGATGTTGTAGGGATCAGATGAGGTAGAATAGGTAAAGACTTTTGCAAAGCCCTTTGAAGCATTGTCATAAATGTTGTTGTAGCCCTGAGAGGTTAAAGATTAAATGGGTCACCCCAGGGTATACACCCATTATGTGTCAGAGGTGGGACCTGAACCCAGGTTGTCCTCATTCCAAGTCTATCTTGTTGTCTACCATATTACTCTGCTTCTATAAAATAAAGAGCGTATGGATATTGAGGGAAATTTAAAGAAGCAAAAAATAGCTGTGACTGGTCAAGGTCAGTTGGCCACACAGAGGTCTAACGTCTTTCTACTTGGTGGAGCCTTTTGCTCCATTCCCACTACCCTCAGAAGCCTACTCTATCCTAGTAATTGTACAGGCTTCAAAGTTATCTCCCTTTCCTCCTTGTCTTTCCCCTCTCAAGATTATCATGTACATCAAAACTCTCAGTTGTCCTATGAGATCTAAGTTCAGTCCTTATTAACTCATCTGTAAAATGAGCCGGAAAAGGAAAGGCAAACCACTCCAATATCTTTGCCAAGAAAGCCCCAAATGGGGGTCACAAGGATTTGGACAAGACTGAACAACAACTTAAGGTAGAGAAATGAGGTAGGCATATGTCATACCTAAAAGTTATTACACAACTGAAACAATGGAACACAAACTAGTGGCTAGAACTGAAGCAGGAGGGGCCTTGAATGAGGAAGATCTGAATTCACATTTAGCCTCTGACACTTGCTAGTTTTGTGATCTTAGGCAAGTCACATAACTTCTGTTTGCCTCAGTTTCCTCAAATGTGAAACTGGATAATAAAAGCACCTCCTGCCTCCTAAGGTTGTTGTGAGGATCCAGTGAGATAAAATTTGTTTAAGAAATGAAAGCATCTGGAACAGAGTAGGCACTATAAAAATGCTTATTCCCGTATTTGTATTCCACCCATCCCCATTTCCCAGGAGGGCACAGAAGGAGAGCGGTAAACCTGATGAAGTCAAATGGTTAGAAGTATATCATGAAAGTTAAACAGAACCATCTGGGTTCATTTTATTTTCTCCATCTGGGTTCATTTTATTTTCTATCTCAAGCCCTAGGTGAAGTCTACCACAGCTTAGATCACCCTTGCTGTTTTCCATATGCAAATATATTCCTTCTGAGAAAAGTTAAGTGATTTGCTTAGGGTCATCCACTAGGAAAGCTTGGGGGCAGGATCTGACACCAGGTAATTATGACTTCAAGTTCAGATCTCTATCCATTATGCAACTCTGACTCTACTATTTATCAATGGGAATTCTGATATAACCAAATACTTTCTGACCCCGGAATTCTAAAGAGTAGAGCTGCCTAGGGAAAGCTAGAATAATAGAATTTACAGTTGGAAAGGACCTTAAAGGCCATCTAATTCAACTTCATCATTTTATAGAGGAGAATCTTGGGCAAATTTTTCAGTGGCCCTGGGCCTTGGTTTCTTCATCTATAAAATGATGAAGTTTGACTAGATGACTTCTGAGGTTCCTTCAAGCTAAAAATCCTATTTTTGAGCTTTCCATGGTTAGTTCTGTTCTATGAAGAATCTTCAGCTCTATAGTATAAATAGGCTTGCGTCAGACAAACCCAAGTCATAAATGGTATAATTAGGATTCAAAGCCAGATCGTCTGATTTCAAATCCAGCCCTCTTCCCACTCCACCAGACTGACTTCCTTCTATTTGCATAAAAGGCACTGCGGATTAGAGGGTGCATTATAACCTCGATCACTGGAGGAAATGTGCCTGAGCCCTCCTAACTGTGTACCACCATTCCCTTCATTGCACCAACTCTCCCTTCACTTTAGTCTTGGCTTGCAGCCTTTTCAAGTTAAATAATTTACCATCAGTGTGGTATCTGACCTTGATGCTATTTTCATACTCGTTGAAGGTGCCTGACAAAAACTGCTGAAAACATCGTGCTAAACAGTATGGTGTGACCTCATCAAGGAAGGTGATATGCTCCGTGAACAAAGCAGAATTGAAGTAGCCAAAAAGAAACTCAAGATGTACAAATTTAGAGAATCCACCCCAAATGTTCACATGGATTATTTGTGCCCAACCTGTGGAAAAGCATTCTGAGCTCGTAGTGGTCTGATCAGCCAGTCATACACACTGTAATTGGACTCTAACATAGTGATGTTATTTTGGTCCGCTTCAAGAAAGGACAACAACCAGCCAACCACCATCCCTTCGTGGTACGTACCCTGTATAAAAATCACTGGAACTCATGTTTCTGATTTAATCTTGGAGCCCTAGGCAGATCTATATTCACTGAATCGGCATGACGGAATGAAAATTCTTGATCTTAGTCTCATTTAATCTGTACTCTCCTATAATGTACTCTACCTATGATGTGAAATAGAAAAGAAAAATCAGTTTAGGTATAGGCAAGAGGGAAATAAAGAGAGGCTTATAAATAAAGCCCCAAACTGCAGGCTGTCTTATAGCAACACTCAGCAGCATTCCGGCTGATGTAATGGATGTCTCTAATCTTATTGCTGAGGCCACTTACCTTCCTGGTAATTAGGATTCTACCTCCCGCAGGAGACATTTGGTTTCCTCGTGATACTTAGTGCTTTGCTCTTAAAGATGGCAATGCTGAATTTGGAGTTCATTTTTCTTGATGGCCCTGGCTTCTCCATTCTTCTTAACCAGCTACTGATCTCCATTTTTCCATCCTAGTGTGGTAAATAATTGATACCTCCATTTTTTTTTTCTGTAGGAGAAATCCCGGTATGTGACAGGAGCAGGTGCTTTGGTGATTTTGAGCTCAGGTGTCTGGTTTTTGGCCTTTCTGGGTATTTCTCTTCTTCCTATCACTTGATTCCTTGACTGAAGCTCTCCAGATCAGGCATCTTGAAAACCATTCTTAAATCCTGCCCAAAACTTGGGTCAATAAATGGGTAGTCATGAGTCATTTGGGAATTTCTGTTTTCCTTGATGTCAAATGGCTATAGAAGCATGGATTTTGAACTTCTAGGGATCTTAGAGATCTATTCTACAGTTTCTGACCCCTTTTCTTTCAGACAAGGTGCCTGAGCAAGTGTCCATATCCACATGGGATCTTGTGAAAATGTTGGCAGTGAATCCAGGGATCAATACTGGACTCCTTCCACACATTTCTCCATGGAAAACTCTCTCCCAAAGGCTGAAGGCTTGAGGAGAGGGAGGGAATTGCTTGTTCTCATTGCTTATTGTACTTTTGTCATGATAGAGTAATGCCTAAGCAGTACTAATAAGAATTGATACAAAGTTCTCCCTCAGTAGCCTTACTCAATTGGATCATCAGGAGCAGAGTCTCTAGTAGATAGGACCTACCTTCTAAGATTTCTCAATTAGGCAAGGGCCCTGTGAAATTGAATGGGAATTCTATCCATGCCTCTTGTTACTGATCTATCCCTCATGTATGTTCCAAACACTTACTGGAGGTAGAGGGATCATATCTGACCTATAATACCATGATTTTGCCCTTAGATATCCCTAAGCCTTTCTACTTGTATAACTTCAATCTGAAAACAATGATTTAGATGAATAGAAGTCCAATTCAACAGAAAATAATAAAATGCCTCCTTTCCTATCCTTAATTCTTCTACTGTCTCCAGAGAAGGGCTACAGCATCCAGCTAAAGTTTCCTGGACATTTGTCTTGGGGTTACCCAGTCTAGTGTCTCCAGACTCACAGGGGCTGTGATGATCTATCCTGCTAATAAGAAAATTTACTTTATGGGCCTCAAAGACCATGGTCTTAGAAACAGCTGGAGTTCTATAATCTTGGCAGGTCACAGGACATTGGTTTCTCCAAACTTGACTTCTCCAGATATCCAATTAAATCTCCTAGCATCCAAATCCATTCAACCATACCTAGAACCTAGGTGACTTCTGGGAGATCTTATGGCCCGTGCGGTCATTGGAAGCTTTTGTTCTGTGACTTCATTGTGGCATCAGACAGGTTTCAGAGTCCCAGTCTAGTCACAAGCCTGGCAATGAACTGAATCTACATGCCCCAAGGAAGAGGAGAAAGAAATATTCCCTAGCCTAGACTTCTAAAAATTTAGTTTTAATCTCTTTTCTAGTAAAGCAGCTTCAGAGTCAATAATTCTAGATTGCTGATGAAGTCACAGATGTTAATATTCTATTCTATCTCAATCTGAAGATGGATAATATAGAAAAAGATACAACAGAAAATAGCATGTTTAATGAGGCACAGAAAACTAAATATAAAGTTAATAGTAACTGTATAGAAACCTTGAGATTTGTGAACTCCCTAGTTTAGGCCTCTACCTTCTTTAAAGCCTGTAAGAATTGAAAATGTGATGGTAACAATCATTAAACTAAGATCTTCCTGCCTAAGTCCTCAAGGGTCAACCAATGAATGAGTAAACTCACAATGTAAAATGACTAGTGATCCAAGTAATCAGAATAGGGGATAGTATGGCAAAGAATCTAGATCTTCCACAGAGAATGGTACCAAGACAGGGAACTTGAGAAAGATACCCAATGAGACGAATTAGATGTGATTCAAGAAAGTAAACATGACTCCTGGGATAACCTTGGGATTTGGTAGAATCTGAATCATAACTAGAACACAGCAAAAAGACATACCTTGACCAGAAGTAATAGAATAAAGGGGAGGCAGAGAAAAATTTCATATCAAGAAGTGGCACAACTGTGTAGAAATCCATTAACTTGAAGGAGAGGAAGCATGTCAGAAAACACTGGGGTTATAAGAGGAGAGAGAAACAGAGGGAACATCTTGGTGGTTGAATCTTGACACAGGTTCCTCACGAGGCATGTGATCCAGAATGGTGTAAAGGAATGGTTTTGGGGATCCCTTGGAATAATAGATTGTCACAGAATTTGAATAAGCTAAGAACTTTACTCCACTATCATAATATTTCTTTTTTCCATAAGGTCATTAGATTGGCAAGTCTGTGAACTGCTATAAATACTATAAGTGGATTGCAGTAAGATATTTGACAGCACCTCATCATGTCCTTGGTGGACAAAAGAATGGATGTAACTTGAACTATGGTACAAAAAAGTAGATTTGGAATAGGTTCACTAATAATACCCAAAACACATGGATTAATGGACCAATAACAATTTGGAAGGACTCTAGAGGATTCCTTGGGGAGCACCCACATAAGAGGACATGAGATGGGTGATGATCCTGAAAGGGAAACTGGAACGAAGTACATAGAGGTAGAAGAACCTAGATAGGAGAGTGTCAAGTTAAGGGAAGAGAAAATAACCAGAAAGGGTAAATGGGATGGGGAAAGGGACTTGACTCACTATTTTTACTAGTGACTTGGAATTAAGAGAACAATGTGGAAGAGGCATTAGAATTGTTCTTCCTGGTCCCTTGGATAAAAACTGGACCAAAAATTTGATCCAGAGCAGTAGATTTAAGCTTGATATAAGAACAAATTTCCTAACATTTAGAGCTGTCCTAATAAAGACTGGGCTGCCCCAGGAGGTATTGTGGATGACCAGTGTTCAGGTTTGTGGGGATAAGTGAAACAAGAGGGGATTCTTGTTCAGTTAAGAATTGGACCATGTGGCCGCTGAAGTTCCTTCAGCTGGGATTCTGGGATTCTGAAATATAAAGCCCTGCCCTTAGATACAACGAAGATCAGCTGCACAAGTATAGGGTAGAGGAATGGTAGCTGGACAGCCGTTTAGGTGATGGGCTCCCTCATCTTCTCAGTTCCATACCTCAAAGCCCCCTCCACCTTCATCTACTCTTTCTTCCAGTCTGAGGATGAGGGGTTCTTCTTATCAAGGACAATCTCTTCATTTGGGTCTACAATCACATTCTTTCTTGTCTCCTCTGAGAACTCACCACATTGATTATTCATTCCCTCTCTGTTCTTCAATCATTGTCTACTAGCTACTTCCCCATTGCCTACAAACATGCTCAGGCTGTCCCCAAACTTTCAGATTAAAAATAAAATTCTTCCTCTCCTCTCTATTTCACTGTGAAACTACTTTCAAGTCATGTGTATTATCACCTTCACTTCTTTACCACCCCCTTGCTTCTCAGCCCCCATAATCCAACTTCCAATCCTATGACATTGCTGTTTCTTTGCAAGGTCACTAATGAGCTTTTTCTGGTCTCACCTCCTCCCCCTTTTGCTATAGTTTTAACTTTACCTACAAATGGAAAAGGTCTTTAGATACAAAAGTTAAAAAAAAAAAGAGAGAGAGAGAATATCTAGGTCCTTCCTTCTTAAAAAATTAAATATGGAGTCACTGAGGATTTTTTCAATTAACTTTTCCAATCTTCTGCATCCCCAATGATCTTTAAACGTCAAATCATATGGCCTTTCTGGTTATTTTCTCTTCCCTTAACTTGACACTCTCCTCACTCTTCTGCCTCTATGTCCTCCTTTCCAGTTTCCCTTTCGGGATCATCACCCATCTCATTTCCTCTTCTGTGGGTGCTCGCCAAACGTCAGTACTAGGCCTTCTCTTCTTAGGCACTTGGTGATCTCATTTATACCATTTCAGTTATCTATATGTAGGTAATGCCTGAATCGATATTTAATCTATATTGAACCCTAATTTCTTTCTTGATCAGGTAAGTGGAGCAGTGGATAGAACACTAGGCCTAGAGTCAAGAAGACCTGAGTTCAAAACTGACCTCAGACACTTACATGGCAACTTAAATGAGCTGGAGAAATGAATGGCAAACCAGTCCAGTATCTTTGTCAAGAAAACCCCAAATGGTGTCACAGAGTCAGACGACTGAAATGACTGAACAACAACAATAACATCTCTTTCTTGAATTCCAGTATCTGATTGTCAGCCAATTGCTGGATATCGATAGTCGGATGTTTTGTTGACATCTGAAACTTAGCTTGTACAAGATCAAAGTCATCAGCACTGCCCTAATACCCCCAAACATTTTTATTTCTGTTAAGGGGCCCACCATCTTCTCAAGGACTCAGGTTTATTACTACATGAATTGTTCACAGTTCTGCTCTTCCTAACTCACAGGGTCCACTCAATTGTTGAGCTTTATCAATTTTACTTCCATATCTCCCACATATATTCCTTCTTTTTACATTTAGTCAGTCCTTCTCATTGTAATACTGTCGTGGCTGGTCTCTTGCTTCTAGTTTTTTCCTCTCTGCAACTTAACCTCCCCATGAATGCTTCAATAATCTTCCTAAGGCACAAGGTGGAGTACGTTCACTCCTTTGTTCCCAAACCTTCAATGGCTCCCTATTTACTAAAGGATAAATGCAAAGTCCCCAGTGTTGCATTTCAGGCTCTCCATAATTGGTTCTAACCTATGTTCCTATCCATAAATTATCCTTCTTCGTGCAGCGTTAGCCAGACTGGATCACCAGTACAACTCTTATCTAGACACGTCACTTCTCGCCTCCATGCATTTATACAAGCCATCTTCCACGTCTTTTCTCGCCTCTACCTTTCAGAATCATTATATTACTGTTAGTCTTAGATCAGACGCCACCTCTTCCATGGTCTTCCTTCATTTCTCTAATGCTCTACTCTTCTTCAAAATAATATTCATTTACTTCTCTGCATGCACATTGTCTTTCCCCAGTAGAATATAAATTCCTGAGGGTAGGAGTTCACACAACACTCCATCTCCTAACCATGCATTTTTACTATCAGTCTTTCATGTCTGAAATGCTCTCCCTCCTTAAAAATCTCACCTCCTGTAGGCGAGAAGCCTTTCCTGATCCCCTTAATGGTAGTCCCTTTCCTCTTTTATCTCTAATTTATCCTATTTGTGCTTGTTAGTATATAGCTGTTTTCATGTTGTCTTTCCCATTAGACTGTAACCCCCATGAGAGCAGGGGCTTTTTGTTTCTGATGCTTTTCTCCCTTTGTATCTCCAGGGCTTAGCACTTAACACAGTGCCTATAACATGGTAGGTGCTTAATAAATGATAATTGACTTCACTAGAGCAAAGCAATCTTAAGACCTTCCTCTAACAAGGTATTTTTTAATACAGCTGAAGTTCGTATAAAATCCCTTAACAGATGCAACCACAGAGGTAACACTGATATTGACAATCAGAGACTCAAACAAATGAATCATAATAGTATGGCCAAGATCAGCATTTCCAACATTATGGACAATGAATGTTCTTTGAAGAGCTGAATTGGAAAAGAAATTCCCTATGTCTGTTGAAGTCCTTCAGATGGTCCTGTTTTGTGGATAGCACTGTAGGGATTGCTTCTAGCCTTAGAGTAAAATTATTTTAAAGATTAGAAATGAAATGTCTTGACTTGGCAACTCCTCTGGCTTCTCCTTTGTGCCATAGACTTTATCAGACTGGAAGACTGATATTAGAAGTCACAAGTTTTGATCACCCAAATGCCCAAATACTCTAGTGTAAGACTCATAGTTAGGTATCTTTGAAACTCAACTCTGATGCTTAATTTCTGTATGTGACATTGAACTTTCTGGCTTTCAGTTTCTTCATCTAGAAAATGAGAAAGTTGAATTATATGATCTCTGGTCATCCCTTCTAGCTCCAAATCCTACAGTTCTATAAGCATGTCTCCTGAGACAAATAAATCGTTGCATTTTTAATGTACCTACTTTTTTCATGGAAAAATCCAATCTTAGTGGACTTTTTTTTTTGCCTTTCATCATTATTTTTAGGTCAGTGTTTTGCTTAAAACCAACAACACTAGTTTAGTATTTGGTAGCTCACAAAATATCTCTACTACCTATTTTCTCATCTAATTTACATAACCACTCTGAAAAAGGGAAGGTTTGTTTTATTATCCCAAGTTTACAGATAAGAAAATGAAGACTGAGAAATGAAGTTAATTGCCTACAGGCACAAAGATTAGAACTCTGGCTTCCTGACTACTAGTTCAACGTTCTCTAATGGACCACAGAGCTACAGATATTTCTGTAGACAAATCATTTATCCCTCATTTTTCTTTCTTTAGGCTATAACTTATCCAATTCCTTTAATTTATCCTTATATGACGTGGTCTCATTATTTCATCATTCTAGCCACCCTCTCCTAGAGATGAACTCCAGCTTATCTATCTCCTTTCTAAAATAATTACAAAATTGAATTCAATATTCTAACTGTAATCTGACCAACACAACAAAAAGGGACTATGACCATCCTTGTTCAGGACACTCTGCTGTTCATAAGGTAGCCTAGAAAAGCAACATCTCTTTGGGCCATGTTATCGGGTTGACTCAAATAAGACTTTACAATCCAATGGAATCCCCTTTGTCTTTACACAGGACACACTGCCACACGTCCTCCATTTTGTACTAGTGCATTTTGAAGCCATGTAAAACTTTACATTTATCCCATGGCCAGCCTCTTAATCTTCCATAAAGTCCTACTTTCATTGTGGCAGAGGTGACCCTGCATTCTCAAGAGTCCATTTCAGCAGAGCACAAACTCAGACAAGTGAGAATCTGTATGGTACACAATGCTGGAAGGCTTCTTGTGCCATCTTGGTTATAGATCGAGTCTGTTTTCTGAGTCTTAGCTTCACTGAAAATGAAGAGGCTCATCACCAGCAGGCCTACCACTTGGTGACCCACAAAACAAAGAATACAAAAATTTACCTCAGTTCTGTGCTCTCCCTTCTACTTCAGTAGCCCATGTGGCCAAGTGGTCAAAAGGGGATAGAGGAAGAAGCACACATTACTTAGACCTTCTCTAAACTTTGGCTTAGCTGTTGGTATTCAAGTATAACACTTTTATCCAGTGACTAAAGAGTGGACATGTTACTGGAGGGACTGAATCATATCAATTTTGGAATTCTATCTATAAAGTAAACCAGATGAAATTGCAGCTAAATAGGATAACTTACAGATTTTCCTTGGAGAGACAAAATAAAGGAACTGGCCAAGTTAGTTTTATTATATACCCAGAGGCAACAAGAAACATTATTTCACAAGACATTTGGTAATATTGTAAGTGCACAGGATAAGTCATTGTAAAAAAAATACCATTAAAACAATTGGGGCTTGTTCATATCTCCTGCAAAGGATGAAAAATTAGAGGTATTTTATCAAAAACTTGTTAAGATGCTTCAAATTAAATCAACATACACTTTTGATAGTTAGTAATTGCAATGCAAAGGTGGGAATAGGTGAGGATCTCAGGGAATATATTGCAAATTACGGATTAGAATTTAGTGCAGGGATATTAGATTTATAGAGTACACAAAATTCTCATACCTATATATCATGAATACTTTCTTCAAGAAAAGAATCAGTAGGTGCTGGAGAAGGCAAACAAAAAAATCACAAAAATTAAATTGCTTTCAACAGAAATGACTCATTATTAATGTGGAGTTTTACTCTAATCAGCTATCTTTGTATAATGATTCCATCAATTTGTTAGAGCAAAGGGCAAGTGAGAAGAATAAAAATGAGAAAAAAGTGGTATACAATGGAAACAATGTTTTCAAACATAAGCTATTTAAATAAGTTGTTGATTATAAAAGAAAACTATGCCTGGAAGAAATGATGGACACATACTAATAATTTCAACTGATAAAAATAATGAGACCAAAGGAGCCTAAAAAGTGCTTGAAAAAGCAAATAGAGATATATCCAGTACAGATATGACAGCCAAAAATCAATACTGGTTTACAATATAAACTCATTTTAAATATTTATAATAAAAGTTGATGGAAAGTTATGAGCAGTTATGACCCATAAGACAGAGAAAAGCAGTGGAGGGCAAAACCAGTTTGTTAAAAAAAAAAAAGTCTTAGTGAGGGACCTAAATAAAATCTCAATGATAAAGATAAAAATGGAAGGTCAACACAAATGGAAAATATCTGAAAAGATTTTTTTTAATAACAAACTCTTCACTATCAAATACAGCAGAGTCATCATACTTGGACTCAACATTAGGATCCAGAAAAAAGGCTTATACAGCAACATGGTGCCAAAGAGAACAGAAACATGAAAAGCAGTTGGATTATATGAAGTATAAAGAGAACCATTTTGAAGATGGAAGCATCTCCAAAAGAGGTAAAGGCATTGAGAGATTGATTTACAAGGTACCAAAGGCATGGAAAAATTACAGAGCTTATTCATTCATATAAAAAGTGACAAAGACCATCAACAACTATTGACCTATATGACTATTTTCCCATCTGTATATATTCTTTTTATGAAAATCATCTTTCATACTGAGGATTCTTCTTTGAGGGTAATTAGGAGGGAACAGGCAGGCTTTTTAAGTGATATTTCACAGAAGATTCTATCTTTGCCATCACAAATTGACTGAAATATATAAGATCCTGATAGGCTCATTGCTGACTTTTAAAAAGCATTTGATTTAGTACAGCAGAAATCTCCTTACAAGAATCTCCTCGAGTTGTCTCCCATATAAATATCAGTTACTGAAGATTCCTTGAAAGATAACCTTGTTTGACAAATTATCTCAGGTGAGGCATAGAACAGAGAGATGTATGCTTTTCAAAGATGTTCGGTATTGTCATGAAGGAGATGATTTAGGGAAGTCCAAGTTGAAAGGGTTTTTCCTATAGATAATGAGGTCCTCCAAACACTCATTTGCAAATGATATCACGGTAGTCAAACCTCTACATATGGCAGAACTTCCTAGGAAAGATCTCCAAACACTCGTTTTAAACAAACTTCCGTGCTGGAAAAATCACGTGGATGAAGAACATCTTCTGTTTAAAGTTATGTCATGTTTAGATATACAACCAATAGTTTGTTGACCAGTATATCATCTCAGCCTATAAAGATATAGTTGAAAAACTGGAGGGAAGTGGATAAATATTGCTTTTGGTAATTCACAAATTTCCTGTAAAGACTCTCAACCTCACCCAGAAAACAAAGTATCGTTTATCTTTGCATCTCCAGTGCTGAACACAGCACCTGACATAAAGTAAATGCTGAGTAAATGCTTAATTTGTTTTTAATACCAATATTTTATCAATGTGGTTGTATGGCTGTGTATCATGGAACACCATGGTCTTCTAAGAATTAAAAGTGAGTCTCGGAGAGGGTAACAGCTCTATGGTGAGAGAGAGGGTTACATGCAGGATGTATGTATAACAATTACAGAACTTTGAAGAATTGGAGTAAAGGATGCCATTGGAGGGGCAATGTACAATTAGCTGAATGTTGGGTAGGAGGGATAACTGATGGCTGGATTATTTGTTACGTTGGTATCCTGACACTGGCAGGAGAAAGCGAGGAATGCCCCCTTAGCATACTGCATGGGGCTGCTGGGGCAAATGGGAAAACATTCATAATGGTAGCAGAGGATAAGCATGCCTGGACGGGCTCCAACCACTATCACCCAAGGAAGCATCTCCAACTACAAAATCAGATCCATTTGAGCAAGTCACTCAACGACCCTGAGTCTGTTTGCCTCTATGCCAAATGAGAGGCTTGCACGAGATGATCTCTGAGCTCCCTTGTGGCTCTAATTCCGGGATTCTGTACAATAAAGATACCGAGTGTGTTTTGGTTACATTCATAATGGAAGGAAATAATAAATTTCATTTAGAGGTTAGTGAATATTAACATATATTATGTGTGTGTGTGTTTTTCCCTCATCCTAGTTTGTGGACTCCTTGAAATCAGTCCTTGGACCCCAGGTTGTGAACCCTTGTTATCAAGGCAACATGATTTGAAGATTTCTATGTAATTCTACCTCTGACCCATATACTAGCTGTGAGATCCTGGACAAATCAGGTGAATCACAACCTCTGAGTACCCCAGGCAACTCATAAGTCTCTGAACTGAGTATGGCAGTTGTTCCTCACAAAAGCGAATATAACCATAAGATTGAAGAGGCCTTAAAGGTCACATAAGACTGACCTCAATGCTTCAGAGATAAGGGGACCTGAAGCCCAGAGAAGTTGCTACGCCCAAGGTCACATAGATAGTAAGGGAGAGAGATGATAGATTGGTTCTCTCTTTCTATGACAAGCGGAATATTTACAAAGATGGCAAGTGGGGTGGTGGAAAGTACATCAAATAGAGGACATATGAATGCATTCCATTATATGTTAGGGAGTAGTCACACTTGCACATAAGCATTTAAGAACAACTATTTTTTCCTATTTTCCTTCATAAACATTGCAGCCATTGCTTTGTTTCATATCCTCAAACCTGCTAGAGGTCCTTCTGGTTCCTTTGCTAGGTCTAGAAAGAGGGGAAATCAAAACCACAGACTAAAGAGTCATTTAGTGTAGAGGAGAAAATCTTGTATCCTTTAAAAGTGATTTAAAAAATTACAATTGTCATTCCTGGATCTGGTAAGAATAAAATATTTTAAATTATATAAGAAAGGTAGGGATAATTCAACCAAGCACTACTGTATTAAGGCTAATAAGAAAATGCATGAATTGGAATCCATTTGCTTTATTAATAGTTCACATTTATATAACATTTTAAGGCTTAGAAGGCACCTTCCTCACAATAATCCTGGGATATATAGTAATATGAATCCCATTTTACAGATGAAGAAACTGAGGCTCAGAAAGAATAAATTATATCACTAAATCATAGAATTTCAATTGGAAGGAGCCTTGGTTGCCACTTAATCACACACACACATCTAGACAGACTTAGATCTTTATCTAATTGCATGCAGATATATACACCTTTTTTCCCCCAAAAAAAGAATTCCCATTACACACATTTGAGGGACAAGTAGGTCATCTAGCATTTGCTAGAAGCCCCTGAGGCAGTCAGTCTGTCTTCTGGACAACTCTGCTTTGTAGGTTTTTTTTTTTTTTTTCTTGTTATCAAGACTAAAAAGTTGCCTCTGCAACTTCTACCCCCTGCTCCTAATTCTGCCCAGAGGCCAAACAGAATAAATCAAATCCCTCTTTGATGTGACAGTCTTTCAAGTACCCAAGTCACCTACTTTCCTCTTTACCCTCTCATCTCTTCTTCTCCAGGTTAAACATTTCTAGTTCCCATGATTGAATAACAATGCTATATAAGTGTCAGAATGGAACTGGACCCTGACTCTAAGACTAGTCATTATTCCTACCCCTAAACCACCGGCTGGTTTCAGGGCTAACTCTGACTTCAAATTCAGGTATACAACTTTGTTGATATAACAGTGATCAAGGGTACACCTTAGTTTCTGGCTCATGAGTGATTGCAGAATTGTGCTGGATTACCAGCATTTACTTAGTGCTGTTGCTTTTTGAGTTTACCTTCACAGACCTGTCAGGTAGATGCTGTTATTATCTCCATCTCACAGATGAGGAAACTGAGGCAAGAGAAAGAAACTGATGTGCCCAGGGCCACACAACTACTAAATGTCTGAGGAGTTAGAGCCCAGTTCTGACTCCAGGTTCACTCCTCTATTCACTCGCGATTTTCAAACCATTATAATCTTTTTGTTAAAAAGAAATTGTTTAAAATTATAATTCTATACATATTAAATATAATTCTGTAAATATTGCTGTATGTCTATTTAGCAGTTTGAGGGGGAGGGGATAAGGTATGTGACAATTTTCCAATTACCTAATGTTAAAACGGAAATCTAAAATTGTACATATTCCCTTGCATTCTTAAACATAAGACCGTAAATATAATCAAACCTTGATTTTGGTGGGGGAGAGGGGAAGGAGATGATTTAGGGTTCCCTTATCAATATCTATTTGTGCTATTTTGTATGCTACTTGAATATTAGGGCAAGTAGAAACATTAAACTTTCTGTAATATTTTTCATTGTCACAAGGCGGCTGCAATTATCATATCGTATTAGAACCATGATCCATCTAGCTTGGTATTCTGTTGCTGAGGTCCAAAGGACACAGGCAAAAAAAATCTAGAGTTAAAGGATTATAGAGGCCATGTAGAATGGCCGAACATGGTTGTCTTCTGGGATCTTAGACACACTCCAGTTTTTCTAACAGACGTGACTTTTAAAAATTTGTTTACTTAAAAAAAAAAAAGCACAACCTACACACCTTTGAAGGAAATTATCATGGTTTGCTGCTATCATCTCCTGGAGTAGCAGGGAAGGTATTAGGGTCAGAAACATTGGTATTTGTTTCAGAATTTAGTTTGAGAATGATTGAAAGCACTGGACAATTTTCCCAGAGCCCCCATCTTCTTTCTCCTCAATTCTGGTATCAGCTCAGTCTTATCTGCAGTGTGTAGTCCATTCACTGAATGGGCTATCCATCTAACTACATATTGTAGTACTGAACCATAACCATTAAAAATGATTTTTTTTCCTTATGGGGTCTTAGGCTACACTCATTTGGGGGGCATTTATGAATCTTTAAGAAGGCTATGCAGGATTATGAGGCTTGATCTAATCAGCAAAATGTTATCTGCAACAGGAATATCTGGGAAACAATTTATAAAGGAATCCTTTCAATAATACTCTGTACAGAGCTCCTCTGTGAAGTGGAAATTATTTACTGTAAATATCACACAAGCTTTTAAATATCTATGCCTTTGACATGAATACTTCCTCCACTAATGCTTACTGCAACTTCTTTATAACCTGAGTAGATGTTCTTCATGAGATGTGGCTGAAAAAATTCAGCGCTGAGTGATCAGTCTTCTGGTAGGCTGGACCTTAATGTATATAAGGTATCTTTCCAGCTGGTTATGGATTTAAGGAGCCCGAGCTCTGTCAACACAGCCTTTAAGAGTTCAAGTTCACTTTCATGTCACGATGAAGCATTGGGGCAGGACTTTAGCGGAAGCTACAAATACGGAGAAAATTAAAAGAAACTCAGTGACTAGATTTTCAATTGAAAAAGTTAAGCAGCAAAAAAGCCAAATTCTAGACATACATATTTAAATTCCAGAATGTATTGTTTTGTTTCAGTTACAAAATTAATGTCCCTTGTTGCTCTGTAACCGATTTCGTTTGTGTTTGGTTGAAGTGAGACTCCCAAGGAAATCCAGCTCTATGGAGGCTTATGAGAGCTTGGTTTGAATGAATTTCCATAAAGCCCAAGTGTTTATTTTGGGAATGCTTAAATTCCTTAACTGCTCATCGTTATCACAATGCACTGGTTAATAAGGGGTAACATTTATATAAGGCTTAAAAGTTTTAAAAATGTTTTAGAAACATTTGATTCTAACACATGAAGTAGGTCATTGGTTAAGAGACCAAAAACGTCCAAAACGGAACTCTTTTCTCCCCAATGGACTCCTCTTCCTCCCCTCTCTATTCTGCCAAGGACACAACCATTTATCCAATCACCCAGATAACGTGGTCACCCTCAACTCTTTACCCTTATAGCTATCCCTAAAGTTTTCAAGTCTTAGAAATTTCACCTCAATAATAGCTCTTATATCTTTACCTCTTTCCCCAGTCACCTGCATACCACTTGAGTTCAGGCCTTTATCAACTCTGGCCCGATACAATAGCTTCTTAATTGGGTTACCTGCTTCTAGTTACTTCCCCCTCTTGATAGTCCTAAAGCACACACCAGACCATGTCACAATCCTACTCGAGAATAAAAACCACTTCCCAAGTTATTTTTGAAAACCCCTCACATCTGGCTCCCTTCTGCCTTTCCAGACTTCCTTCACACTATATTTCAGTCTAACTGAAGCAACTGCTGTTCTCTACACAGCACATTTCATTTGCACAGGATGCCTATGTGGTTGGAATTAATTCCCTTCCTACCTTCGAATGTTTTGCTTCCTTCAGAACTAAATTTAAGTGCCATCTACAGAAAGACTACCCTGCAAACTCCATTTCCTAGTGCTCACCCCAACAACTTTTGACATTTTGTACTTTCTGGTGCACATTTCTCTCCATAAGCTCCCTGAAGACAGGCACTCGTTTGTTTTTTTGTCCCTACGTAGTATCTAGTAACCTGCATAGAGCAGGTGCTTAGTCAATGATTTGATAAGTCGGATCATCTTTTCCTTTTGTGACACTGCCTCTATAGAGAGTAAGTAGCCATGTCTGAGGTCCTGCTCCTTCACCTTATGGCTTTCAATTTAACTTCTGAATAGGTTTTGTTTTAGTGACGAGGCAACTGCTTGAGTAAGAGTCTAGAGTAGATCAAGGAGGATCATTCATTCAGCAGCCATTTAGTGCATACCTATTGTATGCCTGGCACTGAGGGGGTTACAGAGATGAATAAAAGTCTGTCTGCTTACAAAAATGTGCTTCCCAAGGCTCATACCACACAAAAATTACTACAATTTCCAACTGTGATTTTGGATCTAGTGCTTTCCTAAACACATTGAGATTTAGGGAAATTTGACTTGAGTGACAGACTGACTCATTCTTGCTTTCTTAGACTTAGTGACTCAAAAAATGACTCAGGGCTAGCTTCTTAAAACCAAATGGCTACATGGTCACTCTTTTTCTCCTCTGAAATTTTAGTTTAGTGTGACTACAACAGCTTATTTATTTGCAAAATTACTAACAAAGTATATCAGCTAAATGATAATGGAGGGAAACTGCTGTTTTCAAACTATCAACCTAGCTCAGTAATGCCTTGAAAACATTTTTATAATCAAATGAAAATCCTATTAACACAATCTCTCCCCCCCCCCCCATTTAATTTATGTAAGAAGCCTTGAAAGAGAATGCTAAAATGAAAAATATGCGTACCGGCTCAATTAAGGAAGCAAATTCTATATACATGTTAGAGAGAAATGCCATTTTTCTCATATCAGTGTCTTACAGACTCAGTTTGTAAGAAGTACTGGTTTGTACCTTATAATCATTGAAAAGAGTACAAAAAGATAATATACCTACTGTGTCTTGCTAAACATACATGCAGCCAATCCACTTTGCAATTAGTGCATGTAACCTTTCATGCTAGATCCTTACATAAATCATATGGAATGAAATATAAATGCCAATGTGATAAATGAATTAACTTCTTATTCCCTTCTCTCCAACAAACTTATGACCAAGCTAACCATAAAACGCCATACAGCGTAAGCCACATTTTACACTTCTGAAATGAGTACTGGGGCTAGGAAGGCTACTAACTAGGCCCTCCAAAAATGTAACAGTAGTTTAAGACTAACTTGAATAGTTGTAGGCAAGTATGAGCATTTTGGAGATACCACTGAAAGGTCATATCCCCCAAAGTAAAAAGTTTAATCTGATTTCAACAATTCCAAGGGAATACAGTAACTGCTTTGGTGTGCTTGATCTGTGAGTCTCTGAGTGACGGATGTGTGGAAAATTCCTCTACCACCACAGCTCATCTGCAGCACATATCTAAGTTGTCTGGGGGCAGGCTGGACATTCATTACTTGATTTGCCTACAGTCACCCAGTTGTACGCAGCAGAAGCCAGCTTCTCTGTCCACTATGCCATGCTCCCATTGTATAACACTGAGAACTGGCTGGCCCTCAAAGGAAAAAGATAGTTAGAAAAAATATGTATCTTATTTTATTTACATGGCAACCAGGGATGGCCTAGGAGGCAGTGCATGTAGGTCATTTGAAATCCAAGTCCTAGAAAGGGAGAATAATCTGTAGAGGCAAGTCTAGAACAATCACATGTACTAAAAATGAAACACAAATCTCAAGTTTTATGCCAGTTTTCTTTTTCTGAAAACAATAAAAATATTCTCCAAAGGATTATTTTATAAATTAAATCTCTAACTTCAATAAAATAATGGGTACATTACTGCCAGAACCTTGGTTAGTATATCCACACATTTCACTCAGATACCCAATGGTAGGTAAAGGGCACAAAAACCAAGGTGTCTTTCTGTACATGTTGAGAGGACCAATGCTTCACTATAGACTCACCTTATGCTGAAAACACCCACCCCCAAGAAGCCTTGCTGGTACCTGCTTCCTGGGGGCCAGGAGTTCTCTACGATTTTCCCAAGCTGAGTTTCAGCTTCTAAAGTCCTCTAGTGTGATCTGAAAGACCCCATATCCTAACACTACTGTCTACACTTACAAACCTACCCTTTACTACAATTTTAAACCAGAACTTGTTTTTCAATGAAACAACTCTTAATTTCATACTTGTCATACAGCTTTTTTCTTTTTTATTTAAAATATTATAACCAATTGACATACTAGATAACATTGTTTACATTCCAGTGGTACGTGTTTAATGACCTATGGTATGGATGATTGAAACCACAATAGTCATCTCAGCATTCCCCACAAAGTGCCACAGGGACCGTAGGACTAGAACACAGAGAGCAAAGATGGAATGGGGTTATGTGGGTAGAAAAGCAAATGTGATTTAAAATTCTGAAATTGTGAGATTTTTTTTGACCCACCCCCTGGTAACAGAATAATCTGCTTTGAGAAAATAGAGGTCACATTCCAGGTACACAGCTCATTTGCTCAACTTTACTGTTAGGCTAAAAGATTAAAAGCTTCCCAAAAATATACCAAATATTGGGCCTACAAAAGTAATTCATCTGTTCGTAAAATTTACTAAGATTTATTCCTTTTGTAAAATGTAAAGAATGGACTGATACTACTAGGTCTTTACTTACAAAAACAGACAATAATCAAGTCACCAATCACATCTAACACAACTTTCCAGGATATACAGTCAAAGAAAGAATTTACATGTGAATGCTTCTTACTTATGCAAATTATACATTTTACATACTTACTGGTATCATCTCAACATTGGCCATAAAGGAATTAGAAAAACACACAGTTCACATTCAGCAAAGGTCTAATAGTAAGGGCAACAGTTTACTCAGGAAAGCATAGAAAATTAGTGTGAGGTAGTTCAATAAAAACCTAGTTTAATTTGTAAGCCAGTGTGAAAGTGGAAACATTGTGCAAAGCTAATCCACAGGTCTACTTATCACAAGTTTCAGTGAATGGAGAGAAAATTATACCAGAAATGATTAGTAAAATGTTACTCTTACTAGCCTCTCCTTAAGAGCACTTCACTAAGAGCAATTAAGTGAACCACAACAGGTTTCTAATCTTACCCCATACTATACATCTCTGCTTCAATGCCCTTCAATTCTTCAACTTGCTGTTGTTAAGTGAAAAAACAAAGACAAAAACAAACAAAAAAGGCTTATTCTGAAAATATCAGTAGAAAAAAAAAGCTTCTAAAGATCAAACATAAAACACAGCATATACTAAAACAGAAAGTAATTTCTATAGACAGCACCCAAAAGAGTTACTCAATGATGAAAGAACGATGGTATTTTAATCCTTCCACTACTCGTAGAAGCTTAACAGGGGTCTGTGGGGCTTCATGCATCCACTATCTAATATGTCGATAAAGAACAATACACATGAACAAACTACAGTAGCATTCTTGAAAATGGACTATATATGACTTAGTTCAAAATGGAGTACAAGTGTGTGTGTAGGCAACACTGAATAGTTGTCTTCGTATGCGTAGCAGAAATTGGCCTATAAAGTGAACCAAGTTATTTGGTAACCCAGGAAATTGCTTCATTTGTTTGATGATTTAAACTACAAAAGTCCATGTCTTTTCTAGCTTCATCTTTTTAGACAATATTGCAGGACTGGGAGAATCAGACAAAAGAAAATAAATAGATTTAAGTAAGTAAGGCTTCCATCACTAGCATGAAATTTCATGATATTTTGAGAGGTTTGATGTAGCAGTATTTCTCCTTAAAGAGCTTTCAGTTTCTTCTAGAAAGCCTGGGGAGGACGTACTGTGCCTTTCCTAACTTGGTATAGCAAATGTCAAAAATAGCCAGAATGATTAAGATTACATGGAAATACAGAATAAGATTTCTAAAATGAAAAAAAAAAAAGGTGATTGCATGGATATGTGATTTAAATTAAAAGAGTTCAAACAATACAACAATTTTAAAATTAATGCTTAATACAAATTAGAGTGTTAGAGAACAGCACATGGAAGAGGAACACTGGAAGATACCATCTCTCAGCTTACAAATATGACTAAATCTTGACTAACATCAGTAATTCATAGTGTAAGTTGATAGGGATATTTTAAATTCCTCCTGGGGAAAAAACATCAAAATTATAAAATATGCAAGCTTGCTTTACATAAATAGCAGTGAATGGCAATCTTGTGACTTCCATTTAAAAAAAGTATATATATTTAGTTAAGATGCCTTAAAGATCAAAACAATTTCTTTAAAAAAAAAATAAACAGGAACTCGTGCATAGACACCCTTACTTAGTATTATAAAATGTAAATCTAGTTAAGTAATGCTTAGAAGTTGTGCCTTGTGAATCCAGGGCATACACAACACTTCACCAACCTAATCCTTATGATCAGCACACAGGTTGATGAATATTTTAGATCACTTTAGGGAGAGTTCTTATTTTCTGAACTCAGTTGACAAATGCTGGTTTTTTCAAATGGTGGCTGGCACTTTAAACAAGTTATTAATAGCAAGAACATTTGGTTTTCCTTGCCAAAATTTGGGTAAATGGGAAACAGAACAAAAACACAATGAAACAAAACAAAAATTTGCTGGTGGGAGGTAAGGATTTACTTTTTTACTCTTCTACTCTGATGGCCCATCATCAGTAGAACAAATACTATGAAATTCTACAGGCAGATAAATCTAAAAAGTACATCATTTAAAGTGCAATAGTGACCTAACCTATTAAGTGAAGAAAATGAAGAGACTGTTAAACTAACTTGTCAAAGTCTAAAGAACACAATCACATGAAAATCTCTAAGACTGCAATTTTCAGTCTTGTTTTTGCGATTCAAGAGGTGTCCCACAATTCTCAAAATTAAATTTCAACTAATTTTAATAAAAAGGATTAACAAAACAGTCATGGTGCACCTCTGAAGAGAGTGCCAAGAAATAAAATAAGACAGTTGGATATTGCAATTCCAAGAATGGTAGTAGGAATCACTGCCTTTAATGTATCAACAATAATTCTACTTTTAAAAAATATACTAAAAAGCTAAATTAAAGTTATATTTAAATACTGAGTATTAAAAATGATCTAAAAGATCCTTTGCAAAAGGTTATTTTCTCAAAATAAATACATAACCAAACATCTAGTGAACTTCAAGAAATTGAAAATTATGCTCCTTCCCTAATTCTGGTCATTTGTCCTCCTGGGCTTCTGTCTAGG
The DNA here is from genome assembly GCF_028583685.1 of Petaurus breviceps papuanus. NCBI lineage: Eukaryota > Metazoa > Chordata > Mammalia > Diprotodontia > Petauridae > Petaurus > Petaurus breviceps. Next base: position 7,512,206 of record NW_027187330.1, read on the forward strand.
AATCTGCTTTAAAAAAAAAAAAAAACCTAACAAACAAGAATAAAAACTTACATGTTTGTCTTTCTATCTCAATTCAGTACACAAATCCCTTTTCCTTCAGAAAGTGATCAAAAGAGCCAAAGTTTATTAGTGAAAATGTGCATTTCTTTGAAATGAGATTTCAATGATTGCTTTACCTAAGAAAAAGTTCAGTTCTAGAGAAATCATTTTGCAAATATAAAATGTAAACAATTAACATACATTTGTCAGGATCAGCACCATTTTACACTACTTAGCAACTGTATCAGGTGTTTTATTGAAAATTAAGTATCAAAAATTAAAGATTCAGGCTAGAAGAACTCACCATTTATTCCTCCTCTGCCCATTTGAAGGAGCAGGACTTAGAAAAAGATATCCTATATATGGCTATGCAGTACTATTTGAAGATTAACAGTATTGCTCATATGATACATTACCTACAGATTTCTAAGTAGGTTTTGGGACATCCCAACAGCTAGTAGTTAATATGAATATGCTACATTTAATTGAAGAGAAACAATTGGAAAGGAAATGAGTTTCCCCTCTTCCCTCCCCTACCAAGAGCAAGTGTTTAGGTGACTGATACCAAGCAATAGGAAATCAGAAATGGTCAGGAGTCAAGGATACATGAAAATGAAACATATTTAGAGGGACTCCAAGACATTTCTGGGGATCTGTGTCCTGGAAAGATAGATTAGTTTTTGTGTGTACAAAAACAGGCTAATAGCTAGTAGAAGTAAACCATATGTTTATTTGCATTGAAATGTATTATTCATGAAGTATCCTCTTGACTTGATGTGATCATAAGCTTTTAGCATGCCATAATTTTGCAGAATACACCGTATCTTTTTGTTTTTCTTCTGGGGACAGGCTGAATATATGGCATCATAGAAAGACATGCTTTGCATTATTCTGCCATTCAGATGAAGTGACTTTGACAAGGAATTACGTGGGGTTCCCTACGAATTGTTTTGATTAAATTAAGATGGGCAAATAGCAAGAATTGGAGTATTAACTCAATCATTTACAGTAGTTATACCTGAATATAACTGGCTACAGAGATATATCTTACCTCTTTCCCAGGGAATAAACTAATGACAAGCACATAACCCTGAAGGATATTGTCATGAACAAAACATCTGGAATAAATTCTAATAAAAAAAAAACCACTATAAAATCTTAAATAATTCATGATATAGGCAAGTCACCACATAATAGTTGCTTTGATAAAACAAAGCTTACAAATTCAGTTAAAATGAATCAGCAGCATAAGGTAAAGCAAATAGGCAAAAATTTTAAACCATGATAAAATTATTAGGTTTACATTATACAGATAATTACAGCAAAAAAAACCAAAACAAAACAAAAAAACCCACAATACATTTTGTGGCTATTTTATAAACAACTTACAGTTTTAAATTACAGCACTTGATATTTTTTAAAAAATGAATCCTACATTTTTGGGGAACAAAACAAAACACTTAAAAATAAGACCACTGAATTGTTTTCAAAGTAGTTCTATCAATACCTAAATGAATCCCCTTCCCTCCTGCAACCCCCCTCCCTCTACCCTCCCACCCCTGACCAAATAGTCATCTACAGCAGCCCAGAGGTCCCGCTGATGTTTCTAGACTGCTGTCTGTATCTGAGGCCAATGTTGGATCTGTTGACATTGAAGACACATCATTGACAGACGACGATGAAGATGGATGTTGAGAGCCATTAATCACTGCTGCACCTGTGCTATGAGAAACAAAACAGCAAATCAGTTGCAGATACAGTTGCATATAGAGTTGCTTGCACTGCATTGTCCCAAGCAATGGCTACTAGCATCTCCTAAGCCAAATAAAACCCAATACTAAACAGTGAGTCAATTTTTATGCTAACGAAATAATTACATGGCCAAGTCACATTTAAAAATGTCTACAGGAAAACAAGCACTTGAGAGTGATGGGAATCTTTCAGTTTAAGTGGAAAATTACACTTGCTGTTTCAGGTACATTTTTTGTTTGGTTGTTTTTCAGTAGTGTCCAACTCTGGAGTTGTCTGCCATTTCCTCTTCCAGCTCACCTAGTTTTACAGATGAGGAGTTAAGGCAAAGAGAATTAAGTGACCTGCCCAAAGTCACACAGTCAGTAATTTTGAACTCAGTATTCTTCCTGATACCAGACTCTACACTCTATCTATGGCATTACTTAGCTGTCTACTCAAATCAGGTGCATTTACATTGGTCAAAAGTCAATACAAAGGGGCAGCTAGGTGCTGCAGTGAATAAAGTGCCAGCCCCGGAGTCAGGAGGACCTGAGTTCGGTTCCGGCCTCAGACACTTAACACTCACACAAAAAAACTAGCTGTGTAACCCTGGGCAAGTTACTTAGGGAATTTAGATTACTTAAGTCTTTAATGAAAAGAATAAAATCTTCAAGTACATAAAGATATAGTAGAATATAGTACAACAGACTGATCTGGTTACCCCAAAGCTTTCATCATGGTTACAAATCCTAACCAAGCAGCAAAAGTCTCCTGCCACAAAAGGTTGTGATAAATCAGGTATTCTTCATGTAGTCATACATAAAGATTATAAAAAGTTTGTACAATATCTAATCTCCACTGTCTCTGATCGCAGGCCTCTTTCTTTCAATTCTGTTTTATCTTAATTTGTCTTCTTTCTGGAAAGTATACACAATTTTAAAAATGCTTAAAGCTGCTAAAATATTTAGTAATTTTCAATGTTTATAAGTAAAAATGCCCATTTTTGCTCTGCAAATGAAAATACAGATCATTATGCAGTATAAGAAAACAACTTTACTTAGAATACTTAAAAATGATATTCCTAAAGAATGTTCCTTCCCTCCACTTCAACATTTACCATGCGCTACATCAGAAAGATATTTTTGGCATGGAGAATTTTGCTAAAACTCTGTACATTAAACTACCCGTAGTGGGGGGCGGAGCTTTTATGTTTTGGGCAGTAAGAAGGCAAACCAATAATCTAGGGAATGCTCCTGCTTGCACCTCACCCCACCCCTTGGCTAGATGAAATAGGTGCCATTTCTACTACAACGAGATGACAAATTGTCTCGTATTGGTTCCTTATTTTTAGCAATATGTATACCTAGGGCCAGCAAATATGTGGGCATGCAACTGTATTTGTTACTAGGCAAATCAAAACATAGCTGTAGTGGTAAATATGATGAAAAAAATAACATTTAATCTAAAACGAAATGCTCTGAACTATTGTGTTTGAATCTTCTGGAGAGTCAGTCTGTTCTTGCTGCTCTATTTTCTTACATTTCACTCTTTCTGAACTGTTCTCTCCAAACTTACCAATGGTTCACTGTTCTTTCCTCAATAATCTTCTCTGCAATTTTTGATCCTGGGGACCACTCCCTTCCCTTGTGGGTGCTCTCTCCCCCTTCAACTTTTATGACTGCTCTCTTTTGGTTCTCCTACTTGCCAGTCTCCCATCTCTCCCTCCTCTTCACAACCTGAGAGCATCTCCCAAAGCCCTGTCTGTCTTAGGGCCTCTTCTCTCTTTGTATAAATTTGCTTGGTAACCTGATCAGCTTTCAGGGATCTGAATATCATCGCGAAGCATACAATACACACATACATGTTATCTAGCCTTTACCTCTTTCCCAGGTCTAAAATCCCATTTCATCAACTTACCTGCTGGACATCTCTACTTGGATAACCCAAAGGCCTCTCACACTGAACATAGTGAAAACGAAATTAAAGATTTGACAGTGCGGTTCGGTGGACAGAATCTGAAGACCTGCTTGAATCCTAGCTGTCATTTACCACCTGAATGATTATTATCCAAATATTTAAACATCTCTGGAGCTTCAGTTTCCTCATCTATAAAATGAGTTGATTGCACTAAAGGGCCTATGATGTTTCTTCTACCTCTGATCTATGATTTTTCAATCTCCTTAAATCCATCTTTTCTCCACATTTCCTTATTTTTCTTGCATGCACTTTCACCCTTCTAGTCACTACGGTCCACAACCTTTGAGTATGCTCAACTTTTCTCTCTCCCTCACCTTGATATGCAATCAGCTAGTAAGACATGCTAATTTCAATGCTAAAACATCTAGCACATTCTCCCCTTCATTTCACTTATCTTAGAGCTGAGGGAACTCTAAAACTTACCTAGTACAACCTGGTTTTACAGATGAGACAAGGTGAAGTGCAGAGAAGCTACCTGATATGCTCAGGGCCACTCTAAGGAGCAGGAAGCAGAGGGACAGTTTAAACCTACAATGTTTTGACTCCAAAGTCAGTGAGGCAACATGGTACAGTGGGAAAAAAATGACTGACTTTGGAGTCAAAACAACATAGGTTGAAGGGCTTTATCACAACAGTCTAAATGGTTTCCTTGTTTCTGGTCTCTTTCCTTTCCAATGCATTCTCCACTAAGGTATCAAAACAATCCTCCTAAACCACAGATGTGGCTACATTAGTTAGTTAAGTTTTCAGGGGCTCCTTACTGTTGCAAGGATAAAATGAAAGCTCCTCATCTATTGTTCATAACACAATGACTAACTCTTCCTAATGCACTGCTCTAGTCATGGCAGGGTTGATAGAAAGTAAAGCCCCTCAGGCCTGAAGTAAAAGATCTCTTTTCCAGACTTTGCTTGTAGCACTCTCTTCATAATTCCCTGTTTTAGTACCAAGGGCCTCCTCTCCATTCCTGACCAGCACACTGTCTTCTTCATGACCATGCTTGTATTCTCCCCAAGGAATGGACTTGTGCTTCCCCCTTCTGACACCCCTCTCTCCAAGGCTGAACTCAAGAGAGCCTCCACTGACCCCTTGCACTCAGTAGGAAGGTGACCTTCCCTCATACAGTATTACTGGTAACCAGGCCTTTCTCCTCATCAGATCATATCTTTTTGTGTCTTTGCATGCACTAAGGTTGAGTATGATGCTTTACACATAGTAGGTGCCTAGAGAATTTTTGATGGGTTGAATTAAACAGCTGAAGATAGGGGAAGGACATTCTAGACATGGGAGACAGTGTCAGCAAAAGCCTAGAGGGAGAAAAGCAGGGAGTTCAGCTTGACTGGAACATCAGATACATGGAAGGAGACAGAATAACATAACGATAGAAGCATTCTACATTTAGACTGGAGGGCTCTGGAATGTCAGGCTAAGGAATAGAAGTTTACTTAGTAAGCAACTCAGTAACTATTAAAGAATTGTGAGTAGAAAAGTACTGTGAAAATATTTATACTTAAGTAAGATTAACCTGGTAGGGGTGTGAAGGATGATTTTGGAAACAGAAAGTTGAGACAGGAAGACCTTATAGGAGTTAATAGTCTGGACTTGGAGTAAAGAGGATCTATGCATAAGGAATAAACAGGCCTCAGGGTTGTCAAGATTATCACAGTTTAACTAGTCCAACTCTCATCCAAGCAGGAATTTCCTTTATAACATCTCAAAGAAAATTAATTACCTTCTACTAGAACAGGAGTGATGTGAAAGTCACTACATTGAACAAAACGGCCCATTTTATGTTCAGCTAGCTCTTAAATGTTGGGATGTTTTTCTTTATACTAAGAGATATTAAAAGGTCTTTCTCTTAGCAATGTCTACTCATTACACCTACTTCTGCTCTTTTTGAAAAAGACAGATGGGAGCAGTAAGTCCTGTCCTCTCAAACAATGTCATTTTCCCAGCTCAGATGCTCACAAAGAGTTAGAGGTCTACAGGCACTAAGGAAGGGTTCCAGTGCTAAAAGCTGGCCGGGGAGTGCAATCATCTAGAGCAGACTATTCCCAATAGACAAATGTTGAAGGGGGGTGGGGGTAGGGGCAGTTTCCAGGAAAACAGGCACACTGATGGTAGAGCTATGAATTGGTTCAGTTATTCCAAAAACCAACTTGGAACTATGCCCTTCAATCGATCAATAAATATTTAGTAAGTGCCTACTAAGTGTCAGGCTTTGTGCTAAGTGCTAAGGATTCAAAAGTCCCTAACCTACAGGAGCTCACCAGACTCTAATGTGGGAGACAATGGGCACACAAATACATACAAACAAGTTATACACAGGACAAAGGAAAAAATAACTGAAGGAGGAATGGCACTATGATTAACAGGGTTTGGGAAAGATTTCTTGTAAAACATGTGATTTTAATCAGGACTTAAAGGCAGCCAGCAAAGTCAGTACGGAGCTGGAGAGGAGCGCGTATAGAGGACAGCCAGAGAAAAAGCCTGGAGCTGAGAGATGGATTGTCTTGTTCATGGAATAATGGAATAGCCAGTGTCATTGGCCAAAGAATATATGGTGGGGAGTAAGGTATAAAAAGACCAGAAAGCGGGGGGGGGGGGGGAAGTAGGTGATAAAGGGCTTTAAATACCAAACAGGGAATTTTGTATTTGACTCCAAAGGCAATAATAAACAGCCACTGCTGTTTATTAAGTGGAGGTAGGTTGGGATATCTATGCTTTAGGAAAATCACTTTGGTGGCTGAATGGAGAACATATTGGAGCAGGGAGAGATGTGACACAGGCAGATCTACCAGCAGGTACTGCAGTCATCTAAGCATGAGGTGAGAAGAGCCTGCAGTGTCAGAGGTGAGAAGGGGATGTATGCAAGAAATGATGCAAAGGTAAATTAAAAGGCCTTGGAAAAAGCCTGGATGTGAAGGGTAAGAGATGGTGAGAAGTTCAGGATTGACATCTAGCTTGTGAGTCTGAGGAAGTTCAAGAATGGTGTTGCCCTTCACAGTAACAGAGAAGGGGGAGGTCAGGGTAAGGTTTGGGGGGAAAGACAATGAATTCCATTTTGGACATGCTGAGTTTGAGATATCTCTAAGGTAAGCTGGTGATGTGAGACTGGAGAAGGAAAGGTAGATTTGACAATCGTTAGCATAGAGATGATAATTAACTCTATGAAAGCTGGTAAGATTCTGAAGTGTAGTATAGAGAGAGAAGAGAAGAAGGTGCAGGACAGATGCCTGAGGGACACTTTTTGTTAGAGAGTATGACCTAAATGAAGATCCAGCAGAGGAAACAAAGAAAGAGTGGTAAGATAGATAGAACGAGAGTGGTGCCCTAAAAGCCTTGGGAGAAGAAAATTTCAAGAAAGAGTGACTGACAGTCTCAATGGCCGACTCAAAGGTCAAGGTGAAAAAAGATTAAGAAAAGACCACTGGATTTGGCAACTAAGAGGTCACTGGTAACTTTAGAGAGAACAGTTTCAGTGGAATGATAAGGTGAGGACCTGAACTGAAAGAGTTAAGAGTGAGAGGAGAGAAAGTGGGGGCACATATTGTAGACATGGTTTTTGAAGAGTTTAGCTACAAAGGACACAAGAGATATAGGATGATGGAAGGATCAAATAAGGGTTTTTTCAAGATAGAGGAGAGATGAACATATTTATAGGCAACAGGAAATGAGACAGCAGAGAGGGAGAGAATGAAAATAAGTGACAAAATGGGGATGACAGAGGGAACAGTCTGTTAGAGTAGATGGGATGGAACTGGATGACTTGAGCAAGTAAAGGGCTTAGCCTTGGTAAGAAATAAGCCTACCTCACCATGTGAGACAAGGTTGAAGGAGAAGGCACCTAAGTAATAGCAGATAAGGAAGAGGGGAGAAGACAGAGGTCAAGACAAATGGCCTTAATTTTTTTCTCTAGAATACGAGTCAAAGTTTTAATCTGAGAGAATGGGGGGGGGGAGGGTAAGAGGAACCATGGGAGTTTTGGGAATGGATAAAAGGGTTTGGAAAAACTACTGTGGGGATGGGACAGAGAGTTGGTGAGGGAGGTATAGCAGGATTGCCTAGCAACAGTGAGGGCCCAGTTGATCTTATATATCATAAATTTAAAGTAGACCCAGTCAAAATAGCTGTGTGATTTTTCTCCACTTTTGTTCAGCAACACATGTGTAGGAGTGAAGATGGTGAAATATGGGAGTGCTCCAAGGTTGAGGCTAGGCTAGGCCCAATTGGAGAAATCAGGGGACTAGGGACTCAAGAGGGTTCAATGTATTTGAATTGGTTCACCAAGGGGTGAAGGGGTGAAGATGGGTAAAAGAGAGAGCGGCTAGCGCAGGGAAGATGAAAAAGGAAAGAACTGAAGGGTCAAGGGACTGGAGGACATAGTGCATACTATACCACGAACAGGCCCATTTCAAGTGCATACTATACCACGAACAGGCTCATTTCCCAAAGAGATGAAAGAGAAATATGACCAATATTTACAAAACATTTCTAATAGCTCTCTTCATAGTAACCCCAAATTGGAAACTAAGGAGCTATCCTCCAATTGGGGAATGGCTAAACATATTACAGTATATAAATATGATAAAAAATGATGAAATGGCAGTTTTGGAATAAAATGAGAAGTTCTCTACAATCTGCTAGAGAACTAAGTGAGCAGAATGAGAACAATTTATATAACAAACAATGAAAAAAACAACTTTGAAAGACTTTAGAACTATGATCAATGCAAGGACAAATCATGATACAAGATGAAACATGCCACTCACCTCCTTGCCAGAGAAATGATGAACTTAAAATATAGAGAAACATCCATTTTTAGTCACAGAAAATGTGGAAATGTTGGACTACACATATTTATGGAAGAAGGTTGTTTTTTGTTTTGTTTTGTTCAATGGGGAGCAGTAGGAGGTATAGGTTGTTACAAATGCATGCAAAAATAAATTTTTCCATAAGTCTATTCTCTATACCTTTCAGATAGAGGTACATAGTTCCAATAAAGTACTGAAATAAATCTAGATTTGTTTTAAGTTACTCCATGGACTTGCCTGACACATAAGAAGCCTTTAATACATGCATGGGATCTGGCCTTGGTGGAACCTAACAACATTTATGTCATTTGCCCTCACAAGGCTGATGTGACAGATGCCCTCATTAAAAGGCCTCAAAGCATCACATATACCCTTTCCTGTAAAAGATGAGATTTTAGTTGGGACTTAATAAAGCCAGAGAAGTCAGCAGGCAGAGTTGAAAAGGTAAAGCATGCTAGGTAGACAGGGGAGCCAGAAATGGAGTGTCTTGCTCAATGCATTTTTAAAGTTTTAGTCCATTAAAAAAAAAGACAATCAAAATCACAGAAATATAGGGCTACTGCATTTCACAAAATAGCTTTGAAGTAAGTCACTGTCAACCGAAAATGTTATGATTTCATGGTTCTATCACTTAATGAAGCATCACTTATTAGATGTGTGCTATAAAACAACAGTTTTTAAAAAGCTCGTTAAATTGCCCTGAGCATTGATATGAATGGTTGCATCACATTTCAGTGCCCTGACCAACTCTAGTATAGGGCACTAAACATTCCATATGTACATGAAACTGTTACGTACAAATGAAATAACTATAATGAAGGAATTACAGTTTTGGACTCACTGAAGAGTAGAAATAGGATTAATAAGCTGTTTTGAACTGAGCTTATATTGTAACCAACCTAAAGGAGCCGGCTGACCCCGTATAACTCCATTCTTAGTTCTCTCCTCCAAGTCCATAACTTCCTTGTATATCAATTCTAAAAAACAAAAAGAAACAAGTAAACTATAAAAGCCAATTTCATACCATAGGTTCATTTTTATTATAGATAACAATAGTCAAGTACAGTGACATTTTGAACAGATGTTCAATAAGTGCCAATGATAAGCTAATATGAGATTTTTAGAATTTTCCAGGATTTTCACTAAAGGAACTAGAGTTCTAGGCTGAACTGGGTATCTTTAAATTAGGTCTTCTAGAACTGGTTTAGGGCAGTGCTAGGGAAAGAAGTTTAAACCTATCATGGAAAAGACAAAGGACAACAACCAGGGCACAGAATTCAAGGTATGGTAGCTATCACATTTGATGGGACTAAGACCTAAGTCTACATAAGCATGAGGTCCTTCTGTACCTATGAGCCATTTAACTTTTAATACTCACAATGATGATAAAGGTCAATATATAGTTTGGGTGGCTTCTGGTGTCACAAATTTGGATGTCAAAATCATAAGATATGGTTTAAAAAACATTGTCAAGGGATAGAGAATGTCAAAAATGACACAACAGAAATTTTCAATTATATAACACAAAAAAAAACTTTTGTAAAAATATAAAAAATAAATACAGCTAAAATGAAAGGTGAAATTGTTGAGGGGGAAAAACCTTCTATCAAATATATCTAATAAAAGTTCAATAGTAAGGCCATAGGGAAATGAGAAATTTATAAGATGACGAGTCATTCTCTAATAAACAGGCAAAAGATAAAATTTTCAAAAGATATGAAAATTATAATCATCATATGAGACTGCACATCACATATAAAAGAAATGCAAAATAAAATAACTCAGTAAATATACAAAGATGATAAAAGGTGGAAATAATCAAAGTTGGAGGTATGGTGGGAAGGTCAGGAAGGTAACACAGCTGTGAACTGATCTATTTTGGAAATCAATTTGAAATTCCATGACAAAGGCTGCTCAACCTTTGACCCATAAATCTTATTCCTGGGTGTGTGTGTGTGTAAATAAAATGAACAAAAAGGTTCCATATGTTCTAAAATATTCATAAGAAAAAAAAACCTGGGAAGTAAAGTTAAATACCCATCAATTGCAGAAAAGAGGAACAATTAGTGGTGTGTAACATAATGGAATATCATTGTCTGTAAGAAGTAATAAATATAAAGAATTCAAAGAAAAAAGGGAGCACTGTTATAAAGTGATCCCAACTAACACAGAACTAGGAGAAAAGTGGATGACTGTAATGCAAAGAAATACACTAAGACATCAGAACTCAAATTACACATGTCTATGTAGTTCCAGAGGTACTCCGGTGACTTGCCAGAAGTTATAAAACTAAAAGCTAGTGTTGAAGTCAAGAGAGCATGTGGTCATAGGTAATGAGGTAAGATGGGGGGGGTAAGCCAAACTAAAAATCATACACTATTCATTTAAACCAGAAAATTTGGAATTGTTTTTAGTAAACAGATGAGCTATTGCTTCCACAGCTGTTAAAACACATAAGACACAAATATCAGTTATGAAAGAAATAGCATGGGTATTTAAAGTCTATGCAGATACATCTTGCCCAAATGAACAGATTTTGAAAGCAAAACAGTCTCTGAGTGTGGGCGCTCCACTCTGAGTTTTTTGGATTCCTTTTTTCCATACCTTTCCACTCTTCTATTGTGTGTTCCCTTTCATCTAACTGCTTGTCAGGTATCTTTGGTGGAGGCTGTAAGAGACGAGGCAGCCGTAAGTAACTCAGGTCACTGACACTTGGGAAATAGGTGAAGAAATCATAAAGATAATTTCCACTAACACAAGTCGTCAAGCTATTTTAAAATCATAACCAGTCAATACTCAAACAACCATAGGTGAAAATGAAAAGTTCTGAACCAAATACTGGTACCTTTCTCATGGTACAGACTGAGGATTCCCCATTTCTCTGAGGAAAGTCAACAGTTTACCTTTCTTGCTAGTACCACTAGAATTTCTAAGATGTCTAGTTTTACTTAAACCAACTGCAATTTACTGTATTTTATCAGGACCATTTAAAAAAACAAAAACCTTAAATCAAGATATAGTATGTATGCCTTACAGTTCTATTCTGTTACCCTTATCCCTCTAAGGTTTAGAGCTAGGAGTCTTAGAAGACTGGAGGTACGCTGCAAATTCCGTTTTTGGGGGTGGGAGTGAAACTGTAAAGTAGGCTTAAAAATAATATTAGCTCAGTAAGTGATAGTATCCTTATACTTCTCTTCTATAGATTATAATAATACATTACTAAACAAACAAACCAAAAAATCTTTAGCAACAGAAATCCCCGCCCCGCCCCTCTGGAACAAAAGCTTACATCATATACTAATTAGATACAAAAAATTACACTAAGTTATATCTGTGAATCCCTAATGAATATGATATTCAACTACTTTTTGTTCCCCAAAAGACAAAAACAAAATGACTATTAACTTGTAGGAGGAGAGTGTATTATATGTCTATCTATATTTATATCCTAAACATGAAGAAATGGACTCACCGCCTCTGCTTCTGAAGGATCATACCAGACATTGATATATGGGTGCTGGAGAGCTTCATCCACAGAGATTCTTTTAGATGCATCGATAACCAGCATTTTTGACAACAAATCCCTTGCCTGACTAGCTGTAAAAGTAACAGTTTGCATTAGAGCAATATGCATTTTCTTATGTTATGTCCATATTTAGAAAACTTTTACCAAGACCAAGAACTTTTAGAATTTATTATAAAAAAACATGCTGCATTAAATGTCCTAAGATTTAACTGAGAGTAATTCTGGAGGTCATTCTGAATTTTTGAGTTACTTAAAAAATGATACCTTTAAGTTTGTTGTGCTCTGAGTCAGCTGGGAAAAGCACATCTGGGAAGAGCTTCTCAAAGCTATATCCAGCATATTTAGGTCTGTTCTCCACATAAGTCCTTACTGTCGGTTGTAATTTCTTCATGAACTCTGGGCATGGTGTTCCAAGTTGCTCAATAACTTTATTCCACTGATCAATATCTAAGATCAAGCAGCTAAGAAAAATACTCGATAGATATACATTGGCTATAACATATCAAAATAATAAAAATGACACTCCCTAAAATTTACAAGAACAAATGTGAATAGAAAGAAAGCTTTATTGCTACACTGTTTAGGTAGTGATAACAAGTGAAGAAAAATCAATAAATTAACTTAATACCAGTTGAGGTTTTTACATTGATTTTACTCTAAAAACAGAGATAGAACACTTTCTTACTAAGCTTAAATCAAAGAAGAGCAATAATAATTTATTAAAGGCTAGCAAGTATGGGGTCTAAGTGAAAAAGGCTCAAAACCATAGGAGAATGCTAAATTTCCTTTCTTCTAGTTATTTTAGGGGACTGACCATAAATGCTAGTAATAAAGCTCTTCTATTAAATCCAGCAACTACATTTGTTGGACCAGAAATGTTATGGAATCAGTTACTGTAAAAGGAAATTTTTCTTCCTGTATTTTTATATATAACATTCTTATAATAACAAGTTCCCATTGATCCAGTACTTTGCAGAATGATACATATATGTGTGTGTGTATATATATATATATATGATATGTATGTATACACACATACATATATAATTTCATTGATTATAAAATACTGAAATCCTTCCATTAGGGAGATTTAATATTTCTATCACCTGTGGAACTTAGAAACTACTTTTAAGAGATCTAACACAGACAGTCCTTAATAAGGCCCTGTAACCCCAACCCATAACCTAGTAAAACTAGTTTCTATTCAGGATTCTATTCAGAAATTTTGCTAAAAGTCTCTGAAAAAAACAAAAGCATTCTAGGACACATACAAATGTAGGGGTAGACAAGTGTTCCTTCTTCCTAAAACTATCATTAGCTAGCTGTTCTATGAACTAACATTTAGATGATTAGCAAGTGGCAATTTTAAATGGACTTTATATATTAATACTATCTAGTCTCCTGATGGAGACAACTCAGTCAGCCCGATACACAGGATGTTAAATACACCTATCCCTTCCCTTTCTTGTTCATCAATACTACAAAAGAAGCAGGTTCTACATAGGATTCTTCAGAGGCTCTCCAAATGACAAAAGCAACCTGGACACTACGCTGCACTATAGCAGTTGGGAAAGCCTCTTACCACCTCGTGAATAATTGGGGGAGGTTGGGAAAGGCCAATTACAGCTGAGGCTCACAGATGTCCAACAGGACTATGGTTAATAAACCTGATTCTACTATACCTCCCTCTAAACAGCTTTAAGCAATTCAATTTGACAAAGAAATACAGAGGTGATTACTGTTAATATAACAGGTAAAAAGCAGACAGATGGACAAAACGTGCTCTTAATGAATTCTAATCTAATCAACATCACAAAAAAGCAGCACTCCTCAAATACTTGGATGAAAGGATCAATGAGTTAAATTCAATAAGGGACAACAGCAAAAATAGCACACAGACAGAAAACATAAAACAAAAGAAAAAAAACAATGTATGACCAGAGGCAATGGACAGTTTTAAAATTCATGACATTAAACCTATTTCCTAAACACTTTTAAATCTATTCAAGTGATAGGAATATTAGAAATTATGAATGAAAGCCATGCTTATTGGTTTTGGTTAAATAAACAAATCCAAAGCCCATGATAAACTATAACTAGATAATTAATTGCACTTTAGCATTTTTTAATGATACAAAACTACAAATATAAGAAAGGTCTATATGTAGTCTATATCAGCTGGTGGTATTCTGAAACTAATTTAGCATTACCTCATTAACTGCATAAGAGACAAGATTATGTTAAAATGACCAAGCTGAAGTTCATTTTGACCTTTCAAAAACTAGTCTAGGCAAAAAGTAAGGATACGATCTGTACCTGGGAACAAAACACCACCTTTGATCATTTCTCCCATGATGCACCCAACTGACCAAATGTCAACTGAAAACAAAATGCAATGACATTAACAGAAAGGTATTGGCTAAAGAAAAACAAAACAAAACAAAACAACACACTAAAATAAAATCATACATATAATATGATATATTCAAATTATAAAAAGCAGTGTAAAATGAAAATGAGTGACAATGAATGGTGCTCTGACTCCCAGCAGAGACTATGTCCTACTGCTAGGTGCAGCCTAAAAAAATGATTCAACTTCTCATCAGAACAATTTTTTGAAATAAACAACAACAACAAAGTTTCATGTCTATTTAAAGAAAAATTGGACCATAAGCACTTTCATGACAGAGTATTAAAGAGTGAATCACCAATCAAACTGCTGCAGCCGCACAAGGATACAGTCCCTTCCTGGAAAGAGGATTTTGTGGCAAACCATTTCTCCCATAATGCACCCCACAGACCATAAATCCACTATGTTTGTAGCACAAAAGAAGGAAAAGCAAAGCAAAAGGTCATTTAAAATTAAAGAAGCATAACATGATTGCATTATATAAAACTGCTGAAACTTATCACAGAAAAAAGGAAATGATTTCAGTATTAATTAATGGAAAGATTCTAAATAAAAGTATTTTCCAAAGAATTTTGTTTGATTCACAAAGGAAAATGTGTACAGCCTTTTAATTAAGCTTTTAAATTTAAAGTGAGAGCTCTGCACAGTGATAATACAGTAAAAAGGAACACAGAGCATATAGAGACCAATTTTTGGAATTTTGGAATAATGAAACAAACTATTATAACATGTACTGCTGTAAAAGTTATAGTCCATTAAAGAAATCTTTCTCTCATTTTGAAATTCAACTGTGCATTGCACTCTCTTTAAGTCAAATAAACAAAAAAAGCATGAGCAGGAATAATTTAGCATATTAAAATATCCATTAACAATAAAATTAGTTATGTTCCTATAAGTAGACTAAAATTAGCTCAAACTATTTCTTCAATAAAGCAACAATCTCTTACTAAAAAGAACTAAAGATCTAACAGTGCTAACAAACATTAGAACAAATTTCCTTAACACATCAAAAAAATTATCAGCATTCACCTAAAATTCTTCAAAGACTTTTACAATGGCTTTATCTATTTCACTGATAGATCATAAGTATTCTACTATAATAGGATTAAACATAGTATATGTTAAGAGTTTTCTTGACCACATTATATAAGAAATTTTACTAATTAATTTCTAAAAATGACTACTTTTGGGAAAGAGTAATAGCTAAGTTATGGACAAAATAAACAAGTATCTTTAAAAGAGCTCAAAGAATTTTTTTGCCTTCCAAAACCCAAATCTATATATATGTAAATTATTCTTTGGTTAAAGAAACCAGTTTTGGATGGAAGTAGTAGTATGGATTCCTAAAACAATGCCATGTAATATACAACTGTTAGTGAGTTTCTCTTTAAGAGAGGTAGCAGCATAGTGAAGAGGAAGCAGCACTGGACGGGGAGCCAGGTCATTCACATTTTAGTCCTGGCTCTGCCACTAGCTAACCAGTAACATCACCTCGGGGTGGTCACTTCAGTTCTCAGGTGTTCAATTTCCTCTTATGTAAAATGAGGAGCTTGGATTATCTAATTTTGGCCCTTCTAGCCAAAGGATTTGACTTTTAGATTTAAATTAACAATCACTGACCCTATTCCAATTCTAAATGAGAATTTAACTGAAGCTTAATAAAACTAATCCACACATTAAAGACATATGAAATTTGGGGGTTTCCACCTGTTTTCAGTAAAACATACAACACACACAGACATACTCCTGGACCTAGATAGTAAGTAAAAAAGGGCTTGGAAGACTGGAGCAGGAAATAAATGGTAAAGGGAGAACAAGCAAAATGAACTAGAAAATCCTAGAAATATTTGCAAACACCCTGTTTAGAGTTTGAAAGTCCATGATTTTTTAGAAAGAAAAAGAAGGGAGAGATCATAGGCAGAAATACTAACTTCATCTATGCTGATGGAGGATCTAGGGATTAATGAATGTTGGTAATTTCTTATGACCACTTATTAAAAAATAAAATTTATTTTGTTAAGCTGAATAATTTAGAGAAGAGACTTAAAAGGAATGGTTCATAAACCAATCACTAGAGTGCAATTAAGTGTCTTTTAAAGAATTCTGACACTATGTGTATAACCTATTTTATTAATTATTTCATAGTTTTACATAGTATATTATAGACTTTTTTAAAATGTTCTGGACATATAGTTCTTGTTGCTATGCTTTAATGGTTCATCATTCTTAAAAATAAAAAGCTTTCAGCAAAACAAAGTCACAGGCCAGAATATATGCTTTGTGAAATAAGAGGGTGAAAAGCTGTTAGCAGCTTTGTAAACTCATAGATGCATTTTATGCTACATTAATTCTGAAGCTATAGTGTCTCAGCAGTTTTTAATGGTATAAAATGGAGAAGGTTTAAAAGTACAATTTTAATTTAACCCTTACACCTATTCAAAACACGTCAGAGACAAGAGACGGTTACTCAGCTAAAAACCTAATTCACTGTCAATTTCTTAGAATCCACTCCTCTCCCACAAAATTCACCTAGTCTTATACTTGAATAGCTTTTAAAGTTCACTAATGTTATACCTTAGAGAACAAAAAAAGATTCCAGGGATTCTTTTGGATAAAGTTAATTTGTTAAATCTAATAAGTTAAAAAAGTCAAACCTTGGGGGCACTTGATCTACAAAATGTCTATAAGGTTTTGAACATCCCTACTATAGATGGAGTTGTGAGGAGGGAAGAATTTAGATTTCACTTCCATACTAAAACATCTAACAAAGAAATTTTTATAACTTTGTTTTCAAGGTGAAATCTGTATCTCTGTGCATATATGTATGTGTACCATGTATACTGATGTGTATATATGTACATAAACATAAAAGCAAATAAAAAAGTAGCAAAAGACATTCCTTCCTTTTAGAATGGGCCAACAAAGCTTCTAGGATCACCTTGGTTCCTTGTATAGGTTTAATCACTATAATCATGGCTATGAGGGGGGCCAGGACTTACGCGCGCACGTGTGTGTGTGTGTGTGTGTGTGTATCCACAGAAAGAATTTTAAAAAATGTATTCCACTTGAATTAGAGTTCTGCATTTTTTACTGTCACAAAAAAACCCAACCAACGCTCAGAGGTTGGTGAACCTGGAGAGCTCAGTAAAATATGCACTTTACCCTTTAAAATCTTACCAGTTAATCTTAGAGTGTCAAGATCATGAAAATATGGCAATCAAAATTACTACTAAATGATCAATAACTTATGCTTTGCTAAGGTTAATTTTTGAAATGCTTATTGCTATGCTATGGTTAACAACATACATAAAAGGTGAAGAAAACTGCTTTGGTAGTACTGTTTGTGTGTGTTCATGTTCACATGAACAGGATCCCCAGATTCTCAAACAGTGATGAAAAAATTACTAGTAAATTTCATAAAATCTGCACAACTGCACACAAATAGCTTTGAACACTAAAGAGATTATACAGGTTAAACATTTACATTAGAAATATGATGTTCAAAAGGGAAAATAAATCATAACTACATTTCAAAGAAATACTATGTTTGCTGACCGTTTTCTTTGTAGCCCATCCCTAGGATGACCTCGGGTGCTCTGTAGTAACGAGTCACTACATAAGGTGTCATCATAAAACTAGTTCCTGCAGTTCTGGCCAGTCCAAAGTCAAGAATCTTCAAAGTGCAGTCTGATTTTACTACTATATTACTGGGCTTTAAGTCCTTAAAAAGAAACATCATAAATGACTGCTATGACAGGCATAAACATTTTGCAGTTCACATTTAAGTTACCACCACCACTTGAGAAAAAAATTTAAAGGTAGTCAATTCATGTTTTTGTTCATTTTATCTCACTACAAAAGTATTTCCTCATCAATTTAATGCAAGTGCCAAGTTCCCAAAATAAGATTTCTTCATGGAATTTTCATTTGATAAAACTGTTCAACACCTAGAATATTAAAGAAATTAGAAGTGTTTTAAATACATTATAAATTAGAATTAGGCTGAAAGGTTAGTTCTAATATATGGGATTTGGAGAGGTCATTAAGAGGAATTAAAAGCACAAACAAGTATCATTATGCTTTAAGACAAAGACAGTCAATTTAAAAAGTTTTACCCACCTATGACTATTAGCATGAGGGTGCTATACCAGGATTCCATTTTTAATCACTATGTATATATTATTCCTACTATTGAAAAGTCTTCAGGGTGTGTCCATATCAAGTCTTCCAGCAAAATCTCTTTATTCGTAATAGTGAATGGGTCACACTCTGGGTCAGTCTAACCAATCCAATGTTACTTTCTTTTCACATGAGCAGGTACATATCTCAAGACTGCCTAACATTTTAATGTGAAGAAGCAGATCTTTACATCACTGATTTCTCACTTAAAACCTTGAAATCTGTTGAGGGCAAAAATTTTAAGCTTGCCTAAAAAAGTCTTAGCAATTAGGAAACCTCTGGCCTCCTCTTAGAAGGAAAAACATTGTAAAATCATCTCTCTGGATCAACTGTAACAAACTCTCCAAAACTGCTTTAATGTTCAGTGTCTGTTACAAGAGGCACTGAGGTAAAAATGATTCTTGTAGCTAATTTACAACCCATTAGCCCTCAATGTCCTTTTTTCATTACTGAAGTGGTGCTACTCTGAGAGCTGTTATGTATCAGATGAAGATCTGAGGAACCAAGAGGTAAAAAAGGGGGGAAAAAGTTCTGATGGATCTACTTTATTACTTCTATGGAATTACAGTTTGGATTTTAGTTAAAAATTGTCAGTGATGATTAAAATAAAAATAAATTTTATATAAGGGCAGTGTCCTAATGACTAATTTTAATGTTCCTATATATCACAAAGGATGTATGTATATATGTGCATAATGTATGTTACATTATGTTTTAAATTCATTCTAATATGCAGTGAAAGAAAGACTTAATAGACACATCTAATCACAGGTAATAATAGTGAAGCTCTATGATGCTAGGTTTACAGGTAACCTAATGACTGAGAAGAGGATTTATATTTTTTGCAAATATAAAGGAACCTTTGGGTTTAATGAATAAAAGATGTATAAAATTTCACTACTGAAGGACAAAATGAAAACACTACCATAAACCTATTATTTTATCTGTCAGGTAAGACTGAGTGTATGCTCAATAATAAATACTACAAGTTGAGTAATGCTGAAAGTCTAGAAATTAACAAAGAATGGAAAATTAAAAATCCATATGATATAATTTGAACAAATGAATAATATCTTACCTGCAAATAAATAGGACAACGTCAAAGGACAGAAACAAAAACAGTATTTTTTGTACAGTTAAGAAAAAAGGGTCAATTTCCACATGTCGTGGAAATTTACATATAGGAATAAGGAAAGCAAGATAAATTTAATGAATTCAAACAATTCAATTAGCTCCCTCTATTGCTCATGACAATGAACCCATAGTACCAGGGCACTGGAGAGTATCATTAAACTTAGTCTAACAACTCAAAAGTAGACTTTCTTATAAAAAGGTAGAAATACTGGCACAATGACTGAAATAAGATATAAAACATGATCATACAATGACAAAAGAATCTGCAGAGGCAATAGTTCACGGGGCTTTTTTGGAGAGGGGAAGTGGCATGGCACCACCTTCCCCAACCTAAATGATGTAAAACATTGTATATTTTCTTTTAATGAACTTTTGAAAAGGCTCTTTTAAAAAAGTGAGAGAAAATATGATAAAAAATTTCTTCTAAATACTGTGACAGAGTAAATTTGGAAAACTGAAGTCCTAGTCTGACCTTTGCTACTAACTAGCTATATGAACTTGGGTAAGACACAAATACTCTATTTAACTACATCATTTAAAGAAGAACTTCCTAACCATTACAATGACATTAAATTGAAATGAGATGCCTTTGGAGATAGTGGGGTTGCCTATACTGAAGGAATGGTTCAAGTAATGGTTAGATAATTACTTCTCTGGGACACTGTAAAAAGGATTCTAGTTCAGATATGGATGGACAAGACAGTCTGGAGGTCTCCTTCAATGAGATATTGTCCCTTCCACCCTTAAAAATCTATATTTTTGACACCAATATGAACTACAGACTGCTGAAGCAAGCAAGCTATGATGTTACATAATTAAGTACTACAAGAGTATATGTATATATACATATGCATATACATATATATGTACATGTATACACATCCACACACCTACCTATCTGTGTTTAGCATTGTAATATGCCAGTCCTATGCACTTCCAGGAGACAATCTATCTTGTTTCTTGGTTCAGCAAATCAATCCAATATTTTTTGCC
This sequence comes from Petaurus breviceps papuanus, assembly GCF_028583685.1. Classification (NCBI taxonomy): domain Eukaryota; kingdom Metazoa; phylum Chordata; class Mammalia; order Diprotodontia; family Petauridae; genus Petaurus; species Petaurus breviceps. The sequence goes on from NW_027187330.1 coordinate 7,533,006, forward strand.
CCCTCCTTCCCTCAATTTTTGTTTAATTGTGATGAAAATCACAAAACTAGCATATATATTTGTCAGGGACAGATTGTCTTTTTTAATGAAAAAACAACAGAACCATAAAATATGAGGTTCTCTTAAAGAATAGTAACTAAAATTCTTTCAGCAATATCAATCATAAAAAAGTTTTATACATAAAAAAATAGAAAACAATATTATAAACATGTCAGAAGTCAACCTTGGAAAAAAGGTGGTCTCTTAAAATTAATTTGTTTTGACATTGTATGATAGCATTTTACACCTGTCAAAATGCTATATATAGATACTGATTTCTTAAGTTATGCTGAATGTACTCTTTATTATTTATGGGTATATACATGGCCATGAATTACTCTTATTTAAAAAAATAGAGATGTACAAACGCAAACTTCAGGTAAAGCATTTTCTATAGTTTATATATTTATATGACACCTTGGGAACTTGGAGTCAGAAGACCTGATTTGGAATCCTGCCTCAGATACTTAACAGCTGTGTGACCCTGGGCAAGTCACTCAACCTCTCTCTGTCTCAATTCTGAGGCCTCATATACAAAACTTGAGTCATAATAGCACCTAGTATAGCATAGGATTATGATAGCAAATGAAATAATGTATGTAAAGCATTTTAAAAACCTTAAAACACTGTATAAATGTTAGCTGTTATTATTATTATCTGATCCATCTGGTCTCCGCTATAGAATATTGTAATACAAAATATAAACCAGAGAGTATCAAAAGGCCAAAGCACCTTCATCCAAAAGATGCATAAACATATATCTCAAGATACAATCTATCACTTATCATTTATGATAATATGAGTAACTGCAATGCCATAGGCAACCCCCAAATTTATTTATATTTGACTGAGAGTCAGTGTGGCTTTGTGGATAAAGACCTAGTGTCAGAGGCAAATCCTGGCATTTTTGACTTCATAACATCTCTTATCTACTTTCCCTTTGGCCACTGTTTCTAGCTCTGACCCTCATCACCTTGTGCCTGGATTACTACAATAGATTTTAATTGAGCCCCCTGCCTCAAGGCACTCTCCACTTGAATTCATTCTCCAGTCAGCTGCCAAAATGATTTTCCTAAAGCAGCAGTCTGACTATGTCACCTTACGTGCTCAATAAATTCCAAAGGCTCCTTATTACTTCCAATATCAAATTGGAAAAATCCTCACAGCCACTTAAAAAGTCCTTAATTAACTTGACCCCTCCTTATAATTATAAAGTCTTCTTATACTCTGTTTCCCTTCACCCATTTTGTAAACCAGCCATGCAAGCCTATCTGCTGCTCTTCCAGCATGACATTCCACCTTCCACCAAAATGCCTTAGACGGTCTCCCATGCCTGGGATGCTCTGCCCTCTCACCTCCATCCTCTGGCTTCCCTGAATTTCTTTAAGACTCACCCAAATAATATCTTCTGTAGAAACCACTTCCAGCTCCCACAGATGTTCATGTTTTTCCCTTGTGGAGACCTTCTATCTACTACGTACATATTTTTCATGTACCAAGTTTGTACATATTGCTTTTTCCAATAAAATGTGAATTTGAGAGCAGGCATTCCTTTTGCCTTTCCTTCTATCCCCAGTACTTAGCACAGCATCTGGTACATAAATAAGTGCTTAATAAATGCCTGTGGAATAACAGAAGATCTGGGTTGACTTTCCACATAACTACATGGCTCTGGTTAAATCCTGAAACCCTCAGGAACTCTAGACAACTAAGATGACAGATTGAAGAGAAGGTGTCTCCCTCCCTCACATAATGAAATCAGAGATCCTAGAGCTATCTGTATCCTTTTTGAAACAATTATGTCACACATGCTGAAAATTCAATATTCTAGAACAATTACACTGAAACCACAAAGATCTAACCTGATCAACTTCTTTCCCCTTCACGAATGACCAAAAATCTACATGAGTGACACCAAAAACTTAACAAGTTCCTACTTTTATTTAACCCACTAAATGACATTTTCCTTAAGTACTGATCTAGGTGTGAAGACAGGAAAAAAAAATGACTCTTTTGGTCTAGAAAGACTTTACTGAGAGCTGTAATTAGAGAAATAATATATTTCTGGTCCTCTTAAATTCTTTCACCTCCTAGCATCTGCTAGGCAGCATACAGAATAAAAGAGGATAACAGGATTAAAGTCAATGAAGGGCAAAGTTTATAATACTGAAGCTAGAATGGCACAGGTAGAAAGAGATCTTAGGGATTTTTTCTATTTCTTAGATCAAGAAACACATAGTATTTTTTCTTCATTTACTTTCAGTAGGCAATTGAGTTTCTTAGTTGTACGCTTAACGTGTACAAAAAAAGCTCTGTTACCTGACATTTTATGGAGACAAGGGTACCAATTAGTTACAGTTTTTCTGATAAGGAGTTAAACTTGCTCCACTCATGTCCTTATCTGATTCCTCAACATGTCGTGCAGATTACCCTTGTATGAAAGGCTGTATCAACAAATTACAAATTTTGACAATTCACTGTATTACAAGACTGTAGATCCAGAGCTGGAAGGGACCCTCAAGAGGTTATCTAATACAGCTCCCCTCATTTTATTCAAAGTCAAATAAGTCTGCCAGACATGGGATTTGATCAGAGATCTTCTTACTCCAGAGCCAGTATTCTTCCCCCTATACCACGTTGCCTCCTAGACTCCCAAGTATAGGCCCATGACTGCCCTTTGCTAGGATTAGTCTACTTAAGTTTGCAGGTGTTCCTCATTAGAAGTTTGGCAGGTAGGCAATGATTATTTTGACTGAAGCAATTCATAAAAATCACTCGTTAAGGAGGGGAAGGGCTGTGCTCTGTATTGGTGAAGGGATTATCCATGACAAAGAAATCAGAGCTCTTCTTGAAGTATCCAAGTCATGGAATATCATAATTCATACAACTTAACATAGAGGAACTTTTATTATGCAACAGAATATAACTAGATTTTTAAAGTCTTTTAAATTAATTATTATGCTTTGGCATACCTTTAATCTTCATGGTTACAAGTTCTTTAAAAAGGATATATGCTTATAAATGAAATCTATGCATTACAGCTGAAAGTGGTTAAATTAGCAAATTTAACCACTATATTTAAATAAATTATGTGATATTTTACAAATTATACTCTCTTTTGGAGTGAATTAGTAAAATAGGAGAAACTTTCTTTGGAAAAGGAGAGTTCACAGAGGAATCAGAAACTGATAGGGAGATATATGCCTATGATTTCTCTAGGGGGGGAAGAGGCAATAACTTTCTAAGAAAGCATAGTTAAAATTATGAGCATGGAGGAAATATAACGAAGGTAAAGTACAAGTCAAGAGTGATTCTCTCAACTGACATATCTGTAAGGGGCAGTCGCAAACAGCTTAAGCCCCTCTTCCACAAAACCTTCCCTCCGGCTCATGGAGATTTCTTCCTTTCCTCTCATAGCACTTAAAACAAAAACAGCTATACTTATCATTTGGCAATAAATCATGTGATATTATCTATATTATTTTCCTGTGGTTTTACTTAACTACTGCATTGTTAATTACCTTTAGGCTTCTTATTCCCAACCAAGTTAAGTTCCTTAAGGTCAGGGATCTTATGAGTGTAGAAACTGACGAGGGTCTGTTAATCTGCTCTGTTTTGCCTTTAACACTATGCTTTATACACAATGATTTTTATTTGAAAGGCTTCAGATAACTGCTCACTTGGTGTCACTGTATTCTAAGTGCAGGCAAAATAATACAAGGAAATAAATAACTTAGAGGCTGAGCTTGCAAACCTAAGGAAAGGAAGGGATTATAAAAATCACAACTCTTGGAATAATCAGGCTGAGAAAGACTGATGACAAAAACATAAAGGTGCACTTAGTCATGAGCATTTTTACTATGGGAAGGCCAGAGTCCGGTCTAAGTCAGTCAGTGAAATTAAGAAACCAAGTTCAATGCACCGGGAGATCTAGAGTTCACATTAGATATATTTTTATCATGGTTTCAGTTTCTTACGTTTCAAAATTAAATTTTATCCTTATTAAAAGTTAGCAATCAATGAAGTTAATCTCTGCATATGGTCAAAATACTATAGTTCAGAAACAAAATTTGCCAATTTCATTTGTAAAAACATTAAGTAATTCATTCAAAGACAATAAAAAAGGCACATAAATATTATGAGCAAATAATACTTATGAAAAATGAAAATTTACCTTAGTGACACTTCCTTAAATTTGGTAGTTCACTATGGACTTTAATATATGTAATTTATTTTTCTGGTGGTATTTTATTGTTCCAATCTATTGACTGGGAAGGAACAATAATAGTTCTACTTTGCCCAAGGTCACACAAGAAGGTAATGAGGCCAAAAATGGATTCTGGTCTTCTGTTGAGCTTACAAAAGATTGTATGTTTCTCTTGTTATAGTTTAAGAAAACGTAAAAGCATAACATTACAGCATTTGTAAATGTGGGATACTAAGGAACATCAGCAGGGACCCCAAGAAAGTGCCAGACCAAGCTTGTCAGATACATTTTTGCCTCAGACAAGTTAACAAACATACAAAACAAAACAAAAAAACAAAAACAAAGTTGAGAAGATGGTCCAGCTATTATATAATTTTGGTTATCTGACACAAAGTGACTCAAAATTAGACATCTAGCCAAAAAACTTATGATCTCACTGAAAAAAAACCTATTTTAAAAGGTTTGTCTAAATTAAAAAAATTTTTTCCAAGATGTAATGAGCTGGCATAATGACCTACATGGAAGCATAAAATCATCAAGTATTTAAATTATGTGTATACGGAAAATAAGGCACTACGACAAATCAGTTTCTATATTCTTCTTTAATATATGCTAATAGTATCGATCTTTAAATTGTATCACTTTGCTTCACAGAATAAATCAATGTATTTCCTTCTAGTTCTTTAGAAACTGTAAAGACAGAGATAATAATAACACAAGTGAATATTTCTACTTACTCGATGTATAATTCCAGCAGAATGAAGGTGCTTGATTCCACACAGCATCTGATAGAGAAGGTAGGACATTCGTTCATGGTCTAGCTCCATTTGAATCACTTGGCAAAGATTTGCATCCATGAGCTCCATGACTATGTAACTTCAGAGAAGGGAAAAAATAGTAATCAAAAAGTGCACTAAATAATTAGTATAATAAAACAAACTTAGGTGATAATCACACTTACACATCCTGAAATTCTTCTAGAGACTTCTGTGGTGTGAACACATTCAAGAGGCCAATTATCTGTGGTAGAAATAGGGAATTTGGAAAAAGTTATAAGACATTTTTGTGAAGCTGAATAATTCTGAATGGCAAATTCATGGGTTAAACAGAACTAAGAGTCCATCACACAACTGCCTAGTAAATGGTAATTTGTTTGCTTTTATTGACTTCATATATGGTCACTTCATCTTCTGGTGACTTGAGATGACAGAAAGGAAATTTCTCATTCATTCCCCCCATGCTAGGCATAGTATTTGTTTCATTAAAAGCAATATTTTTCATTAATTTTTTGTTTTTTGCTTTTTGGAGGGGGGAAGGCAAAGCAATTGGGGTTAAGTGACTTGCCCAAGGTCACACGGCTACTAAGTGTTAAGTGTCTGAGGCCAGATTTGAACTCAGGTCCTTCTGACTCCAGGGCCTGTTCACTCTATTCACTGTGCCACCTAGCCTCCCATACTTTATTTTTTTTAGAAAGCTTATCAACTAAAAAGAAAATTCTATTCAAAATTCTACTTAAAAATATAAAACTGAGCCCTGATAGGGCTTAATAATTATTTTGGGAAAATGATTTGTATTAGCAGTAGCAGCAGCAGCAGCAGCAGCAGCAGAAGCTAGCATTGACAGTACTTTAAGGTTTGCAAAGCTCTTTACAAGTATCTCTATTTAATCTTATAATAACCCTGGGAGTTAGGAGTTACTATTATCTCCATTTTATAGAAGAAAATGAGGCAGACAACAGTAAAATGACTTGCCCAGGGCAGCAAAGCTAACAATAAGTGTCTGAGTCTGGATTTGAATTCAGGTCTTTCTGATTTCAGGTCCAGAGCTCTATTCATCATACCACCTACCTACCTAGTAAGTATCTCAGAGACCTGTCAGGAGTGGGATTCAAAACCATGTGTCCATATGGAGACTAGAAGAATCCTGGGCATGGAGGAAACTTGTGCTTTAGTCTGGAGACTTACATCCCTTGGCCATCCTGACAATTCTGTGATGTCATTGGTTTTCTTCAAAAATGAAGGGCAAACAATGACTTTTCTCAGAACCCTAATTGATGAGGAAACTCATTCTGCCAACACAGGATGGTACCTCTCTCCAAGTTAGTCTTAGAGAGTTGCCTCCTGTACTGAAAGGTTCAGTGACTTCCCTTGGGTAAGACAGCTGCTAAGTATCCGTGTTCAAGGTAGCACTTGAAGTCTGACCTTCCTGAAATAAGGTCAATACTCTATCCACAATGCCATGATGACTATGAGATCTACCAGAGGTCTGTTTAATTCATTATGAATGTGAATAGTTAAGTATTCATTCAAGAGTTCCTGGGAAAAGAGGCAGAGAAGATGGGTTTGAATCCTAGCTCTGGCACCATGTAACTAGAAGAATTATGATCATCTTGGATTCTGTTTTCTCAGATGTATTATGACTTGGTTAGACTAGACGAGGAGGCCCCTCTCAACTTCAAACACAACAGGTTCATAGAGGGTTTCAGATGAACAAATGCACATTTATGATTGGGTGACTTCAAGAGCAAATTACTGCACTGTAAGAAGGAAGTGTATAGAATTCAGAGAAACATAGGAAGACTTTGAGAAATGGATGCTGAGTAAAGTAATAAACAGGACCAGAAAACAAGAGGCAAAGACCTCTGATGACCATCACACTTGGCCCCAGGAAAGAGACGAGAAAAGAGACAGCAAATTCTCTTTAAGAGGTGGGGGGACCGAGGGTACAAAATATTGTATACATTGTCAGACATGGCCATGGTGTCAGCTAGTTTTAATAGTAACTTTTTTTTTTAATTACAGGGGAAAACTCACTGAATCACTGAATGGTAGATAGGATGGTCTATCTTGAAATAACTTTAATGTAAAAACAAAAGGCATCAATAAAGCATTAATTTAGAAAGAAAATTAATGAAATACCAATAAGGATGATTTACTAAATTATACATTTTCAGCTCTCTGCCAAAAAATGTAGATATGACATTTTCTGGCATATATTTAGAAAAATTTTCAGGGTCCAGATGACAATATCATGTTTAAGTAAATTCTAACATTGATCCAATGTATACACACATTTCTTTTTAGCAATGACTACAAATATGAGGTCTCTTAAAATTAACTTTAAGAAACCAGAAGTTGTAGAAATGACCACTTTACTGATAAGGACAGGGGTTGCTCCCTGTTCCTCAAACTAAGAGCTGTAAATAAAGGTAGTCTATGTATACATTCAATATGGCAAAGGTTTACATAGATGTACCCTTACCAAGAAACATTTTATTTTTAATCTGGTATCTCATTTGGACTGCCTCTAGGTTTAGCTCAGTATTTGTTTCTACCTGTTTTTCCCTCTTTGATTTTACTAGCTGGAGCATGAATTAACCCAGTTCTTCCTCTCTTGTGCTTCTAACTTGTTCTCCATGCTTGTCTTGCACCAATGCTTTCATCATTCCCATCATCCTAAAATTAATCAATCAACAAGCAATTATTAAGCCAGGGACCACACTAAGTGCTGGGGACAACAAAGACAAATGTGAAATAGTACTTATTATTATCACAGGGCAGACAATCTGTATATTTATAAGACTATATACAAAATACAAGGTAGTTTTGTGAGAGATGGCCCTACGAATGAAGCAACATCTATGAAGAAGAGTAATTCATTATGGCTACTACTGAGTATATGAAAAGGAATAATGACCTGAAAGGCAGAAAGGAGTCAGGTTGCAAAAATCTTCAAATTCCAAACAGGAATTTCCATTTTATACTAGAAGGGATAGGGAGCCACAAGAGTTTATTGGGACACGGAGGTCAGGGTCAGTCTTAACTTTGGAAAATCTTGGAAAAAAAAAGGGGGGGAAGTTATTGCTAGAGTCCAGGTGAGAGATGGTAGCTGTGTGAGTAGAAAGGAGGGAAGGGAAAAGACATTTTGATGAACAAAGATTTGATTTTGAGGTAATAATCATAGCTACTATTTATATAATGCTTTAAGGTTTACAAAGTGTTTTACATATTTTGATTTTGAGGTAATAATCATAGCTACTATTTATATAATGCTTTAAGGTTTACAAAGTGTTTTACATATTTTATCTTGCTTTATGGAAGCACTTAAGAAATACTAAGGCTGGGGTAACTAGGTGGCACATTGGACAGAACACTAGCCCTGGAGTCAGGAGGACCTGAGTTCAAATTCAGCCTCAGACACTTAACACAAAAACTAGCCATGTGACCTTGGGCAAGTCACTTAACACCAACTGCTTTCAAAAAAAAAAAAAAGGAAAAGAAATACTGCAAAAGAAAGAAGTATTGCCAGGCAACAGTTCTTCCATTAAGATCTAGAAAATACACCAGATGGAGTCCTGGTCAGGATTCCAAGAGAAAAATCACAATGAGAAACATTTCCAGCCCATGTCAATAAAGGGAGACCAGAGGCATACCTCATGAGAGCATTTTAGTGTATAAAAATGACCAAGGCCATGTACTAGGGCAAGAAGAGGTCCCAGACTATTTATGGGGACCCCAATCTTGTGAAGGATGCAGCAAGAGGTGAGCTATTATTCACTATATAGTTCTAGGTCTTAGATCCATGGCGGACTAAGAAGGAGACCCATACCTTGGGATAACTCTTAAGGGTAAGGAGGGGCTGCAACTGTCCCGAGTTAGAAGCAAGTTCAGAAGATAGCAGCAGCTAGGTGGTTCAGACTCCAGGAGCAGAGTGGGTTCTCAGTTCCAGTTTTCAAACATTCAGTTAAAAACTTTCAGGAGAAAAACCAGGGCAGGAATCTTAGATTGAAGATAATTCTACTGTTCTATCACACTGAACCAGCAAAGCTTTCTAGACTGACTGATCATCAGTCTACTGTAACTTCCAAATTGGGAAATCTAACAGTTTTATGCAGACTCAAATTGAGGAAAGAAAACTTGAAGAGCTCAGACCAGAAGGGCAAAGAACATACTCTGCCCTGGAACTTTGAGAATCCTGAAAGCTTGCAAATCTCCAGCCTAGCAATTCCTGAGATTACAAAATAACACTATACTTTATACCCCCAAGAATGTAGCAGAAAGACCCAAGAAAACAAAGTTCAACCCAGATATTTTCCCCAGAAGTTTATAGAGCCAAGTCTTAACAAAGTATCAAGTCAGGAAGTAGGCTGGAAGAATGGGCTAATAAAAAAGCACCCCGCCACAGAGATTCATTATGATGACAGGGCAGTCAACACAGGAATCCAGAAGAAAATGATTCCAAAATATGTACAAGTAAATTATATCTCAAAGAAAAACACAGCTCGGGCAAAAGTTCAACTAGAATTCTTGGAAGAGAGAAAGCAAGAGTTTAACACTAGATTCAAAAAAATGAGACTGCTATAGGAAAATATGGGAAAAGAAATCAGAGCTATGAAAGATTTGGAAAGAGAATATAACAGCTTGGAATAAGAGGTATAAATTTTTATGTGTGTGTATGTGTGGGAATTACCTGAAAATTAGAATGGACAAAACAGAAGACAATAACTTCACGAAACAATAAAAGAAAATGTAACATATCCTATAGCAAAAATAATTAATTTGGAAAACAGATCAATAAGAGATAACTTAAGAATTTTTGGACTACCTGAATGCCATGGCCGAAATAAAAATCCAAACATCATATTTCAAGAAATCTTAAAAGAAAACTGCCCTGTAGAACCAGAGGACAAAATAGAAATAGAAAGAATTCATCAGTCACTTCCTAAAAGATGACCAATTTAAAACTATCAGGAACATAATAGCCACAAAATAAAAAAGTATACTTTTGCCAATTGGATTTAATTTTTTAAACGACTAATTTAATCTGCAAAGACGCAAACTCAAATATTTGGTTATAATTATCACTTATCAGTATTACATATTACAAAGAATGAAAGAGAGATCAAGAAACTTGCACAACTATTAAGTGAGAGGATAAACAGAAGAAATAAGAAGAAGCTGAAACCAGAACAACTTTAGGATAAATGTGTCCTAACGCTTGTTCTCTGTGCCAGAAAGTTCAGGTAAATTCTTCTCATTTATATTATTATTTTTATTGTGTGTGCACATCTTTTCTTCTTAAAACTTTTGAGCCCCTTGAGGGCAGGGCTTTGTCTTTTATCTTTGAATTTCCTTCAGTATCCAGCATAGGGTTTTGGCACATAGCAAGAGTGCTCAGGAAATGTTTGCTGAATTGAACCAAAAAAAAAAAAATCAGGTATAAAAATCTGATTCCAATGCTACTTTGCAGCATGATGTAGAGAAAAGAAGGCAGGATTTATAGTCAAAAGACCTGGAGTCAAATCTGAGTTCTGAGAGTTATTAGCTCCAACTATTGCCTAATTTCAAAAATCAAACCTATCCTTCCTTAGTTCAATTTATTTTGCAACCAAAACCAGATTAATTTTCCTACAACACTGCTTTCATCACATTATTAGATTGTTCAAAATTGTTCAATGACTTCTCACTCTCTATAAGATGAGATCCTGAGTTTTTAATCTTATATTCAAGGCCTTCACAATCAGACTCCCATAAACTTACCTTCCCTGTTATTCCCTTACATAAACCCATTGCTTTAATCAAACTGATGTAATTACGGTGAGACAGTATATTAAACCCACCCAATTCCTACCCTACAATATTTATAATAAGTATTTTAACATAATGCCAAGAATTTGATGTTTTTACTTAGGAGCAGGGGAGGAAATAAAACATTATGGGGCTTTCAGAAACTAAAGAGCAGGGACTACTTTTTATTTGTTTGATGACTTTCTTTGTATCTTCAGCACTTAGTATAGTGTCTAGAATACTGTAGGTATTATAAAAAAATACTTATTGACTTGAATTGACTTTACTGAACAGGTCCCGATAGTAGGGAGCCCAGAAAAGTTATGGGAGAAGTGATGACTTTTCAAGATAGATATTCAATTAAATATTTATTTAAAATGAAATTTTATCAGAAAGCTAGCTATACAAACTAATTCTCAAAAGTTACTTTACAAAACTTAACTAAGGGTTAACACTGTAAATTATAGTTTAAAAACAGAAACAATATCACATATTGACATGAACTTCACTATGATTTGACCTATATTTAAAAACTAAACCTTTTACTTACATTTTTGTGATTAACACATTTCATAAGAACAAGCTCTCTATAAGCACGCTTGGCATGAGTCTGGTTCTGAAATGGTCGGCTTAGCTTCTTGATTGCGACATTTCTTTCAAGAATGGCATCATAAGCTGCACTGTAATTAAAAAATAAAACACAAACAAATTTTACAAAAAGAAAACTTACAGGTCCACAGACATGAATATGTAGCAATCTTTTTTGGCTAAAGTAATAATCACAAGCTTATAACTTTCCTGGTATGTGTTATCTAGATGTGTTCCTCTTCTCGTCAATCCCCCCTCCCCACTCTGCTCCCTACCCAAACAAAACACCCCAAACTTACAGTTTATAAGATCCTTGGAAAACACCTAAGCATTAAGCTAAACATCTTATACCAGTTATTTTTAACTAAAACTCTGCCTACTAGTTAAAATGGAGAAATTTCCCTTAAATTACAAAGTGCAAAGAAGTACTAGTATTATTTGGGTGTACACCATAAAAAGTATTCTTTCGGTTTTGGAAATGCTCGAATTGAAGTATAAACAGATTAACTGACTTGTCTAAAGTATCTTAGACAAAGGTATTAAGGTCTATGCCTCCTATGAAGTCTTACAGCACATATTGGCTATATCATTATTTTACCCAACAGTATGATTTGGAAGTTAATTTTCAAACGCCAAAATCTGAGATCTTTCATTATGAAGTACTACATGGCCATTTTAGAAGTACATTTCTTTTTTACTGTAAGATCAGAGACAATAAGGCATAGGCATGAACTTGGAGGCAAAAGACTTAAGTTTGGGTTACTGCTTTGTCTTTTACTAGCTCTGTAACCTTGGGTAAAATTCCTTGACCACTTTAGGCTTTAAGCTTCCTTATCTGTAAAATGAGGATAATAATCATTACAGTACCTTGCCTACCAATTAGCTATAAAGAAAACTCTCTGAAAACTTTAAGGATCAACAGAAATATGAGCTAGGTACCTATTTTCCATACTGGCAACTAGAGGGTACAATGTGGATAGAGTGCTGGGTCTGAGACACTTATTAGCTGTGTGACCCCAGCCAAGTCACTTATCCTCTATTTGCCTCAGTTTCCTCAACTCTAAAATGGGGATAACAATGGCATCTATCTCACAGGGTTGTTGTGAGGATCAGATGAAATATTTATAAAGCTCTTAGCAAAGTGCCTGGCATACAGTAATAATAGAAATAAATGTTTATTCCCTTTCCTTTCCCCTATTTACAAAATGTATTTATTTTGAGATTAAAGAAAAATGTACTATTTAAGCGCTGCTTGATTATGAATTAGAGCAGACAAAAAGCTTTGGCCTGGGTACTGGAAGCCCTTGCGGGAGGTGGAGCTCTGCTTCTACTTGTAACTTGTGTGGCCCCAGATAAGTCCCTCAATCTCTATTCTGTAGAAGCAGTAAGGGTTTGTTTCTTCTAGCTCTAAACTGGATCTCAATGTAAGACTGATAAAAATAAAGTAAAATTGAGTTCTCTTTGAAGGTGGAATGCTATTTTATTACAGCAGGTTTATCTTCCAAAGTAAGTTTTGCTTCAGCTAATCAATATTATTTCAATAAATTAATGTTGGTACTACAAGCACAGACTGAGTAAAGGCAGTCTACTACTAAAAACTGGTTGCCAGCTAAAAGTTGCTTAGACAGAAAAAGCCATTATGAAACTGAAAGTACATTTAGAAGATTATTTTTCATTTACTGACTTTAAAAGACCCCTTAACCATCATATATCTTTGCATACTACCATAACAGGTATGTTTGTCTACATAATGAACTTTTTTTTTTTTTTTGGAGAGGGGAAGGTAGGGCAATTGGAGTTAAGTGACTTGCCCAAGGTCACATAGCTAGTTTTGTGTTAAGTGTCTAAGGTCGGATTTGAACTTAGGTCCTCTGACTCCAGGGCTGGTGCTCTATTCACTGTGCCACCTAGCCACCGCCCATAATGAACTTCTTTATTCTTTTACATGTGTGTAATGAGTTTAGGGCTATGCTACATGAATGACCCTCCTCCACTCTTCTCAATGGCTTTACCTATCCTCTCTTTTCTTCATTTCTCCAGTCAAAGAGGATGAAGAGGCACAGCTTCTTGCTAAAGATAACCTGTCAACTTGTATCTAATCCCATTTCCTACAGTTTCTTCCAGGTCTTTATACTTTATCAATTATACCTTCTTTCTTATGCATTTTCAACATCTATATTGACTTTTAAATGAATAAATAAAAAGGAAAAGTTCACTTTGCTATTTCTTCTAGCTATTATCTTCTTTCTCTTTTCTCTGGTGCCAAATTTCTAGAATGAATATCTTTACCACCTACCTTCTCAACTCCTTGCAATCTGGCTTCTGTCTTGACCACTAATAATATCATTACTATCACATCCAATGTCTTTTTAAATGTCCTTATCCTCACTTACTCTGCTATATAGGTATTTAATGATATGGACTATCAATTTCTTAATACTCCAGCATCCTTTGGCTTCTATGGCTTTCCTCTTGCTTCTCTGGGACTATTCCTTTGGTCTCTTAAAGTCTTCACATTTTCTCACTCTTTAAACATAAGTGTTCCTTAAGTTTCTGTCCTAGGCCCTCATTTCTCTTTAATATTCTCCCGTAATAATCTATTAAAGTATTACCTCTATGAAGATAACTCCCCCAAACTCCAACCAAATTCTCCCCAGAGTTCCAGACCTATATTCCAGCTATTTGAGGTATATTTTCACTTGGCTGTTCTATCACATCAAATTAAGCAAGTTTAAGAATAAAAATAACTTTCCTTTCTAAACATATTCCTTTCCAAGCTTCTCTATATCTATGAATGGCAGGCACTATCCTACAAAGTCACTCAAGCATATAACTCTGAAATAATACATGATATCTTCTTCTCCTTCATACCATATACTCAATCAACTACCATGTCATACTGGCTCTAAATCCATACTGTCTCATATCTTGCCTATCTTCTACACTTCCCCTGCAAGAATTCTAATTTGGGCTCTCATTTCTCCTGAGTTCTACACCTGCCCACCCCACCCCCACCCAAAATAGTCATTCACTAGCTCTTCTTGTCACTCGGTGCCTGTCACTTCACATCTGCATAACTAATAGACTAGTCAAAGAATCGTGATATTTTGTTTGGCTTGGAATGGGCATTAATTATTGCACCTATAAGCAAAAGGGCCAATTCCTAAATATGTGCTTTTTTATATATATAGCTGAGCTTGAATTCATGGTGTTAAACTGATGATTACATAGAATTTTTTTATTTAAACAGATTGGCTAATGTAAGTATAAACAGAATGCATAAATTTGCTAATTGTTCTTTCTGGCAACAGACATATGGTTAAATGTAACAAACTAAAGGGGTCTCAGGATGTAATAATATTTCACATTTAAAGATGGAATTGCTGAAGCCATAGATCACCTTGAGTTCGTTGGACAAAAAGCATTCTTTTGGCAAAAAGTGGTAATTACAATGACCTCTTGTTAATTCTTTTTTTACTCACAAAATAAAAATAGTAGCATATGATCCAATTCCTAGACAGTAGTAGCTTACCCTCTTTTGCAGCTTTGGATGTGCTCTCCTGAGGAAATTTAAAATCTACCAAGACATGAAGAAATACAGATGTGGTGCTATTGATCTTTAGTTATTTTTAAAAGCAAAACTTACCATACTATTCCCTGGGCCCCTGAGCCTATAGGTTTTAAATTCTGATACCGTTTCAGTACAGTAAATGTAGAGTCTCCAATCTCAACACTATAGAAATTACTGTCACGCTTGCTTCTGCTCATGATGGCAAATAATTAATTTGATGGCTTCATCCAAAATTCACTCAGAAGCTGTAAAAACAGAATAAGATGTGACATTTACAAAGCAGTAACTAGTCTGTTAATTGTGTAATCTTAAAATTGACAAAGAAGCATCTAATTACATAGTAAGAAAAATGTAAAGAGATTTTCAAAGAAAATTTTAATAAGACAAAGGAAAAAAAAGCAAAGGATTAGACATATTAAGCATTATTTCACCTTTCCCTGCAACCACTTAAATATTTGGTTGATCAACGATTTTTTCTGCTTGGTTAAACATATTTAGCAAAGGAAGTAATTTCTTTACTCTGGAACTTACTGATGTATTCCCCTAGATTTAACATTTAAACTCAACATTAAAAAATACAAATGTATTTAAGTTAAGTCATATTCTAAAGTCTAATAAGTATCTGTGATTTTGTTGGTCAGAGGTAATTTCTTCATTGATAAAAATCACAATTCTGACTTGAGAGATGATTCTCTACATCAACAGAACCAAAATAATTCATCACCTGGTAGCCAACCTAATGATCAGTCTCTCTGAATTTAGCGAGGCTGTTCTTCAAGTGACAGATACAGACTATTGCTGGGTTTGTATTAAAAACCTTTCTAGCTTGGTAAACCACATGAGGTTTTCAAGATGAAAGAAATGAAGTGACTTTATAGTTTATCTAGAGCAATTAAAACTAGTTTAATTTATTGAAAAATATTAAGTACCTACTGCTTGCAAAATGTATGTTAGGTACCTCAGACACAAAGAAAGATGAAATTGCCTCTTTCTTTAAAAATGGACATTTCTGTTAAAATATAACCAGTACATAGAAAGTAAATATGAATTATATGCAAATTAAGAAAGAAATTTCAGGGCAGCTAGGTGACACAGTGAATAGAGCACTCGCCCTTGAGTCAGGAGGACCTGAGTTCAAATTTGACCTTAGATATTTAACACTTACTAGTTCTGTGACCTTGGGCAAGTCACTTAACCCTAATTTGCCCTGCCTTCGGAAGGAAGGAAAATCTCAAGAGAGAGAGAGAGAGAGAGAGAGAGAGAGAGAGAGAGAAAGCAAGTCCAGACATTCTGGACTGACCAAAGAATTATGAAGGGGTACATACCCTTTGGACTACCTATATCATTACTGGGAGTATACTCCAATGAAATAAAGGAAAGATGAAGAGGACCCATATGTACAAAAAATATTTTTAGCAGCTGTGTTTTTTTATAGTAGACTCAACCTGGAAACTGAAAGTGCACGAAGTGACTTGGAGAAAGGCTGAACAAACTGTGGCATATGAATTTAATGAACTATAAGTGTGCCATAAGAAATAATAAAACGGACACTTTCAGAGGAAACTGGGAAGACCTCTATGATCTGATATAGTAAAGTGAGAACCAGGAAAACAATTTACACAGAGGACAGTATAACAAAAAACCAAAAACTTTCAAATTCTTGATAATTCTGATTAATGTAAAAAGAATCACACTGCCTACATCCTTCCACAGAAGTGATAAACATGAATACAGAATGAAACATGCGTATTTGGACATGGACAGTTTGGGAACTTGTTTTTGCTGGTCCGTGTATATATTCTGAGAACTGTTGGTTGTCCTACTGGAGAGACAGTAGGAAGAAGCAATAAATTTTTAAATTTTTTGTTGATGGAATTTTTTCTTACCAAAATTTCTTTATCTTCCCTCTTCACCCCTCCTAGAAAACCATCTCACATGCCAAGTAAAATTTTTAAAGAGATAAAAGAAAAAATCAGTAAAATCCATACATTTTAAGAAATCTGATTACATCTGTGGACCTCCCAACCTCTGCAAAGGAGGGGGTGAAATGGGAATGTCTTCTGATGATTCTTTGGAGCCGTGCTTGTTTATAATTTTGCAACATTCACTATTTACTGTTTTCTGGCTGTTCTGCTGACACTGTTGTAGTCTCTATGAACATTGTTTTCTTGGGTCTGTTTACTTCATTCTGTCAATTTGTGATACTTTGTACAGAAGCCTTGAAAGAGGATTTTCTGGTTGTATGTTTACAGAAATCCTGGAGGAGGGTTTTGGAGGTCTGGGACTTTACTGATGATTTATGCTGACCTCTTGGACCTTGTTTGTGGGTCTGTCTTGAAGATTTGTGTTGAGTTCTTAGACCTTGCTGGTGGGTCTGAGTTGATATCAAAGGCACATAGTGAACTGATAATGGTGCCAACAATGTGTATGGATATTATTGTGGTTCTGTCAAGCTTTG
Organism: Petaurus breviceps papuanus; assembly: GCF_028583685.1. Lineage (NCBI taxonomy): Eukaryota > Metazoa > Chordata > Mammalia > Diprotodontia > Petauridae > Petaurus > Petaurus breviceps. The sequence goes on from NW_027187330.1 coordinate 7,550,435, forward strand.
TCTTCCCAGAAACAGGAACTGTGAAGGACTTGAGGTGGATTGGACACTGTAAACTTCAATATGGAACAGGAACCAGATGAAGAACTGGACAAGGAACTGGGAGCTGCCTGCCTTTGAACCCAGGTGACAGTTGGAGCTGGGACCATGGAAGAGAAACCATGGAAACACAGCCAGACTCAAGTCAAGCTGAATGAAGACTTTACTTGGATACTGTGTACTGACTGAGAAGATTTACTGTGACCTAGCAGTGGAGCACTTTCACTTTTGTACTTTGTGATTGAATTAAGGATTTTGTGATTGACTAAACAAATGTACTTTGTTTAAAACTATGTGACCACTTTGTTGAAAATTATGTGGCCATTTTAGTGATAAATTGTTGAGCTGTGACATGGTGAATGCTGTACCTTGATTTTCTGTGAATGTTTTGCTCTGATTTGTTATTGAATAAATAAGAGAGTTTGCTACTATGTAATCAGAACCTTGAAAGCTGTTCACAGCAGCAGTCCTCTGGAAAGCTGCTTGTGTATGGCTTTACATCATGTCACTTCCCTACTCAACAAACTCCAGTGGCTCCCTATCACCTCCAGGATCAAATACGAAATGCTCTTTTTGGCATTCAAAACCCTTCATAATCTAGTCTGCCTTACCTTACTCCATGATACATACATGAGCCAGTGACACTAACATCCTGGCTGTCCCATCAACAAGGCACTGAATCTGCTCCAGACCAGTCTCTATACCTGGAATGTTCTCTCTCTTCAACTCTGCCTACTGACTTCCCTGGCTTCCTTTAAGTCCCAACTTTTACAGAAAGTCTTTCCTAATCTCAGTACCATCCCTCATCCTCTATTTTTTTTTCCTTTATCCTGTATATAGCTTGCTTCTATATAGTCTTCTGGAATAGTGGTTGGTCACTACAATGATCTAAGTCCCTAAACCTTTCTATTGTTTTTCTCTACAATGTTGTTACTGGTTCAGTATGCTGGCCGTGATCACTTCATCCCGTACTTATTCATAAAATCTTCCCAGATTTTCCTGCAACTGTCCATTTTGTTATTTAATCTAGTCACCAATAATTTATTAAGCATTTACTATTTGCTAAGTATGCACTAGGTTTTGGGGAATGACAGGCAAAAATAGTTCCTGACCTAAAGGAATTCACATTCTAATGGAGGAGAAAACAAAGTAATAATATTCCATTAATTTCACATGCAATAATTTGTTCATCCATTCCCCAATTGATGGACTGCAACTAAGTTTCCAGGGTTTTTTGCTATATCAAAAAAAGGTAATTTAAATATTTTGTTTTTTTTCCTCTTACTTTGTCTCTCTGGGATACAGGCCTAGGAATAGTGGAGGATGCATTGAGGAGATGCAAAATGTAATGACTTTTCTGGGTATAGTTCCAAATTACTTTCCAGAATCCAATCCTTTCCAACTTAACCAGGTGGCATTCTTCCCATAGCCCCTTTAACAATTATCATTTTCCCTTTTTGAACTCTCTGTCAGGGTGATGGATGTAAGGTGGTACCTCAGAGTGGCTTGAATTTGCATTTCTGTAATTATTAGTAATGTGAAACATTTTTTCATATCAGTGTTCCTTGACTGGATACTAGAATTGCCTTAGTGACTGAATAACACCTAACTTCTCAGAGTTGTGAGGATAACATGAGATATATGTGAAATGTTTTACAAACATGAAAGCACTACAAACTAAGTAAACGTTTTTCACCATCACATCACCATCATCTTATTTATTAATTGCCTTGTTCTGTACATACATATATCACAGGGAAAATATAATCATTTTTAAAAAACATTTCAGCAAAGTATTTGATGAAATCTACCACATTATTCTTGTTTAAAAAAAATGGAGAGACAGGAAAGATAGTAATGTGATGAGGAAGATTCGGAAGTAGCTAAATAGACAGATTGAAAGATTAGTCATTAATGTCAATGTTAACTTTTGAATAACATTTACTGTGGAGGGCTCCAAGATGTGCTTGACCTGTACTAACATTTTATCAATGACTAAAAGGACATAAAGGAGCTTATCAGATCTGCATGTCATTAAGAGCTGGGAGGGATCCCCAGCACACTAGATGAAAATGTAAGCTTTATCAAAATTTGTGACTGCCTGGAATACTGAGATGAATCAAAGAAGTCAAAATTTAATAGGCTAAATGTAATTTTATCTTGTTTTTTGGTAAGGTAATTGGGGTTAAGTGACTCGTCCAAGGTCACACAGCTAATAAGTGTGTCAAGTGTGTGATCATCACGTTTGAACTCAGGTCCTCCTGACTCCAGGGCCAGTGCTCTACTCACTGCGCCACCTAGTTGCCCCAATATTTTTTTGCACAAGATTTTAATTGTAATTTCATGCACAAGATTTTTAAAAAGAATCAACGATATGAATACAGGATCACAGGTATGTTGCTAGATGGCAGCTCATTTGAAAACTATCCAGGGGTTTTGCTAAACTGCAAAAAATCAACAATGTGATGTGGTATTCAAAATGTTCTACCACCTTAGGGGGCAGTAAGAGAGGTACCATATTCAAGAATAAGGAAGAGGTTGTCCTATGGCACTCTTCCCTTGTAAGAACACGACTGGAACACTATAGTCATTTCAGGAAGGCCAGGTATAAGTGGGAAAACATACAGGTGAAGCCAACCAAGATGGGTGAAGAAATCTGAATTCATGCTATGTTAGGATGAGTTGAAGAAATTAATGATATTTAATTCAAAATTGTTCTCCTGGATGGTTGGACTAGTTCACAATTCCACCAAGAGTGTTATCAGTGTCTTAATTTTGCCATATCCCTTCTAGTATATTATTTTCCTTTTCTGTCATGTTAGCCAATCTGACAGGTGTCAGGTAGTACCTCAAGAGTTGTTTTAATGTTCATTTCTGTGATCAATAGTGATTTAGAGCATTTTTTTATGTGACTACTGGTAGCTTTGATTTTTTTTTTTTGAAAACTGACTATTATTTGATCATTTCTCAATTGGAAAATAGTTCTTATTTATATAAACTTAAATAAATTAGGCCTTTTCAGAGACATTTACTGTAATTTTTTTCACAATTTCCTGTTTTCCTCCTTATTTTTGTCAAATTAGTTTTGTGCATACAAGAACTTTTTAATTTCATGTAATCAACATTACCCATTTTAATTCCTATGATCCTCTATCGCTTATTTGGTTATAAACTCTTCCCTCATCCATAGATTTCACAGGCACATGTGCTCCCCTAATTTACTTATGACATCACTCTTTGTGTCTATGTAATTTATGATATATGAGATAAAACATCTAAATAATTTATCCATTTTGATCTTATTTTGGTATACAGTGTAAGATGTTGGTCTATGCCTAATTTCTGCAGAACTGCTTTCCAGTTTTCTCAGCAATTTTTGTCAAATGGTGAGTTCTTATCCCAAAGGCTGGATCTTTGGGTTTATCAAATGCTAGATCAAAATAATAGACAAAATGTGGTGGTCATCCACCACTGTGTACTGTGTACTTAATCTATTCCACTGATCTGTTACATTCTATTTTTCAGCCAGTACCAGACTGTTTTGATGATTACTACTTTGTAATATTGTTTGAAATCTGGCCACCTGCCTTCACGTTTTTGTTTCCAATGATTTTCTTGCTACTGACTTTTCTTCCAAATGAATTTTTTAATGATTATTCTAGCTCTACAAAATAATGCCTTGGTAGTTCGACTGGCAGGGAACTGGATAAGTAAATTAACCGAGGTGAATTGCCATTTTTATAATATTGGCTCGGCCTACCCATGAGCAATTAACATTTCTCTAATTGTTTAGATATGACTTAATTTGTGTGAAAATGTTTAGTAATTGTGTTCATAGAGTTCCTGGGTTTGTCTTGGTAGGTGGATTCCCAAATATATTATACAGCCTGAAGTTAATTTAAATGGAATTTCTCTATCTCTTTCTGCTGGGTTTTATTGGCAGTTTATAGAAAAGATGATGATTTATATGGATTTATTTTATAACCTGCAACTTTGCTGAAGCTGTTAATTATTTCACCTAGTTTTTTAGTTCATTCTCTTAAGTATATTATTGTATCATCTCCAAAGAGTAATAGTTCTGTTTTCTTATTGCCTATTTTTATTCCTTTTTTGTCTTATTGCTATAGTTCCCATTTGTAGGACAATATTATATAATAGTGGTGATAATGGACATTCTTGTTTTACCCTTGATCTTACAGGGCAGGTTTCAAGCTATCCCTATTATAGATAATGATTGGTTGTGGTATTATATAGATACTACTTATTTTAAGAAAGGCTCCATTGGTTCCTATGTTTTCTAGCATTTTTAATAGAAATGGGTGTTGCGTATTTTTGAAAGGCTTTTTCTGAATTTACTGATATAATCATTTGATTTGTTAGCTTTGTTATTGATATGGCCAATTAGGCTAAATACTCAATCAGCCCTGCATTCCTGGTATAAACCCTACCTGCTCATAGTGTACGATCTTGATTGACATATTGCTGTAATCTTGCTAGTACTTTATTTAAAATTTCTGCATCAATATTCATTAAAGAAATGTGTCTGTAAGACTTTTTTTTCTGCTTTTCCTTCCCCTGGATTAGGTATCAAAATCATATTTGTGTCATAAAAGGAATTTGGTAGGACTCCTTCATGGATTTTTTTTCAGTTTATACAGTATTGGGATTAAGTGTCCCTTAAATGTTAGGCAGAATTCATTTGTGAATCTATCTGGTCCTGGGGATTTTTCTTAGGGAGCATATTTACGGCTTGTTCAATTTATTTTTCTAAGATGGGGTTATATAAGTATTTCTATTCCCTCTTCTGTCAATCTGGATGGCTTATATTTTTGTAAATATTCATCCATTTCACTGAGATTGTCAATTTTACTGGCATATAGCTGAAAAAAAAAACTCCTGACAACTTTTAATTTCATCTTCACAAGTGATACATTTACCCTTTTCATTTTTAATAATGGTAATTGGATTTTTCTTTTTTTTATATAAAATTAACCAATGGTTTATCCATTTTATTGTTTTTTTTTCCCATAAAACTAACACCTATTTATTAACTCAATGGTTTTCTTACTGATTTTATTAATCTTGCCTTTTATTTTTAGGATTTTCAGTACTAGCACATTAGTCCCATTTCTCTTTCTGATCAGTTGCCAGGTCCCCATATTGTCTCTTTTGGCTTGAGAACTAACTCCTGAAGCTGCTGCTACTTTTGTTGCCACCATCTCTAGTCCCACCATTGGTGTTTTATCCATGTGGGCCAGAAGCCAGGCTCTATCCCTATGTCGAAGATCTCTCTTTCTGACCTCCTAAATTACCTTAGGCTGGAAGAATGTCTTACTCTGAAATCACCTAAAATCACACAGCTAATGTCTGAGGTAAGATGTGAATGTGGATCTTCCTGACTCCAAGTCTAACACTATCCATTGCAATCTACTACCTCTGATATAAATACTAGGCCTATATCCCAGAGATTAAAGAAAGAGTGAAAAGGAAGATAATGATAGTTGTACATCCCTGCCTAACAAAAGGAGACAACAAAGAAAAGAGCATCAATGAAATATTTAAAGACAGAAGAGAGTAGGTAAGCAAGGGCAGTGCTGGTATTGTTAAAAATAAATAAATTGCAAAACAAAACAAAACTGTATCGTTGGGTTAAATGAATCTAAGCTACTATGTTCAACTGCTTCTGGGTCTTTTGTACCTATTATGTTCCACTGATAGATAACCTAATCCTTTGGTAGTTTGGCTTGACACTAAATCTGTAAATTAATTGAGGTAGCGTTATGTTTACTGCATTGACATGGCCTAACCATAAAAAAGTAGTATTTTGGGGGAAGTCATAAATGACTGTCATTTGTAAAAGAATCAGGCTTGTTTTACTTGTCCCCACAAGGCATCACTAAGAATAATGGATGGCAAATTTAGCCTTTATTTAAGTTGGAGAAAAAGTGCTCTCAATTAGAGCAATATAAGATTGGAAAGGGCTGCCTCAGGAGGTAGTGGGTGCCCCATTTCTCTGGGGGCCTTTAAATAAAGGCTGTATGACCACTGGTTATGTAAACTGTTTTTCAGGTATGGGGTGAACTAGATAGTGCCTAAAGTCACATTCAGCACTGGAATTCTAACTTATTCCAGCTGTAGTTAATATCAAGCTCAATTATGAACCAATAATACATATACACTGCAGACCCAAAAACAACCAACTCCCCCCAAAATACCAAACCCCAATATTTTATTTAAGAGCTATAGTGTCTGGTACTAGGGATGTGACCCTGTAATATAGTCTGACCTAATACAGAAGCAGCATTTTAGGAAGGGCATTGATAGATTAATAGGAGAAAGTTGGGGGAGGGGAGGAGGGAGAAGAGTGAGAGCATGAGAAAGAGAGAGAGAATATGAATATGAATATAGGTATGTGCAGCGGCTGAGGGGGAGATGAGAGGATAACATCAAGAGAATGTCATGTGGAAATGACATTCAACTTGTCTATTTGGTCCCAAGAGCAAAACTAAGAGCAGTATAGCACAGAGGAAAATTAAGGTTTGAGACAAGGATAAATATTCATAATAATCAGGGATGTCTAACAGTTGAATGGGCTGAATTCCTTCTGCTTGGAGGTCTTCAAGTAAAAGTTAGAACATGACCTGTCAGGTATGATACAGAGAGGTTACTCAGGTATGGTTTAAACTAAATATACTCTAATAAGTTCCAAATCAGATTCTACGTCAGCACCTTTTCTATTTACCAAGTAAATGAGTAGTGTAGAAAGAAATATCCAAGAAGTAGATGTATATAAGACTGAAGATGAAATCCTGAATATGGATTATCCCACTGGTTGGAGCCAATAATAGCTACTTATCTCTATACATGCACATACACGTGCACACGCACGTGCACACACAAACACACACACTCATTGCTCTTAGCCTTCTTTGCTTTTTGTACCCAAAAGCTGTCACTGAAAATCCAAACCGTATATATCTAAAGTCAAAAGTTCCTTGCCAATAACGTATTTTCATTCTTCACTTTCCTTAATTCTTTGACAGCATTTAAAATTGCTGACTACCTATTATCCAAAAACAAAACAAAACAAAAAACAAAACCCTCATGTTTTTGGTTTCTGAAGATAGGATTGTGTTGCTGTGTCTCCACTGGTTCTCCTTTATCTTGCTAACAGTGAACATGCTCCAGTCTTCTTGATGCATTTTTTTATATCACCAAAATTTACCCTAGTATCCCTCTGATATAACAAATACTGTACTTTGAAAGATAAAAAAGGAAACGGAAAAAGAATCAGTGTAACTTATCAATATGTTAAGAGAAAATGTATGCAATATAACATACTTGTAGACCTCCCACTCTGCAGGGGGTAGAGAGGAGAGTGTTTTCTCGTATCTTTTCTTTGGATCCCTGTTTGTTCTTTATAATTCTGTGGCATTTGCTTTTATCACTGTATAAGCTATTCTTTCAGGTTACAATATTTTCATTGTCTATATTGTTTTCTTGGCTCTGCTTACTTTACTCACCATCAGTTCATGTTGATTTTTTCATTTCTCTGTATTTGTCATCTTTTAAAGTATCATAATGTACTGTAGAATATGGCATAAGGTATTGGTCTCAGCCTAGTTCTATAAGACTGCTTTCCAGTTTTCCTGAGCACATTTTATCAAATACGAAATTTGTTCTTAAGTAATTAATGCTTTCTGATTTATCAGACAGTGTGTTGACTTGTATTGTTTTTTATTCTCCCTTGTCTAGTCTGTTCCACCAATTTGTCTTTTTAAAATCAACATCAGATGGTTTTGAATGATGACTGCTACTTTATGACATGCTTAAAGTCTAGAAGTGCTATTTGTCCCTTTCTCTTTTATTTCTTTTGATATTCTAGATCTTTAATATTTCTAAGTTAATGTCATTATTTCATCAAGTTCTGTAGAAATCCTTTTTAATAATTTGATTTGTATAGCATCAAAATGCACAAAACTCTGGCAGAACTGTCACTTTCATCATATTGGCACAACCCAGCCATGAGCACAGAACATACCTCTAGTTAAGCTGTTCTTTATTTCTTTAAGGAGCACTTTATAACTGAATCTGAGTATTTTGTGTGCTTTGGTAAGATACGCCCCATATGTTTTATACATTTTGAAGTTATGTGGAATAGGACTTTCCTCTCTATTACTGCTTCCTGGATTCAAAGGATGTGTTTACGATTTCTATTTTTCAACATTTATTTGCAATATTTCTGTGCCTTAATACATGGTCAATTTTTGTAAAAGCTCCATCTGGTGCTGAAAAATACATAATTCTTTAGCAGCCCCATTTAGAAGATTGCACAAATCTTTTAACTCTCGTTTCTCCAGCAATTTGTTCAATTCTATACTTTCTCTTTTGTTTATCATTTATTAGATTAATCCAAAACTGAGTGAGGGACACTAAAAGCTCTTTCCAAATATTTTATTAGTATCTGTCTTCTTGTGATTCAATTAACTTTTCTTTTATGAATTTTGTTGCCAAGGCATTTGGAGCAATATGGATATTGATTTGGTATGTATGGTTCCTTTAAGCATAATATAGTTCCCTTGCTTATCTCTGGTTTTTGCTTCATCAAAAAGCATGACTGCATCTCCTGCTTTTCAACTGAGTCATAGTAATGCTGTTTGACCCCCTCCCTTATATTCTGTGTATGCCTTTGCTTTTTAGGTGTATTTCTTTTGTTCTTATTCAATTTTCCACTTATTCATTTTATTGGATTACTCAATCGAGGCATATTTAAAATTATGAGTTACATTTATATTTTCCATCATTTGTCTCTTTTCTTGAAAATTACCCTTCTTCCTCTGTAAGATAGTATTTGGTCTCTTCAGGTTATTTTAACTTAATCTATTTTAAGGCAACCCTGTTCCTACCAGATCTCTTCCCCCTTGCCTCCTATCTTTTACCTCTTTCCCTAGTTTTGGAGTATTTTTTAACTTAGCAGTTCCTTTTTCTCTTCCTTTTATCTAGATATCTAATCCATCCCTCCTTTTCCTCCCTCAAGGTTAAGTCCTTTCCTTTCTTCACCTTCAAGTGTTTTTGTTTTTAAATTTCATTTTCTGCACCTTTTTCTAAAGAGGATTTCTTTAGCTCTTATTCTTTGTTATATTTCTATTTATTCTAGATTTTATCCTTTGATTTATAGCCACTACAGTTATTTAGCTCTTCTTTAGTGTCTGTATTTCTTTTTTTTCTTGGGAAGGCAAGGCAACTGGGGTTAAGTGACTTGCCCAAGGTCATACAGTTAGTTAAGTGTTTAGTGTTTGAGGCCACATTTGAACTCAAGTCCTCCAAGTTGAAAAGGGGAGAAAAAATGTTGTCTTGGAGTCTAATCAGAGCTGCTGATAGAAAATGCAGGTAGTGAGCCCTCTACAAAGGAAGACTTTGAGAGGAGTTTGGTGGTCTGCCCTCCAGACCTTCAGTCAGAGGGGAGAGTGCAACTGAAGGTTAAGGTGTGGGATATCAAAACCTTTCTGGTGACTTTCTGGTGACTGGAGATTTCAGGTAATCAGTTTATACCTTAGGGGCTGCATGCTGCCCCCTAGAGTCCAAGCCTAGAGGAACTTCTGATGGAAAATGAAGTAGGCAGAATAGAGCAAAGAGGATAGAAGTATTGTCCCAAGGCAGGAATTTTCCATGTCCCTGATTGTGCAGTTCATCATTGTCCTTTGCCTTCTCCATGATAAATTCCCCTCCCTCCCCTGGCATGAAATTCCTCTCCTTCTCTGAGTGCATATTTTTATATTTGGGGTGCTAGTTGTACCCAGGCACTAAGTACCCTTCTTTTGAAGCAAGATTACAGGCATCAAATCTAAGCACCAAAACCCTGCAGAACATATCTATGGCAAGATCATCATCTCTGCTTATAGACTATATCTCTTCTCCAATGTGAATGTTCTTCAGCAGGACTACCTCCCATCACTAAAACAAGGTTTCTCACATTTCACTCCCTTCTTTTATCTCCTCACCTATTCTCCTGTAGGCTCTCTCCTTCCTAAGACTTGAGGAGTTATCCTTTGACTTCGTAAAGTTACATCCAGTCCTGTTGTCTTCCCCTCTCCCATTTTATGTGTGCTCTCTCATTCTGTAATTTAGTCCTACCCAAAACATTGATTCCTGTGTAGGCAGGGTGTTGTAAAGTTTAGTGCATGATGCTTCAGTTCTGTTTCTCCAACATCTCTTCTAAATGACTTCTACTTTTACTTCTTTTTCCATACGTACTTTTATAAAGAATTATCTTTCCCCAACTGATAAATGGTTAAAGGACACGAATAGGTAGTTTTCAGATGAAGAAATTAAAACTACCTATAGCCATATGAAAAAAAAATGCTCTAAATCACTTTTTTTTAAAGCATTTGGGGTTAAGTAACTTGCTCAAGGTTACACAGACAGTTATTTCTGGGTGTGGTGCTAAGTATCTGAGCCTGGGATTTGATCCCCAGGTCATCCCGACACTGGGGCTGGTGCTCTTACTCACTGTGCTACCTGGCCGCCCCTCTAAATCACTTTTGATTAGAGAAATGCAAATTAAAACAGTTCTGTGGTACCACTCATACTTATCAAATTGACTAATACAACAGAAAAGGAAAATGATAAATGTTGGAGAAGATGTGGGGAAAATTGGAACACTAATGCATTATTGGTGTTGGTGGAGCTGTGAACTGATCCAATTATTCTGAAGAGCAATTTGGAACTATGCCCAAAGGGCTATAAAACTGTGCATACCCTTTGACCTAGCAATACCATGACTAGGTTTGTACCCCAAAGAGATCATAAAAAAGGAAAAACAGGTCCACATGTACAAATTATACAACATATACACAGAGTAGTTTTTGTGGCAGCAAAGAATTGGAAATTGAGGGGATGTCCATCAATTGGGAAACAGCTGAACAAGTTGTGGCATATGAATATAATGGAATACTATTTTGCTGATAGAAATAATAAGCAGGATGTGGAATAATCTTGTATTATTCAAATTTTCTTTCCTTTATATCCCTATCACTTAAAAAATTTTGTTTGTCAATTCAATTGCTAAACTCAATCATGATGTGTCTTGGAGTTTACACTGTAAGATATTTTTCCCCTGGAGGCAAACTGTGGATGTTTTTGACTGGCACTTTGCATTGTGTTCAAATAGTCTGGGCAGTTTTCTTTTCCAGTGGTATGAAATTATTTTATTATTCCCATAATTTACATATATGAAAGATTATCACCTTTCTCTGAAACAAGAAAGTTCACAGGTGAGCATTTTTTCCATTTTTACCAATAGACCATTAGGCAACATAGTATAGATGACCACTTCTATCCTAAATCACAAGTATGCAACTAGTAAGAGTTGACAGAAAAAAATTATATTTTTGCATATATCATTCCTGAACTTTCTTCTTTAGAATAATCACTTCCTATTTTCAGAAAATGGGCAGTTTTCTTGTATTATTTCTGACATTACAGTGTTGAGGTTTTAGGACCTGCTATATTCTTCTGGGAAACGTACAATGTTCATCTGAGAGATACAAAATCCTTAAGTGGTTTCCATAAAGTTTATCTTTAAGATTAGACTTTTATTTGTAATGGAGATGTTTTATTTTAAAGCTATTGTTCTATGCTTCTCTTTATCCGGATTGTCCTTCCCTTCTATATTTTGCAATCCCATTCAATTATTCTTGTTTGTTTCTTTGGTGAAGTTTGACACTATAATTACAAATTTCTCTTTTTGGCTTGTTATTTCTTCTGTGCAGACCATAAATTCTGCTATTACAATTCTTATTTCTCTTTTAAATTATTTAAGAACATCTTGTTGTGGTTCCATGATGTCCTGGGAATCCACAGGGTCCTCTGCCTTCAGATTTTAATTTTCCTTTATCTTCCAATAATATTCATAGCTATCTGGAATCGTTAAAGTCAATTCTGAGACCACATCCCATGCTGTTATTAAGATCTTCCCTCTTGGTTTATTTGCTCATGTTCAAAATCTTTGAGTTTTCTTCCATCTGAGACCCAAGGTAACCATTATTGATCATTTCCTGATTCCTCCTTCTTTTGGTTTCCCTAGGGGATGGATCTCAAAGCTGTCTTAGGGTCTTCCCACCCTGGGCAACTAACATCCTTAACCTGAAAGCAGCAAGTAGCATCTTTCTAATTTTTACTTTGTCCTCCCCACCAAAAACAAAACCAAAAAGGTAAAGGCCTATTGGCAGTCGGGTAGTACTTATCTACTTGGCTACAATGCGGTATGTGATGGGGAATTTTTCTGGGTGTTTAGGGTGCTGCTTGATAGGTAAAAATGGCCTGTCTATTCAGGTGACTTCTGAGGTTACAAAAAAATGGCCCCAAATGGATGACAGTTCACCTTCCTTCGGGCTTAGTGTAATACTAGTCAGCCATATAGCATTTATTAAATGTTGAAGATGTTCCAGACACTGTGCTAAGAAATGGTGCCCTGGTCCAATTTCCTTTGTTCTTCAGTCCTCTAGATGAGCTCTGCTGCACAGCAGTGCTGTGCTACCATGCCAGTCAAAGCAAGCTTCTTGTTGGTTGGTTTGTTTGTTTTTTAATTTTCCTTGGCCCAGAGATGGGGAAGAGAAGAGCTGAGTTCTGTTGCAAGTCTGAGGAGCTGGCTTGAATAGCCTTGCCAGAAAGTAGTTGCCTGTGGGGAAGAAGGTTTTAAGCAAGCCTTTAGAGTTAAGGATTAGCCTTCTCTGTTTTTTGCCCCTGGAGACAGTTAAATTTGTTTTATCTCTTGTGAATAATTACTATTTGAAAAAGGTCCTCAGGACTGGAGAAAGGATTTAGTCCTTCATTTTGCTGGTAACAGGAGCCAGATACTTAATATTTCAAGTAAAACATACAGATGACTTCTATACTTCTAATAAACCCATTACCTATATTTATACCAAAGAGAATTCTAGCCCCTTATCTCCAAATACCTATTGGATTAAATGTCTCCTTAAACTAAATACATTTAAAATGAACCTCTTCATCTTTTCCCAGAAAACTAGCCCCTTTTTTCTTTTATTGCTTTTTTTTTTGGAAGGGGGGAGGGCAGGGCAATTGGGGTTAAGTGACTTGCTCAAGGTCACACAGCTAGTAAGTGTTAAGTATCTTGAGGTCACATTTGAACTCAGGTCCTCCTACCTCCAGGGCTGGTACTCTATTCACTGCACCACCTAGCCACCCATTTTTTCAATATTCTTATTTTTGCATATGGTACAATTACTCTATCACATGACTTTGGCTCAGAAACTCAAGATTACCTTTTATTTCATTTATGTCTCCTCCGTCATCCACATATTGTCAATCAGTCATCCCATTCATTTATTCAAGAGAACTTAAATTCTAAAGAATATTTCTGAACCTGGAATTAGCATCTCTCAAATCCTTACCTTCACACCTGAAATAAAACATAGCAATGAAGAAACACCCTAAATACCCAGTAATACTCCCCATCACACACCACACTGCAGCGATGTGATTAAATGCCACTTGATTGCCATAGACCTTTGCTATTTTTTTTGGTGGTGGTGGGGGAACAAGGTAAGAATTATAAAGATGTTATTTTCAGATTAAGAACAGTTATTTGAATTAAGATAATCTGGAGTGTGAAAATATTATGAATCCTGAAATATTCTATTTCTTTCTGTGTGAATGATTTTTATTTTTTTTCATTTTTCAAAAGCTTTAACTTCTGATTTACATCATTCATTTCCGCCAGATTTTGAGTTACCAATTTTCTCCCCGTTTTTACCCTACCCACCACCCCAAAATAGCAGTCCCACAGGATATCCCCTCCTCCAATCTGCTCTCTCCCATATTTTCTCCCATACCCCTTTTGACTTCTCCAGTGGATCTCTATGCCCCAGTGCCTGTATATCTTATTTCCCAGTTACATGTAAAATAGTATTAATAATAGTATGTATATATATGAATATTTGATTTTAAAACTTTGAATTCTAGATTCATTCCCTTACTCGTCACCCACCCTTACTGGGAAGATAAGCAGTTCAGTATAGGTTGTACATGTGTGGCTAATGCACAATAACAACATAGTAGATATATTGTAAAAGACTGACTATATTTCCCTCCCTCCTATCCCACCTTCCATTTGTTCTATTCTCTACTTTGATCCTTCCCCTTTTCAAAAGTGGGTGGGTGCTTCCAACTTCCCTCCCTCCCAGGCTGCCCTCCCTTCCATCATCCCCCATCTCATCCCCTTCCCCCCCTACTCTCCTGTAGGGCGAGATACCCTATTTAGTGTATATTTCATTCCCTCCTCAAGCCAAATTCAATGGGAATAAGGTTGACCCATTCCCTTTTGCCTTCCTATTTTTCCCCTCCATTGTAACCATTTTCCCTTACTTCTTCTATATGAGATAGTTTACCCCCATTCTGTCTCTCCCCATCTCCTCTCATTATATTCCTCTCTCACCTCTTAATTTCACCTTTTAAGTATAATCCCTTCCTGTTAAATTGGTCCTGTGCCCTCTATCTATGTACCCATATACTCTCATATATATATATATATTCCTATTCCCTTCAACTATTTTCATACTGAGAAAAGTTTCATCAGTTACAATTATTGTTTTTCCATGTAGGAATGTTAATAGTTCAATGTTAATAGGTAGTCCAATGATTTTTAAATTATATCTCCTGGATCTATTTTCCAGGTCAGTGGTTTTTCCCATGAGATATTTCACATTGCCTTCTATTCTTTCATTTGTTTGGATCTGTTTAATAGCATCTTGATTTCTCATAAAGTCATTAGCTTCCATTTGTTCCAATCTAATTCTGAAGGAATGATTCTCCTCAGTGAGCTTTTCAGATTCTTTTTCCATCTGGCAAATTCGGCTTTTTAAGGCATTCTTCTCCTCATTGCCTTTTCGAGCCTCTTTTGCCATTTGAGAGTTAGTCTATTTCTTAAGGTGTTATTTTCCTCAGTCAGGCTGTTGACTCTCATTTCGTAATTTTCTTGCATCGTTCTCGTTTCTCTTCCCAAGTTTTCCTCCACTTCTCTTACCTGCTTCTTAAGGTCCTCTCTGGACTGTAACCAGCTCATATTTTCCTTGAAGCTTTTGGTGCAGGAGTTCTGACTTCACTGTCTTCCTCCTGTTCCATGCTTTGCTCCTTTTTGTCCCCAAAATAGGAGTCTAATGTTGGAATCTTCTGTGTGCTTTGTTTCCTTTGCCTGTTCATGTTGCCCCTCAGTCACTTGACCCCTGGGCTTTTTGCCACAGTAGAACTCTGCCACCAGACAGGGGAGCTTTTGTCCCAAATGCTGGGGTTTTCTCAGCTGCTGGAGGTATTAGATGGGTGCCCTCTCTGAGGTCTCCACACACTCTGGCAAGCTGGACACACACCCCAGAACCTCCACCCTAGACTGCAATCCAGATCCAAGAAGGTTAAAGCAAGAGCGATTACCCCTCAGACTGGTGCTTGGTCCCCCTACACTCTGCAGGTCAGGAGCTGAAGCTGCCATGTGGTGCTGGCTGGCTGTGCTGGGATCTCAGGGGCTTCTTGCCCCGGGGACGAAAGCCAAGGCACTCCCACTTACTGGGTACCAAAGTCCAGACTGCTGTGACCTCTCACTTTGTCCTTCGAATCTATGTGTTGATAAATCTGGAAATGGCCACAGCTGCTGCTGATCTGGAGTCCATCTGGCTGGTGGCTGGTCAGGCCCGCCCTGGGCCTAAAGCCTCGGTGTGGGGCTGAGATCTGCTTCCAGAGCACGGCACCGGCTGATTCCTGCTGGCCTGCTGGGCTGTCCTCAGCAGGAGATTAGCTTCTCTGTGTCATTTTGTGGGTTCTGCAGCTCCAAAGTTTGTTCAGAGTCCCCTTTTTACATGGATTGAGGAAGGTGGAAGCAGGAGCAGCGGGGAGGTCCTGCTTCTACTCCGCCATCTTGACTCCGCCTCCCGAAATATTCTATTTCTGTGCCTTTGCTAACCTAGTTCCCATTTTTTGGAATGACCTCTCTTGAATTATTTTACCTACTGTATTCCTACCTGGAATTAAAGGCCAACTCAAATGCTACTTTCTCTGAAAGCTTTCCTTGATTCCCCAGTTTCTCCGCTCTCAATACTCAACAGTTGGTTTTGTAACTGTCTATATGTATATACCATACCATCTTATTAGACTGTAAGTTCTTTGAAAGTAGGGACCATGTGTACCTAAATATTATATCTTTTCCAGTAACTGATAACATGCTCTAAACAAGTGCTTAATAAGTATTTATGATAAGCACACTGTGAATCATTGGTATATTACATGGAAAAAATGAAACACATGGATATTCATATCTATGAAAGGTTCACCTCTGTGAACATAAGATTCTAAGAAGAAGTGGAAGATGGGACAGGAAACAAGGTGTCAAAGAAGTCCAAAACAATAAGAACAAAGAATAACAGTGGCAGCTATGGGAGGTTAAGTCCAGGCCTAGGAGCTAGCATTTCAAAGAGGGGAAGTTCCTAGGCTGCAATGTGAATCCAATTTCAAAAGAGGGATCCTCAGCAGAAAGGATTAGAAGTCATTAGGGACTGGGTGATTCTGATAGATAAGTATCTAGAACATAAAGGTTTCTTTGTTTTATGCATATAGGAAAGCTTTTCACTGACCATAAGGTATCTGGAAATGCTACTCCCACCCATGTAAAACCATCCATTGAAGTAGGGGCACTGGACTGCCTTAGAAGTTTCTCCCATGCTGATTTCAGAGAAGGGGAGCAGGAAGAGAAACAAGAAGAGATTAGTATTAAACAAAATCAGCACCAAGACTGTCAACATATATCCCTGCTTTCTATTTAACAATTTATTCTAATAAGCTAAGTAAACCTATGTGAGAAATGCTAGTAGTTTGATTTCTACAAATTTTGAGGAACAACAGATGCTGCATAGAATGTGCAGGAAGGTATAAATCAGGAGAGGGGAGGAAGGGTAGAGTATCCTATCCAATAATATAGCTGGAAGAAATCTGTAAGTTTACTCTTAGAAGAGGCCTGAGCTAAGCTGGCTCAAACTTTCTGGGGGTCAAAGGATGGTCACCAACTTTTCTTTAACACACATGTTTAACTAGCCTAATGCACGGTAAACTGACATACCCCGCACAGAATTAAGAGCCTCATTGTCTAATCATGGGATGCATGTCAGTTCATACTGGGTTCCCCACCCTAGGAAACATATATATAACGGGCAGGTCAGAAAGATTGTAACCTAGAAGAGCTGGGACCAATCCCAGTTCTGAAGGGAGGAACAAGGCAGGAAATTCGAATGGAAGTAGCATAAATGGGTTTGTATTTGTCTGATTATCTGTAGTCTTTTGAAGAGTCTACCCATTTATTCAGGAAAAGAATAAATGTAAAATAAAGATAATGAAAACCTCCCTGGCCTTCCAACAAGTATTGTTTATTCCTAGACCGAGCATGTTTATAACACCTATTATTATAAATATCCCGCTTGTGCCACAATCATGTGTGCCATCAGTGCTGGCAGAGCAGCATGAGAGCAGTGAGAGTGGTTGGGGAAGGGCCAATATTGGCAGCAGATTCTGACTTCTAGGTGAGAGACTGCAGAGGAGAGGCAACAAGTAGAGAGAAGACATGGGGAGAAAGTGGGAGAGATCAGCAGCATGTGACATGTGACAAGAGTGAAGACAGCCAAGTGATGGAGAGGGGGAAAACACCAGGGATAAAAATAAATAATCTGGGAAGATTTAAGATAGCGCCACTTTGCACATGTGTGCTTTCAAGGTTATGTGTGGGAGAAAAGACACTTGCTCTTTTAAGTATTATGTACTATCTATTAAGTATTATGTACTTAAAGGGTTAACACTTAGCTAAGCAGAACAAGCTCATTCCAGGAGAATTCCCAATAACATGGGTTTTACTGTATTTCTTAATGGTGATGTAGCTAAATGAGTATTAGGTCACCATGTCCAAAAGAAGAAGCTGTGGATAGTATTCCATTACCACCAGAACACTTCCTAATATAACAAAGAAACAAAAACAAAACTCAGTAAAACAGAGATGTCCCAGATGAACCTTAAAGAATGATTCTATTCACATCAGTTAATCCCACATATAATTATGACCAGCTCATTTTACCAGTAACTTAACTATAAAGTAAATTTTAGAAGAGCTAGGGAAGTGTTGGAAGAAAATGATTCAGTGAAAAACACTCTGCTGTAATCAAGTGTTTGTTCTCTAGTGGAAAAAATAACTGATTTAAATTTAGGGATAAGCTGCCCTATTTCACAATTTGAAAACCCAGCAAAAATATTAAAAAAAAACCCAACATTTCAATTTAATTGAATGTAACTTTTCTAAATATGACAGATGATTAACAAATACCCCCCCCCTCAAAGTTGGGAATCTGGATCTAAAAGTAAAAAGCAGCCAGAAACAAGGAATCCTTGTCTCACTTTCAAATTTATCTTGTAAGATAATGCCAATGGCTTAATCTACAAGTACCTACTTAAAAAAAAAATTAAACTATATTCTAGTTGTCAAGACACATTTCAAAGAACTATATTAAACACTGGGGATACAAAGAAAGGAAAAAGATAATCCCCACTCTCAATGAGTTCACAGTCTAATGGGGAAAACATGCAAATGACTACGTACAAACAAGATGCAGACAACAAAAATTGGAAATAATCTCAAGGGAAAAGCATAGGCATTAAATGGTAACTGGAACACCTTGAAGAATGAAGGACTTTAGCTGGGACAGGAAGCCAGGAGACAGAAGAAGAGAGAGAGGAATTCTGGCACAGAGGACATCCATTGAAAATATAGTCAGAAGATGGAGTATATAGAGAACAGCAAAGAGGACAGTAGATCAAAGAGTATGTGGAAGGGAGTGTCAGAAGACTGGAAAGGTAGATGGGAGTTAGGTTATAAAGAACTTTAAAAGCTAATCAGAGGATTTTCTATTTGATCCTGAAAGTAATGGGAAACCATTCATGTTTATTAATAGAGGGGAAACATGGTGAGGCCAGCATTTTAGGAAGAATAATTTGACACCTGAGTGGAGGATGGGCCATAGTAGGGTGAGACCTAACTAATAGGTTATTATAAGAGTCCAGGTCTGATTCGATAGAGGCCTTCACCAGAGTGATGGCAGTATCAGAGGAGAGAAGGAAACATACAAAAGATGTTACAGAAGTAGAATCAAGAGGATTTGGCAACAAGAGTGGATGAGGGAAGGGGTGTGAGAAAGGGTAAGGAATAGAAGACAGTATGTAGATTTCAAGCCTGAGTGACTGAACTATGGTGGTGACCTACAGTTACAGGGAAGTTAGCATGAGGGGAGGAACTGCAGGAACAGAGCAAGGAGGAAGAATTCGTTTAGTTTGGGATATATTGAATTGATGATGTCTATGGGATATCTGATTCAAGATGTCCAATAGAGAGATATGTAAGAATTGAGGCTAGCAGAGAACTAAGAACTAAGTAAATCTGAGAATCATCTGTTTACATATTATAATTGAATCCTTGGGAGCTGATGAAGTCACCAAGTGAAACGATACAGATGGAGAAGAGAAGTGAGCCCAAAAGAGAGTCTTAAGGGATACCCACAGTTAGTAGGCTTGACCTGTATGAAGACCCAGCAAGGCAGATGGAGGAGGGATCAGAGAGAGAGTCAGAGAACCAGAAGACAGCAATGTCATGAAAATTTAAAGAAGACAGTATCAAGGAGAAGAGGGTGATCAATAGTGTCAAAAGCTACAGAGGGGTCAAAGAAGGAAGAAGAATGAGAAACGGACATTATACTTGGCAACTAAAAGATCACTAATAACTACAGGAAGCAGTTTCAGCTGAATGATGAGTTAGGAGGCCGGATTGTAGACAGCCATAAAGGAAAGAGGTTAGCCATAAAGGAAAAGGAAAGATATAGGATGATAACTAGCAGATAAAGTAAGGATTTTTTGAGGTTGGGAGGGATATGTGGGAGCAGGCAGCAAGGAAGCATCTAGTAGGCAGGAAGAGAGTGAAGTTTAGTGAGATTGGGCTTGAGAGAAGAAGCAATCCAGTGAAGAAGACAGGGTGGAATAGGATCATATATGCATGTAGAAATGTTTGCCTTGGAAAGGATTACCTCTTCACATGAGAGAGGGATGGAGGACATAGTGGGAGAAGGGAGAGAAACCTGAGGGATGTGAGATGATGAAGAGACAGAAGAGAGTTTTAGGCAAATGGTCCCATTTTTTTTTCAGTGAAATAAGAGGCAAAAATCTCAGCTGGGAACCCATAAAGTGGAGCCACAAAGGATAGACAATATAAGGCTGTTATCTGGGCTCCTGATCCTCCTGACCCTATATACATTCTCAAAAGAATATATTTCTATATGTGGCCAGAGTTGTTAGAACAAAGTTTAGGAAGATGACTAGATAAGTACTTTGCATTCTGGTTTCCACCATTACTCAACTATAATTGCTCTATCCAAAATTACCAATGATTTCTTAATTGTCACAGCTGATGGTCTTTTCTCAGTTTTAATCCTTCTCCACCCATCTACTTCATTTGATACAAATGACCATGGCTTCTCCCTGGATATGCTCTCCATTCTGGGTTTACATGACACGGAACTCTCCTGATTTGCCTCCTACCTGTATGACTGCTCCTCAGTCTTCTTTGGCAGGGCATCATACATTTCCCATCCCTATCTGTGGGTGTTTCCCAAGCTTCTATTTCGGGGTCATCCTACAAACTGTTGCCAAAGTAATTTTCCTTAAGTATATATATACCTGTCACTCTATATTTTCTCTTCTTTTGGAAATCCTATCACCTCTCATGGACTTAACCATTATCTCTATGTGGATGACTCAGAAATTCATACATAAAATTCCAACATTCCTTAGTGAGAAATGATAAATCAGAGTCCTTAATCCTATAATCATAGCTTAGATTTTTTAAAAATTGAACCTTTTATTTCACTGGTTTCGGGAACTTTCCAATGAGACTATCTCTATAAATGCTGATGACATCAAACCTGTACCCTTGGAGTATTAGAGTTCCCTGAGATTCCAAGTGTCACCTGCTCAGGGTGACACAGAGTGAGCCAGATGACATGGAGGCTGGCTTTCCATCCTCTAGGCCTTGCTACCTTTCAACTTGGGTAATTCTTCCCTAAATGTATTACCAGAGACTTGTCCATAATGAAATCATCTGCCACTTTTCTGCCCACTGACATTCTCAAAAGAGCTTTTGATAATTTATCTTCATTGGACTGGCATTTTGAATTTATTGTAATCTAAAACCTGAATAAAAGGATGATGCCATTACTATGAGATACTTTCCCTCTCTCTCTTGTGTTTTTTTTTTATATAAAGTTTTCAAATACAAAAGCTTCTATTTCTGCTAGCAGCTCATCCTTTTCTAGTAAGAAAGGTTTCAAGTCAATGCCAGCATGTTAGTGGAGGAAAAGTAAGGTTAAAAGCAATGCTTTGCCTCACATATCATATAAGTCTGAAGACTATATTTATAAGTTATTTCCACTGTTCTGAAGCGCAAAACACTGCATAGAATCTCCCTTAGGAATTTAACAAAATCAATTACTATTAGTCTGTGTGTGGGCTTAGTGTATTACCTATGGACAAAGACCTCTTATTCTATTAGAGGCAGAAATGACTTTACCCATTCCCAAGTCAAATCCCCACAATCCTTAAGTATTCAATCTTTTCAGTGTGTAGGTTCCAAAGAGAAAAGTCCATTTTGATAAGGGAGTTGCACAGATCATACTGCCTACTGCTTCAAGCCATTACCAAAGGGCTAATATCTCTTACATAAGTTAATGTCACTCACAGAACAGACAACAGCTGTCTCCTCTTCCAACAGACATCCCTTATTAGGTTATTTGCCTCTTCACTCTTGGCAAAGGGATCAGGAAATAGTCTCCTAAGCTAGTAGTGTCTTGATTCTAGAGTAGCAGAGATCTCTGGGATTAAGATATCGGCTATAGCACTAAATTGGAAAATAGATGGAATGTTATTTATATTTATATTGGATAAATGTGCAGAACAGAGTCTACTTAGACTTATTTATTCCCCTTAATTCTATAGATCAGTGATTGGCTGTGGTTGACTAAACTTTGAAAAGTTTTATGTATTTATTTGGTTCTTTTTAACACTGGTTTTAAAACACTGGTTTATTTTGAGCTTCAAATTCCCTCCCTATAGACTCTCCCCCACTCACTGAGAAAGCAAGCAATGTGATATTTAATTACATGTATGAAGTCATGTACATGTTTCCATATTACCATGTTGCAAAAACAAAAACAAAAACCCAAGAAAAATCAAGGTGAAGAAAAATATCCTCAATGTGTATTCAAGAGCTCATTAGTTTTCTCTCTGGAGGTGGACAGCAGCTTTCATCACAGGGCCTTTGAAACTGTCTTGGATTACTTTCTTGATCAGAGTAGCTAAGTATTTCACAATATTGCTGTTACTGCGTACAATATTCTTCTCATTCTGCTCAATTCACTTTGCATTAAGTCTCCCCAGATTTTAATGAGACCATCTTGCTTGTCATTTCTTATAGCAATCATATACCATGACTTGTTAGCCATTTCCCAATTTCCAATTCTTTGCCACCACAAAAAGAGTTGCTATAAATATTTTTGTACCTATATGTCCTTTTCCCTTTCCTTTGAATTAAGAAGTTATTTGTACCAAATCTGGGTCATTACAGTCATTACAGAATAGGTCTTCCCATACTGGAAATACCACTTCAGCATATCATCTTCAATAGAATTGTGAATGGGTGATATCTTTCTTATGTCAAGCGAAAGGTGGATAAGAAGCAAGATAAATGTTTCTATAAAACCCTCTACATAAAAGTAGGTTCCTAGGGAGACTAACTCTGACCATATGAGAAGGGAGCTTTACAACTCCATGAGAGTTAATACGTTGATATGCCTTGGTTTTGAAGTTTGAGGTCCTCCTTCCAACACTGCAAGTTTTATCTTGGGATACCTGAAGGTTACTGAACCCTCTATAATTCTAGTGATGTGGCTCACTGGTATGATCTGAAGTACCTCTGTAGGATTGCACACTGAAACCTGAGTCAGATTTCTGGAGTGTTCTTGGTCCAAAAAAGCCTTCGTTTTTTTGATGAGGTTTTGTCCTTATCCTCACTTCCAGAACCACAGTGCTGACACATCTAGGGCAAGCAAGGAAGTAAAAAATCCTTAAGTAAACCAGCTCCAAGGCTTTCACTTGGGAGAAGGATGGGGTGTGCTACATGGAGCAGACTGGGCTGAAGTAGTCAGTCTATCTTGTTTTGTCATCTCAAAATTTTGAGACTTTGATTTATTGACTGCCTCTGACACAGCTCTGTTGTGGTGAGAACTGTATCTGGCATCCCTCAGTCCTGACTGCTACTCAAAATGCCTTCACCACCAGGACCTTGCTCTTATGGTCACGGGAAGGTGAGGGGGTGATGGTAGGAGAACAGTTTCTGTACTCTAGAGTACTAGTTTCTCCTTTTTCTACCTGGGAAAACTGCTGGTGCTTCTGATCTGAGATGGTTGCATTTTCCCACAGGACCTTATCACACATGTTACATGAAGGAGGAGTCATCAGTGTGGGATCCTTCAGGGCACTGTCATAACTGGATGCCCAATGGTGCATTCCACTTGTCAGCTACATCTTGCCTTGAAGTCCAACTGATTGTGATTAACAGGAGGCACATTTGGCTCTCTGCAAGCCAAGAAAGACTGATTCAAGTGTCTTGTCTGTAGAAATCCCAGACACGATACCACAATGTGTCTATGTAAGTTGGGCAGCTATAACAAAGATGTCAAAAGGGAACATTCAGCAGCTGATAATAAATGAGCAAGGAGTTCCAAAGCAGATCCCATGAAGAGAATGAACTAATGACTACTTGGCCTCCATGGGGTGATGAAAGAGGGAGAAGGGAACCATCTGCAAGTCCAAGGCAATGGAAGGGACATGAAGTGGAGAATTAACAAGGTTCCAGGCCCCCCACCATTGTATAAGCAGAGAAGTGCAGGGTGGACTAAGGCCAGGGCACAGAAGGCTCCAAGACCCGACTGGACCTCAGCAGAGTGAGGAAGAGGAAAGGACTCTACTGAATTTTCTACTTAGCTTTCTTTAAAGCTCAACTCAGGTATACTTCATACAAAGTCTTTTTAGCTTTAGTTGTCAAGGGTCTCTCCTTCTTTAAATTATCTTGTATATACTTATCTGAACATAGAGAAACTCCTTGAGGGTGAGGACTATTTTTGGCTTGTTTTTGAATCCTAGAATGCCTAGAATACTGACGTTACACAGTAGGCACTTAACTGCCAGACAGCTAGGTGGCACAGTGGATACAGTACTGGGTCTGGAATCAAGAACACCTGAGTTCAAATCCAGCCTTAGACACTCCCTAGCTGTATGACTCTGGGCAAGTCACTTAATTCTGTTTACCTCACTTTCCTCATCTGTAAAATAAGCTGGAGAAGGAAACAGCAAACCCTGTATCCTTGTCAAGAGAACCCCAAATGGGGTCAGGAAGAGTCAGATGTGACTGAAACAACTGAACAATTCAATTGCCTAACGAATAAATGCCACAATACTTAGAAACAGCAATATTGGAACGTGAACAGGACACATCTGTCAGTGATAGGAAATTGAGATTGAAGTTTTGAAGTAAGAATATAGAATAATACAAGAATACAACTGAAATAATAAAGTAAAAATTCCTACATGTCTGCTGTGGCATGTACCAGAGGGATTAGACTGAATGTTTCCTGTTTCTTCAATTATCAATAGTAAGAATTTTGGAGTAACAGAGCTAATACATACATGGCATAGAAAAACAATGACATGAAAAAAACATCTATCCTAACAAAAAGTTTACATATGAAGGCATAGACCACTACTGTAAATATTAACTGAATGAACAAAATGGGCAAAATCTGTTTTTGTTTTCTTAACTTTAAGTTCATTTAGAAGTTAAGTAGTAAAAGATCAATGCTGATCTTTTGTTTATTATACGTCAATTAATAGCAAAATGTCATTGATTTAGATTAAATAAGAATTCCAAATAATTTAACAGTCCTTTGGCGTTTGACAGTCTAGGTGAGAATAGTAGTATAGTTCCCTGCTCCTGATTAGAAGAGGATTATAAAGTATTATATGAATCAATGGCAATAAACATTTTAAATATTAAAAGTATAGATAATAACTTTCTAATAATTCCACAGGTAAGACCATAGTAACATCAAACAGATGGAACACAGCAGAAACCTGGAGGTAAAGTATTATAAAACCAGCATACTTCATTTTGTTGGAAATGAATGATGACAAAACATATGAATTATGTGACAAAATAAGACAGCAAAGTAGTAGGAAACACTAACAGCATCAAGAATTGATGAGTGACAGCAGGAAGTAGAACTATAAAAGCATAAATAAACCTAGAGCTCTAGTCAGAGGAATAGGGTTCAAACCCCATCTTAATGATTCTTCCCTGTATAACCTCAAGCAAATCACTAAACCTCTTTGGGCCCTGGTTTCCTCATCTATAAAATAAGGAGCTGAACTACTATACGATTTCTGAGGGCTAGATCTATGATATTAAGTCACCCAAATTTGTAACCTTGTAGCTGCTACTGTTTGGGGGGGGGGGGGGGGGGTTTGGCCCCTCACCCATTAAATAATCAATCTGTTGTGAAGTCTTACTGCTTAAGTCTCCACAGTAATTTATAGCTGATCTTTTCTTTATACTCTCCCTATAACCATCATAAGATGAAACATTTATCTCTTCTCATTTAGACCACCAGTCTAACATCTATCTAATGTTCTAGTCTCCAGCCCATTTCAGTTATCATGAATAGTTTTGATAACGTCAACTCTGCTACTTAAAAAAACTTTAGTGGCTCTTCAAGGTCAACCAAATCTGGAACTTGTTATTAAAGAGCCCCCAAATCTAGCTCTACCTCATCCTTATGCAACTTCCCTTCAATGTATTACATTTTTTTTATACTGTCTTTTCCTCCAATCTCTAAAGATCTGCTGAGACCTTCCCCCTAAACTTAGAAGAGTCCTCTCTGGCCAATTTCTGTCAGTTAAAGTCATTCCCTTCCTTAAAGGTTCCTTCCTGCATGAGTCCACCCCTACTTAGGTGTAACATTTCAGTCACTGACAAAATGGGCAAAAGAGATAGGGATATATGCGTATCAGTCAACTAATGTTTGATGATATAATGATAATAATCACCAAGTAACAACATTAAAAAGGTAACCTTCTGATGAATTTACAAAAGAATCTCTTCTCTCTTGGTCTCATTTATGAGAATTTCATTACACAACATATTTTATGACAACAATTTGTGTTTTGTCTTTAGTTATGAAAAGTTTGCAACAAAACTTATTCAAACTTAAGTTTTCTACTTAAATGATCAATTCTCCCTTTATTTTGCTATTGCCTAAGTACCCATATTACCGTTTCACATGTAGTTTTCCTTTATGAGCTTGGTATCTCAAATAGTCATTGATCCCACACCTTCAAATCATTCAGTTATTTTCAATTCCTGTAAATAAAAATGAAATTAAGACTAAGTGGTTATAAAACATTAACATGTTTTGAAAAATAATGTTTTAAGTCAGCCACTAAAAACTGCCTATAAAAGTCTCACTTTTAGCAAAATCATCTGAAAAAAACCACCCTAAATCAATTTCTAATTCCAGAAACCAAAGAATTACAAGGGTTTAAATATTATACATTGACGTTTCATTTCTAACTTATAAGGATATTTTTGAAACCATTCCCTCAGTAGTCAGATTTATGGTCACTTCAGATCTCAACAGAAAAACTAAATAAACTTAAGAAATACCACTCTGCCTCAAATTTCCATTTTTTTTTCCTAACCACTGAAATTCTGCTAAGTTATGAGAGAAAACATCTTTTTAATTCAATATTAGAATAGACCTAGTGTGCCACAATTTAACTCAGAGAATAAATATCATCTACTGCATGTAAGCAAGGTAAGGTAATTAAGAAACTACAATAATATTAACATATTAGCACTTTAACTCCTTTGGTATTCATTTTGTAATCACTGAAAACTCATTAAAAACTTATTTTCAATCCAACAAATTAAAACAAAAATTGGTCAAAACAAATAACTTGGAATTTATGAAGAACTATAATAATTAAAAGGTACCTTATCCTAACCAGAATCTGAGGAAAATTAATTAGCTTGATATAAAAGTAGAATGGGCCCCCTTAGGAGGTCCTGAATTCCCTCTGATTAGAGACCTTCAAAGAAAGGTTGGATGACAACTTATTGGCTATGATGGTCTCTACCTGTATGACCTGGACCTGAATGAGAATCCCCTTCTCTGAAAGGGGATTATGCACTGCTTCTAACAAAAGGCCTTTCCTGGTACTCTCAGTTACTAATGATCTTCCCTCCACTACTATATATGTGTATATCATGTGTTTTGATTTATTTTATAGATGTTGTTTCCCCCATCAGAATGTAAGCTCCTTCAGGACGAGGGCTATTTTTGCTTTATCTTCATCTCTCCAGTGTTCAGCAAAATGCCTGGCACATAAGAAGTGCTTAAAGGATGATTTTATTCACTTTTTCAGCATAATTCCATTTTTTCCCCAGAAAGGTCAATATACAGTTCCACTAACAATGTATTAGTAAGCCTGTCTTTCCACAACTCTTTCAATAATTATCACAGTTATTTCTAATGAATAAATTGCTACATATCATATAATGGGCACAAAAGATTTCAGGTAAATTCCATAAGCATTTGTTTTATTAGTTGTCTACTATGCTAAATATGTTGATGAGATCCTTAACCTACAAAACCTCTCCTTGCTCTAATTTTACAATTATCAGTCTTTTGGTTCGTTTGTTTGTTTGTTTATTTTTAAGATGAGGTGTCTCTATCACTCAGGCTGGAATGAGAAATCTAACCTGCTCCATTTCCAATGTGGGCTATTTTGCTTCTCCTCAGTCAGTCTTTATCACTTCCAGAATTAAGTATAAAATCCACTGTTTGACTTTTAAGTCCTTCCTAATCTGGCCCCTTTCTTTCCAGTTTTCTTTTTCTTTTTTGATTTTTGGAGGGGAGAAGGCTCCAATTGGGGTTAAGTGACCTGCCCGAGGCCACATGGCTAGTAAATGTTAAGTGTCAGAGGCCAGATTTGAATTCCGGTCCTCCTGACTCCAAGGCCCTGTGCTCTATTCACTGTGCCTTCTGGCGGCCCCCTTTACAGTTTTCTTATACCTTTCTCCCCTCTACGTAGTATTCCATGATCCAATGACACTGGCCACCTTGCTGTTTCACATAAAGGACAATACATCTCTGGAATCTGTGAATTTTCAATGCCTGTCCTCTATGTCTGGAATGTTCTTCCTACTTATCTCTACCTCCTGCCTTCCCCAGCTTCAGGTCTCAGTAAAGTTTAACCTTTCACAAGAAGCTTTTTTCAATTATCCTTAATGCTAGTGCCTTTGCTCTGACATTTTCTCTAATTTTCCATAAACTGCTCTGCCTGGTCTCAACTTGGAGTATTAGGCCCAATGTTGGCTACCCTCTGACACCATACCCCTTTCAGTTTCCTTGTATATTGTCTTTTCTCATTAGACAGTAAACTCCCAGAGGGCTGGGACTATCTTTGTTTTTCTTATTCATGTCCTCAGTGCTTGGCATAATACCGGGTACATAGCAGAGACTTAATAAATACTGACTATTGACTATCTCATATATCTTGTTTATACATAATTATTTGCATGTTATCGACTCCATTAGATATTGAACTCTAAGAGCTGGGATTATTTTATTTATTCATTTATTTTATCCATCTATTGCTCTCCACTTTAGCACAGTACTGGCACATAGTAGAAGATTAGTAAGTGCTTGTTGAATAAGTGTAATTTGACTTGATATAAAGATAAAATTAATCAAAACAATCCCTGCTCCTCAAAAGTTTACATTTTACTGGAATGGGGAAACATTATGTATAGACTGTTATAATCAGACACTGGGAATGATAGAAGCGGAAGAGAAATTCAGATAAAATTCTCTAGGAATCATTGAGCAGGAAACAAAAGTTGTCAACTAAATAAATTTTGTTTAAAAATTATTTCAGTTTTGTCTCTTGATTCATTATCACAAATGACACATTGGAAGTCTGTTGCTGGTGACAGATACAATTTAATGCATCCCAGCCATTTTGTTGAGTATTTAAGTGTTTCAATTGAACAAGATATTAACAGGGAAGTAAAATGACATAATTTGGACAAACTTAAAGGTCTTCAGCTCAACTTTTTTCATAAGCTCATGACAAATATGTGCGCTGCTAATTAGTAAGAGTTTGCCACATTTAGTTTCATTTCATACTCCATACATTTCATTCACTATACCCATCTTCCTACCAAGCCATTTCCATTTTTCCCTTCTTTCCAACTCTTCCTCTAGGAGAAGTCAAATCAATATTATCATTTTTTGCAAATGCCCTCTGACTCTTCACTTGCCATCCTTGTGACTTCCCAGACCAAAACACCACTGCCCATCATCATATATTTTTTTCTCCTTTTAGAATATAAAGAATATAAACTCCAGAGGGCCAGGATAAGTACTATTAATTTTGTAATAATATTGCCTAGAGCTTTGCACAGTGCTTCACACACAATAAGTACTTAATAAATGCTTTTTCATTCACTTACTCATTGGTCCAGATTGATCCATTTAGAAGGTATTTTTTCGCTCTTATACATTACAATAAACATTTATTAAGCTCCTGCTATGTGCCAGCACTGTGCTAAACACTGAGCATACCAATTAGAAAAAAAGAAAGACAGTCCTATCTCTCAAGAAGTTTACAATTTAATGGGGGAAGACAACACACAAAAGAAAGCTGAAAGGGAAGGGAACTAATCTTAGGAGCATCTTGTTCAATGGAGTTGAGATCAAGAAGAATTGCTGATGGAAAGTAGAGTAACAAAATACAGGTTCTGCCCACCATAAAGAAATTCTTTGCGGGAGAGTTTAGCATTCCACCATCCATCCAGTTCTCCAGTAAAAGGAGAGGCTGAGGGTGTTGGGAAGGTTCTGAGCATGCCCAAGGCTGAGTTAAAACAGGATGATGATAAGATTTCTAGTGATCAGCATATCTTGGGAGGGATCTCTCATTCCACTGAGCTGAGACTAAGCAATCAACTGATCAATTTTAAACTACTTGGGACATGACAAAGATGAAGTAAAAAGCAAAAAAGACTGCTTAGCAGGTAAAATTGATGTCACAAAGTGTATTACTAAAATTAATAATTTACTCAACGGAGAGTCTTAGGCTTTTAGAGACTATTACTTTAGACTCATTACAAGATTGCTTATTCAGTTTCTCAATCTAGAAAACAAGAGAAGCAACGAATGAGAAAGCATGTGTTAATGAATACTGAAGCAAAAAAAATTATAAATAAAATACTGGCAAGAAGATCATAGTAATGAATCACAAAGATCATAGAGGCTGGATTTTTACCAGAAAGGCAGGGCTGGTTTGATATTGGAAAAGAAAATTTGCAAATAAGAAAAATTAATTTTATATATATACATAAAAGAAAAAACCAACAAAAATCATATGATTACTTCAACAGGTACAGAAATAGATTTTTACAAAATATAACAGTCATTCCTGTTTAAAAAACTAGAAAGCTTCGGAATAAATGGAGTTTTCCTTAAAAAAGAATCAATCAAAAATCAAGAGCCAACATTATCTCTAAGATCAAGCTAGAAGTCTTTCCAATAAGATCAACAGTGAAGCAAGGATGCCCATTATCACCATTTCTATTCAATATTGTACTAGAAATACTAGTAATAGTAATAGGACAAGAAAAGGAATTAAAGAAATAAAGGCAGGCAAACAGAAAACAAAACTATCACTTTCTGAAGATGATATGATGGTTTACATAGAAAAATCAACTAAAAAATCTTACTGGAATGATTAACAACTTCAGCAAAGTTGTAGAACATAAAGTAAACCTTCATAAATCATCAGCATTTCTGTATATTACCTACTAAATCCAGCAAGAAGAGATCGAGAAATTCAGTTTAACATCACTATAGATAGTATAAAATACTTGGGAGTCTACCTGCCAAGATACAAATAAGAACTTTATTAACGCAATTACAAAACATCTTTTACACAAATAAAAGCAGACTAAATAATTGGAGACATATCAGTTGTTCATGGTTAGGCTGAGCCAATATAATAAAAATGACAATACTATTCAAGTTAATGTACTTATTCAGTGCCATATGAAACTACCCAAGGCCTACTTTATAGAACTATTAAAATTCATTAGGAATAACAAAAGATGAAGAATATCGATGGAATTTTTGGGGGAAAAAAATAAAGAAGGAAGTACCTGATCAGGTATCTAGCATTACCTGACCCCAAATTATACTTTATAAAGCTGTAACTGTCAAAAACAATTTGGTACTGGGTGAGAAAGAGAAGCTCATCAGTGGAATGGATTAAGTTACACAACATACAGTAACAAAGGAGCATAGCAACCTAGTGTTTGATAAACTAAAAGATCTAAGCTACTGGGTTCAAGAACTTACTGTACAGGGGCAGCTAGGTGGCGCAGTGAATAGAGCACTGGCCCTGGAGTCAGGAGGACCTGACTTCAAATTCTGCCTCAGACACCTAACACTTAATAAGCCGTGTGACCTTGGGCAAGTCACTTAACCCTAACTACCCTGGTGCCTTCCCCACCTCCAAAAAAAAAAAACCCCAAAAAACCTCACTGTACCACAAAAACTGTTGGGAAAACTGGGAAAGTCTGGCAGAAACCTGTTGTAGTCTAACATCTCATACCATATTGGAAGATTAAACTCCAAATGGTACATGATTTAGACCTAAGGATGACATCATAAGCAAATTAGAGGAACAAGGAAGAAATTACCTGTCAGATCTATGGATAACCGAAGAAAAGAGTTCATGAATGAACAAGAGATAGAGATTCACAGGAAGTAATGTGGACAATTTTAATTATATAAAATATAAATTTTCTACAAACAAAACTAATGTCTACAATTAGAAGAGAAGCAGGAAATTGGGGAAAAAAATCGTTGCAGCAACTATCTCTGATAAAGGTTTCATTTCTAAGATATATAAAGAACGGAGTTGTATTTATAAGAATAAGAGCCTTTGTCAAAGGACATGAACAGGCAGTTTTCAGAGGAAGAAATCCAAAGTATCTATAGTCAAATGAAAAGGCACATTCCACATAACTAATGACAGAAATGCAAATGAAACAACTCTGAAGTACACCTCACTGCAACCAAGTTGACAAAAAGGAAAATGACTGATGACGGAGAGACTGTGAGAAAACAGGTTCTTTACTGCACTGCTGGTGGATCTGTGAACTGGTTGGACCATTCTGGAAAGCAATGTGCACCCATGTACATACCTTTTTGATCCAGTGATACTATACCTATACCCCAAAGAGATCAAAGAAAGAAGAAAAGAACTCATATGTACAAAAATATTTATAGCCCCTCTTTTGCTGGTGGCAAAGAGAATTTTAACTGAGGTGATGTACATCAATTGGAGTATGGCTGAGCAAGCTATGGTATATGAATGTGGTAGAATATTACTGAGCTATAATAAATGACGAAAGGGATGGTTTAAAAGCTAGGTAACACAATGGATACAGTGCCAGACCTATGGTTAGGAGGGCATGCATTGAAATCCAGCCTCAGATATTTACTGTGTGACTCTGGGCAAGTCCCTTAGCTCCTGATGGCCTCAGTTTTCTCATCCGATAAATGGGGGAAATAATTACAATTACTTCCCAGGGTTGCTGTAAGGATCAAATGAGATAATAATTGCAAAGCACTCAGCATATAGTAAGTGCTATATGTTAGCTAGTATTAGTATTTTTTAAAACTTGGGCAGATTTGTATGAGCTTAAGAAGAATAAAGTGAGCAAAATCAGGAGGAAAATTTGTACAATAACAACAATACTATAAGAGCAATCAACGCTGAAAGACTTAGCAGCTCTGAACAACACAAAAATCAACCACAATTTCAAAGCGCTAATGATTTGAAGCATGTTCTCCACCTCAGATGGAGAAATGATAGACACCAAATGTAGGCTGAATACCCTTCTTTTCCTTTATTATTTTTTGGGGGGATAGGTTACTAATGGACTTTGTTTTTCTTACCCCACAATGAATGGGAAGGAGAAGGAAGAGAATTCGTAACTGAAAACAAAATAAAATTGGAGGGAAAAAAGAAAATGCACCAGAATTAATCCTGATGGTGAAATTCAAGAAAAGTCACAATGAGTCATTTTTGCAGCCCAGGATAGCAATGAAATAAAAAGGTCTGTTGATAACTGGGGATGGGGTCAGTATGGGTTTGGGTCAGAAGCAAAAGTCATGCAGAACATTCTAGCTCAGAGAAGCTATGCACCAAGAAAGGAAGAGGTCCCAGACCCATACGGGTACACCACAGCAGGAATAAGTACCAACTGGCAGCTTTGTTGTCTATTCTCCAGGAACAAACCATATATTCAGGGCAAATCGGGAAAGGGCTTGAGCCTGGGGCTAGCAGTCCAGGGAGAGGAACAGTTGTGGAACTTGGGTGGATCTACCCAGAGGGGAACAAGTTCAGAAGCAAGCAGCACCACTGGGGGTCAGATCCCAGAAGCAGAGCAGGAGTTTCAGTTTCAGCTTCTGAACCTCTCTGAAACTCCAAGAGGAAAAACCAAGGCAACAGTCAAGACCAAAGGATAGCTTGCAATTCTGTCACTCTGAATCTGGTAGTTTCCCAGATGGCTGATGGTGACTAAGTCTAGCAGCATTCTATTGCTTCCCTTAAACCAAATCCAAATCACATTTGGAATCTCTAAAATATGTACTGTTTGCTATCAAGAAAGCAAACAATGATAGTACAAGTTACTAAATGTATTTTAAGTTTTTGTGTAAGTGGTATATTTGGGCCACCTAGTGGGGAATGTTAAAACTGTATCTTTAGAATCAGGCAGATACTTGGAAAATGTTATCCCCCTTACAATGGCTGGCGGGCCTCACTGGAGGTAAGAGTGGAAGTGTCCATATTCCTGGGGTTGACAGAATATGGAAGACTAAAGCGGATGCTAGAAAGGACTAAGGATACCTCGAAATAGTAGCAGTCCATATAACCTCAAGGATTGAGGTTTTTTTTTATAAAAATACAGGCTTATTATGTATATATTTTCAGCATCCAGACAAATTCAGAATGCTTCATTGTAACTTTTTCATGTTATATTTGTTACTCCTCTTTAAACCGTCAAGCTGCTCCTAGGTTTGTAGAGTGAAAGGCACAACACAGAGGAAGGAATTACAGATATATACATTTGGTGGCCAGAAGGCAAGGACAGTAGTGGGGAAAAGTGCTAGAGTCATCTAGGCTCACACCTTAAAGTCCTTTCCAACTCAAAGATTCTGAGTCTTCTAGATAGTCCACATTTGGCTGTTTTCATTTTCTTACTATAAAAACCTTTGCCTTTTTAAAAAAAAATTATTTCTTTGGGATATATTTCCAATAATGGGATAACTGAGTCAAAAGGTATAACTAGCTACTATATGGCCCTGTGCATACAACCAGATTGATTTCTAGAAAGACTGTAGTAATATAACTAGCACTGTCATCAGCACTGCAGGATTCTCAATAATTCTGAGTCCCAACTTTCATACAAAACTAAGTGGTTGGAAAACAGACTTTTGTGGAAAGGTTAATGAAACTGACATTGTTTTGCCTAAAAAACATAAAGTTAAGGGGGCATCTTTGATCCTTCAAGAATATGAAAGGTTATTTTACAAAGAACTTTAAGTAATTATCTTCCATTTCAACTGGTCAAGGAATCTGTATTTTGAGTTTTAAGGAAGAAAGGTACTAGTATATGAATCAAGGCAAACAGACCCAACTTGCTCTTTATCCTGGATTATGCTTCTTAAAGACTATTTGCATGGCAAAATTTGCATAGTTTTTCTGGACCATTTATAAAGAGAGCCACATGTATTAAGTCTTTAAAGACAGGATAGAACCAAACTGTGAAGAGCTTTTAAAATCATAAATAGAGAAACTTGTTTATTATCCTAGAGGCAAAAGGGGGGCCCTGACACCATTCATTGAAATGCTATCTGAGTCCCACCTAGGAAATCCCTCCTCTCCTTTCCCTTTTCCTGTTCCTGATGAAGAAATCTGCCTGCTCAATATTATGGGGAATGGCATAACCTTTCCATCATAGGGAGAGGAGATCTTTGGGCAGCACCATACAATCTTGAGTTCTGCCTCCCAAGTTCAAGAATTAGGGATCTAGACTATTCAAAAAGTGAAATTTATTAAGCAGTGAGTCTCTTGGAGAGAAAAGATCACATATGGCTCCCAATTCTGGGAAGTGTGACAAAGGATTAAAATCATAATATAGAGGAACAAAGAGCTTGGACCTTGCCCTCTACTGTGATCATGAGCTTTTATTCAGTGTGGGTTCAATAGGGAGTATTCAAGTTGTCGCTGTTCTTTGTGATCAAAGACCAAAATGATACCACTATTTTGGGGTCAAGGTACAGAGTGGCTGGCTGTGGCTGATCATACCATTACAAGTTTAGAAGGCTCTATCATAGGTTGGGCATAAATAGTATGACCATTTGGTAGGGAGATGTCTTTAAATTTGCGCATCTCATGTTTCTTTTCCGCTAGCACAATTCTTTTTTGCTCATAGAGCACAGTGCCTTCTTTGATGTGGGCACACCATGCTGGATGATCACAATAGATGCCAAAGTTCTTCTGAGAGACCTAGAGAGTATGCTTGTATCACTTCTTCTGACCATTATGCAAGTGCCTGCCTTGTGTAAATTCTCCATAATGTCTTTTAGGCAAACGTATGTTTGGCATTTGGTCTTCCCATCAGAGCTGTGCTCTCTGGAGAAGAGTCTGAATGCTTGAAAGTACATTTTCATTTTAGGAGTCCAAAAAATCAAAGTAGTACAATAAGGCTGAATGTCCACGTAGGTCTCTGTGGGGAGAATGAAAGAATCACCAGAATGTTGGGGTGTTGTATCTCTAGGTATCCAAAATGTGTTTCCTTTTAGGGGGGTGGGTTCAAACAAGAGTGGCAACAACCCTTCAACTTTAGGGTCCTTATGAAAAACAGAACTTACTAAAGAGAGAAAAAAAATGATACTGCTTTTTAAGGGCTATTGTGAGTCCTTTGTTTCTTTGATTAGTTTCTGTAGGATATAAAAAAAAGGCTGTCCTGTAATTTTAAAAAAAGCATTATTAAATTACTATGGTGCTTATAAAGGAGTTGGGGAGGGAAACACAAGTTATATTATGAGATTTTCCTAGAATATGGTCTGAGTTGGTGCATACACCAAGGAGTTGTTGATTTGGGAGGCAGTTCACAAGATTAGACCCATTCTGAATAAGCTTCGAGTTTTCAAGCAGGGTTCTAGCTATGGATTATATAAAGTAAATTAGAAAAACCAGAAATGACCACAAAATAGCTACTGAAAGAGAATAGGTGATTGTCAACAAACAGGAAAAGAAAATATGGAAGAGGGAAAAAGCATAAAAATCAACTTAAATACATAATTGACTACATAAGGTATTCTTCTACTCCCATCCTCAAGTACCCTGGACTACTACTACCCATTAAAATCCTACTAAGGAAGACGGGGTGAGGAGAGGTGAAATCAGGCAAGGATTGACTGAATTGGCTAAACTTCTCGATTTGATAATCTAAAGTAAATGTAATCTACTATACAACTTAACAGTAAGAAATTAAATCAAGATCCCCAATATTTACTGTAATCTACCTCATCAAGAGAACTTGGAAGTTGTCCTCATGTCTTTTAAACATACTCAATCTCAACTGATAAGAAAATGCCACACTTTAGGAATAATTTAAAGAAATTCTATGTAAACATGGAATCAGTCATTCCTCAAATGATGTTTAGCTTTTAATTTTCAATTATTTACCACAACAAATAGAGTTGTGGGCATGATTGAGTCCAGTCCAATTGTGTACAGCAGGTAAGGAAATGAAGAATCACCTTCCATATCTCATTTCCACCCCCACAGCATTTCTCCCTTCTTTCTACTCACATACCCACCACATTAGTTCAAGCTCTCATCATCTCACTAAGCCTCCTAACTGGTTCCCCTGCCTCAAGTTTCTAGTCTCTCCAATCCATCCTCCATACAGTATCTAAGTAATTTTTCCATAAAGTCTCTGCAAACTCCAGTGGTCTCTACTAACTCTAGGATCAAATATAATTTCAACTTTATCTCGTTTAAAAATGTATATATTTGTATAAATTTTAGAATACACATAACTGTTAGCATAATAATGTTTGTATATTTATAAATAAGTAAATATATGCATATTAGGGATACATTCTCAAAAAATGTTTATATCATTATATGATCACAATTTTTGCTGACCACAGTCATAACTGAAGAGTCTACTAACTTTTTTCAAAAAAGGAGATGAGGTGAATCTGGAATGACCTGATAATGATGAAACCATGCTACTAAGAAAATTAAACTTCAATCCATATTCAGAGTTCACCCAGTTCTCTCTCTGGAGGTAGACAGCATTTTTTTTCATCATAGATGATTTAGAATTGTCTTGGATCATTGTACTGATCAGAGTAGCCAAGTCATTCACAGTTAATCATCATTTAAATACTACTGTTACTGATGGGGTGCTTGGGTGCCTGTGCTTGAACCACAGTTCGTAAAATCACATCCAGGTCAAAATCACACTTTTCCCTAGCCTCAAAGACTGTCTCAGGTAGTTTCTCTCTAGCTTAAGGGCAGTATGCCCTAACAAAATACTTCTCTCTCTTCCTGTTACAGTGGCCAGCTGCACCTATAGAATTTAGTAGTTTGACCCAACAGTGTACTGGCTGAAGCAGCTGTGTACTGGGTTATACCTACTGTATATATTCTAGACTAGGTCATACGTTTACTCCCTAGCTCATTATATACATCCTGAATCCCTCCTTAGCTTGGGATATACATATACTCCCAATATCCATCTTGTCAAACATGACATTGATGGGTGGCAGCTTGGTCACCCCTGACCGCAAGCTGACTTGGTGATGTTTCAAGCCTAAAACCACACCTCCATGTACCCCTCCCCCCCCCCCCCCCCCGGCTATTTCCCAGTAAACTCTGGGTAAAATACCTGCGTAGTAGATATTAAAAGTGCATGTTCCTTTAAGAAATGACCACTCCTTAACTAATCCTGCCTGACTCACCTAGTTAGTATATTTGGCACAGGTTTTACTATATTTATCCTATGTAAACCATAATATACCCCCTCTAAGATTGCAGGTTCCCTAAGAACTCTTGCCCGCTGTATAGCCCAACAATATTAGACACTTTGACTTACAGAATGCTTGAGTCCGTGAATTCATTCCAGAATGCTTCCCAAGGACTCTGGTAATAACTCTGGGGTTCCTGGACTCCGTGAACTCCTTGACCCCCCCCCCCCCCCGTCAGTTACTACACACAATGATCTCCCATTTCTCTGTGCATCAGTTCCTATACGTCTTGCCATGTTTTTCTGAAACCAACCCCTAGGCATTTCTCACAGCACAACAGTATTCCATCACAATCAAAAGTCATAACTTGTTCAGCCATTCTTCAACTGATAAGCCTTCCCTTAATTTCTAATTCTTTACCACCACAAAAAGAGCTGCTTTAAATATTTTTGTATATAGAGGTCCTTTCCTTTTTCTTTGATTTCTTTAGGATACAGTCCTGGTAGTGGTACTGCTAGGTCAAAGAATGTGCCCTTAGGGCATGGGTCCAAATTGTTCTCCAGAACAGCTGGACTAGTTTATTACTCCACTAATAATTCACTATTGTACCTATTTTTCCTCATCCCCTCCAACATTTTTCATTTCCGATAGGTGTGAGGTGGTGCCTCAGACGTATTTTAATTTGCATTTCTCTAATCAATAGCAATTTAGAGCATTTTTATATGACTATAGATAGCTTTGATTTCTTCTTCTGAAAACTACGTCTTCATAACATTTAACATTTATTAATTAGGGAATGACTATACAAACTTGATTCAGTCTTATAACTCTATATATATTTGAGAAAATGAGGGTTTATCTGAAAAATTCCCTGCAAAATTTTTTAAATACTTTATTAACTTCTGATTTACATCATTCATTTCCACCAGATTTTGAGTTACACATTTTCTCCCCGTTTTTCCCCTACCCACCGCCACAAAATAGCAGTCCCACAGGATATCTTCTCTCATACCCCCTTTGACTTTTCCAGCAGGGCATGGTGGCTCTCTATGTCCCAGTGCCTGTATATTTTCTTTCCCAATTACATGTAAAATAGTATATACATATACTTAAACATTTGATTTTAAAACTTTTAATTCCAGTTTCATGCCCTTCTTCCCTTGTCACACGCCCTTACTGGAAAGGTGAGCAGTTCACTATAGGTTGTACATGAATAGCTTATGCAAAACATTAACATAGTTGACGTATTGAAAAAACTGACTATATTTCCCTCTCTCCTATCCCACCTCCCACTAGTTCTATTCTCTACTTTGATCCTGTCCCTTTTCAAAAGTGGGTGCTTCCAACTTCCCTCCCCCCCAGCCTACCCTCCCTTCCATTATGCCCCTCTCATCCCCTTGAAGGGAATAGGAATATATATGTCTATATATGAGAGTATATGGGCATATGAATACTTATGTGTGAATGTGTGTATATATGTTTACAGGTATACATAGATAGAGGGCACAGAACCAATTTAATAGGAAGGGATGATACTTAAAAGGTGAAATTAAGATGTGAGAGGAATATAATGAGAGGAGATGGGTAGAGACAGAATGGGATAAGAATAGGAAGGCAAAAGGGAATGGGTCAACCTTATTCTCATTGAATTTGGCTTGGGAAGGGAATGAAATACACACTAAATAGGGTATCTCGCCCTACAGGAGAGTAGGGGGGAAAGGGATGAGAGAGGGGATGATGGAAGGGAGGGCAGGTTGGAGGGGAGGGAAGTTGGAAGCACCCACTTTTGAAAAGGGACGGGATCAAAGTAGAGAATAGAACAAGTGGGAGGTGGAATAGGAGGGAGGGAAATATAGTCATTTTGTTACAATATATCTACTATGTTATTGTTTTACATTAGCTACACATGTACAACCTATACTGAACTGCTTATCTTCCCAGTAAGGGTGGGTAACAAGGGAGGAAGGAAATGAATCTGGAATTCAAAGTTTTAAAATCAAATGTTTAAATATATATATATATATATATATATATACTATTATTAAGACTATTTTACATGTAATTGGGAAATAAGATATACAGGCACTGGGGCATAGAGATCCACCATGCCCTTCTGGAAAAGTTGAAAGGGGTATGGGAGAAAATATGGGAGAGAGCAGATTGGAGGAGGGGATATATCCTGTGGTACTGCTATTTTCGGGCGGTGGGTAGGGGAAAAACAGG
This sequence comes from Petaurus breviceps papuanus, assembly GCF_028583685.1. Classification (NCBI taxonomy): domain Eukaryota; kingdom Metazoa; phylum Chordata; class Mammalia; order Diprotodontia; family Petauridae; genus Petaurus; species Petaurus breviceps. The sequence goes on from NW_027187330.1 coordinate 7,591,006, forward strand.
GAGAAAATTTGTAACTCAAAATCTGGCGGAAATGAATGATGTAAATCAGAAGTTAAATAAAGCATTTGAAAAAAAAAGTGATGACCCCTCAGACTGGTTGCTTGGTCCCCCTACACTCTGCAGGCCAGGAGCTGAAGCTGCCCTGTGGTGGTGGCTGCACTACAGCCCTTAGCGGCTTCTCGCCCCAGGAGCAAAAGGCGACATACTCCCAACTACTGGGTCCCAAAGGCCACACTGCACTGACCTCTCACTTTGTCCTTTGCACCTATGTGTTGATAAATCTGGAAATGGCCACAGCTGCTGATCTGGAGTCCCTCCAGGCTGGTGGCTGGTCAGGCCCCCCGGGGCTAAAACCTCGGATTGGAGCTGGGCTCAGCTCCCAGAGCACTGGGCTAGATAATTCCTGCCAGCCTCAGGGGAGGTTAGCTTCTCTGTGTCATTTTGTGGGTTCTGTAGCTCCAAAGTTTGTTTAGAGTCCCCTGGGGAAGGTGGAAGCCAGAAGCCGCGCGGAGGACCTGCTTCTACTCCGCCATCTTGACTCCTCTCTCCGCTGTAAAAATTTTTAATGCTACTTGCTCAATTCTGATTTATTTTCTTCAGTGAGCTTTTGTATTCCTCTTTCTATCTGGCCAATTCTACTTTTTAAGTTCTTTTCCTCAGTGAATTTTTGTAATTCCTTTTCCATTTAGTCTAATTTTCTTTTTTAAGAAGTTCTTTTATTCAGTGACAGGGCAGCTAGGTAATGCAGTGGATAGTGCCTGGGATGTAGTCAGGAAGACTCATCTTCTTGAGTTCAAATCTGGCCTCAGACACTTACTAGCTGTGTAACCCTGGGAATGCCAATTAACCCCATTTAGCTCAGTTTCATTGTCTATAAAATGAGCTGGAGTAAGAAATGACAAACCAATCCAGTATCTTTGCCAAGAAAACCCCACATGGGGTCATGAGGAGTGAGATAAGACTAAACAACATTTCTTTTAAAAAAATTATTTATTTTTAGTTTTCAACATTCACTTCCATAAGATTTTGAGTTCTAAAATTTTCTCCCCCTCCCCAGGAAGGCATACAGCATGATACTGGCTCTATTTATACATTCATATTAAACATATTTTCACATTAGTCATGATATAAAGAAGAATTAGAATTAATGGGAGAAACCACAAGAAAGAAGAAACAAAAAAACAACAAAAGAAAGAGAGCAAATAGTATGCTCCCATCTGCATTCAGACCACAAAGTTCTTTCTCTGCATGTGGATACTATTTCCCATTGTGAGTCATCTAGAGTTGTCTTAGATCCTTGCACTGCTGAGAAGAGCTAAGTCTATCAAAATCAGTCATTGCACAATGTAGCTGTTAGTATGTACAATGTTTTTCTGGTTCTACTCATTTCACTCAGCATCAGTTTGTGTCTTTCCAGGTTTTTCTGAAATCTGCCTGATCATCATTTCTTATACCACAATAGTATTCCATTACATTCATATACCACAAACTTGTTTAGTCATTCCCTAATTGATGGACATCCCCTCAATTTCCAATTCTTTGCTACCACAAAAAGAGCTGCTATATTTTTGTACATGTGGGTCCTTTTCATTTTTATAGCCCTTTGGGCACAGTTCCAAAATGCTCTCCAGAATGGTTGGATCAGTTCACAGCTCCACCAATTATGCATTTGTATTCCAATTTTCCCACATCCTCTTCAACTTTTATCATTTCCCTGTTTTGTCATGTTAGCCGATCTGATAGGTTATGAAGTAGGTACCTCAGAGTAATTCTGATTTGCATTTCTCTAATCAATAGTGATTTAGAACATTTTTTCATATGACTATAGAAAGCTTTAATTTCAGCTGAAAACTGCCTATCCTTTTACCATTTATTAATTGGGGAACAACATTTCTTTACTAAATTTTTGTGCCTCTTTCACCATTAAGTCAGTTCTGCTTAAGGTGTTATTTTTTTCAGTGGTTTTTTTTTTGTGTTTCTTTTGCCAAGTTGTTAATTCTTTTCATAATTTTCTTGCATCACTCTCATTTCTTTTTCCAATTTTTCCTCTATCATTCTTTAACGCTTTCAGGAATTCTTGCTGGGCTTGTACTCAACTGCCATATTTATTTGAGACTTTGCTTGTAGCCGTTTACACATTATTTTGTTCTAAATTTGTGTCTTGGTCTTCCATATCACAATAGTGGCTTTTTATGGTCAAAGTTCTTTTTTTTTTGTTTCCTCATTTTTCCAGCTTTGAACTGCATGTTAAAGTTGGGCTCTGCCCACCTACAGCCTTCAGGTTTTTTTGTGCTTCTGTTTTTTGAGCTAGTTCTACAAGTTTTTGGTGCTTCCAAGGTGGTGTGATCCTGGGAGAGGTATGGTCACTGCTCTCCTTGTCTACACTACTGTCTTTACTCAGGAGGGGCCTCTGGTCCCCTGCAGCCACAAGCACTACTGCTCCTCTTTGCTTTGGAACTGAGCCCAGGGCCCCTTTCTGCTCCCTTGTGACTGACCAGCACTCCTCTACCCTGGAACTATGACCTAGAATTGTGTATGGGCAATAGAGTTGATCAAATCAGCACCAGCTGTACCCAATGCCAACAAAGGGTCCCATAATCTTTTTCTTACCTATACTTTTTACTATCTCTATGTTGAGAGTACCTGAAGCTTCTGTTGTTGTTCCTGTTGCTGCTGCCACATGTGAGCTCTGGAAACGCCTCCACCCTGGTGTCAGACCTCTCCTGTATATCTAAATGTATTTAATTGGGGAAAAACAAAACCCTCACCCTGACTTTTTTGTTGACTCTGCCCTTTCACAATTTGATTTGAAACATTGTTTTAAAGTTTTTTAAAGGGAAAGAGTTCAGCTGGGTTGCTGACTCTTAATGGGCCATCTCTGCTCTATTTTTTGAGATATTTATTTTAAGGAAGAGAAGAATGGGTTGGGTCTGGGGAATATTAATTGTCTTTAAATATCTGAAGTAACTGAAGGGATTACTGCATGGAAGAATTAGATTTGTTTTGCTTTACCCTAGAGGTCAGAACTAGAAGCAATGAAAGGAAGTTATAAAAAGGAAAATTTAGACTTGGTATAATAAAAAGTTTCCAAACAATCAGAGCAATACCAAAGTAAAATGGATTATTGGGATGCTAAGAGTTCTCCCTCACTGAAAATTTTCTAGTAAAGGCTGGGTTATATTGTAGAGAAGATTTTTGCATAGGTGTGTGTATATGGTCTCTGAAGTCCCTTCTAACATTTCAATTATGAGTTAACAGGTGTTCTTATTTCTTTACTCATCTTGGGCTTTAACACCTTATTAGTAATTTTATTCTCTTATGTATAATCTAAAGATTTTCTCTTTGATAGAGAAAACATGGAAAAAAATTGTGAGTAGGTCTGCCTTCTGTCGGTTATCAATCTCCAGTCCACTCAGGTGTATTCCTATCCTTTATTTAATCTTCCTTTTCCCCGATATAGCTTTTTTTTTTTTTTAAGTCTACCCCTTTTAAACTATCATGAATATACCTACTATTTAGTCTTTCCTTATTTTGAATTTTAGGACTCCTAATACTATCTTTACTGAACCAAGGGAATATGCTGTTATGTGGGGAGTAAAGTTGTATTGTGAACTGACTACTAGCTTCTCTCAGCAAAGCAGAAACTCAGATCCTGGTTTTAGACACTGAATTATAGTCAACCTTAGCACTAAGGTGTAAGTGATTCATTGGTTACTTTTTAGTATGGTTTTTCTCCTATAATCTGAAAAGAGGATTATGAGCATATTGAAACTCCCAGATTAGCTGCCTCCAGGAGTCTTAATTCGTTTGGCTATTTGCCAGGAGATCAAGAAGGAAGGAAAAACATACAGCCACTATTTCCTTTGGGATATTTGCAGATACTATATGATGTCAGTATTGCATCAACTCCAAAGCCAAATGAAAGTTTACAAAGCAATGGCAATAATATCTACTGAAATAAGTTATCTGAGACTAAGAACACATACACTAGCATCTCATATCATTTGACCTTTCAGCTCTCTATGTGATACCACCATCTTTTTTCTTTTCTTTATCCTCCTCCACTGTTTTCCTAACTCTTACTTTTTCCTTATCATTCTAGATTCAGCTATATCTATAGGAAATTTTTAGCCCTTCTAGTGGCACTTGAGACAGTCAAGGACATTTTTAGCCTGACAAATAGAGATCCAAAGCAGATGTCATCTGTGGCTGCCTGTATTCTTATGAGCATCATATGACATATTTAAGTGACAAGGGCATCACTAATATTAAGTTCCAGTAGTGAAGCAATATTTAAAATTCTATAATTCCACTTTGCTGTTTGCATGTAAATAAATGATAGCAATAGACTACTCCCTAATAGCTTTCTGGTAACACAAAAGGAGTGAAGTGCAAACAGGTGGGTGAATAAATACTACTGACAAGGACGTTATGAAATACCATGGACTATTCTGAAACAACAGATACAACAATTTAGTAATTTAAAACCATAAAACTCTACTTGGGCAAAGACACTGGGAATAAGAAGTAAAACGAGCAGTTACAAAAAGTGCATGTTCTAAAACAATAGAAGTCATAGAAACAGAGATGGTCATATGTGTGTATGTATACACACATGTATATATACATATACACATATGCATATGCATGCATGCAGTATGGAATGAATCTGCAGCCTCAGGGTCACATGTGGCCTCAAGGATGCAGGTTCCCCAGTCCTGCTTGAGACTGTAATTCTACTCCCTAGCAAACAAATAATGAATACATAATAAGTGAACAAGGCACTGAAACCACAATAATTACTGGCCACCATCTTCAAAGATGAAGAATTTCAATTATCTGCACTAATGGCAACAAGTGTGCTTAAGATACAGCCTAATAGGTTTTTTTGTTTTGTGCATAAGTAATTGCATACCCTAACTATACATAGTGGCTAAATTAAGATAAAAATGATCTAGGAATCTGTTGTGTGGTAGAAAAAAAAAAAGCCTGGGATTCAAAATCTACCACAAATTCACAAAGCAAATGATCACAAATTGATATATTGGAATAATACTTAAGTGTTGTCTTCATATGGCATGGCCTTTCCTAATCCTAACTGCCTTCCTCTGGACACTTTCTTTTTAGCCTCCCTCCTAGAAGGTAGCTCCTGAAAATGAACACAGGGATTCCATATCTGTTTTGACCAGGTAGAATATAAAGGGACTCTCACCTCTCTAGTCCTGGATGCTATATCCTCCTTTTCCTAACCTCCTTTCTTCATCCACTGAACTTTGTCTCCAACCTTTTTTTTTTTTTTTCTGTTCCTGACTGACTATCCCTGACAGGTGACAGCAGCAACACAAAATAAATCTTAGCTACTTAATCTCTTTTTATAAACACCGTATAAAATTTTGGTTATCATAACTTCCAGGGAATAAGTAGTTCTGGATAGGCAGTTTTCCCTTTAAGCTCAATTATTTATTTTAACCATTTTAAATGAAATATTTTTAAATGTTTGTTTTAATATACTGAAAATAATTCAGTCATTTCTTCACTTCTCAAGTGTCATTATAATGAATATTAATTACAATACTACTGTGCCTCAGAAACTAATGAACTGTATTGATCTATTTGACCCTACTAAAAATGGCACAGTTTCCTATGCTCTGTGTCCAGGTGTCTGCTTTGTATAACTGCATGTGGAATCAGAGTAGTTGGTCTCATATCCTGGGTCCCCATTCATTGCCCATGTGACCTTAGGCAAGTCACTTTTAGCTTTTGTCTCATCTAGAAAATGGAGTGGACTGGACAAGGTAAAAAATTCTTAACCTGGAATCCATGGACCACCAGGGGTTCATGAATTTGGAAGAGGGTAAAAAATTACATCTTCAATTTCACAAATCTCTAAATGAAATCTAGCACTTTCTTCAATTATTTTAAAACATTCTGGGGATTGGTCCACAGGCATCAGACTGATGAAAAGTCCATAATACAAAAAAGGTTAAGAACCCCTGGCCCAGATGATTTCCAAGATTCTACCCAACTCTATTTCTATGATCCTTATGTTCCTCCCTGTCAGGGGTCACTTCTTTTATGAACAGACCTGGATTTAACAGCATCTCTAATGTTATGAAGACTTGGAAACCAGATCCTTTACATGAAATTCTAACGAAGTTGATTAAGAACATAAAGTTTTTAGGACTTTTCCATGAGTAAAGTATATAAACGCAGCATATTTCCCGACACAAATTAGGTGCTTGATAAATGTTTATTGACTGAAACATCAATTCTCAGGTGTGGAAGTTTTTGTTGTTGCTGTTGTTTGTTTTTACTCTGGTTAGGTCTTTTAAGTATTTCTTGGGATTAACTATGCCAATCTTTCTAGGTCTTTTAAGAATTCTTCTGGATGTCGGAGTAGAAACAGGATTTCCTCGCAACTCTGGCTCCCACCTCCCCCAATTCATGTAAAAATGACTCTAGACAAACTTTGGAGCTACAGAACCCACAAAATTACACAGAGAATCTAACCTCCTGCTGAGGACAGCACTCTGGAGCTGACCCCAGCCCCGCTCCAGCCTGAGGTCTTACCCCAGGGCGGCCTGAGGAGCTGCTGGCTGGCAAGACTTCAGATCACCAGCAGCTGTGGCGGTTTCCAGAATTATCAACCCATAGATGCCAAGGACAAAGTGAGAGGTCAGTGCAGTGTGGACTTTGATCTGGCCTTTGCCCCCAGAGCAAGAAGCGGCTGAGGCGCCCCTGCCTGTGCAGTTGCTGCCACGTGACAGCTTCAGCTCCTGGCCTGCAGAGTGTAGGGGGACCAAGCAACCAGATCACTCTGAGGGGTAATCACTCTTGCTTTAACCTGCCTGGATTTGGATTGCTGTCTAGGGTGAAGGTCCTGGGATGCGTGACCAGCTTGCCAGAGCGTGTGGAAGCTTCAGAGAGGGCACCCAACTGAGAAAATCCCAGCGTTTGGGATAAAGCTCCTGTTTCTGGTAGCAGAGTTCTACTGTGGCATAAAGCCCAAAAGTCAAGTAACTGAGTGGCAACATGAGCAGGCAAAGGAAGCAAAGCAAAAAAAAAAGCAACCCAACTTTACACTCCTATTTTGGGGACAAAAAGGATCAAAGCATAGAACAGGAGGAAGACAGAGAAATCAGAACTCCTACACCAAAAGCTTCAAAGGAAAATATGAGCTGGTTACAGGCCATAGAAGAGCTTAAAAAGGATTTTGAAAATCAAAGAAGTAGAGGAAAAATTGGGAAGAGAAATGAGAATGATGCAAGAAAATTATGAAATGAGAGACAATAACCTGACTGAAGAAAATAATTCCTTAAAAAACAAACTAACTCAGATGGCAAAAGAGGCTCAAAAAGGCAAGGAGGGGAAGAATGCCTTAAAAAGCCAAATTTGCCAGATGGAAAAAGAATCTCAAAAGCTCCCTGAAGAGAATCATTCCTTCAAAATTAGATTGGAGCAAATGGAAGCTAGGGACTTTATGAGAAATCAAGATACTATTAAATAGATCCAAACAAATGAAAAAATAGAAGGCATTGTGAACTATCTCCCTGGAAAAACCACTGACCTGGGAAATAGATCTAGGAGAGATAATTTAAAAATTATTGGACTACCTGAAAGCCATGATGAAAAAAAGAACGTAGAAATCATCCTTCAAGAAATTCTCAAGGAAAATTGCCCTGATGTTTTAGAACCAGAGGGCAGAATAGAGGTTGAAAGAGTCCACCAATCACCTCCTGAAAAAGATCCCAAAAAGAAAACTCCTAGGAATACTATAGCCAGATTCTGGAGTTTCCAGATCAAGGAGAAAATATTACAAGCATCCAGGGAGAAGCAATTTCAATATTGTAGAAACACAAACAAGATTAACTCAGGACCTGGCAGCTTCTACACTGAGGGATCGAAGGGCTTGGAATGTGATATTCCGGAGGTCAAAGGAGCTGGGATTATAAGCAAGAATCACCTACCCAGCAAAACCGAGTATCATGTTCCAGGGCAAAATATGGTCATTCAGTGTAATAGAGGACTTTCAAGCATTGTTCATGAAAAAAATAGTTGAACAGAAAATTTGACATTCAGATACAAGAAGCAAGAGAAACTTGAGAAGGTAAACAGGGAAAAGAAATCATAAGGAACTTATCAAAGTTGAACTACTTATATTCCTACATGGAAAGACAATAATTGTAACTTAAGAAACTTTTCTCAGTATGAGAATAGTTGAAGGGAATAGAAACGTATATATGTGTGTATGTATATATATGTATGTATACGTATACATAAATATGTCTATATAGGAGGGTATATGGGCGTATGAATACATATGTATATATATGTCTACAGGTATACATAGACAGAGGGCACAGGACCAATTTAATAGGAAGAGATGATACTTAAAAGGTGAAATTAAGAGGTGAGAGAGGAATATAATGAGAGGAGATGGGGAGAGACAGAATGGGGTAAACTATCTCATATAGAAGAGGCAAGGGAAAATGGTTACAATGGAGGGGAAGAACAGGAAGGCAAAAGGGAATGAGTCAACCTTATTCTTATTGAATTTGGCTTAGGGAAGGAATGACATACACACTAAATAGGGTATCTCACCCTACAGGAGAGTAGAGGGGAAGGGGAAGAGAGAGGGGATAATGGAAAGGAGGACAGGCTGGGGGGGGGGGGGGAAGTTGGAAGCACCTACTTTTGAAAAGGGGAAGGATCAAAGTAGAGAAGAGAACAAGTGGGGGGTGAGATAGCATAGAGGGAAATATAGTCAGTCTTCCACAATAGATCCACTATGGAAATGTTTTGTGTAGCTACTCATGCACAACCTATATTGAATTGCTTATCTTCCCAGTGAAGGTGGGTGACAAGGAAGGAAGAGAAAGAATCTGGAATCCAAAGTTTTAAAATCAAATGTTTAAAAAAAAAAAAAATATATATATATACACACATAGTATTATTAATATTTTACATGTAACTGAGAAATGAGATATACAGGCACTGGGGCATAGAGATCCACTGTGCCCTACTTGAAAGTTGAAGGGGGAATGGGGGAAGATATGGGAGACAGCAGATTTGGGGAGGGGACATTCAGTGGGAATGCTGATTTGGGGTGGTAGGTAGGGAAAATTGGGGAGAAAATTTGTAACTCAAAATCTTGTGGAAATGAATGATATAAAACTAAAAAATAAAAAAGAGAGAAAAAAGAATTCTTCTGATTCCAATAATATGTGAAAGCATAGAATGCTCTTTCAGAAATACTTCTTTATTGGCATGCATTTGAAGCCTCAAACAAATTTACACAGAAACATAGCCACAGACACAGACACAGATGCACACAGGACGTACGCATCCAAGCACACTATCAGGTTTGAGATTCACAGGACTCCCCATTTCTCATCAACCTGTTTGCTCCAAGCACTCTGTAAAACCCCAAAGTTCATTTCCATAGCTCCATTTGTGGTTCTGCCATTGATCTAAAGCAGAGGTTCTTAATCTTCTTTTGTTTCATGGGCCACTTTGACAGTCTGATGAAGTGGATGGGTCTCCTCTTAGAATAATGTTTTTAAAAGCACAAAATATATATCATTATAAAGGAAACCAATGTTATTGATATTGTTATCCACCTAGCCAGCTCACTGGTCCCCGGTCAAGAACCTTTGCTCTAAAGTTCTCTCTCTACAGACATATTATAATTTCATTTTTTATGTAGGTAGCTATAGATTTGCAAACCAGAATATAAACTATGCTAATCAAACAAGTTTCTAAATGCAAAAGTATACAAAACTCCTAATCATTTCTTCATTCCAGCATAATTTAGGACATACAAGTTAGCAGATCTGGCATCATAAATTCTAAATTGTTTTCTGAAAATTCCGTCACACTCAATTCTAGTTTATTACTTGAGCTCTTCATCATTATGTCATGGCTCTGGTACAATCACAGTAACTCTATTTTAATTAAGTAGTGTTGAGTTCTCAAAGTTTCTTAATAAAACAACAGGACCTCACACAATTATCGAGTTAAGTATCAGACATAGCATGCGATTTTAATAATTCACTCTGTACAAACCCAATATTCCCTAAAGCAATTTTTAAAAATCAGTCATTGATATTAATTACAATTTTAAGAGATGGCAACAAAGACTGGAACACTGGAAAAGACAATTCATTTGGAATAAAACTATCTCTGTCTGAATCTTTCTAGCACTTTCCACCTATGCAATCTTGAGCAAGTCCCCTAACCTCTGTGAGCTTCACACTATTCATCTCTACAACAAGGGTGACCACTCAGGTCTCCTTAGACCTTTCGTGTATATAGGCTATTATTGTTCTTGCATGCAAAAAATAAAAGGTAGATTTAACAGCCATTTTTAACAATACTGATAGACCTAGGATGAAGTTTCATGTATTTAAAACTTAAAATGTTAAACTGAAAAAAAAAAAGAATGACTGCAAAGAGACAGATACAATACAGAGTATATAATCCACAACAGAAGCTCTTATCAATGTAAAAGGGATAGGAACTGATCCTGTGATCTCATATTTGCTGTTCAATTGTTTCAGTTCTGTAAGACTGTGATCCCATTTGGGATTTTCCTGGCAAATACACTGGAGTGGTTTCCCATTCTTTCTCCAGCTTATTTTTACAGATAGTGAAACTGAGGCAAACAGGGTAAAGCGACTTGCCCAGGGTCACACAGCTAATAAATGTCTGAGGCTGGATTTGAACTCAGGAAGGTTGAGTCTGCATTACCTCTTACAGCCTTGACAGCAGCCCTGCACTGAGAAATGTGTCTGGTACAGGGTCACTTAGCTAGAGTGTGTGTCAAAGGTGGGATGTAAACTCCAGGCTTTTTGGTACCAAAGTTAGTTCTCAGCTCACTATACTCCTCTCGCCCCCTCTTTTCAGACATAATCAATGGGAAAGGGTGATAAGAATATAAGTTCAAAGGATCACAGATACAGAGCTGCAGAGGTCATCTAACTGAACTCCCTCACTTTAGAAATGAGGACACTGCAGCAACAGACAGCAATTGACTTGCCCAAGCTCACACAAGTGAGGCAAAATCTGAACCTGTATCTTTTGGGAGACAGTGCTGTTCTGCTGGACAAGGTTACAAAATACTTTAACATATATTTAAGTGTGCTCTTGGAACCTAATTATAAGACAGTCACATTGCTAATAAGATAACCTACTCTTCCTTATAAGTAACCACCTGACTTTTAGCTTCAGTTATCCATCCATCCATCCAATAAATATACGCAAAAAACTTCACAGACCACAGATAAAAGCGACAACAATGGATAATTGTTTCAAGAAAGTAAAATAAACTATTAGGAAGATAATATTCTCTTGAAACAAAATGAATTATGAAACCATCTTAGAAATCTTAAGTTTATAAAGAATTGGGTCCCAAAACCAGATAACCTTGATTATAAACCCTAATACCTGGAGGAAGAGGTGAGGGGATGGAAGAGATGATCCTTACTATGTAACTCTAAACAACAACAAAATAATCTTAAGAAATATATTCAGATTAATGCCCCTTCTAACAACCAACAAGTTTTCTCAATCACAGAGGGAAATATTCCCCAAATGGGTACACGATGTGTAAAATAGAGTCTTAAGTGTTTCCTTCCTGAAATCTCAACTTATTCTGAATACAGGGAAAATCCAGATCTCACACTATAAAACATTAGAACGGCAACACATCAATTGTGTTTCATAGTTTAGGAGTCAAGAAGAAATAGGTTTTAAACTTGCCTCTGCCTGTTTACCACCAATATGACAATGAAGAAGTTCTTAACCTCTCTGAGCCTCAGTCTCCTCATTTGCAAAATGAAGTACTTGAATAGACAGCCCATAATAAGGTTCTTTCTAGATCAAAATCTGAGCCTGTAAGTCTAGAGAAAGAACCTTAAAAACAGAAAAACAAAACATGAGATTCTGACCTATGAATGAGTGTTAGAAAATATTTCCTCTCCAAATCCTAAATTATCTACAGTTCCATGACATCTTACTAAAGTATTTGTGATATATCTATATACTTAAAATTTATATTTGAATGCCTGAGATCTCTCTCCAGACCCATGAACTCATAAAAAGGTACACTTTCTTTGTTTCATAGCTCTTGAGTAATAAACTTGTTACAAGTTACTCAAAGTTTTAATATTTTAAAATATGTTTTCATTCAACAAAAAAGACTCAGTGAGGCTTCTCCAATTCTTTAGTTTGCATTAACTCTGTGGCTACATTCACTTTAAGTTATTTAATGTAAATTATTTTATGTTTCATCTAGTCAACATAACCTTGATCTCTGAGATTTTTTTCCAATGTTTTACTATAGAACAAAAGAAGTGCTAATTTTGTCTATTAATTTTTCACACCTCTTTAAATGATCTCATTTTATTAGAAATAGGGAACTGGATCTAGGATTCCCTTGGTATAAAGAAATCCCAGATGAAGATACTCTCTCTACCACAGCAAATCTGCACACGTGCTGCTATTTATAGTTTCAAAGAGCTGCTCCCAGTGCAAAGAGGTTAGGTGACTTGCCCGAGGTCATAAAGTTTAGGGCATATTGGCAGGACCTGAACCTGGGTTTCCTGGTTATGAGGTCCTCTATCTACTCTGCCACAGGTGTCTCTAACTGCCTTTATTATTATTTTAAAATAGCTGTCAGAAATAATCTTTCTGATTAAGAGAGTGAAAGGTATGATTTATGCTAAAGGAATTAGGGATCTCAAGCAACGTCTGGGAACATCTAGAAGGCAGGGATTCTTCCCAAAGGCCTCAGAACCATTCCATCCATAAAACTGGCGCTCATAATTGAATGTAATACTTCAAACAGAACCAGGATTCTAAGGAGGCCAGGCTGGAAGCTGCCTAAAACCTCAGATGCATTCCTTTTAAAATAAGTCAATCTATTTACGTGAACTTATGCAAAAGCAAGCAAGCAGAACCAGGAAAACAACACACACAATGACTACAAACAGTAGTCAACCAAACAACAACAAAACAATCAAAACTAGAGGATCTGAACATATAATGACTAAGTTTGACCCCAAAGAAGAGATATGAAAAGGTACCTACCCACCTTTTTTGCAGAAATGGGAGACCACAGGTATGGAACTGTGCATATAGTCTCAGACTTTTTAAGATATGTTGGAAGGTTATGTGTAACTTTAAAAAAAACTTTTTTTTTTGCTCTTCACTAATAAGGGATGGCACTTTAGGAGACAGAGTGGGAAATATAAGGGGTATAAAACAAAACATATTGTTAAAACGTTACTTAAAATGAAGTAAGCCAGCCTTTCCAGATTTATGGCCTGCTACTCTCCTTTACACACACTATATTCATCATACTTACCTATTTCCTGTTCCCTCACAAAGAATTTCATTTTCTATTTCTATACCTCCACAGCAACTATCACCAGCCCTGCAAATGTACTACCTCCTCACTTCTGCCTTGCAGAATTCCTAACTTCCTTCAAGAATCAGCTGAAGTACCTCCTCCTACAGGTTTGATTAGCCCATTTTACAGACAAGATAACTGAGTTTCCAAGAGGTTAAGTGGCTTGCCTGCAGTTATGGTTAAGAAGAGGAGCCAGAACTTGAACACAGGTACTCTCATTCTAGGTGGCACAGTGGAGAGTGCGTTAGGCCTGTAGTCGGGAATATCTGAGTTCAAATGTGGCCTCAGAAACTTCCTAGCTGTGTGTCCTTGGGCAACTTACTCAACTCTGTTTGCCTCAGTTTCCTCATTTTTTTAAAATGAGCTAGAGAAGGAAATGGCAAATCCCTCTAATATTTTTCCTCCAAAGGGGGTCACAAAGGCTCTGAACATGATTGAAATGACCCAGCAATCATTTCAGTGACTTTGCCAAGAGAACTACAATTGGGGTCGTAAAGCATCAGACACAACTAAGCAACAATAACTCTGATTCTAACTTGAACATTTTTTCTATTATATCATTTACATTTGTAGTTTTAGAAATTTTTTTGTAGCCATATTATTCCCAAAAATCTCTTCCCAGCTATTTTTTTCTTATGAATTTCTGGACATGTCCTATATCAATTTTATGCTCACATTTAAGGGGCTAGCTTTGACAGTCAGCTCTTAATCTATATTTTATCCTCTCTTCACTTATATGGCCAGTGACTTAATTTGGGTCTCACCACCTCTTGTCTGAATGATTATAATAGTTTCTTAATTAGTCTCACTGCTTCTGGCCTAGACCTTCTCCAATCCAAGTTCCAGACCGGAGTCAAAATAATTTTCCAAAAGCAATATTGCCTCTAAGATAAAATATTACCTCTAGCGACTAGCATTTAAAACCTTCCACAAACTGGTTCCAACCTCCCTTTCCAGATGTATTCTGTATTAATCCCCATCATGCATGCTAAACTGAAGTCAAATTGTACTAACTATTCCATCACCTATTTTTGTGCTTTTACACAGGCTGCCCCATAACCCTTAAAATCGTTTCTGTAAATCTCAGGTGTTCTCCTTTATGAAGTCCTGCCTGCACCCCACTCCCCCACCTCCCAGTTGTTAATTCTGTCTCACCCTTCAAATCGTAAGCCACTTAAAATTATCTGTGCACAACTATAATGGCCTCTGCTTCACCCCCAGTGCAAGGACCATTTTTTTCTTTTCTTTTTGTCACCAGCACCTAGCAGAGTAGGCTGCACACAGTAGGTACTTAATAAATATTTGGTGAACTGAATTGTTCTTTTTCTGTGAATTTTTAAAAATCAATGCTCTTAAAGGTCTGAGTTTGGACCTGATAAGGCAATATAGCCCTTCTTAAAAGAAAGAAATGTCTCAAAATCCATGAGGGTAACTAGAAAAAAAAATTTCAGCCTAAAATTTATTTCACATTACAACAGGTAGGCTTATTGATGAGAAGAAAGGAAATGCTCCTTTTTGAGTAAAATAGTCACAATATTTCATGCTACCATCTGGAACTATGCCCAAAGGGCTATAAATAACTGCATACCTTTTGACCCAGTAATACCACTTCTAGGGTTGAATCCCAGAGATCACAGAAGTGGGAGGAATATGTACACAAATATTTATAGCAGCTTTTTTTGTGGTGGCAAAGAATTGGAAATTAAGGGGATGCCCAACAATTGGGGAATGGCTAAGTTGTGGTATATGCATGTAATGGAATACTACTGTGCTATAAGAAATGAGGAGCAGACAGACTTCATATTTACCTGGAGAGACTTATACAAACTGATGCTGAGTGAGAACAGCAGAACCAGGAGAAATCTGTACACAATTACTCACACAACGTATGTGTAACGACCATCTTTGATCGACTGGACTCTTCTCAGCAATGCAAGGTTGTAAGACAACTCCAAAAGAGTCATGATGGAAAAAGATGTCTACATTCAGAGAAAGAACTAGAGAACAGAGTTTGAATACAGACTGAAGCAAACTACCTGCTCTCTCTCTTTTTCTTATTTGGTTTTGTTTCCTCTTTCCCATTCTTCACCCCATCAGTTACATTCCTTCTTTACAACCTGACAAATATCTAATGTGAAAGTATCTGCAGATCCTATACTTGATTGCATGCTGCCATGGGGGAGGGAGAGAAAATTTGAAACTCAGGGGACTGTGGAACTGAAGCTTGTAAACTAAAAGTAAACAAACAAATTAATAAAGAAGAAAAAAAAGATTTAAAAAAAAATTTCATGCTACCTACTCTTCACCTATATTTAAAGGCTTTTCTTTCCCCTCAACCTGTAGAAGAAAAAGCCCAAAAATGTTTAATCCTTAGGAAATCACCTGTTAAGCCAAGGTAGGCAACTTAATGCCTTCTTTCTGATTAGTTTCAAAGTAGTCACATTTCTTACTAGAGAGATTAAACACAGTAAGAAAACTGCAAGCAAATGAAAGTCACCTGGAAATGGCTTAAATAAAAACTGGCCAAAGATATCAGAACCATGAAGATACTTCAACTAAGTTTTCACTCGAGATTCTTGTTTAGTTAAAAGTTTTGTTCAATTTTGGGGAAAACCTAGATTAGGATAAAGAACCAACAAAAATGGAAAATCAAAAAGAAAATATAAATAGGTGTTTCTTTTAATGTTATACTCAAACTTTTAAAAGTTATTAAGATACTATTATTCATATGTTTTATTTTTAATATTTATTGACTTTTTTGTTATTATATTACTGACATTTCCCTTACACTCCCAGAGAATCACCCCTTTTAGAGAATAAAAAAGAAGGAAGAGGTTCATTAAAAATATAAACCAGCACACTGAAAACCCTAGGTTGTATTAGGTGTCCCACAGGCTGGTTCTGTTTTCTTTACTTCTTACAAATCAGTTCTACAGTCAATGAGCTCTGGCTAAGCATTCACTGTATGTCAGGCACTGGCGATACAAAGAAAGAAAAAACAAAAACAAAAGCCAGTTCCTGCCCTCGAGAAGCTCACACTCTTTCTAAGAGAGGAGGATAACATATTAACAATCAAGTACAAAGAAACTCTATTTAGGTTAAACTGGAGGTGGTGGTTGTTTGTCCTTCATTCTCAAAGTGGACCATGACATCAGGGAGGTAATGCCAAGACATGCAAAAGTGAATTGGATTTAAGTGAGGCAGGGCCCTGCAGTCACCAGCCTCACTTTCTCCTCCAGAGCCATCTGGGTGCAGTGGCAATATACAGACCAGGATGCCTGCAGCTGGTCCTGGATGCAATAATCTCAGAAGGAAGGCACTGGCATTAAGGAAGACCTGAAAAGGTTTCTTGCACAAAGTAGGATTTTACCTAAGATTTCTTCCCATGCTTCTCTGTAGTCCTCATTTCTTATAGCATTTCATTATAATCACATATCACAGACAGTTTAGCCATTCCCTATTCAATGGGCATCTACTTTGTCTGCAATTCTTTACTACAAAAAGTATAGTACTATTTGTATAACAACTCTTCCTCTCCCTCCTACTCTACCCACTCCTAAGCTTAGTGTTTTGAATATTAGTTTTATTGTGTATCTTACATGAAAAGCTTAAACTGAGTTCATACTCTTATTCTAACAATTCACTCTTGTGAGTCATTTAGTGAAAGATGGTATTCTGTGAGCAGCCATTATCTTCTTTCACTAAGTCACTTGAATTTTGGAATCTGCAAGGGAGATGTATGTGGTAATTATATGTTGGTAACACCTACCCTATGTGGAAAAAAAAAAAAGCTATGGTCTTAATCAAAAAAGCATCTACATTTCTAGGTATTTTGAACTATTCCTATGCACTTTCATGTACAACTGCTCCAATATATTAGGTATTGACCTATTTCATTGCTAATTGGACTGACAAAATATGTAAAAAGATTTTATGAGATATAAGGTGTTAAAAACAAGTCATTTTTACTTTCCTATTATTGGTCTTGGAAGTAACAAGGAACATCATAAGTATTTCCTCTATCAACTCTAGACACTGTGTCAGCAAATTTGTCTTGATTTTTAAACTGTAACACAACAAATTTATTCTATGGTTTCAATATGACCTATCAGATAAATTTAAGATGCATTAAAATGGCATTCACAAGCCATGAGTCTGTTACACTGTGGCTGTTATTCTACATTTATAAGCATTTGGGGATCATAAAAGTTCAACTCCTCATAAACTACCTCTTTACAGAGATGATTTTGTAGCATTTTGTACCAACAGCATTAACTTTTATGTGGATAAGAGTAAGTACACATTTCTAAATTGTACTTGAACAAAAAAATTATACGAAAAAGGATACTTTATAGTCATGAAAATAGACAATTTTAAAAATGCACAGTGACCAAAAATATAAATATATAATGGAAAATAAAGGCTAAAACTTCATGTCCACTGATATTTTATTTTAGATTTGCAAAAAGTCACAATAGAAATACTGGAGAATTACATCTTGGTTATCCAATGTCATAAAAAAAAGGAATCTTCTAGGCATACACATAACAAAGTATTTAACTTTTAAAAAAATATCCTTTCTAAACATTTTGTAATTTCTTATTTAAAAGTGACTATATATAAACTCTAGCCCTATATTTCCAGATGCTTATTTGACATTTCTGCCTAGAAGAATCACTGACATCTCAAACTCAACCTGTCTAAAACTGAATACCTTAACCATAAAACTTATTATCTTCCCCTAAAAATTGGTTCTTCCTCCTGAATTTCTCATCCCAGCCAATGATATGACCATCCCTCCAATCACACAGGCTCAAAACCTTAGTAAAGGAAGGACTGACCATCTCCCTCATGCAATACCCCCAACATCTAATCAGCTATCCTGTCCATTCTACCTCCTGTCATTCATTTCCTGTTCTTTCATTCCCAATACTACTCTGCTAGTTCAGTACCTAATTACTTTCCACCTATATTAATAGCTTTATGATTCTACTTCTCCCAGGTCCAGTCTTTCTTTTCACTCCATTCTAAAAACCACTGCCAGAATCATCTTCTGAAAACACAGCTCTGGTCATGACACCATGTGCTTCAAAATCTTTCAGTGACTCCCTGACAAAAATGATTTAGGTTCTCCACAGGCCTATAAGAACTAACCTGTATTACTCTTCATTTCTAAACCCACTCCTGAATATCCTATCTCTATAGCTTTCCTAATGGAATTCCCTCCACTTGCCCACACTAAGTTACTTGTGAGCAGGGTTGCTGTCCCATTCATCATTTATCCATACAACCACTTATTCATCTATACATTCATCCATCTATCATTCCCCACTGTGTCAGAATCTTGATGTTGGAGGGGATCTCAGAAGTCATCCAAAACAACTCATACCTGAACACTAATCCCTTCTATTACCTCTCAATAAAAAGAGTTATAGCAGTACAACATGTATACCTAAGTAGAAAAAATGCACAAAGGATAGGCACAAAGCAAGATAAACAAGTGGCTTAACACAATTAGACTTTGTAAGTATAATGAGATTTGGAGGAATGAGATTTGTGAACAGAAACAGCTCTATAAAGGAATTAATTTTTAAAATCGAGAGAATGTGAAGAAGATACGTGCATGTATGCATGTTTATTTTTTCTTGAGGGGTAAGAAGTCCTAGTGACACTATACATCTAGACAATGAACTGTAATTTAGGGCAGCTAGGTGGTACAGTGGATAGAGTTCTGGGCCTGAAGTCAAACTCATCTTCCCAAGTTCAAATCTGGTCTCAGAAAACTTACTAGCTGTGTGACCCTGGGTAAGTCACTTAATCTTGTTTGGTTCAGTTCCAACTCAGGAACAGTAACAAAGAAGCATTTAGGCAATGATCAAAGGCAGAAAAAGAAGGAATTTTTTTCCATCCGCATATACTACAAACCACTTAGACAGAGAGGAAATAGATGAGGAGTTTAGAAAACAAAATTGGAAACCTGGAAGATAGGCATGATAACAGTAATAATGGGAGATTGTAATTATCTGTATATTTGCAAAAAGCAGAGAAGCTAATAATTTCCTGATCTGCTAAAATTATAATTTCATCCTTCAAAAAATGTAAAAACAATGATAGGAAAATCCTATTCTGCATCTAATTCTCAATAGGAAGGAAAAGGTTGCTGGGGTAGAAATGAAGGGAAATCTTGGGAAAGAACTTACCACTTGGGTCTTAGAGTTATAGCATTATCTGAAACATAACTATATTTTGGGAGAAAGTTTCAGTGAAAGGCTAGGAATGAGCCCAAGGCTAATATTCTTCAGGAGGAAGTCAGCTTAGAAAGAGTGGGAAGACCTCAAAAATGACATTCTGAAGGCACAAACAAAAAATTCAGATGAGAATGAAAAGGAAAATTTTCTAAAGAGACCAATGTGATATAGCAATCAATATAGACTTCAAAGAGATTGGTAAAAAAAAAAAAAAAAGGAAGGAAAGAAAGAAAGGTACCAGAAGATAAATAGAAAACAGTGGCATAACACAATAAGAACAGTGTCAGGAATATTAAAGTTGGTTGAATTGAAGCTGGCAGGAAAGCTAGAGCCAACAAAAAGAGAGGGGGGTTAGCTATATTGGGAAAAAGATCCAAAAGGGATGGGAAAGATAGCTGCTCAACCTGGAAAGGATGATGATAGTGGATGACAGATAGAAAATTGAAATGCTCAATTCATACTTTGCTTCTATATTCTCTGCCATAAAGAATTATTTTTGGACTGGAAAAAGCAGTTGAAATATGGTCAACAGGGAGCTGGTTACCCAAGATAAGATAGATAGTAAGAATGCAAATAGCTGCACTTGGGAGCTCAAGTCACCTAGACCAAATGAACCACACTGAAGGAAAGAATTGGCGGATATGACTGCTGCACCACTGTCCATGGTAACTGAAAGAACACAGAAAAAAAACAGGACAGTTATTAGGACCAAAGGAAAAAAGCTGTCCCAATTTTCAAAAATAAAAAAAGGCAAGTAAGAATAGAATCTAACAACTATAGGTTAGTGACTTTTTTGTTGGCAAAATTCTAGAGTAGTTTATTAAAGATATGGTTATTGAAATCTAGAAAAGTAGTTATCACAAAGAGCTAGTATGACTTATCAAGAAAAAGTCATGGCAGACTGTAATGGGAATGCAAATTTGGAAGATCTTCCCTGCCCCTAGGCTAAAGTGCACCTGAAGCCTAGGGTTCGAGGCTTGTTTTTCAGTAGATACTTTTTGATTGGCCAGTGGGTCCAAAAGGTTGTTACATTCTCTGAGCCAGGAGAAGGCTATATAAGCCCTGATGTGTAGCTTTCTTTGTTTTGGGACTCACTTTGAAAAGTGTTCTGTGATTTGATCTGAATTCTGGGAAGCCGTTGTTGAGAGTCCCCCGGCTTTGAAAAACCCAGATGTGGAAACCCAGATGTTGACTGGGTATGGATGTAATGGCTGGACAGTTTGGAGAGCTGTCTACTTGATCTGTTTCTGTCTTGATAATTCTGCCTGTATGCTTTGAAGTTCGGGGTGCTGACCTTTTTCCCTGAACAAGGTAAACGATATATGGTCTGACTGATTAAAGTAAGCTTGTTCACCCATTTTGAGTTGCCTTCCTTTATCAAAGCAGATCCAAGAACCTGTGTGAGTAGCCACCCTAGGGACTCCAGGGTGCTTGCTGCTACACAGACTAACTTTATTTCCTTTTTTCTTTTTTTGCCAATCATACTAAAATGGTAGATCATAAGAACACTATAGACATCATTTACTTAGGATTTTTCACATGTTCTGATAAAGGATCTCGTACTATTCTTGTGGGGGAAATAGAGAAATAGGGACTAGATGATAGCACAAGACTGATTTGGAAATGGCTGAATAATCAGAACCAAAGAATAGTCATTAATAGTTCAGTATCAATTTGGAAGGAGGTCTCCAGAGGAGTATTCTGCTATTTAACATTCTTATCAACAGAGATAGTATCCTGATCAAATCTGCAGATAATTCAACTGGGAAGCAAAGACAGGAGCCACATATATCTAAACAAGGTAAAACATTGAGACTTTTATCTAGTAAGGTGAAATTAAAGAGGATATGTGTCAAGTCTTACACTTTTTTTTCAAAAAATTGACTTCAGAAACACAAGACCAGGGATACCTATTTAGATAGATACTTGTTTAAAACAACTGAGGGCTGTAGAAAACAAATTGGAGATGAGTCAATTGTGTGACATGGCAGCCAAAAAAGCTAATATGATGGTGGGCTTCATTAAGAGAAGTATAAATTCTAAGAATAAAGAAGTGAAAAGTCTGGCTCTACTCTGCCCTGACTAGACCACAACAGAATTATCTTATTACACATTCTAGATCCCATATTTTAGCAAGGACACTGATAAACTGGAGAACATCCAAAGGAGGGCCACTAGGATGGTGAAAGGGCTTCAAGTCCATGACCTAACTAGGACTGAAGAAACTAAGGATGCTTAGCTAGGAAAAGAAAAGATTCAAGGGGGACATATTAGCTGCCTCTGAGTATCTGAGAATTTTCATATGGAAAAATTGATCTATTTGGTCCTAAAGGCCAGACCTAGGAGCAGTGGATTAAAGTTACAAAGAGTTAAATTTGGGCCTCATATAAGGAAAAAAGTCCTAATCACTGGAGTTATCCAAAAGTAGAATGGTCACCCTCGGCAGGTGGTGGGTTCCCCCTTATGGGGAGGTCTTCACTTCTCAAAAATATTATAGAGGGTATTCTTTATAAGTCAAAGGTCAAACTATGTAGACAGTCAAAGTGCCAAATCAAAAGGTACATATAGTAAGATCTCTGGTGCTTCACCCCTCCTCTGAAGAATAGATCACAGAACAGGGAATGAAATTCCTCCCCTTAGGTTTGAGATGAGTACATAGAAGACTAAAACGCCCCAAATTCAAATGGAAAATATGGTACTATGGTCTGATATAGAAGTCTTTTGATTGGAGTCTTACTTAAGGCTGCCTTAATGTAAGACCTATAGGGCCATTTCCTCAGAAAAGCACCACAGGAACTTCCTGTGTTAAGAGAGGTTTGTTGTTTAGCAGATTAGTAGGATCCAACTCTTCAAGACCCCACTGGGGTTTTCCTGGCAAA
The DNA here is from genome assembly GCF_028583685.1 of Petaurus breviceps papuanus. Lineage (NCBI taxonomy): Eukaryota > Metazoa > Chordata > Mammalia > Diprotodontia > Petauridae > Petaurus > Petaurus breviceps. The sequence goes on from NW_027187330.1 coordinate 7,613,544, forward strand.
GATACTGGAGTGGTTTGGCATTTTCTCCTCCAGCTCATTTTATAGACAAAGAAACTGAGGAAAACGGGGTTAAATGGCTTAAGCACATGGCTAGTAAGTGTCTGAGGTCACATTTGAACTCAGATCTTCCTGGCTCCAAGCCCCACTCTTTATCCACTGTGCTATCTACCTAGCTTCCTAAGACAGGTTTAGTGAATATTACAGTAATAAGGTCACTGGGAGCTCTCCTTGTTGGAACAATACATCTAGCCTAAGCCTTTCTTTGCCTGATAGGCTTTAGTTCCATCTGACCAAATAGCCAGCCTCAACCTTGAGGATAGCCAAGTCTTTAATTACGGTTCATCAATGCCCCAAGAGGAATGCTGCGGGTCAAAGCGCCCCCGCTATAATTATACCCTAAATACCCACCAGCAGAGTTTTCTGTTTTCATCAATAAGGGCTAGAGATTCTGCTGCTATGACTTCAAATTCCCACTTCTGCTCTTGTTATCTCGGTTTGGTCATTTGCCACTCTTCCTTTTTCCTTCCCTTTAATTTTCAATTCTTTTCCTTGTCATTTCTCTTGAGTCTCTTCGTATGTGCAGAGCAACTTGATTTTTATAGGCTTCTGCTGGCTGTGAGAAAGCACTATTTCCTTTGTGGACAGTCACAGTACATCACTTATTTAGCTTTTTTTTTAAAAGTTGTTTGTTTCCCCCCTTCTAGGTTTAGCTTTGTTCTGGATGCTTAAGGTTATCAGACATTTAACCTAACAAATATAAGCTCACTGAAGCCTGAGAAAGAAAATTCAAAGCACAGAATCTCAATTCAAAGTTTATAGTATCTTGAATTACAAAAACAAAAAACAGTTCACTCATGTGCATTTGTTCTATATTTGCTAAGACTTTAAATGAAACCACTTTATTTCAGTCAAAGAAAATGCTTATTAACATATGGTATTTATTTTCTAATGACAATTTTCTAAGACAGAAAACTGGAATTGTCTTCTCAAGTTTCACTATTTAAGAACAAACTAAACCAAATCTCTATTTCTAGTGAAGTGCCAGCAGGAGGAACTATATCCTTTAAAAAGCTAGAGGGCTTTGGAAAAATGCAAACAGAAATGAAAATGATTTCCTAACTGTAAATGTCCATATTTCAATGACATAATTTCATCTCTTACCTATGATGGAACAAGTCATATTCACACTAAAATATTTATTCTTTTTATTGTAAATTGTGCTGTCACGAACAATAATAGTGCTTATTTGTTTTCCTTTTCTCTTGAAAAACAAAACAAAACAACAAACCTATTTCCAAAGAGTAGACTCAAGCGGTTTTCTGAGCGCACTGGGGATCTGCACTGTTTCTCACCCATGTGCACGTGACATAGTGAAGTACAGGATGCATTCTGATGTCACTCAAAAACTGTGATTACTTAGTGGCTACTCAAGTTACTAAGCTTTAAATTCTTCTGCCACTGGGTATTTAGACATTAACTGTTAATACCCAATTATGGATTATGAATCAAAACCGAATTGGCATCATGCACATCAAAAAGATCCTCTGGCAATTTAAAAGTAGTATTGTACAAGCTGAGAACTACTGACTCCGGCCGGCCCTTACAAGCCATGTAACCCTGGGGAAGTCACAAAGCCCCCTGTCTCAGTTCCCTAGAAGTATTCCTCTTCTATAAAATGGGGATGATAATAGAACCTACATCACAGGATGAGATAATATATGCAAAGCACCCCGTAAATACTTACTAGTAATGCTATTTTTTTCTTGCCTCTGAGGATTTTATATTTGATCCTAAAGGTAATAAGGAATCCCTGGAACTTACTGAGAGTGTGTGCGTATGTTAAGAAGAAAAATTCACTCATCTCTGCTCTTTGGAAGAAAAATAAATTCACCCTAATTCTCAATCTAAGAAATTCAGAACTTTGCCCCAAAAGTTACTAAGCTTTTCTTTAGAGCAGCTCTTGTTTTTAGTAGGTTGTAGTTTGTAGTGTCACTCAACATGCCGGAGGCCTCAGTTTCTCTAGAGAGCACAAATTCTTTATCCTCTGAGTTCTCTAAGTATTCATAAAATATTACCAAAAAAATATAAATATTCTCACTCAAGATAGTCTCAGCATTGCAACAAATAAGTAATAATCAATCTTCATGGAGACTGTTAGTCAGCCAAGTCACTGGTCTGGCTCCAACTATAAAGATAATTCCAGCAAGTAAGTTCTCTCAGGACAAGTGGAGTCCAGAACTAATTGTACTCAATTTTAAGAACCTGTACTAGAAATTATGAACTTGGCTACTTTGGAGACCTACTGCAAAATCAACTTATTTCACTGAGGTACTATAATAATCTGTTCCAGAAATCACAGGATGAAGATAAGATTAATAACTAATAATTAAAAACATCCCACTGTTATGAAACCAATATTGAATATACAAAGATTAAAAAAAAAAGACTCTACGTCCTTAAAGCAAATTCAAGACTCTTAAAAGGTGTGAATTTAAAACAGTGTAGAAATGTTTAAAGTCAATTTAAAAATACTGTCTAACACATTCACTTGGGTCAGTGTAATGGAAAGAGCAGTGAACTATGTTGTCAGGCCTGTGATTCAATTCTAATTCTGGCACTAGTTTTGAAACCATGGGCATATCAATTTATGGTAAAATATTGATTAAAGTGAAAAAAAAAGGCACCAATGGATTTCAAAGTACATTGCTGGCCCTAACACCCACTTTCATGAGATCATAGATTAACTTGAATACTTGAGTTTATAAATACTACTGTAGTCAGGCAGTCAACAAACATTTATTAAGTGTCTACTATGCGTCAAACACTATGCTAAGCCCTGGGGACATAAAGAAATGAAAAAGACAGTTCTAGATCTTGAGGAAGTCAAAGTCTAACAGGGAAGACAATTTGAAAAAAACTATGTACAAACAAGATATCTACAGGATTAACTGGAGATAAGCAAGGAGGGAAAGGCTCCTCTTAGGTTAGCTGGAATTTGAAGAAATACAAAAGGTGGAGATAAAGAGGGAGAGAATTCCAGGCATGTGGGATAATTAGTGAAAATACTTGTAACATTTAACAAGGTTAATCACTTTCTCTTCTTGGAAAGTCCTTACTAAGTTTTCATGACACTGATCTCTCATGGCTCTCTCCCTAACTGCCTTAATAATTGTTTCTCCATCTTTTTGGCTAGATCTTCTTTCAGGTCATGCCTACCAACTGTGAGTGCCCAGATTCTGGTCTGGGTTTCTCCTCTCTTCTCCTATACTATTTTGCTTGATAATCTCATCAGCTCTCACAGGTTCAATTATCATCTCTATTTGGATGATTCCCAAATCTTTATATTTAGCTCTAATCTCTCTCCTGAATTCTAGTCCTGCAATACCAACTGTCTCTAGGACATCTTGAATTGGATGTCCTATAGGCATCTTAAACCAACATGTCCAAAACAAACTCATTATCTTTCCCTTTAAATTCCGCCCCCCACCCCCACCCCAATCTCCCCTTCTTCATTTCCCTATTACTGTCAAGGGACAGCACTATCTTTTCAATCATCCATATTCACACCCTCTGTGTCATCCTCAATTCTTCACCCTTGGTCACCTCAATATGCCTCCAAATCCTTTTCCCTATATCTTCCTATGACCTCTTGTATCTATCCCCTTCCCTCTGTTCAGACAGCCAAAACCTGAATGAAGGATGAACTGGAGGTGGTGACACTAGAGATAGAGAAACACGTTAGAGGTTACTGTAGGAATCTCAGTGAGATGTGCTAAGGAACTGATGCTGATATTTGAGTTCTCAAGATTTTCTTTTGACACTATTTCCATGCAGGACTCTAACTAAGCTCAGATCTAAGTCCTGAGAACTGGAGAAGTAAATAACTGTGTTTGTATTTGCTTCAATCTCAAGGCAAAAGTCTTGAAGATTTTCATTCAACAATTACTGAAGACAACATTATGCAAAGCACTATGTTGGATGAATATGAAGTCAAAGTAAGGGCTGCACTTATATAATATTTAAAGTTTTTAAAAACACCTTTCAAAGATGGTTTCATTTGATTCCATTTTATAAATCAAATACAAGTATGATTTATTCCTCTTCCTCAAGGATTACTTGAATCATCCTTTTATTTAGCTGCACCTTCCTTCTTTTTTTTCCATTTTCATTTATAACAAGACTATCAAGGCTGATATGATTCAACTCTCCCAGTAGTATGTCTACTTGGTCACTGGACTAGGATTTCAAATAAAGAATATCAATAATGTCTAGATTCTCTAAGTGATTCTTTTTTTTTTTTAAAGCAATCGGGGTTAAGTAACTTGCTCAAGGTTACATGGCCAGTTATTTCTGGGTGTGGTGCTGAGTGTCTGAGCCCGAGATTCGATCTCCAGGTCATCCCAACACTGGAGCCTGTGCTCTTACTCGCTGAGCCACCTGGCCGCCCCTAAGCAATTGGGGTTAAGTAACTTGCTCAAGGTTACATGGCCAGGTGTTAAGTGTTTGAGCCCGGGATTCTATCTCCAGGTCATCTTGACACTGGAGCCTGTGCTCTTACTCGCTGTGCTACCTGGCCGCCCCTCTAAGTGATTCTTAATACCTGCTGGGAATGGAAGAGAAGAGAGGAAAAAAGAAGGGCATAAGTATTTATATAGTACCTCCTATGTGCCAGGCATTGTACTAAGTGCTTTTTTTTACAAATATCATCTCATTTGATCCTTACAACAACCCTGTGAGGTATCTATCTCCATTTTAAATTGAGGAAACAGGAAAATCAAGGTTAAGTGACTTGCCCGAGGCCACGAGGCTAGCATCTGAGGCTGAATTTGAACTCAAGTCTTCCTGACACTATCCACTACATCACCTACCTTCCTAACTTTTTTTTTTTTGCCACTCTCTCACTATGAGTGTAAAAGGAAAGCGCTACAAGACTGGAGTCCATTTTGTACTTTCCTTTGTTTCACAGATTGCCATGGTCATGGTGGCCCAAAACAAAAATCATCACCAGATTGATGACCTCTTCATACTTAATAGGGCTGGACCCTGGAAAACAGATTTGCTCTACAAAACACTACAGGAGAAATAAAATATTACAAGATAAAGATTTCTAACAAGATCCAAGTCTCTTGACAAAATGATTAATATGACCCATGAAAAGAGGAGGAAGAAGTAGATGGAGTATTTTTTTTTTGCTTTTTTTATTGGAGGGCAATTGGGGTTTAGTGACTTGCCCAAGGTCACACGGCTAGTTTTTGTGTTAAGTGTCTGAGGCCGGATGTGAACCCAGGCCCTCCTGACTCCAGGGCTGGTGCTCTATTCACTGCATCACCTAGCCACCCGTAGATGTAGTATTTTAAAATGTGTTTATGACTAGCGTATTAGTAGTGTGGATTTTTGCAGCATAGAGTTTATTAAGGCATTCCCAAAATATAGGAAAGAAAATTACTCCAATTTCAATATTTACATACTTTGGGACACAGATTACAATAAACAGTGCAAACAATGAGACTTACCCGTAAGATTTCTTTTATTGTACTCTAACGCTATAAACTAACTTCTCATACTACCATGTCCCTACACTAAGAAACTATTCCATGAGATCTTTGAGGAAGAACAAATTACTCTGAAAAACGTATATATAACTTCCTTAAACACCAAGCTCACTTTTTTCCTTTCTACCCATAACATTTTCAACTAATTGATAACAGGATTTAAAATTTAAAGGGTTATCAGAGATTCAATTCAGTAAACATTTATGCTACTCTGTGACAAGTACTGCTAGACACTGGAAACTGACAAAAAATAACTGCCCTTTCCCACAAGAAGCATATGGTGGGAGGAATGAGCAGATAAACTCTACAAGTAAATACTAGGTCATCTGAGGAGGGCTAGAAGTGAGGAGGGTTAAATATACAAATTTATGAATCTCCACAACCTGGTTCCAACACATCTTTCCACATTTATTTCACGATACTCCCTTACATGAACTGAATTTTACATTCCAGGCAAGCTAGACTGCTAAACTGTTTCTTTCCTCCGTGTATCTGAGTAGGTATGGTACCCCCTCCCAATACAATTCCTTCTCATCTCCACTAACTGATATCCTATTCTTCTCTTTAACTTAGGTGTTAGCAACTTAAAATGTCCCTGAGATCTCTCTACTGCCCCCAGCACAGTCAGTCAGTCAACTAGCATTAAGTGCCTAATATGTGCCAGGTACTGTGCTAAGCACTAGGGACGCAAACTACATACAAATAAGACACATACGAGATAAAGGAAGTAGTGATTTCAGAGAGCAGGCACTAGGGTTAAAGAGGACTGGGAAAAGCTTCATGTGGAAGGTAAGAATTTAGCTGAACCCTGAAGGAACCTTGAAGGAAAGCTAGGAAGCAGAGATGACGAGGGAGAGACTTTTTTGGGGGAGTGGGCAGGAAAGAGCAAATAAGAAAGCTTATACTCGAGAGGGAGTGTCCTAGGCAAGGAATAGCAAGGAGGCCAGGATGACTGAATAAAAGAGTACAAGGAGAGAAATGTAAGAAGTCTGGAAAAGTAAGAATGGACAAGTATCCCTGGAACTTGAGACAGAGACAGAGACAGACAGAGAGAGAGAGAGAGAGACAGACAGACAGACAGACAGACAGAGACAGAGACAGAGAAGAGAGAAGCAGAAAAATTCACTCATCTCTGCTCTTTGGAAGAAAAATAAATTGACCCTAATTCTCCATCTAAGAAATTTGGAACTCTGCCCCAAAAGTTACTAAGCTTTTCTTTACAGCAGCTCTCATTTGTAGTAGGTTGGAGTTTGTAGTGTCACAGTGTGTCCATCAATAAATGAATGTTATGTGAATGTAAAGGAACATCAGATTATGCCATAAATTAAAGAAATTACTTGACAGAAACCTGGCAAAACTTCTACAAACTCATGCAAAGTGAAGAGTAGAGAACCAGGAGAACATTTATAAAATAGTAACAACACTGTAAGAAAAGATACTCTGAAAGACTGAAGAATTCTGATCAGTGCAATGATAATGCTACAATGATGAGCTACAATCCCAAAAGACTGATAAAGAATGCTCTCCCCATCCCCCAAGCTGGCACAAGTGACTGACCTGAGATACAGAATGTAGCACACAATGTTATATGGCCAGTATAGGAATCTGTTTTACTTGATCATGCATATTTCTTACAAGGAATTTTAATTTTTCTTTTCTAATGAGGAGAGAGAAGATACTTTTTATTTGAAAAAGAGAATATTTAAAAGAAAAAAAAAACAAATCTTTTTCTCGAATCCTAATCTCCCTCTTGAGCTTCTCTCTTCCTACCTCCTTCATTTTTAAGTATCTTAATAATTCTGTTATTCATTATGGCTCAAAAACTAAAAAGAAATCTCTGACTGTACCTTCTCAATATTCAGTCATTAAATAAGTCTCTGTGCTAGCTGCTAGGGAGAGAGTACAAAAGTTAAATATGACAAAGATCTTGACATTAAGCTTATAATTTATTAGAGAAGAAAAAGCATGTACACATATAACTATATAATCACACCTATAAAAACCAGTTAACCTCTCTAGGCCTCAGTTTCTTCATCTGAAAAATGAGAGTTGCACTAGAAGATCTCTAAGGTACCTTCCATTTTCAGATCCATGAAATTAAGCAAAAGAATGATGGGTTCAAAATTCTATTTTTTAAAAAAGGAAGAAAATTTTGAAGTGGAAAGAAAAATCCATAAAGCTTAATGGAAAATAGCACTTGAGTAAACCTTGAAGGATATGTAAAATTCCAACAGACAGAGAACTGGGGGAGAAGGGGAGGAGGAGAATATATTCCAAAGATCAAAGGAGGCTTGAGCACCCAGGTGGAAAAGAAAATGTTTTCACAACAGTGCTAGTTTGGTTGGAATACTGGGTATGTGGAAGACAAATAGTTGGCAATAATGCTGGGGAAAGTAAGTTTTGGATAAATGGGCTCTGAATGCTGCACTAAAGACTTTAGACTTAAAATATAAAAGACAAGACTATCACCACCCTTATGGAGGCCCTCTGATTTATTATAATTGTCTCTTTACTGATCTGTGACTACATATCTCTCCCTTTTCCAATTCATTTTGCATTCCAAGTTAATCTTCCTTAAATACTACTTTCATCTCATTACTCAAAACCCAATCAACTCTCATCATTTCATGATGGCTTCAGGCTAAAGTCCAAACTCCTTCAAATATCTATACTTAACATATAGATAATCTGACTCCAATTTATTTTTCCAACCTCTTCTTTCACTACTCCCTCAATTGCCCTATAGGAAACCTCTAGTACTGCCAAGACTAATCTATCACCTGTCCTACAACCTACATATTCCAGGCTCTATGTCTTTGCTTATATCTTTAAGAAGATAAAAATGTGTTGAATAAGTAAGTTTCCTGAATTAAGAAAATGAAAATGTTCATTACAACTTAGAGGCAATTAACTATTTCTTTTGAAACTAATACTTTTCCCAAATTCTTCACATAATCTTTGAAGGGAGAGAAGATGAACTTGCATCATCTATCATAACTCTGCCCTTCTCTTACCATTCATCCTCTAAACTCAACACATATATGGACAATTTTATCTCACTTTTATATGCTGCTCACACAAATTGTAGTGTCTGATGTTACTGCTCAGAGATTTGAAATGTACGATTTAATCAAAAGAGCAGTGGATTTTGGATATGGATTTGTATTCCTATCTGCCCCTTACTACCTGTATGATCCTGCCTAGACCTCCATTTCCTCCTCTGCTGAATGAAGGATTTAGACTACATGACATAAGGTTTTTTCTAGCTTTAAACCCTATGATTCTAAAATGTAACTTAATAGCACTTGGTTGAAAGCAAGTTTCTGGTTAATACATAAATGAGAGCAAAACAATTTGCCATTTTCTAGTCAAGTCTCTTTTTAATGGCATAATGTCAAAAAGTCATGAATTTTTCTTTAATTTTACCTTAAACTGACCATTTCTCAATTATGTAATTAAGAGTCTACTACAATCTCTAGGTGAACCAAGGGATTGTTACACCTTTAACACCCCCAACTTTTAGTATTTTTTAACTTCTCACCTAAACAAAGACATTCTGTTTTCATTTCTGGCACTCTGGACTGGCATGGTGTAAGCTTCTCCAAGTGTTATCAGTCAGAGCTACTAAATCTGGAACCCAACCCTCTTACTATATGCTAGAACAGCTTAATTAAGAAACCACTCCACTGTAAAATTAAAATTCAAATGCTTATTCCAGACTGTCCTTGCATTTCAGTATAATTACTTTTTGCTTTGGTGCCTTGTTAGAAGGCTTTCAGTCAGAATCTAGGAATCTTTGAGACTTCATCACTGCTTATTCCAACACTGTCCTCATAACATCTTAGGCTTGTCTTTTTGCTTGGATTTTGAACAGCTTGACTTTGATTAATTTACATCTCTGATTCTGTTCATCTAAAATATATCTAAAATACCTATGCTCACTTATTCTGTCAATAAAATATTAATTTACTTTCAAAACAAAAAATGAAGATATTTATTAAAAGTTTAGAAGCACTCAGGAATTGATGTTTAGAATGTCTCAAGGAGAAAGGTTCCAAAGAAATTGCAACAATCACAAATTGTACTTTTAACCACCCTTCTTCCAGAAAAAAAAAAAGGTGCCTAAGACAGTAACTACTGGTCCCATATAGCTATTTTTCCTTCTTTATAAAATCCTGATAAAGTGGAAGAACAAAGTTTTATGTATTTTAAGAAGAAGTAATACTTGTTCAGTAAGTAGCAATTTCTGATCCCCAGAGGCAACTGGTGGCTCAGTAGATAGAAAGCAGGTCCTAGAATCTGGAAGACCTAAGTTCGGCTGTGTGACCCTGGGAAAGCCACTTAATCTCTTTTCCTCAGTTTCCTCAACAGCAAAGTGGGGATGATAATAGCAACTACCTCTAAGGGTTGTTGTGAGGATCAAATGAAATATTTGTTAAAAAAAAAAAAAAAAGGTGTCACAATGCCCAGTACATAGTCTACATAAATACATATTTCCTTTCTCTTCCTCCCCTCCCACCCCCCAGCCCCTGGCTACCTCATGACAAAACAATTTCTCAATCATATTTCTGATAATGTATCTGTTACTTGTATTTGTAGAAGAAATAGGTAATACAGTGGCTGGAGCCCTGGACCTGGAATCAGAAGGTCTGAGTCCAAATTCAGACTCAATCCTAAACCAGCCATGTTACTCTGGTCAAGAGTTTAAAAAAAAAAAATCCTTGCCTGCCTCAATTTCTTCAACTGTAAAATGGAGATAATAACAGCACCTAACTCTCAGCATTGTTATGATAAAATGAGATATTTGTAAAGCACTTTGCAAACCTTAAAATGCTATATAAATGCTATTATCACCATCACTATTATTATTTGGATTTGTGTGAAAAGGAAGAGTTCTCAAAGTTAACTCTTTTGGAACTCTAAATACAGAGAAATAATATTATGTATTGTATAATTATATAATATTCTGCATAACGCACCAAACCCTTTTTAATTCACAGTGTAGATGAATTACTACCATAGAATCCAATCATAAATTAAAGCAATGGTCTCTAAGGGGAAACGTATTCAGTTGAACCTTGAAACACCAATAGCAGTTCTCTTTGTTATAGCCCTGGCAGCAGAAATATGGGAGTTTCCCATTTCCAAGCCTTTGGTAATGGCTTCCAGTCCTGTAGCAAGAATTCCAGCTGGCTGAGGACATGACAGAAGGGAGTGATAGGACTTAACCTTCTTCTTATGCCCTCCATAGCTTTCCCCAGGCAGATGCTAATGAGACAAGGGTTTTTTTTTTTCCTTTTTGGGGGGATGGGGTGTGAAGGAGGAAGAAAAGGAGTGGGGAAAGCAGAATACAGAAAGAAAATAACAATAAAGATGGTGTTAGAGCAGAAAAAGAAGTCTCATGGAGGAATCCCGACTAGGATTTTACCCTCCCTTTCCCCTAATCACTGTCAAAGACATACGTAGAAACCAATAGTGGGGAGAGAGGAGTGATGGTCTGTCTTCCATTTCCTTTCTTCATGCTGCTGATACTGACAAGGGTTAAGGCTTAAGAAACATCTAAACTTGTGGGGTTTACCCCCTTTCTCCTTGAAGTTATATTAGCCTGATTATTGAGTGATGAAGTGATGGCAAAAAGAAATCTCCCCCTCTCTACTGGCTCATTTCCTATTGCCTACAAGCATGCTCATCTCTCTGCTAAACAAACAAACAATAAAAAAAAACCAACCCTCTCTTCACCCCTTCCATGCCTGCTATTGTCCTATATCTCTTCTGCCTTTTGTAGCTAAACCCTTCAAAAAGGCCATCTAAAATAGGTGTCTTCACTTTTTCTCCCTTTACTCTCTTCTTAACCCCTTACAATCCTGCTTCCAACCATATCATTCTACCAAAACTGTTCTCTCTAAAGTTGCTAATGATCTCTTAGTCTCTAAATCCAATGGTCTTTCACAATCCTCATTCTCCTTGACCTTGGCCTTTGACACTGCTGATCACTTTCTCCTCCTTGGCATTCTCTTTTCTCTAAGTTTTCGGGATACCACTCTCTCCTGGTTTTCCTTTTACCTATCTGACAGCTTCTTCTTTGTTTCCTGTGCTGGATTTTCTTCCAGATTATGCCATCTAACTTTAGGTGTTCCTCTGGGATCTTCTTGAGGTCTTCTTCTCTTTTCCATCTATATTACTCCACTTGGTGATATCAGCAGCTTCCATGGATTTAATTACCATCTTTATGTTGATGATTCTCAAATCTACCTTTCCTACCCCAATCTCTCTGCATTCCATTCTCACATCTCCAAATGCCTTTGAGACACCTCAAACTGCATGTCCAGTAGACATTCTAAACTACATAAAAACAAACAAACAAGGGCGGCCAGGTACCACAGCAAGTAAGAGCACCGGCTCAGACACTTAGCACCCACCCAGAAACACCTGGCCGTGTAACCTTGAGCAAGTTACTTAACCCCAATTGCTTAGGGGCGGCCAGGTGGCTCAGCGAGTAAGAGCACCAGTTCCAGTGTCGGGATGACCTGGATCAAATCTGGACTCAGATACTTAGCACCACACACAGAAATAACTGGCCGGTAACCTTGAGCAAGTTACTTAACCCCGATTGCTTAAAAAATAAATAAATAAAAACAAACAAACAAAAAAAACCCCCACCTCATTATCTTTTCCTCTGAATGCTGCCCCCTTCCCTCACCAGCTTCCCTTTTACTGAAAAGGGAAACACCATTGTTCCAGTCTCTCAGATTCACAACCCAGGAGTTATCCTGGATTCCTCACTATCTCTCACCCCACCATATCTAAGCTGTTGTCAAGGCCTGATGATTTCACCTTTGCAACATCTCTTAGATATGCCTTGAAAATCTCCTCTACCACTGCCACTACTCTAGGGCAGGCCCTCATCACCTCAATCAATGCAACTGCCTGTAGGTAGGTCTATCTACCTCAATTCTCTCCCTACTCCAACACATTCTTTATTCAGTCACTAAATTGGTTTTCCTAAAACACAGGTTCAATCATGTCACCCACCTACTCAATAAATTCCAGTAACTTCCTCTTTTCTCCAGAAGCAAATGAAAAATTCGGTTTGGCATTTAAAGCCTTTAACTTAAACCCCACCTATCTTTCTAGTCCTCTTACATCTTTCGCCCAAACTTTCAATCAAGTGACACCAGCTTCCTGGTTGTTCCAAAAACAAGACATTCCATCTCTTGCCTCCAGACATTTTCTCTGGCTACTCCCTACCCCACCATACCTGGAAAACTCTCCATCCTCTGCTCCAACTACTGACTTCTAGACTTCCCTCCAACTAAAACCCCACCTTACACAATAGCCTTCCCTAACTCCTCTCAATTCTAGTGCTTTCTTTTTTCACTATTTCCTATTTACCCTGGAGATAGCCTGTTTGCATGCTGTATCTCTTATTTGACTGTAACTTCTTGAGAGCAGAGATTGTCTTTTACCTCTTTCTGTAACCCCAGTGCTTAGCAAAGTGATTGGCACACAGTAGCTACTTAATAAACATTTGCTGATTATGCTCCCTCAAACACCCTGGCCTCTCACTTTCTCATTTTCCCAAATACCGTCGTAACCTACTCTTTCAATAGCCTTTATACTTTTCTTCACCCATAACATTTTACCTCCTATAGTTTTCTCCCATATCTCAAATTCCCTCCCTTCTCATTTTGGTCTCTTCAGATCCTTAGTATCCTTCAAAGGTCACCTGCTATATGAAGCCTTTCCTGATCCTCGCAGTTGCTAGTACCTCCATCAAAAAATCACCTTATATTTTGTGTAAGTTTATATGGATACATATTGTTTCCCAGATACATGCAAGATCCTTTAAAGCTGAGAATAGAAAGTTTTTGTCTTTATATCTTTGGAGCCTATAAACGTGCCTGGAACATGGGAGGGTGGTAACAAATAAATGTTTGTTGATGACTGTTCTAATCAGAATTAAGCAAAAACAATTTAAGTAGCAAAATGTGGACTAGAGTCTTTCTGACCAAATTTTGTAATTCTGCAAAATTCAAAATGAAGAATTTAACTCCTCTGTCGCAGGATGGTATGACAATTTGCTTCTAAAAAGCCTAACTGGGACATAGCAAGGGGCCCCAGAAAACAGGAATAATATATTATCCAGCATTTGTACTTTTTCATGTGATAATGATGGTGAGGAAGAAACATTTATATAACACTTGATGGTTACAAATCATTATATATATATATACATACGCACATATATATATATATATATAAACTCATTTGATCACTGAAACTTTGTAGGTACTATTATTATGCTCATTTTATAAATAAGGAAGTTGAAGCTAAGAGAAATTAGGTGACTTGTCCAGGGTCACATGGCTAGTGTGTGACAGGATTCTAACTCAGGTCTTCCTGATTCCAAGTTCAGCACTCTATACACTCCACCACATAGCTGCCTGTAATATTGAGTCTACATATAATATTACTATACAGCTGCATATAGTACATATAATAAGACATTGTATGTACTATATGCAGCTGTATATATAGTATTATATTAGTTGCATATAATATTATAGTGGCATCTAATATTAAGTCAGCCTGAAAATGTCTATAATTTGTGTTAGGGATATGCTAACTATAAATGGTATGATTGCTTTGTCATATCTTTGGAATCAGGAAGCTGATAAATGGAAAAATGAGGAAGTTCATTTATAGTTACACCTAGAATGTATCTCCTCAAAGTCCTCATTCTACCATACTATCCTGCCTCAAAGGCATTACATTTTTAAAAATATTAGCTTTATAAAAAATACTAAGTTTGAAAAGAAAGATAATCGTATGTATTTTGTCTTCTAAATCGTTTTGATCAATTCGGATGAGATGATGTTCTATGTACTATCCTATTCTGACCGCCTTCATTCATGCCCAAGTCTCTCTCCCATGCTTCATTCAATCCTAGACATCCCACCAGACATTTTAAACTCAACTTGTTGGAAACAGACCTCCTTTCAGATGTAGCTCAGATCATCATCTTACCAGTCTTTCTTATCACCTCCCCAATCACTAGTACCCTGCCCTCCTGTATGTAAATACTTTGTATAAATTTCTATGTATTAACTTTGTATATATGTTGTATGTTTTTACATGCACTCGTTCTTCCCATTAAAACATAAGCTCCTTGTTATTAGGGATTATATCATTCTTTACGTTTGTATCTCCAGCATCTAAGCAGAATGTCTGGCACATAGTAGTGCCTTTGCTCAGGCTGTACTTTACATTAACAATATCCTCCCTTTGGCTGAATCCTTCCTTAATAGTTGCTTTCAAGATTTATAAAAACTTCCCAACCCTTTTGTTATCTCTCCGATGCACTTACATGATATTGTATCAATAGTGTCTCATTTGCCAATCAGACTATACAGTCCTTGAGGGCAAGAATCATATATAAACTTTGTATTTCCCTTCATTCTCAGAACTGTGCTCGACACACAATGTTGTTGAGGGTTTGTGTTTTTTTTCAGTCTCATCCAATTCTTCCTGAGCCACTTGGGGTCTTCTTGGCAAAGATAGTAGAGTGGTTTGCCATTTCCTTATTCATTTCATTTTATAGATAAAGAAACTGAGGCAAACACTGTTAAGTGACTTGCCTAGGGTCACACAGCTAGTAAGTGTTTGAGGCCAGATTTGAATTCAGGAAAATAAGTTTCTTCACTCCACTTCTTTATTATCTACTTCTTTTTTTGGAGGCAATTGGGGTTAAGTGACTGCCAAGGGTCACCCAGCTAGTAGGTATCTAAGGTCACATTTGAACTCAGGCTCTCTTGACTCCAGGGCCAGTGCTCTATCTACTGCTCCACCTAGCTGCCCCCTGTCTACTTACTTCTCAAACCCTTGCAATATGGACTCCTTTCTCCAGGATTACCAATGACCTCTTATCTGCTAAATCCAAGGCCTTGTTTCAGGTCCCATCAATTCTGAATGTTTTTGAACCTTTTGATACTTTAGTCTAAACCTTTCTCTTGTATATACTCTTCCAATCCCTTGGCTTCTAAGATACCAGCTCTTACCTAGTTCTTCTCCTTCCTCAATACTCCCTTTTCAGCCTCCATTACTATATGCACATACACATTTCAAACCCTTAACCTAGATGTTAGCCAAGGTTCTTTCTAGGGCCTTTTATTTTCTCTCTACACTCTCTCCTAGTGATCTTATCTGTTCCCAATGGTTTAACTAGTACCTTTACCTAAAAAGCTGCCAAATTTTCATAAGCAGCCTAAACCCTACACCTCAACAGTCAACTGCCTTCTGGACATCTCCTCTCAGATACTGCAGTAGCAGTGGATGTAATGCTGGGTTTGGAGCCATTAAGACTTTAATTTGGATCTTGCCTCAGACATTTATTAGCTGTGTGATCCTAGGCAAGTCACTGACTTCTCTCGGCCTCAGTTTCTTCATTGTAAAATTGGGGGTAATAACAGTCCATAGCTCAGTTATTTGTGAGGCTCAAATGAGACAGTATGCATAAGGAGTTATGCAAACTTTATAAAGTGCTCTATAAATGTTAGCTGCTGTTATTACTGAAATCATCATTGCAAACTAAATCCAAAAAGGAACTCATTACCTCTCCCCAGCCCCAAAGCGTACTGTAATCTTTCATATCTGGTAGAAAGCGCTACCATCTAACCAGCCAAATCCACGATCTCAGAATCACTCCTGACTCTTGCATTGCCCTCATCCCATCCCTATATCCAATTAGTTACCAAGTCTCATCCATTCTACTTCCATAATATCTAATATTCGTTCCTCTCTATCTCCTGTGTCACTCTATGCCTTGATGGCAGTGACTATCTTCATCTTGTATACCCCAAACCCAGACTAGAACCTCAGTTATGAAGTATGCCTTATCTTCCGCAATTGGTGGAATTCAAAGAAATCTACCATATGTATAATGGTTACAATTATGCCTCAAAATAAAAATAATATTCATAAAATAAAGAAATGTATTACTTATTAAAATACATTCACAAGTGTTTTTTTCTTTTTCCTCTGTACTAGAATGACATTTCACGGAGCCAACATTTTCAAAGAAACTTGTGTGCCTTGTTTCATTTTAAATAAAATTCATTTTAAAATTGTGGGTTTTAATAAAGCACACCATTACATAAAACCATGTCAAATTTCTCAAAAATCAACCAGATGATTTCATGATAGAGGCAGAATTGGGAGACGGGTAAAAAAAGAACGTGAACTGAAAGAGGAAAGGGGACATATTTCTGTTTCTTCTGAGAATCAAACTTTATGAGCTAACTCCAGTTGAAATGTTAAAGGATTCCTTTCTTAGTTCTGCGATTTGAAGAAACAAGGCAACAATTAAAACCAAAGTTTAAAGATACCTTTAAAATTATCTAATCCAAATGCCTCTTTTTACAGACAAAGAAACAAAAACCCCAGGTACTTTACTCAAGATCACATAACTGTATGGCAGAACTGTGGAAACTAAGTCCCACTTCTCCCGGCTTCTAATACCAGGGCTCTTTCCTTTGTGCTATCCTTTCTTTTAATAATAGAATAATCTTTAATACTCATTCTCAGTTACTAGAATGACAAAATTTAAAAATCATAGCTCAGCCTCTTCATCAGAGGATATTAAGTTTGCTTTTTTCTTTTTAGGAATTTGCCTTTTTTTGAAAGAGCTAAATTACTCAGACAAAAAACGATATATATAGCTCACTGTAAAAAAACAAAAACTCTATTATCCAAGCATCTACTGTCATCATGATTTTTTTCCTTTTTATAGTATTTCCTTTATAAAAGTAACCCATAGCAATAGCTTCACAGTAGAAAAGAGACTATGGAGCTAGCATCTCAATGGTCACATTATGACTAAAGCATCTCAAATTACCTGTATTGTATGATTCAAGCATGTAAACTTTAGCCCACTAACAAAATAATATAATTAAAGTCAAATCTGACAGTCCAAATTCAACTCTTATTTACAATTTGAATATTCTGTGACTGGTTAATTTCTGATTAATTTATTTTTTTAACTATTTAGAATCCTCAGGTCATCCATACAACAGCATTAGATGGAGTACTAAAGATTCCAATCTAATTAATTTTAGCATAATTCATTCTTAACTTTTTTTCATATAGTCTTTTACCCCTGGATGTAGAGGCCAAAGGGCATCTCAAAAAGCAACATCTAAAAATAAGCTTCCTACTTTGCCAGAATGTTCTTTTAATTCTCTCCCCAGCCCCTCTTATCAATAAAATATATAATCATATGGTAGAATGGAAGAAAGAGAGCATTGTAGAGAAGACAGTTATACTCTAAACCAAGAAGAGCTGGGTTCCAGTGCTGCCTCTGAGAAGTCTGATCTCATGTTTCTGAATGAGTCCCTTGCCTTTTGGTGCTCTTGGGTTGTGTCAAGCTCAAAGAGAGACATTAAACCTACATAAAGGTCTCTAGAGTCTGCATATCGACTCAACAAACCATATATATTTTTTTCTATGTTCTATTTTATTTTCATTTATTTGTTATAGATTTCCCAGGTACACTGTAATTTGTTGTGGGCCAAAATGTTGGAATCCTAGAGGTTTTCTTCACTAGGGAATTCCCACTAACTGAAATCACAGGTTCAAGTCTTACAATTGTAGAGGAAAATGTATTCAACTTGGAATCAGAAGACATACTTCGGTTTGTTAAGAGTTTCAAGTGTTGGCCAGGAGATTTAACTAGCTATGTGAACATAGACAAATCACAATCTCTCTGAATCAATTTTCTCATCTATAAAAGGAGAACTATCTATATACTACCTCCTTCACAGACCTATTGTGAAGAAAATAATAAATTTAAAAGCACTACATAAACATGTACAATGCTTTACATAGAGAAGATAGTAATAAACATCTACTGATCCAAATTCTAACCTAAAAAAAAAAATTCCAAGTACAAAGAACCCTGTGATTATTAATGACAAATGAGCTTTATCATTAAAACTCATTAGAATCATACCTCAAATTCACTGTCAGGCCATGGTACCTGCCTGAAGTCTCTGCTGTGAGGATGGTAGATCACTTGAGTTTGGCAGTTCTGAGCTGCAGTAAGTTTAAAGTCAACTGGGTGTCTGTACTTAAGTCCAGTACCAATAAGGTGAGCCCCTGAAAGTAGAAGGCCACTAGGTTCTCTAAGAAGGGGAAAACCAGCCCAGGGTAGAAAAACAGAGTAGTTTAAAGCTTGCCTACTGATCAGTATTGAGATCAGGGCTGGGTGGCCACTGCACTTCCAACCTGGGTTTAACAGGGAGACCTATCTTTCTCTCCTTCCTGCCACCCCAGAAGGATCCACCGTCAGATGTAAAAATTGAATAATGCAGTGGGAACTTGATGTTTCAATATGTATATTCCATCCTTTGCTTATCATGTCCTAATTTTTATTCATTAGCACTTTTTATCTATCAAGATAACCACAAGACAGCACACTTAAAAAAATATTTAGGGAAATGGGTGTATATGTATGTATGTATATATGTACGCATGTATCAATGCGTATGAAGACTGGGTGAAACCACTGTCCTAGAAAAGTAGTTCAAAACAAGAAAGCACTTCATACACTCTGCTGATTCTAATGCAATGATTTATTTCAAATGCTTCACAGAATAGAGATAATGATGAGGGGTAAGACTCAGAAATACACAGCATATTTATGGACGAGACAAGAAATGAAACGGAAGGTGCAGATGGCAAAAGAGTAAGTCTGGGTCCATATGGCATGTGTGGCAGAGAAGACTCTGGTACAAATAAGCAAAGACTTCTGGGAGACAAACGTACATGGGTAAAAAAGAATGGGAGAGGAGAGGGCAAAAGGAAATGGGAGAGGGAGAGAACCTTCTACGTCAAATGATGTCAACTGAAATCTTATTAAAATTTCATAGCAGCACACACATTCTCAGATACACCAAAACACTTTAAGGCTGTTCTGTATAATTCCTGCTGCTTTCTAAAGCTATTTCTTTTTTCAAGTTTGAACAGAGGGCTGCAGAATATTCCTTGGGGGGTGGGGGGTGGGGCCAAGGGTTTGAGAGATCAAATCTAGTCCAACCCCTTGGTTTACTGATGAGGAAACAGGTTCTGAAAGAGTGATTATCTCAACATCCTAAAAGGAGGAAGAGGAAAAAAGGGACTACAATTTGTCTCCTGATGCCTATTCCAAGGATCTTTCCACTATATCACACTGCCTCATGTAGTACAAGATCCTAAGAATTAGGGAGTCAAATTCATAGGGGAAAATCACTTTGAAGACACAAATAACAAGAAATGTCAAGTATTATAACTGAGATTTCACCTCCTATCCAACCAACTAAAATGTCAGAGGGTCCTATAGAAAGACAGGTATACTAATAATCTCCTCCCTTTTCTTCCCACATCATCCCCTTTCCTGAATTTTTAAATCCCTCATCCACTGACTCCTTACAAACATCCCCAGACCTACTCCTTATTTAAAATAGCCTTCAATTGATTGTACCATTCCCTCAAGCTATTGGAAGTCTACTATCCCTTATCATAGGCAAATACTCAGAAAAAACTATTTCGTCGCCTCTACTCTCACTTCTTAATCTGGCTTCTGACCTTGCTCACCTAAAAATGTTCTTTCCAAGGCTAATAATGATCTAGATGCCTTTCTTGGCTTCTATTCTCTCTGTAGTGTTTAGTACTATAGATCACTGTAGACCTCCTCCCTGGCTTTTCATGTCCCTGTTCTATCCTATCCTATTAACTGTTCAATTGCTTCTTCTCTATGTCTTTTGCTAGATCATCATCTATATCCCATCCTCCTAAGGGGCGCTCTTCTTTCCTGGTAGTCTGGTCAGCTCTCCTGGGCTCAATTATCCCCTCTATGCAGAAGACACCTGGATAGATACCCTTCCTGCCCCCCCACCCCCCATAAGTGAAGTGTATCTAAGAGTCTTCTGGACATGTGTGCGTGTGTATGTATACACATACATATACATAGTTTTTTTCTGAACGCCAGTCCCACACTATCAACTGCTAATGGATATTTCCACATATCCATCCTCTACAATTTCCATACTTCTGTTAAGAGTTGCACTATCCTTCTAATCACCCAAGTTCCCAAACTCAGGCATCCTCCACTCTTCTTTTTCCCTCAACCCCAATCAGCTGCCAAGCCTCACTGATTCTACCTCCACAATATCCCTCATAATCTATCTGCTCTCCACTCACAGTCACTACTCTAGTCCAGGGCCTCATCACCTCTTACCCTGGACTACTACAATAGCCTAGTTGGTCTCCCTGAATCTAGTCTCTCCCATTCACTAGCTTCCATATAGTTGCCAAAGTAATATTCGTAAGGCACACATCTATGTCACTCTACTGCTCAGTAAGCTCTTGCCTCTAGGATGAAATACCAATTCTTCCATTTGGCTTTCAAAGCCCTTCACAACCAGATTCCAGTATTCCTACTAAGCCCTACTAAACATGACTCCTCCAAACTTGCTGTTTCTCACACCCAATATGCTACCCAACACCTCTGTGCCTTGCAAAGGCTGATCCTCTTGCCCAGAATGAGCTCCCTCTTCTTCTCTAGCTCAGAGAAACTACCTACCTTGGAAAGTCAGTTCAAGTGGAATATTGTGAATGAGTTCTCCTAATCCTGTCCTTTGCTAATGCCCTCACTCCAGAAATTGCTTTCTCTGTCGTGCATTCAATTTTTTAGTCCATGTTCTTTCCCCCAATAGAATATAAGTTCCTTGAGAGAAGGAATTTTTCTATTTTTGTCTTTGTATCCACAGGGCTTGGCACATAAGAGAGATTTAATAAATGCTGCTGAGTGAACACCTTGCTGCTGGAGCTCTGAATTGACTCAAACATGCTATAAAATGATTTGGAATTATGTAAGAAAAACCACCAAGCTGTTCATGGCTTCTGACCCAGGGAAGTTGCAATGAGGCATATATTCCAAAGAGGTCAATGATAGAAAGCATTACACATAACAAGTAATAGTAGCACTGTGGTAGTAAAGAACTGTTAAAAAAAAAAAAGTAGGTGCCCATCAACTAGGGAATTTCTAAATATACTGTAATCTATTAATAAAATATTATTGTACAGTAAGAAACATTGAAATGAAGAATTTAGAGAAACACAGGAAGATTTATATACAGGTGTGGGAAAAACAGGACCAAGCGAACAATTTCACAACATCAAGAAAAAAAACACTAAAAGGAAGCTGAACTAAATTGTTATAATGAAAAATCCTGGTTCTGAGAAGAGAATAAAACTTCATTCTCTTCTCAGAAGGAAAAGTATATTGCAGAGTACGGAACTGTGAGTCCCAAGTTTTGTATACACAGATTTTATCCATCACTTTTGTTTATTTTTCTTTGTTACAAGAAAGGGTTTAAGGAGGAGGAAGAGGGGTTATAAAATGAGAAATGACTGTGATGCAGAGAGATAAAAATATAAAATTTCAGTACTTGCAATTTAAGGAACATATGTTTCCTCTAATTTTTTTATCACAAAGCAAATTGGAAATATGTTGGTGCCATGAGGACTTCTGATTCAATAATTTAAAATTGTACCTTTTACAATACAAGTATTCAGACAACTATTTGCTGTATTTGAACATTTTTGATTTCAGTATTATAAGGTTCATTTTAAGAAGGTCAATTTACTGAAGCAACAACACTTCAACAAAATTATTCAACATCTACCTACTCCGGTGATAGGAAGTACACATGAGGGTATGACCACTATAGTCATTTCAAACTGATGACAACTGTATGTGGCTTACCAAAACATACATACAAAATGTAGTGCAAAAATTTTTTTGAATGGCAATTTTATTTCATATTTAATTCTTTAGTTTCTATTACACTGGAACATTTAATCCTCCAAACTTAAAAAAAAATAGTAAAAGTATCTCATGCAATCATAGAATATTAATGACAAAAGGAGTCTTAGGCAGCCAATCCCTTCATTTCACGCATGAGGATTTTAAACATAATCATATAGCTTTATTTAATGATAAATTAGGACTATGATGTATAGCGAAGGCATCATTCACGCACCACATTAAACCACTTCATTTTACCTTCTATCCCTAGCTCTTAGCGTGGAATGGCTACTGAACCTGACAAGGAGACACATGACCAAAAAATACTAGTCTGAGCTCGGAATTAAATAAGTTAATCGCACTTACTGAGAAGGTTTTTTGGTTTTGTTTTGACTGTAGCTAATGTGGCACAGTTGACCAAACTGGCCTTGGAACCATCAAGACATAGGTTCAAGTCCCTCCTCTGACAAATACTGCCCTTGTAGCCCTGGGTAAGTCATAACCTCTAAGCAGCCTGGGCATCTGAGATGGTCAACTGCTGAGAAGGTACCAACCTGCATTATCAGAGGGAATTTCCTTACCTGGGAGTTCCCAATGGGAATAAAATCAATAGTCCAGTCCCCATCCCTAACTGTAAATTGTGCTTACTGGGCACAGTTTAATACGATGGTGATGAATGTTATTGAATTCACAGAAAATATATAATAGAACACAAGAAAAAAAAACAAATGAAAATATGCTTTTACTAATTTACCCAAACTACAGATTCCAAGCTGCAACACAATGCTCGGACAGTCAAGTCAGTCAAGAAAAATTATCAAGTGCCTATCATGTACCAGGGACTAAGCATAAGCGTTCGGGATATAAAGAAAGGAAAAAAGGCAGTCCCTGCCTTAAGATTTTAAAAATCTCGTTAACACCACAAGCTACAGCGGTTCAAATGATATGTACATTTGCTATTCACCGGTTGAGGAATCGTCACCGGTACCTGCATTTTTTTTTTTTTTGCACTGATATATCTGTATATAACTGATGCATCTGTACGTTACATTACTGGCATAAACAAAGCCCCACAGAAAGCAAAAAGCAAACAAAAACACAACACACACGCTCAAAACCCCAGGTTGTCTTGGAGCATCAACTCAGCCACTACAAATGGTCGAGGAAGGGAAATGATAACCCTCCCTTCTCTTTTATCTACCCGGTGTCTCCCAGGTGCTCGCTGCACGCCTCCCGTCCCTGTCCCGGCCTTCAAGGACTACAGATCTTCCCCCCTCCCCCAAAGTCTTTGAGAACTTCTCCCCCACCCCGTGCCGTTTAAAAAAGACAATATGGAAGTGGGGAAAAGACACCAGGAACGGACCCCGCTCCGGGGGCCGCCCGCCGCGGGAGGAGGGGGGGAGTGGACGGTAGGTGGGTAGGTGCCCATCTAGCTCTCGGGCTCCCGCGGTCCCGGGGCTGGAGGCAGCGGGGCGGGGGGAAGGGAGGGGGAAGGGGGTGCGGGGAGGTGGGGCAGCAACAGCACGTCATCTGCCCCATCCCCGCGCCCCCAGCCCCGTCCCCTCCCGCTCTGGGTCCTCCTCCCCGCCCCCTCCCCCTCCTGGCCCCCTTCACCCCGCTATTGTTCTCCAGATCCCCCGGCATCCCCTCCCCAGTCCCCAGGCGGGCCCCCTGCCCCCGAGCCGGGACGCCGGCCCCTCCCCCTCACCGCCCCCTCCTCCTTCCCCTCCCCCTCCGGAGGGGGTCATCGCGGCGGCGGCGGCACAAAAACATAAACACAGCGGTTACGGCCGGAGGAGCCGCCCCCGGGCTCCGGGCCCGGCTCCGCGCCCCGGCCCCGCACTCACCCAAGGAAGCGAAGCGCGCGCGGAAGGGAGGAAGGCCCCCGGAGTCGCCGCGGGGGCGGCCGGGGAGCAGGGGAGGACGGGACAGGCGTCCAAGCCCCAGCCCGAGCCACTGGCTGGCCGGTCCACCGAGCTCGTCCGGGCTCCGGGCCGCGTCCTCCTGCCTCCGCCGCTCGGCTGAGGAACAAGAGCGCCAGCCGTCACCGCGCACGCCGCCACGTCATCCCGCAGGGCCCCGCCTCCTGCCCCCGCTCCCCCTCCCGCCCACGAAGTGGCGGGGCCAGCAGAAGGCAGCGCGAGGTGCGGGGAGGGTTGACCTGGGTGGCCGGAGCAGAGAGGCCGAGGAAGAAAAGGCGGGTCTGAAGAGGGGGCGGAGCAAAAGTGGAAGTATGAATGAGGGGCGGGGCTAGAGCTGGGCCCGTCGGGGGCGGGAACTGCGTTTTTGTAAATTACCCCAGTGAGTGGCTCAGATTGACAACTCGCATTTATGTAGCTCTTAATTAAAAAAAAATGAAGGGGAAATGTAATGAAGAATTTGCTGTCAGAAATTCCGTTTCTGACCCTGGGCACGTCACTAAGCCTCAAGGTGCCTCCGGCAAATTTCTAGGATTTCTCTCCGAACACTTCCGGCAGTGAATTTGGGGAAAGTCACTTGACCTCCCTGGCCCCGGCTTCCTAGTCCGTAAATGCAGGGGTGTGTATCCGTACTCCGAGGTCCCTGCCAAGTTTTTATCTTCACTGCTAGCACGCCCAGGCTGAGAGCAGAGAGGAGGGAGTTCCTGCGTGATGACAAAGCTATGGATCCTTCTAGCATCCGAGTCTATTTTGTTTTTAAGGAAAAAAACAAAATACACCTTTTCTTCACGACCTCTAGGTCAGCTAGGTAGTGAACGTCTATAGGAGAGGAAACTGCTAAGTGGGAGAACTAAAACTATGCTTTCCACTCAAAATACCATGCTGCTTCTCCGTGCCAAAGAAGCCAGCCTGGGGCAAAATTGCAAAGTTGAGAAAGAGCCTGTGTGTACTGTATCCTGTATCCTTCAGCAGTGCCCACCAGAAAACCTCCGACTAAAGACCAGACTCACCTAGCAGTCACCTCCCTCCCCCCCATTACTCATGTTTGTTGTTGTTGTTGTGTGGAATGCAATGGAAAGAACACCAGCTTTAGGATTCCTGGGCAACCTTGAGCAAGTCAACTGAAGTTCCAGTACCTCACCTGCAAAATGGGAATAAGAATATTTGTATTGCCTAACTTAATCACAAATGAAATGATGTATAAAAGGTATTTTGTAAAGTATAATCTTTATGTCAGTAATCCATTCACTGGTGCAGCTAGGTGGTAAAGTGGATAGATCCCTGGGCCTGTAGTCAGGAAGACCAGAGTTCAATTTTGACTTCAGACCCCTATTAGCTATGTGAATCTGAACAAGTCCCTCAACCCTGTTTGCCTCAATTTCCTCATCTGTAAAATCAACTAGAGGAGGAAATGGCAAAGCACTCCAGTCAGTATCTTTGCCAAGAAAACCCCAAAGAGCTGAAGATGACTGAACAAAAACAACAAATCTACTCATCTGTCTATAAAACACCCCTTAGTGCTTTGTTAAGTGGTATATAAATGTCTGCTCACGTTAACAGCCACGTACAGAAGAACCAAATTCAAATCTCTCTTCTAACACTAGCTGGCTATGTAACCCTGGACAAGTCATTTAATCTCTCTGTTTCTTCATCTATAAAATAGATAAGGTCCCTTCTAGCTGTAAATCTATACTTCTATGATCAAGCACTTCCTATTTGCCAAGTGTTGGGAATACAAGAACAAAAGCAAAACAGTCCCTGCCATGAAGGAATGTCCACTCTACTGGGAGGAATTAACATATAGACAGAAAGATATGTACTAAGTAACACATCTTAGCTAGTATGACTTTGTAGACGAGTCCT
This sequence comes from Petaurus breviceps papuanus, assembly GCF_028583685.1. NCBI lineage: Eukaryota > Metazoa > Chordata > Mammalia > Diprotodontia > Petauridae > Petaurus > Petaurus breviceps. The sequence continues at coordinate 7,639,721 of NW_027187330.1, forward strand.
AGAACATTACTTGAAGGTCAGAGAGATTAAATGAATTGTCCATCATTCACACTGCTAGTATGTGTCAGAATCAGGATTTGAATACAACTCTTCCCAATTCCAAGTATAACACTCTAGGAGCTATGCAACAATTTAGGTCACTTTTAAATAAACTTTTATCTAAATATACAAGTTAGAGTTAGAAAGGATTGACTAGTCCAAATTTCTCATTAAAATAATAATTGGCATTTGTAGAGTTCTTACAATGTGCAAAGTGCTTTAATACACTATCTCACTCAAGCCTTACAACAATGCTAAGAAGCAGCTAATACAGTTATCTCTATTTCCACTTTATAGATAAGGATACTGAGGCACAGAAAATTTATGTGACTTACCAAGAGTCATATAACTTATTGTTTGCTTATTAGCAAGAGTTGAACAAACTCTTCCTAGTACTATTTGCAACACTCTATGTGTACATTGAACCACTCTGTCTCCTCAAAGTAGTTAAATGATCTGTCTAAAGGCACCCAGATCATTTTAGCTTGTCCTAAAATCCACTGGATTTTCTAATTCCTTTTCCACTGTTTGTCCTATTGCTATTACTTTCTGTTAAAAACAGGGATTCTCCCTTTCCTTTCCCATGAAGAAAAATAAAGATGTTTTGAATATAGGAATATTTTAATTCTCCACCTTATTGTGATTCCCTTTTCTGGTGAGGTTACAAGACATTGCTATCTTGGCTATACTTTAGGATAAACTTGCTGATTTGTACAAAGCTATCTCCAAGAGTCAGTAAGGAAATGGACAGTTCTGTCTTATCACACATGTATAGCTACCAAGTTAGACACAGTGATATAAATTTTATATATATATATACATATATGTATATATATATGTATATATATAGGCTGCTCCTCACACCTATGCCCAGACCATTGTTATGTACATTTGTCAAAATCAATTCTTTCTTAAAAAATATACATGACCACTTATATCTCCCTCCATCCATAAGCATTGTCACTGACAAGTGACATCCTTTTATTTTTCCTTTTTTTTTTTTAACACAAAACCTACAAAGTGTTTTGATTGTGAATGTGCATTTTGAGGGGAGAGGTTGTGTGTAGTTTTAACTTTTACCGAGACAGGGAAAGGAATTATGAAAAATGAAGGTTAGTTTCAAGGAGGACAAAGCTGAGAAACCACAGAGAAATAGAAGCAAAGATGTTAGATAAAAGGTAGATTGTTTTGGTACTTGTGGTTCTGGTATACAACTCTTAACCATTCATACTCTGCCCCCCACCCAAGTGATCCAAGTAGATAACATAGTGCAGAAGAAAGGGGAGAGAAGAGAAAGGGGGAAGAGAGAGACAGAGAGAGACAGAGAGACAGAAAGAGAGAGAGAGAGACAGAGAGAGAGAGGGAGGGAGGGAGGGAGAGACAGAGAGAGAGACACACAGACAGAGAGAGAGAGAGAGAGAGTTTTTGCTTTCTGTGACTCCATGTACCCAGCTATTCAAACCACTTTCAAAAGGTTTAATATGTACCAGGCTCTATGCTAAGTATAAGGAATACAAATATAAAGGTGGAACACTCCCTGTCCTCAAGGAGTTTAAATTCCCATGGGAGAGAACACATATAGAGTAGTGGTGAAGAGGGAAGGGAGTTCTGATATAAGGAATCATGGGAATGGTGGATTGATGTATAGGGCAGCTCCCTCTTCAGAAGTAAGAGCAATTAATAGATTCAGCGTCAGAGAACCTGGGTTCAAATTTTGATTCTAACATTTTACTTATATAATCTAGGGTAAGCCACTTCACTCTCTCTGGGATTCTATTTCCTCACCTGTAAAATAAGATAAACAGTCTCTATTCTCAAAGGTCCCTTCCAGTGCTGGACCCTATGATGCTATGACTCTGCCAACTTCCTCAATATATTCCATACTTGGCTTACACAGTGTTCTTCTACTCCATTACCTGTTATTATCCTTAAGATTTCATCATCTCTACTGATAATCCTCCCATCCATCTGACTTTACAATTCCTCCACTGCCTTAGTTCCAATGACTTAATTCTTTAATTCACTTTAGCTACCATGATTTGGACCTAACCATTAGTTGAGCTGCCTCTGCCTCCAAGGTTTTGAATTCTGGAATTCTTCTCTTTAACCAAAATCCTTTATCCTTCTACTCCTCCTATTCTCTTATTTCCCCTGAATCTGACCTTTAGTACTACTTATTGTGACCTCTAGTCCCTCCAGACCTCCCTAGTCTTTTCCCTCATCAACCAGCTTCTGGTCTCACTTGTGAAAATAAGCTGATGCTTTAGCCCCATCTCAACCCATCCTCCATGAAATGCATGCCAATGACACTATAATTACTTTGGTATGTACAGAAACAATGCAGAGGGGTTGACAGTCATCAGTAATAGTGAACTTATGACCTGGGTTTTTAAATATGCTGCGCAGCTGCCCTAGGCTGCTGGTTGTCACTTCCTAGGGTATTTGTAGCTACTACTAACAAAGGAAGCTTCTGTATGCTAATTGGATTGTTCAGTGTTCAGGCCCCTTGTGACACTGTTTAACTTGTTCCCTACTTACAGTGATCTAAGGAAAGTGTCTAGTCTCATCTCCTCAGCTATTTATTAGTTGTTACTGACATAAATCTAATCGGTTCTATTTTGTTTTATAGTTATTCACATACATGTTAGGTTCATTTACAAGGCTATAAACCCCATGTGGATAGGAGTCTTACTGTATTTAGTTTTTTCTCTCCCTGCATGCCTAAAAGGTGGTCTGTATATTATAGACCTCTCCCCCCCCCCCCCCCCCCCCCCCCCCCCCCGCCCATGTTTATGGAAGTGGAGAGGTAATATGATACAATAGAAAGCACACTAGTTCTGGAGTTGGAGGTCCTGGCTTCAAATTCTGCCTGAGATATTCACTAGCTATTAGACATTGGAAACTTAGCATTTCTGCAATCTCATGTTCTTCATATCTGTGTGTGTGTGTGTGCACGTGCGCGCGCGAATGAGAGAGAGAGAGTAGTATAGAAGCTGTAATATCAATCTGACTATCTGACTGGGTTATGGAAAGTATCAACTGAGTTAACAAACTCAGTTAAGCAAACTTCAAATTAAACATCAGCCATTATTTTTATTCATGGAGAAAAGAGAGGTCAATGGAAATAGGTTTTGGATACCAGATATTCACTTGTCTCTCTCAAGAGAGAGTTGGGTGGTAGGAAGAGGAGGCAGGAAGGATGGGCAGGAGGTTGGGAAAGGATCTAGAAAACAGAAACAGCAGGATTTGCTACACTCTGCTTGAACTAGATGGGCTCATGATCCCAGTGGATGCATATGGTAGAAGCTAATGATGCCCAAATCATAGGGTCCTCAAATATTAGCAGTTCTGAAAACAGTCTTTCCATAGCTGCAGCCAGCCCAGCCCCAACATAACTTCCATCAAAGAATGGGAAGTGGGAAAGGTGACTTCTGAAGGAGAAAGAATATAGATAGTTTAGTCCCTACTGATTCCTTTCCCTTTCTGCTCTCCACCCACCTCATCTAGATATGTTGAAATAACTAAAAGCAGGTTAAGTTTACCTTCAGGGCTATCCTTATAAGTAGACAGAATGCCATGTTGGGGCAATGGAAAATTCCCAGATTACTCCATCTGCTCCTTGATGTCACAAATTCCTTTAGTAAGAGACAAATCCTTTTATTCCACATAGACCTGAGGTTTAAAACACAAATAACTGAGATTTATATAGGGCTCGAAAGTTGGCAAAATGCTTTGCATACATTATCTGATTTAAGGGTCACAACAACCCCACAAGTACTGCTGCTAACTATTAAACATACTTTATAAATTAGGTAGTAGGCTCAAGGTTATCAAATGTTTCCATGGTCATATAACTAGGAGAAATTAGAGGTAGGATTCCAACCCAGGTCTTCCAAACATTAAGTCTAAAATCTGATCTACTATACTATGTTCCTTCTAGATATTTTCCATAAGAAGGAATCATGTAGAATAAGTGATATTAGAACCTTTTTTGATTGGGTGGGAGACAGTGGAGAGGAAGTTAGAGAGTAGGCCAGGAGGGAGTCATAGACAGAGGAAGAAGGGCACCCAAGACAAACTTTATATGCTTCATGTGCCTATAGTCAGGCCAACTACCTTTAACTGTGTTCAGATTGATAGAGTTGTGCTAGGGGCATTCTTTCAGGTTAATTAGGTCTACAATTACTTAAACAAAAGAAGAAGGTCAAGATAGCCAATGCTCTCACCACTGCAATTGAACATATGCCTCAGTAGGTGATTATTTTCCAGAGAAAGAAAAGATGATAACCCTCAAATGAAAAAGAAAGAATTTATCTGGAAACCTAGAGTCTTTCGAAAGGGTGTTTGTTCCCATAGAACTAGAGCTTGAAGAGACTTTAGAGACCATCTAGTTAAAGCCCCTCATTTGACAAAGGGGGAAACTGAGCTACAGGGAAGTCAAATGGTGTGCACAAGGTCACATAGGTAATAAGAATCAGAAGCAAGATTTGAATCCAAGTCCTCTGACCCCAGAACGACTAGTTTCCACTGTACTAATCTGATCTTCTCTTTGTTGATATTACCATGCCCTTCTCTGTGCACAAAGAGAAGTTACTACACATTCTATCAGCTACAAAGCAGCACAGTTTCACCTCTTCTATGCCATTGTCAGAGAAACTCCTCTGCCCTCTACATGCTTCTCTGTCTGTACAAATCTTTCCCATTCTTCAAGGTTCTCCTCCTCTCAGAAGCCTTCCCTGATTATTCTTGTCCTTATTGAGCTCAGCCTTCTCTTAGCTTCAGTACTTCTTGTAATTTCTATCACACAATATAGGAGTTAATTGTAAACCCCAATCCCTAATTGTTTCCTTTTATATTAGAGTCATCTTCTCAACTATATTGTAAGTTCCTTGGGGGCAAGGATTATATTTCTTATAGCATCAGTACAGTGCCAGATATAGAATCAATTAGTACTAACTATATTGTAATATGAGTTTAAATCAGAAAGCTGAAAGTGAGATCATTTAACCCAGGAGTTCTTAACCTTTGTTTTGTGAGTGTCACAGACTTCTTTGAAAGTATAATGAAGCCTATGGTCCATCTAAAAAATATTTTGGAAATGCATACAATAAATACATAGGATTTAAAAGGAAACCAATTGTATTAGAGGTATATTTTTCCCCATCCAAATTCATAGACCCCCAAAAATTTATTTTGAATCCACAGGTTAAGAATCCATAATCTAGTCCAAACCTTCCTTTGATGGATGAGGAAACTGAGGCTGAGAAAGATTCAATGACTTGTGCAATGTCCCATAATTAGATAGTATCAGAAATAGCCCTAGAATCCAAGTATGACTCAATCAATCAACTGAGAAGTACTTATTAATTGTTTACTGTGTGCCAAGTACTTGGTGTGCTAAGCAGTGAAGGTACAAATACAATAAATGGTACAATCCCTGCTTCCAAGGAACTTACATTAGAATATTCTGCCAGTCCATTGCTATGTTTACCTCCCAATAGAGCATACTGCCAGAGAACACAAATTACGTGTCCCCTACATGTTTCATAAAGGGGTTAGAAAAGGCAGTCACAAGGAGTATAGTGATTGGAACTCTTACTAAACATAAAACAAAATATAAATGTAAAAAAATGCCATCTCTCTTGAAGTCATGTGATATTTATTTATCTATATACATGTTTTTCCCCAGTAATATTTAAGCTCTCTGAGGTGAAAGATGGCTTCTTTTTCTTTTTAAACCTCTAGTATCTGGTACATAGTAAATAATAAATAAATGTTTGCTGAATTGTATTGTTGTATATATATATATAACTGTATATATCATATAATAGATATAGTATATATACAATAAATGTAAAATTGTATATGCATATAATTCTATTATTTCTATTGTCTCAAGGGGAATTTTATTTAATATTTTGTGTACATATATGTATGATTTTGTTAAAAAATAAGAATAAAATCACATCATCATCTCCAAAAGAAAGATGTAGTCATTAAGATCTGGGGCATGTTTTTGTGTGTCCTTATTCATTGTTAATGCTTGATAAACAGATTATCAAAAAAATCTGAAAAATGTGTTAGAGTGAATGACTTTATTAGGAAGAAGTTATTTGTAGAATGAAAAAAATAGGGAGAAGAGTTGCGACATTTAAGTCAAAGAATTGGCAACATCCTTATGAAACAAGAGTATGAAATCATAAAACCAGATTCTTTTCTTTGGAATTATTATCTTTAGGGATAGAAGGAAGAACCAAATAAATGAATTTGAAAGTGACAAGCTATTTGAGGATGGAGTATCAAAATTAAAAGAGAAAATAATGAATCACAGAAGAAAATATATTAAGATACTTTTTCCAATTATCAATAACTTTTTATTTTTCTCCCCCCAACAGCTTACATCTTTTTTTCTCTCCATTTCAGATAAATACTCACATGAATTATACTGTACCCTGCCCAAAGTTGCTCACAGTAACCATGTTCCTCGAGAGAGCCAGGAATGTGTCATTTTAGGAACAATTGGATCTAATACATACTGCAAATCTAATGGTGCATTTGGAAAAGGGGGTCACGGTGGTCAGGATAACCCTTATTCTACTTCATCTGTTCTTTTAACCCACAACCACCAGATGTCGCTATTGCAGACCACATGCCATGTTTGCAAGCTTGCACTGTGAGCTGGGTGATGTGCTAAATCATTGTTATTGCAAAGCTGTGCTTCTCAGAGAGCTGTTACAAATGACAAAGAAAACATCCCTGACTCTGCAGAGCAGTCTCCCTTCATCTTCCATTTCGGAGGGGCGATGTGCTCTCTTTTCTTTGTCTTGTTTCATCATTCTTGGATTCCACCATCCTTTCCCATCAGCAGGATGGAACACTATCTGCCCCCATTGGTGCTTTCTTTTACACCACAGAGTGTCTTTGAAAACCTGCCATGGCCAAGTGACTCTATGACCTTGAAAAAATAAGCAGAGACCAATGAGGTAGCGGTCTTTAAGAAAAAAAAAGTCTTACAAAGCACTGATTTGATGACCTTCAAAGAAGTGGAAACATTAATAGGCTAACCAATGGAAATGGCTGGGCTGTACAGAGAACTAAAGTATGTTATGTATTATTTGCTTTTATAACTGAAAGATCTGAGTCCTTGGTTCCTTGACAAGTAAAGAAGGCTCTTCTGTTTTATTGAAGGACAAATTCTAATGAAAGGTTTTCTTTCCCAAGAAGCCATAAATCACTGTTTCATTTATTAATAATTATAATAGCTTTATTTAAAATTAATTTTATTGACATTTTTTATTTTTTAAAACACCTCCACATTTCCAAATATTCCTTTCCTCTTCACTTAACCAACCCTGGAGGGGAAAAAGATCAATTCAACCAAACTAACCAAATCTAAGAGTACATATAATATTATACTTCCATAATTCTCCACCTCTGCAAAGAAGGATGAGAGGTGCTTCTATTTCTTCTTCTGATATAGGCTTGGTCATTATAATTATATATTATATTCAAAATTTTTGTTTGTTCTTACAATTTATGTTGTCATAGTCATTGTACATTTTGCTTTTCTAGTTCCATTTACTTCATCCTCCATCAGTTATAAATTTTCCCATGCTCCCTCTGAATTCCTCCTATTAGTCATTTCTTATGGCACAGTAATATTCTACTAAATGTATGTGTCCTGATTGGTGTAACCATTCCCCAATCCATGGGCATCTACTCTCTTTACACTTCTTCATTACTACAAAAATTGCCTCTGTAATATTTTGGCCTCTTGTCTTTCTGCAATATGGCTCAGGAGAGCAAAGATCTCCAGATCTAGGTGCAAGGTCTCATTTGAGCTACAATTCTTCACCTATTATTATCCCTGCTGTAAAGTTGAGGTATCTAAGTCTCAGAGAGATTAAGTGACATACCCTTGCCACAGGGCTCATAGGAGAGGCAGGACTTGAAAACATGTCTTTCCTGATTCCAACTTTGGCACTCCGTCCCCTATATCATATTATGAACATGTATTGGACCAAGTGGTCTGGTTTTATTGTTGTTAACCTTCTTTAAATATTGAACTGTGGTATAGTGGAAAGAAGTACTAGTTCTGGTGTCAGAGGAATTGGGTTCAAATCTCACCTCTGATGATTACTTCCTGTGTACCTTGAGCAACTTTCCTGCGTCTCGGTTTCCTTTTCTGTAAGATGGGGGTATTGAACTAGCTACCCTCCTAGGTCCCTTCCAACTATGATCTATGATCTTATAACCCAAGCTTGTCTTTCTCTCTGCTTAAATCATTCCTAATTTATATTTAAATATTGGTTGCTTGTTGTCCTTCATTCTCAAAAAGGATCAAAATGGCATTGCTATTGATTTAAATATATGTGCCTAACAAAAGTTTTAATTAAGCAGGACCAGAAGCCTGAAGCAAGAATGTGATCAATTATACTTGTACCATTTAGCATATTTTCTGATGTTTCCATTTCGTGCACACCAACGGGGCACATTGTGCATGGATGATAAAGATCCAGGACAACGTAGACAAGGCAACTTAAGCCATGCTCTCCCTCTCCTCATGTAGCATGACAATAAGCTATTCACACATTCAAATGAGAAACTCCTTCTGATCAGGTTAGAGCTATTCATCTGGCTCCAGCGCACATTTGCTTTCTTTTGTTCCTTCCCTGCCCACCTCACCCAGGAGCTCAGAATGGACTGGATTTGTCAATTCTTTCAACAGCCATTATCGAGTGAAGCACTGAGAGGCAGGTGGTGAGCTACAATCTGGTCATGTCCTGTCAATCAAACCACAGACAACATTCACTCCACAATGCTGAGGGGCTCAGAAGGGCTACAAAAGCCCCACGTGGAGATAACTGCTCCAAAAATAAAGGGACAGGGAGAAATTTAAATGACAATGGATTTTACCTGACTGGAGCCACTGAGATAAAGCCTGTGAGCTCAGAGCAGGGAAATAGGGCTGGGAAGTTAGTGCCCTCAGGTTTGTTGGTGGTGATGTTTCATCCTCGAGAAAATGTCACCAGACTAATTAGCCAGTTCCTAGCTAGAATGTTTATTACATTTAATTTGATGCTTGATGCCCAACAGGTATCGCTTTCATTTATGTAAGAGCTGTGACCTCCAGCTAAGGATGAAGAGAAGTGGAAGTAAAGGAACAATCACTTTAAACTGCTCTGATAATCCTAAAAAAAATTAGAAGGAACAGGAGGAAGCTGTGTTGAGGCTTAGTCTGTATCTGCTCCATTGAAATAGAATCACAAGATGCTAAAGATAGAAGCAGCCTTAGAAATTATAGGATCAGAGCTTTAAGACCAGAAGGAACTTAGAGGTTATGTAGTCCGATTTGCTTATTTTGTAGCTGAGCAAACAGTTCCAAGGCATGATTTGCCTAAGATTGGATAGTTCATAAGGAACAGAACTAGGATTCAAACCCTCTGATTTCAAATCCAGCACTCTTTCTGCTATAGCATGCACATATTCACTATATATATATATTTAAAACTTCTTATTAAAAAAAAGTTTTACATTCCCTTCATTTCCAAATGGATCACTCCCCCATCCCTCATAAGTAAGCCATCCCTTGTAACACTAAAACAGAAAGAGAAAAAAGCAGTTCAGCAAAACTAACTAAAACAATAATCATCTCTGACTCTATATGCAATATTTCACATTTATAGTCTCTCACTTTTGCAAAGAAGGGAGGGAGGTACATTTTCTCACTTCTTCTCAGATCAAGTTAAGCTATTATAAATACATAATATCCTTTTTTTATTGTTCTTTCCATTTTCATTGTCACAGGCATTGAATGTGCTTATTTCATTTTGTATCAGTTCATATAAGTCTTCTTATACTTCCATGAATTCTTTGTATTTGTTTTTTTTTTAATTTTAGGCACATAATTATCCATTATATTTATAAACTCCAATTTGTTTAGTCGTCCCCTCGTCAGTGGGCATCCATTTAGCATCAAGATTTTCAGTACAGCAAAAAGTGCTACCATCAGTATTTTGGTGTATATTGGACCTTTTTTTTCTTTGACCTCATTAGGGTATATGCCTAGCAATGAGATCAAAGAGTCAAAGGGGATAGACATGTTAGTTCATTTTTTTAAGCATAATCCCAAATTTCTTTCTCCTATGGATCAATCAACATATGTATTTTTTTTTTGCTTTTTTTTTGGGAGGGGAGGGTAATTGGGGTTAAGTGGCTTGCCCAAGGTTACATGGCTAGTTTTTGTCTGAGGCCGCATTTGAACTCAGGTTCTCCTGACTCCAGGGCTGGTATTCTATTCACTGTGCCACCTAGCTGCCTCTTCACATATGTATTAATGTACCAATAATGCATTAATGAACCTGTCATGTCACAGCTCCCTTAACATTGATGATTCTTATATTTTGTCACCTTTGCCCAGTTGATTGCTAGGTATGAGGTGAAGTCTCAGAATCGTTTTGATTTGCGGTCCTCTTATCATTAGTGATTTGGAGCAATCTTTTCTGTAGTTATTAATAATTAAGAGCTATTCATCTGATTCTCACAGGGAGGTACTGTTTGCTGTGGTGTAAGTGATGGGAAGCCTGGGATGAACTAAACACTTACTTTTAGAGTTTGTGATGGAGAAATGGAAATCCTGGTAAAGTCTAACATTCACCCTGGATTTGGAGAAAGTGGATGTCAAAAGGTTTAGATGAAAGACAAGTAGGACCTCACAGAATAGAATGCTACAGAAGTTAGCATAAGAGGGATAAGCTATGCTCATGGATGAAATTCTGAAGACACAAAGGGAAAAAAATTCCAGTGAGAAGGAAAAATGAGATTTATCTAAAGGAATCACAGTTGGATCACAGGAATCCCACTAACTAACTTATTTTTAAAAGAAATATATAAAATATGGAAGCAAGATGATTTAAGAGTGTGGCATGATCCATATGATCCATACCCCCTTCCCAGTTCCCTCCCCACTCTCTGCCAAAAAAAAAAAAAAGGTTTCCGGAATGCTAAAATTCAAACTCAATTGCATTAGGAAAGGGGAAGTAATGGTGGTAAAATGGGTTTTTAAAAAAGTTCTATGGGGAGTAAAAGGAGAATCAAAGAGGGGCTAGGATCTTTGTTTGGGAGAGGATCTTATAGTGATAACTGACAGCAGAGAGTAGGGTAGACCTGGCTTTTCTTTTTTTTGCTTCCAGAAATGACCTTTGTATTGAATAGGACTAAATGAAAATGACAAATAGGAAGTTGAAACCCAAGATAAGGAAGGAGTCAGAGGGTACTTAGTCCCTTGATGAATTCAAGTCACCTGACCAAGATTAATTTTATCCTCCAGTAATCAAAGAACTGGCAGATGTGATTGGTGATGCTTTGAAGGATGATATTTGAAATATTTGAAAGCTAATGAAAAACAGGAGAAGGTACCAGAGGATTGGATAAGGGTGAATGTTATCCTTATTTTCAAAAACAGTAAAGAGAAGAGGGTCTGCAAACTATAGGCCAGTGAGCTTGAATCTGATTCCCTGGACAATTGTAGAATGGATCATTAAAGAGAGGGTTGGCAAATATTTATAAAGGAAGGTGATGATTACAGAACATCAAAATGGTTTCATCAAGTACATGTCATGCCAGACTAAAGTCTTTGCCTTTTTGTTTTTTGGCCAGAATCACTAAACTAGTATGGGGCAGTGGATAAAGAGCACTGCTCTGGGAACCAGGAAGACTTATCTTCCCAAGATCAAATCCAGACTCAGGCACTTACTAGCTGTATGACCCTGGGTAAGTCACTTAACCCTGTTTACCTCAGTTTCCTCACCTGTTAAATGAGCTGGTGTAGCGGCAAGCACCCCAAGCACATCCTCAGGGTTTGCTGCTACCACAGGTTCTTGGATCTGCTTTGTTAAAGGAAAGCAACTCAAAATGGGTTAACAAGCTTACTTTAATCAGTCAGACATATATCGTTTACCTTGTTCAGGGGAAAAAGATCAGCACCCCAAACTTCAAAATATACAGACAGAATTATCAAGACATTAACAGATCAAGTAGACAGCTTTCCAAACTGTCCAACCATTACATCCATACCCAGTCAACATCTGGGTTTCCATATCTGGGTTTTTCAAAGCCAGGGGACTCTCAACAACGGCTTCCCAGAATTCAGATCAAATCACAGAACACTTCTCAAAGTGAGTCCCAAAACAAAGCTACACATCAGGGCTTATATAGCCTTCTCCTGTCTCAGAGAATGTAACAACCTTATTGACTCACTGGCCAATCAAGAAGTATCTACTGAAAAACAAGCCTCCCTCCCCAGGCTTCAGGTGCATTTTAGCCTAGGGGCAGGGAAGATCTTCCAAATTTGCATTCCCATTACAGCTGGAGAAGGAAATGACAAACCATTCCAGTATCTTTGCCAAGAAAACTCCAAATGGAGTCATGAAGAATTGGACATGACTGAACAAAACAACAAAAACTAAATTAATACATGAGGGAAATACGTGGACATAATTCACCTGGATTTTAGCAACACTTTCAGTAAAGTGTCCCATACTATTTTTTGTGAAAAAGGAGAGATATAGAATAGATGAGATTAGAATTAGCTGTATTCAGCACTATAGGATGACTAGACTCAAAGAGTGGTTGTTGGTGGTTCAGCTTTAAGGTGGCAGTAGCCCAGGAGTCTCTGCTTGGCCCTGAGCTGTTTAACATTTTTATCAATGATCTTAATAAAGGCACAGATGGCATGCTTATCAAATTTGCAAAATTGGGAGGTTAGCTCATAGCAAGTGATAGGATCTAGAGAGATCTTGGCAGCCTAGAACATTGAGAGGAATCCAATGAGATGAAATTCAGCAGAATAAATGTCTTATACGTGGGTAAAAAAAAAATCAGCTTCACTGTAAGATAGAAGAAGGCTGGTTAGATAGCAGTTGTTCTGAAAAAGACTTGGGGAGTTTTAGTGGATAGCAAGCTCAATATGAGTCAGCTTTGAGCTGCTGTAGCCAATAAAGCTAATTTGATCTTGCAAGCCATGTTTAGAGAAACATAGCTTCCAGGAATAGAGAGGTAATAGCCTCACTGTACTCTGCCTTCATTAGATCTCATTTGCCCTGTTGTGTTCAGTCCTTGGCCCCATGATTTAAAAAGGATATTGGAAAGCTGGAAAATGTCAAGAGGAAGATAATCAAGATGGTGAAGGGCCTTGAGACTATAGCAGATGGCTGAAGGAAATGAGTATGTTTAGCCGGGAGAAGATAAGCCCCAGTGGGCCTGGGGACATGACAACTCTCTTCAAGTTTTTGCAGGGTTATCATATGGTGTAGGGATTAGACTCTTTGGTTCTAAAGGGCAGAACCAGAAACAATGACTGGAGGCTGTAAAAAGATCAAGTTGGACTTGATGTTGGGAAAAGTTTCTTAACAACTAGAGCTATTCAAAGGTAGAATGTGTTGCCTGGAGAGGTGGCATGTTTATCCTCCTTGAAGGTCTTCAGGCAGAGGGTGTATGGCCATGTCAGGTACGTTAAAGTAGAGATTCTTTTCCTGTGTGGTGTGGATGGAATGGCCATCGAGGTTCTTTCCAGCTCTTGGATTCTGTGAGCCTTTGTCTTATATATTTGTGTCCATTTCCTGCATGCCTCAGACATTGGGCCTTTATCAGAGACTTAGTATAAAGAGTCCTTCTCTCTTGATGCTCTCCCTTCCATTGGTTGCATTGATTTTGGTCATGTTTGTTGTTGTTCAGTCTTTTCAGTTGTGTCTGACTCTTCATGACCCCATTTTGGGTTTTCTTGGCAAAGATACTGGGATGGTTTGCCATTTCCTGCTCCACCTCATTTTACAGGTGAGGGAACTGAGGCAAACAGGGTTGAGTGGCTTGTTCAGGATCGCATAGCTAGTAAGTGTTTGAGGCAGGATTTGAACTCAGGTCTTCCTGACTTCATGTCTGTCACTCTATCCACTGCACCATCAGAGGCAAAAGGGGCCTGGAAAGATTAAGTGACTTGTCTAAAAGAATAGTAGAGCCAAAATTGGAATTCAGGTCTCCTTACTCCAAATCCAGAGTGAGTAAGATTCATGCTTTTGGTAAAGCATTGTACCTTAAAATGGGAGACCTGATTTTGAGTCCTGGATCTGAAGTTTACTAGCTAAGTTTACTAGCTAGGGGGAAGTCCCTGTACCCATCTGAGCCTTGGTTTTGGGGGGGGGGTTTGTCTTTTTTTGGAGGGGAAAAGGCAAAGCAATTGGGGTTAAGTGACTTGCCCAAGGTCACACAACTAGTAAGTGTTAAGTGTCTGAGGTCGAATTTGAACTCGGGTCTTCCTGACTCCAGGGCCAGTGCTCTATTCTTCACTACTCTGCCTAGCTGCCCCAGCCTTGGTTTTCTTAATTGTAAAATGGAAATGAAATTTATATTGCTACATTGCTTTTGCAGACCAGGAGATTGAGGCTGACAGAGGTTAAGTGATTTTTCTGTAGTGATGATTGAGAGTTATTGTCAGAGGTGAGATTTTAGCCTGGCCTTCCTAACCAGAGACCCAGGCTTCTAGCTGCTGCTGCACTACAGTGCCCCTGTATAAGCAAAAACAAAACAAAGCAATTAGATTTAAGCTAATAATCAACCTTTTGGCCAGGGCAGATTGAGCATTATGAATCACTGCTTTTCTTTTCCACAAGTCTTTATAATGTCACCTAGGATATATCCTGTTAAATGTGCTCATCCTCCCCACCCATTTGCAGAAGAGCTGTTTATTTCTAACATTACTCTTTTCTCTAAAGCCTTCTAGGGATGGAGTAGGTAGCTGTGTAACTCCTTTCCTTCAAGACACAGAATACTTTGTGATCCTGTTAAGCTTCAAAATGACTCTGTGATGTAGAGGGGGAAGATTATGCCACACATTTTAAATATCTTTGTGTGGCAGAAGAAGAGCTTAAAGAGAAGATGCCAGCACCAGAATGAGGAAGAATAAGATGAAATTCGATCTGTGTGGTAAAAAGTGTCAGGCACACTTTTCTTAGTACACGCGTTGCTGGGGCAGGCACTTAACCATTCTTTGAGAAAAGCAATGATTAAATTTCATTCTGTGTGACGCCATGTTCACCTGTATGTAGCCCTTGTGCAACCTACCCCTCATGCATACACATATATACTATGTAATATGATATAATATGTGTGTATAATCTTACAGCTTTAATAATGGCTAGAATAAAGAAATACTAAATGTGCCACTATATGGGAATGATTAAATTGTGGCACATTATAATTCGTTTCAGACTGGCAAGGAAGGAAAGAAGGGAACCATGATTTATTTAATGTCTACCTTGTATCAGGCACTGTGCTGAACACTTTACAAATATCTCTTTTGATCCTCACAACAACTCTGGGAGGTAGTTGTTATTATTATTTACAATTTTACAATGAGGAAACTGAGACAGAAAGAGGTCAAGTGATTTGCCTAGGGTCACACAGCTAGTAAGTTTCTCAGGCTGCATCTAAACTCACATCTTCCTAGTTCCAGATTCAGTCTTTCCTTGTATGACTTGACTGCTTCAAGTATGAGGCCTAAGGAAGAATTTGGAAGGACTCAGAATGAGTATGCACTATGATCAAAAGAGAAAGAGTGAATGAAAATGATATTCAATATCTGCTGAATTGATTCGAATTGAATTAAATGAAGGGGAAAATGTTGATGTCAATTTAGAGGGAGTGGTTAAAATTACAATACTCTCTGCATTGAAATGAATTTATTTAAACGCAAATAGTTACTGAACAAGTGTAATGGTTTATATTGATGTTCAATGTTAAGTTTTTAGTAAGACAGTTTTAAAAAAGAAATAAAAATGGTGGAGCACAGTGCCACTGATCTAAAAGGGATTCCATCTTTTAGGTCCTGTGAAATGCTTTTATGGTTTTGTAAGAGGGATATTATGGTATCTTGTTTTGTTCCCACAAAGTTATTGGAAGATAATCAGTAGCTGTGGGGAAGTTTGCTTGTCTCATTTTTCTAAGACAATGACCTTCCTGGAACTATGACAAGGGCCAGAGGGAACTAGAAAGGTGGGGGTGTGGCAAGCCCCTCAGACCTTAGAGATCACACCTGGTCAAATATCCTCACTACTACACTTATGTAATTTGCATATAATGACAGAACATAGGGAAATAAAGTGAGGAATCTGAGGAATTTGACTAATCCTAAATCTACCAGGAAGGACAGAACTGTATAACCTTACCTCTGCTTCCGTATCAGTGTGGGTGTGTTCCTAGTGAGCACCACACCTGCTTCCTTTCAGGAAGCATAATAAACACCTTCCTTTGCACACTGTTTCTGAGTTCTTTCAGTGGGAAGGGGTTTGCCATTTAAGGGCTATCTTAGATGGATTTTTCTAAGGGCCCCCAGGGAAATAGTGGACAGTGGAAGCTTGTCCAGGCTAACTCCCTTACCCTGCCTGGGAAGTCCTGTGATCCCCTAAGCATGTTTCTTTTTTCTTTTCTTTTTTTTTTTTAAAGCAATCGGGGTTAAGTAACTTGCTCAAGTTTACACGGTGTGGTGCTGAGTATCTGAGCCGGGATTTGATCCAGGTCATCCCAACACTGGAGCCAGTACTCTTACTCGCTGAGCCAACTGGCCGCCCCCTAAGCATGTTTCTTGAAGTTTAAACTCTCATATGTCACTGTGAAAAATGATTACTCCTTCTGCAAATCCTCCGTCCATTTTGTTGATTTAACTTTTCATCCATTCATTCATAGAAACTTTAACAGACTACCTTATGACATAAAGCTTCTTTCCCAAAGTGGTATGTGATTTAGAAGAAACTATAGTTCAGATGGGGTCCAAAACATCCAAATATAATTTGGTTGTAGATTTATTAATATGTTTCACTAGTGTTTTCCTCAAGAGACTGTGGGATCTAGACAATGACGAGCTTCCTGCCACTCACTTGGGCTGATATTGTGGTACAGAGAGGGTGGAGTGTTGGGCTAATATGGCTTGTAAAGAAATTTGGAACTTTGAAAAACAGCTTGGAAAGAATAAAAGATGATGGTCAGCAAGAGCAGCTGAGGGGAAACTGACCGTGGGGCTGATTGTCTAGCAAAGGAACAGGCTAGTTGAGTGAAATTAGTGTTTTCTATTAAAGGAAGTACCTGAATTAGAGTTTGAGCGGTGGGGTAGTAAAGAGAATAGTGTGATAGGTAAATATGAGGCCAAGAGAGAAAGAGCCTTTGTTCCTTTAGATACCAATGGAAAGGAAAGAGGAAAATTAATCAAGTCTTGGATAGGTAATAGAGATAAGAAAGGACTAAGAGGCAAAAGTGAAAGACAATCAAAGCCCAGTCTAAACCAAGTTGAACTGAATCATGTGAAATTACCTATAGCTGACCTATCTGTTATATGCTAGGATTCCTTCATAGTGAATTAAAATAAATTGAACACTTTCAATGAGTGAGTGAAAAAAAAGTTTTATTAAGCATTATGTGCCAGGTATTGGTCTAGGCATTGTGACTACAAATACAAAAGTGAGATAATCCCTACCCTCAGGGGGCTTACATTGTAATCATTATTGTCCAGTCATTTCACTCCAGTCTTGACCCTATTTATTTTTTTGTTTTGTTTTGTTTTTTGGCAAAGATACTGGAGTGGTTTGCATTCCTTCTCCAGCTCATTTTTTACTGATGAGGAGACTGAGGCAAATAGGGTTAAATGACTTTTCCAGGGTCACACAGCTAGTAAATATCTGAGACCAGATTTAAACATGTTCTAATGGTAAGAAATAATACATATAGGGAAGCTGTGGCCAGTGTAGAGAATTTTAGTGTGAAGAATCAGAGAGTTGGTGAATGGAGGCCTAAGCATATTATCACACCCTTCCCAGGAGCAGAAACACTGAATCAGAGAGTTAAGATAGGCACTCAGCAGCCATCTAGTGTAATCCTATGTGAAAGCACTATCCACTACGGTACACCTAACAAGCCTGAAGATGTCTGTGATCATGCCCTAGAGCAAATATCCTAACTTCTGATCCCACTGATGAGAGTTTGCACCATGGCTATTACATTCCTCTTAGGGTTCTATGCTCATTTCTGAGGGTTTGAATATGTCTTTCCTAATGCTCTAGTTTAAAAGTCCCCACTGGTGTGCTTCCCATCATGATTACTAGTTGGCATCAATTAGTATTTAGAAAGAGGACTTAACTAAAGGTAATGTTAATGAGAATAGTTAGTAAAAAATATTTCCCTAAAAGTCTGTGATACATTCTCCCACAAGTAAATACAGAATCTAAGGCAAAGTGGTCTTTAGCTCAGAAAGCACATCTGCTAAAGGGGTAACACATTGTTCCTGAAAGTAATTTTGCTGGAGTCTTCAAGAAGTTAAAATCAGGTACGGTTTAGTTTTTTTTCTGCTGGATTCTTTGTAGAGTTTTGAATCTGTTTTCTACCCCTTATTCAAGGTTTCTTGGATCCTAATCTATCAGCTCTTCTGAGGAGGCTTCTAGGAGGCTAGCCAGGATATTGGAAAGATAAAAAGTCCAAAATCTTCTGAAGGTTTTAAGATCTTCCTTTGTCCAAAATGGGAGGAGGAGGCCTATACACATTCCTCTCCCCGTTCATTAGTTAATGGATGGCTACAATTTTGGCCCTGTGATGGATATCACATTTCTAGCATTTATATAACACTCTAAGGTTTTCAAAGCACTTTACAAATATTATCTCATTAACAACCCTAGAAGATGGATGTTATTATCATTCTCATTTTATAGATGAGTAAACTGAGTCTAAGAGAGGTTAAATGACTTGCCCAGGGTCACATAGCTAGAACATTCTAAGACATTTAGCTAAAATTCTTTCTCCTGGTTCACAATTTGCTTGAATCCCCAGTTCCAACTAATTCTCTCATTTTACATAGACCCCAGAGGCATTATTAATCATACTGAAGTCAATCCTTCAATCAATCAGAAAAATCTTTTTTCATTCAGGGAGGTATCCAGACCATGTTCATATCTAGAGAAAATTTGACTCCTCCTCACCTGATGAATATATCAGTGTATGGCATCTTATCACTGACTTTAAGTGGGGGATGGACTAAAAAAGATGAAGTACTTTTTATTGCCAAAACATTTCCACTAAAATCTGCATATTTGGTGGATTTTTTTAAAGACAAAATAGTAAAAAAAAAAAGATTGATGTAAGTTCTCAAATTTCTATTCTGATTCAGAAAGATAAAATGACTATACTTATAAAAAGTTAGAGCTATGTATAATAGATATACAAAATAATATTTTGATATATTTCTTAATTTAAAAAATCTGTCCTACAAATAAAACAGAAGAAAGTAAAGAACAGATCATTAATCACTTGACTGATCTATAGAAATAATTCTCATTTTATCCTGAAGATCTATTTCTTAATAAGAATGGATAAAGAACCCATATGATATATCCTTTTCTTACACCATCTGGATAAGAATAGTTAATAGACTTGTTTTATGGTAGTATACTGAAACAAACATTTAAACCCAAATGTCTTATTAGTTTTGGTTATGGGAGAATACAAATTTCTCTAGTTCACCAAACAAAGTGGCATACATTTCACTTCCATTTGTAACATCTTAATTGGGTTTTCTACTGTAGCTGCTATAATATTTATTTCAGTTTATGGGTGAAAAAGACTTGTCATACCCCAATTGCCCTCCAAAAAGGCAAAAAAAAAAAAAAAGAAAAAGACTCATCAGCAATGATACCCATATCACCATGTTTAATAATAATATTATGATTATCATTTTATAAACTATAAACACAAAAATTCTAAAGTATTTTAGTCACTAAGAATGTGTTACATTATTTTATTATCTATGATTTGTTTCTGTTATAAGAATTATAAAAATCTTTTATTTAAATAAAATATGAGTGTTTACATAGATTATTTAATGAAACTTGTGTATAACTATGAATAATAATATAAAATGGAGGATCTCACTATATAAAGTTGACTTAAATGATGTGGTTGGCATGCTAGTGGAGAGGGTGGGGAGGGTGGGTGGCAAATTGTGTTTTCCTCTTCCTTTAGGCTTTTATGCCTTCAGGTAAACACCATCTACTTGGGAAGAGGAAGAAAGGAGCAAGATTCTAGCATCTGACACATTGCTTCAAGGGCCATTGTTATATTTTTCATACCCATACCTTCGTTTCCATCTATCTTTGTAGATTGGGTTTTCAAACACACACTTAGGGTAATTGGGCAGAGTCTCCAAACAAACACCATCTCAGCAGGGAAGTTAGGGCTATGTCAAAAGGGCCTCATCAAAGACTTAACTCTTATAAGAACCATGACCCTTTGTTGCCTGGAAATAGTGCCAAATACTATCACTGTGTATTAGACACTAAGGGAAGGGATACAAAGGCACCTATCCTCTTTCAGTTGATTCCCTAGCATATCAGGGGAGACATAGCCACATCAGGGAACATTCTCTCCAATGTACCCAGATGATTCAGGGCCACCATTTTTAAGCTCCAAAGACTCTGCTGGGCCTTACTTTTGCTCTATCAGATATCTAAAGCATTCGAAGGCACCAAAGTTGTCTAGCCCAATTAAATGTACCAGCAATTAGTAGCAGACCTTCTTTTACATTTCCCAATGTAATGCTGTCTGCCATTTCCAATGATTCTCCTATTTTCCCCAAGCTTTGGTACTGACCCAACCAGGAGCTATCTCTTACCATTGTGCTGATGCCTTCTTGAATAAGAGTGCTAACATCATTCCTGACCCCTCTCTTCAAGATCCCTATTTCTTATTCTCCTCTATAGGAGGATATATGTTATATAACCTCCCTTTTATGCACCTAGAGGCTCTGGCTCACCTCAGCAAAGATCTGGAAATCCTTCATAGTGTTGAGGCCAGGCAAACACTAGGAGCTATCTAAAGCACTAGTAGGAACAGAAGACAAGGAGAAAAGAGATGGGTAACTAGATAAATCCTATCTGGCAATGGGATTCTGGCTCGAGACCTCCATACAGGAGCTAGCTCAAGGAAGCTTGTTTAGATTAAGGCTGGGCAGGAATCAGCTCAATTTTGAAGTGTCAGTCAAAAGCAGCTGAGTCAGCTTTTCCTGGTGGACAGTTAATCTTCCATAAATTAATTAAGCTTTGCTGAGGGGGTCCCCAAAGACCGAACTCCTGTGAATAAGTGAACACAGTTAATAAGTGCGGCAAACAAGAAGTTTACCGTGGAAGTTCACTATAAGAACTATTAGTGATAATAACAAAAGATTGAGGCCCTTGCTTCCCTCAAAAATAGCATTCAAAAGGAAAATTTCAGTGATGTTCTAGGAGTGGGCAATGTTAATATTTCTGTCAGTATCATGTAATAACTATGTATGAACAAAATGTAGTTTGGTCTCTTTCCTAGAAAAGATAATAAAGGAAGGAATATTTTTCTACTCTCTAAGTCATCAGGGAGAATGAAGTGGAATAGAAGCAATGTGTTAGGCAAGAAACAAAGGAGGAAAAAGATCCAAGAGAGAATGAGAGAGACAGAGAGACAGAGAGAGAGAGAGAGAGAGAGAGAGAGAGTGGAGAGAGAGAGAGAGAGAGGGAGAGAGAGAGGGGGCGCGGGGGCATTGGGGGCCGAAGGGAGGAGGGAAGAGAGAGAGAGAGAGAGAGAGGCAGAGACAGAGAGAGAGAGACAGAGAGAGAGATAGAGAGAGACAGAGAGAGACAGAAAGAGAGAGGAGAGAGAGAGAGACAGAGATAGAGAGAGAGAGGAAAGAGAGAGAGACAAAGAGAGAGAGGAAAGAAAAAGAGAAAGAGAGACAGAGAGAGAGGGAGGAAGAGAGGAGAGAAAGGAAGAGAGAAAGAGAGAGGGAGAGAGAGAGAGAGAGAGAGAGAGAGAGCGCCATTCTAGCAAGGGAGGAAAGTAACACAAACAATGCCACAATGATTGGGGATCCTAAGGCAAATGGTGTGTATATGAAGCCCCGAGACCAGGAATGAGTAAGTCCTATGTTAGTAGCCATCCCAAGAATCATACTCTGGCCCCATAATCTGGTGCCAATTTTCCTGGAGATGGAGAGAACTCCCATAAGCAGGTCTAACCCTTTGTAAAACTGTGAAATGATAAAGTTTGTTTTTGTCACCCCTTCTCCATTTTCTTTGTCCCCTCTTGCCCCTTAGCATTCCCTTATACTTGACTCCTAAATACTCAGTACCTTTTTGGCTTTCCCACTACCTGCTTTGCTTGGTCTCAATTCCATCATCTTTCGCCTTCATCTTCCTACCCACACTACCCTTCCCCTCTGCCCATGCCAGGATAAGTTCATCACCAAGAAACTCATCATCATTTCAACCCTGGTGCTCTTACCTTATCACTATCCTTGGCTGCTCTGCCCCTCTGACTGGAGGGTTAGAGGATAGTGCAAAAAAACCAAACACCTCCCAAAGTCTACCTATATAATGGGGTCAGAGTCCCAGACAACATTTCTCACCAGATGCTCTGTTTGGTTTTAACTCCATCATCATCGTGCCCCTTGTCTCCCCATTTTCAGCTTCCTTTTGGCCCACTCAGATTGTAAGCTCCTTGAGGGCAAATAGTGTCTTTTTTGTTATTTGTATCCCCAGCACTTAATTCATTGTCTGGCACATGTTAGGTAATTTAAAAATGTCTATTGTATTATATTTCAATATTATATTCATCACTATGGAATACCATCCAGGCTTTCCCACCATAAACAGTTTCCCTAACTCCAAAACTGTGCTATCCTCTGCTTATTTATGCCTCAACTACAATTTTTAGTCTCATTGTCGGGTAATCCCTGCTAGCTGTTGAAAAGTGTTTCTAACTAAAGAAATTCAAACTCAAGAGTGAATGATTGATTTCATACTTGATGTATTACCCCTTCTAGGTGTGTACTTTGATTTTGAGAGAAGATACTTGTTAATACAGGACAGCCAGATGGCAGAGTGGATAAAGTGCTGGACCTGTAGTCAGGAAGACTCATCTTCCTGAGTTCAAATCTGGCCTCAGATAGTTACTAGCTGTGTGACCCTGGGCAAGTCACTTAACCCTATATGGCTCAGTTTCCTCATCTATAAAATGAGCTGGAGAAGGAGCTGGGAAACCACTCCAGTACCTTTGTCCAGAAAATTCCAAATGGGGTCATGAAGAATTGGAAATGACCGAAAAATGACTGAACATCAACAACAACTTGCTGACACAAATGATCGTTAATGGTGTATAGTAGAGAAGGCCCTGTGTGTGAAGTTAAGAGACTCGAGTTCAAATTCTTGATCTGTCACTGCTTAGTGAAGCAAATCCCTTAACTTCTTTGGAGCTCAAATTTCTCAAATGTAAAATCAAAGGGATCAAAAGTCCTCTAAGATCTCTAACTCCAAAATTTGTTGACAAAATTTCCAACAGTGAAAGTGAGATTTGTGAGTGGTAGACATCACCTTCCTAGAAAGCTCAAAGAGGGGCCACTTCTCCTGTATTGAAAGAATGGGTCATGAGTCTATCAGTCTGCCGGTTTTTATCATGGCGTTTAATGGGACATAAATCCCCCTACTACCATTGTGTGGCTGTGACTTTTATATTTTAGGATGCAGCCCATGGGCCTTGTGTGGTGGCAGGGAGGCCTGTGAATTTGTGTTTTTTAAAAATATTTCAGTAATAACATTTTAATAGAATTGGTTTCTTTCATAATTTTGTGTATTTTATTTTATGCATGCACTGAAAAATATTATTCTGAATAGAGGTATACAGGCTTCACCTGATTGCCAAACATGCAGAAAAAAAGTTAAGAATTACTGCTCTAGGAAAACATGTGGCACATGTTTTCATTTCTACCTTCCCAGAATGTGAGATATATAAAGCAGAGAAAAACAAAAACAAAAACAAAAAAAAACAAAAAAACTAACCAAAGACACAAATTAAAAAAAAAAAAAAGAAACAACAGACAACTAACCTTTCCCCATAAAATGACAGTAACAGCCACAGCTGCCACCACCACCACCACCAACCTGATGTAGACATGACAGGGAAGATTTCTGGGACTCAGTGATTTTGCACAGAATAATATATTTAGAGCTAGA
The DNA here is from genome assembly GCF_028583685.1 of Petaurus breviceps papuanus. Lineage (NCBI taxonomy): Eukaryota > Metazoa > Chordata > Mammalia > Diprotodontia > Petauridae > Petaurus > Petaurus breviceps. The sequence goes on from NW_027187330.1 coordinate 7,663,828, forward strand.
AGGGATATTAGAGGCCATATAGCACAGCCCCTTCCCTTCTTTTTTACAGATGAGGAAGCTGAAGTGAAGAAAAGTAAGTGACTTGTCTAGAATCACACAGTTAGTGACTGAGGCAGGATTTGAACCTAGGTCTTCCAGATTCCAAGATCAGCACTCTATACACTACATCAGAGGTGTCAAACATACCTTTGGCAGCTACATGTGACCCACAACACCTGAGAATGATGCTCAAATCAGATTGAAATGCAATTGGGAAATATTTAATGGAATAAACAAAAAATACACTAAGACATGAATAATATTAATCTGTGGTTTTCTAAGTCTGTATTGTAATGGGAATGTAAATTTTTAAAATTTTCCCTGCCCCTAGGCTAAAGTGCACCTGGAGCCTGAGGTGGGAGGCTTGTTTTTCAGTAGATACTTTTTGATTGGCCAGTGGGTCAATAAGGTTGTTACATTCTCTGAGCCAGGAGAAGGCTATATAAGCCCTGATGTGTAGCTTTGTTTTGGGGCTCACTTTGAGAAGTGTTCTGTGATTTGATCAGATGAAACTCTGGGAAGCCATTGTTGAGAGTCCCCCAGCTTTGAAAAACCCAGATGTTGATTTGGTATGGATGTAATGGTTGGACAGTTTGGAAATCTGTATACTTGATCTGTTTCTCTGTCTTGATAATTCTGTCTGTATACTCTGAAGTTCAGGGTGCTGACCTTTTTCTCCTGAACTAGGTAAACGATATATGTTTGACTGATTAAAGTAAGCTTGTTAACCCATTTTGAGTTGCTTTCCTTTATCAAAGCAAATCTAAGAGCCTGTGTTGGCAGACACCCTGGGGACTCTGGGGTGCTTGCTGCTACATGTATACAGCCCACAGGGATCCTGAAGTATTATTTAGTGGCTCCCAATACTATCTGAGCTGGACACCACTGCAATGCATCATGCTACCTCTCAAAAAAAGGTATCTGCAACAGATAGTCTTATGTGCCTACTTCCCTTTTTTTTTTCTCCTTGCACTCCATTGCTCTGTATTGGTAGAATTATGGGGATTGGTTTAACAAATATTAGCGATGGTAGCATTATTCTTGTCTGCTTGAAAATGCTGGCTAATCACAGCTCCTGCTTTGATGGGAATGCTATAGGACTCTCCTGGCTCAGCAGCTATGCCTCCTGCTTTCCTCCCCCTAGGGCTCAGCTCTGTTGTCTTCTCTTACTACGAGAAAATATGGACATGAAGAAGATTTCCTTCCTAACATGCCAGACGTAGCAGAGTGATTAGAGTAGCACAGGATGCCATTAGGTATGATGCATCAAAGTAGAGGGTCAAGTAGAAATCAGTTTTGCTAAGAACACAGGATGAGGCAAGGTAGTAGTTAAAAATACCATGGTCACATCTAATTACTGATTTCAAAGAATACAATGGATATAGAGTAAGTTTAGGCCAAAATCAGCATGAATAATTTATGGATTAAAGAAGATTCATTCATCAAGTTGAGAGCTCTAAAGAGGAATTGTTGAGATTTTGTATGAAACGTTATGATTAGAGATTTTCCCTCCCAGACCCAGGCATTTAGTAATGTGACGACTGTGAATTTCTGGAGGAAGAGTGAAAATCAGCCACCTGGTTATACCCAGTCAAAATGGGTCACCAAATACCGTGAACCCAATCAAGAGAAAACTCCTCTTAACTATGACTCTGAAGATATTCCTCCTGGGTTCCAGCCTCATGGCAGTTTTGACCCAGGCTTCCCAGCATCCTGGACTCTGCTTTCAAGTTCTCATTTGCTAGGTTGTCTCGGATTGGCCCTCCCAATTCTTTATTTCATTGGTTTGCATCGTTTTTCCTGGCTGTGCTCTTTCATTCTTCCCCTTGGTTCTTCTATGTCTCATGCATAACTGGATATGTTGGGTAATGATGGATGATAGTGGGACCCAGCACTATTCATCCATCTCATAGTCCCGCAGTTAGCGGCAATAATTATTAACTACATCTTTGCTGCTCTGGTGCAACCAGGACTCTGAGATTATCTCAGATCTAAACAGTTCTCCTGACTGAATTAACCCCTTAACTCTCAACATTTCACTGCAAATGACTCCTATGAAATTTTCTTCTATTTGGGAATAGCAAAACCAAAAGTTGCTAGTCTCAGGAGCAAAGAAGTATTGGAAGAGGCAGAGAGATGTGGTCTGAAGGAGGGCTTCATCATATAATTTCCCCTTACTTTAAAAGTTAGAATTTGCAAAGCTAACACTCAGGAGGTTTCTCCTTTTCTCCGAGATATATTGTTTGCAATTAGGATATGTTGTTACTGGGTGAAAAGGGTATTTCTGTTATGGGCTTGTGGTCTAAATGGCATCCAATGGTCATGGTAAACTGAGATGACTAGTGACGATGATGATGATGATGGTGATGGTGACAATGATGATCGTGATGATGATGGTGGTGGTGACAATGATGATGGTGATGATGATGGTGGTGGTGATGATGGTGGTGATGATAATGATGATTTATATTAGCAGTATGCCATAGTAGATCGAGTGCTGGCTTTGGGGTTATGAGGATCTGGATTCTAATCATGCCTTTAACATTTTTTAGCAGTGTGACTGTAGTATATTGTTTAGCTTTTGTGATGTTCTCTAAGAGTTATAAAATAGGGGCAGCTAGATGACTCAGTACCAGTCCTGGAGTCAAGAGGACCTGAGTTCAAATGTGGCCTCAGACACTTTTTAGCTGTGTGACCCTGGGCAAGTCACTACCCCAATTGCCTCCAAAAAAGAAAAATAAAATAACTCTAATTCCAAGATTCACACAAAGGGCAATGAAGAAGTCAATAGTGGGCACAAGGATGCTGAAACACAGTACAGATGAAGCAGCATGTCACGTGGTACAGAAAAAAAGAAAAAAAGCCAAACATTTATAGAACTCTGGATTTAAAAGTCAGAAGGCTTGGGTTCAAATCCTGAATTTGCAGTTGTCTATGTGACTTTGGGTGAGCCACTTAACCTCTGGGTGTCTCAGTTACCTCGAATGTAAAATGAGAAAAGTGGGCTAGACAGACCCCTCCAGTTCTAAATCCATAGTGACTGAAATGTCAACTTCTCAAAGGAATAGAATTGACTATTTCTTTCTGACTTAGCATCACCAACACCTAGCACGGTTCCTGGCACATGAGATGTTTGATAAGTGTTTGTTGATTGGTTGATTGATAGTATACTATGTTTCCACAGGAAAAACAGCATAAAGGATGCCATCAGAGAAATGGGCAGATGGAGAAAATGATGGGGAATGATGTAGCAAGAGCAAATGCAGATTGAAGGATAGCCTCTGTGCTTTATTGGTACCCACAAGGCAGGAAAAGACCTTATATGGAAGGTGACCCCAATGTGGCACATTTACAGGAGGCCATGGAAAAAAAAGTCAGAGGATGGATAAGCTGTGAACTGCATAGTTCTAGATAGTAGCTATGTTCACACTCCATTTAAAATATAGTGCAATTTTAAGGTGAGGAAGCATTCTAAGTACTTTTGTTTTATTTTTTGGTCTAGACTTCTTATTCAATTGATGTAGGGATATTTCTATGAGGGGAAAAAACTCACTACACTTATATAGGTTAGGAACTGCTCTATAATTTGTATTCTAAAAGAATTTCCCAGGGTGCTGAGCAGTTGACTGACCTAGGATCACATAACCAGTTGAGAGGTGGGAGAGGAACCCAAATCTTCCATGTTCCAACATCAGCCTCTATACACTATAACATGCTACCACTATGTATATTTAAATATAGAAATCTTCATTAATCCAGATTTCATTCTTTTAAAATTTGTGACTATTTTAGGATGTACATGCCATTTATTTAGAGGAAAGGGAAAAAGAAATGATTGATAACCTTATGACAAGATTCCAAATAACTAATAAAAAGATAAGTTAAATGAAATAAATGCTGAGGTTTCACCTCATACCCAGAAAATTGGCAAAGATGATTCAAAAACAGAAATAATCAACACTGGAGGGATTATGGAAAGAGTGGAGCACTGTTTGTAGAACTATTAATTAGTCCAACAATTGTGATACAATTTGGAATTATATTAGAAAATTACTAACTTGTTCATAACCATTGATTCCAGGAACAAAAGACTTATATACTACAAAATACTTATGGTAACAGTCTTTATGGTAGCAATGAAACAAAACTGAAAATAAAATGAGCGCCCATCAATTGTATGACTGAAGAAATTGTGGCATATGTTATTGTGCTGCAAGACACAACCAATGGGAGAAATCTAGAGAAAAAGGGAAGACTTGAATGAAGTGTGGCAAAGTGTAGAAAGCAGGAGCAAATTAAACAAATAATGTAAATGATAACACTCGAAGGTATTTGGACTGTGATGAATTATAATGAACCATCTCTATCCTAGAAAACTGATCATGTAAAACGCCTCCCTTTTTTCATTAGTGTGACAGTGGTGTATGTATGTGATTAAGGGTGAAGGATAAGAAAGGAGAATAAATGGATGTGGAATGTTTTTGCTAACAGATATGGTCACTGTGTGCTGGTTTTACCTTTAATCTTTCTCTTTGGTTATAGTGGAGGATTCAGTGGGAAATAACTGATTTGAAAGCAAAAATCCACAATCATAAAAAAAATTAAGGAGAGAATTGTAGTCTTTTGATGCACGTGGAGCCCACGTAGATGTTTTATTAAACTGCTTTGTCAACTTCCAGAAGTGGGTCACCAAATATCCACATGGGTCTGTTTTTCCATGCTCCCAGATTTGTGGTCTTTTTTTGGCCAGTTTCCAATTATACTGCCAAACCAAGAAGAAACTTCCCCCAAAAGAGACATTGATATAGGAAAAAGAGAGACTGGTGTGGTTTGAAACTGTTGTTGACTTAATAGTTTCATAGGGTCTATTCTTGGTCTTCATTGATTCAGGGCAACATCCAAATTTATTCTATGCTAGTCTCTTTGACCCAAAGATCCCAGAAATAGCCTTCTCTCTCCCCATTCTCTACCAGCTGCCTTTTCCTTAGCAGCTCAGCTCAAAGCACTTCCTATTTTTCTTTCCTATTTTAGTCCAAAATTTTAAGAAATATGTTTCAGTTTCACACTTCTACCTTTCTTTATCAAGCCATAGGTTCAAAACCTTTATTTCTGTTAAAAGGTGTGAGAGATTTTCTTGTTAATGAAAACTAAGACTACTCCTGGGATGGTCCATTGGTCCCTTGCTGGGCAGCCTCTCTTGATTGGGCTCAGGCTTGAAAGTGACCTCAGTGCAAAAGCCTGTGACTTTGCTTTCAATCTGATGTCTTCAGTGTCTAGTAATCCAATTGAGTTCTTACCCGTGGGTTGTACCCTAGATGCCTTGGAAGCAGACTGCTAAAAAGTTAATTCTAGAAAGCAGAGCAGGAACATCAAACATAGTAAGAGTGGAGGAAGTAATTGTGGACTCTTCTAGCCATTTGCCAGCCCCCTGAGAGCGCTTAGTAACAAGTCATAAACAAAAGCAACAGTAACAGCAACAACAGCATCAGAGAAAAAGGAAAAAATAAAACTATCCAAAAGGAAACAAATCTTTGCTCACTGTTGGGAAGCCTGGGACGATGATGAAGACCTAGGACAGATTCCTGGGACATTTGGAGGCAGCGTTTGGCAAATGAACAGAGGTAACTCCTTTCACTCCTTTGCTTTTCAGTGGGTCCAAGGTGCAGGAATGTTGTGCTTTCTCCCTGACTCCCCACCCTAGGGAATAGCATCTTTCTTTGTTTTCTAGGGGGCTTCTGAAATGGCTATTTAGAAAAATATTATGATTTAGGGGTAGTCTCCCATATAGAGAAAAGAATTAACATGAAGTAGTTTCTGGGATTGAGGGAAAGTGTGGTGTAGGGGAAAGAGTACTGGAAATGAAGTCAGGAGACCTGGGTTTGAGTTCTGTCTTTGACTCTAGGCACTTGTATTATCCTGGGCAAGTCATTTAACATCTGTGGGTCATGGTGGTCTCATTTGAAAATTGGAGGGAGGGTTGGGCTAAATCCTGTTTAGCTCTAAATCTGTGATCCTGACACTCAGGCTACAAGTCCTGCCCCTCCCATATGCTGGCTATGTGACTCTGGACAAGTTCCTTAAACTTTCTGTCTCCCTCCTTCCCCCAAACCCCCCAAATTCTCTAAGACTATAAGTTTGAAAGGTCTGAAGGATTTGCATCTGTGACGGACATTTCCAATAACACTGGAATCATGAGTGCAGATCAAAAAAAATAATTAAGAAGCCTGGAAATTATAATTCTGAAGGGTGTTTTCTGTATGGTGTCAATTCAACCAGATGAAATGGGATGGATTCAGCTAATTAGCTGGGTGTTTTGTATATCCAATAGTGGAGAAAAACTGGAGTTGATCTTTTCTACCCCCAACCAATTTGCTAAGGGTGTTATATGGATCTTCTAGGGAGCCTATGGAAGGAGATGAATGAAAACAACTAAAGATTTATGATTTGTATCCAAGCACTTCGTTTTACAGTTGAGGAAACTGAGGCCTGTAGCAGCAAGCACCCCAAGGATCCTCAGGGTTTGCTGCCACCACAGGTTCTTGGATCTGCTTTGATAAAGGAAAGCAACTCAAAATGGGTTAACAAGTTTACTTTAATCAGTCAGATATGTATCGTTTACCTCGTTCAGGGGAAAAAGGTTAGCACCCCGAACTTCAGAATATACAGACAGTATTATCAAGACAGAAACAGATCAAGTACACAGCTTTCCAAACTGTGCAACCATTACATCCATACCAAACAACATCTGGGTTTCAAAGCTGGGGGGCTCTGGACAACGGCTAGCCCATAGTTTCGTCAAATCACAGAACACTTCTCAAAGTGAGCCCCAAAACAAAGCCTCAAATCAGGGTTTATATACCCTTCTCCTGGCTCAGAGAATGTAACAACCTTATTGACTCACTGGCCAATCAAGAAGTATCTACTGAAAAACAAGCCTCCCAACCCAGGCTCCAGGTGCACTTTAGCCTAGGGGCAGGGAAGATCTTCAAAATTTACATTCCCATTACAAGGCCCAAAGCAGAAATGACTTGCTCAACATCATGTATACAGTGAGTAGCCAGGAACTGAAAACAAGTCCTTTAACTCTCCACTTTATATTGAACTTAAGAGGAGATGTTGTTGCAATCTGTGTCCATGGACATAATAACCTTGCTCATGAAACTATCAAATTGTCAAATGATCAAAGTTGCGTAGAATTTTTTTTCTAGATCTGGAATTTCATACTTTTGGGGAAATCTTGGTGTGGAAATTCCCTTTACTGAGAGTCTGGTTTGTTGTAGAGAGCATTGGATTTGGAGTCAGAAAGCTTTGAGTTTGAACCCCACCACAAACACACACTAGCTGAATGACCCTGGGCAAGTCACTTAACTTTTCTCAGATTCAGTTTCCTCATCTGTAAAATAGGGATAATAATGGCACCTGTCTCAATGGGTTGTTAGGAATAGCAAAGGAGATAAAATATGTGAAGTGTTTTGCAAACTTTAAAGCACTCTATAAATACGGCTACTATTATTTAAGATACAGATTAGTCATTTTTCTGATTTATCAATCAATCAATAAATGAACAAGTCTTTAAAAACCTATTATGGGAAAAGCATTGTGCTAGGCTTTGGGGATGCCAAGACAAATGTGAAACTTTCAGGGAGTTTACATTCTATTTACAGTCATAGAGAACTGCCTTTGTTAATTCATGGTCACAGCTAGCTTGTGTTATAGACAGGACTTGAAACCAGGTCTTTTGACTTCTAGGCTTATACTCTATACTAGGTCATATTGCATAAAGACTTTAATTTTGTGATACAGTATATTACTGTGACATGGACTTGCTTAGAAAGCAAGAAGCTGTCACCAAAACACTTGGCAAAGAACATTGAAAAGTGAGGATGTCAGAAGCTGAAGTTTGAATTCCTTCAAATAAGATCTGAGCATAAAAGGAAAATAGAGGATTTGAATGCAATTTGCTGAAGTTTCCCTCCACCCCATACATATATATGTGTACATACATACATATACACCTACATATACTTATACACACATATATAGCTGCAGTTGCCTGGTTCTAAGATTTTCTTTTTTTTTTCTTTTTTTTAGTGAATTACCTCTGGCAAGCAATTACAAAAAAAAAAGCTAACCAACAGCTTTAACATTTTCACAGATGTCTTTTTGTTTAAAGGCTACAGGGTATATATTTTTCATAAATTATTATTTCTAAAATAGCATAGAACTTTTCTTGGAGAAAGTGTCATGCATAGAGTAAAAAAGCACAGGACCTGAAACCAGAGACCCTAATTCAAGCCACTTGTGTAATTGTGTAACTGAGCAAAAGACTTCATCTGTCTAGGTCTCAGTTTCTTATCTGAAAAACAAGGGTGTTGGGACTAGATAATGTCACTAAGATAGTGCTGACATCTTGCTATTCTGTAGTGAAACATTGTTGTTTGTCTTTAGTTCTCAAAGAGGACCAATGACATAGGAAGGTGATATCTTCACTTGCAAGTGAATTGGATTTAAGTGAAGCAGGGCTGTGCAAAATCACCAGCCTCACTCTGTCCTTCAGAGCTAGCTGGATCCAGTGGCAAGACATATATCAGGATGACTGGAGATGGTCCCAGATGCAGTGAGAGAGTTTGGGTTTTTTAAGCTAAGGTCTTTCCTAGGTTAAAACATACTCTATATATTAAGAGTACTCTGGAAGCAGGATAGGTAGAAAAAGGGGAGGGAAAAGAGAGACACAGAGACAGAGAGAAGAGGGGGAGAGAGAGAGAGAGAGAGAGAGGAGAGAGAGAGAGAGAGAGAGAGAGAAAAAGAGAAGGAAAAAGAGAGAGAAAAAAAAAGAGAGAGGGAGAAGGGAGAAAAAGGAGAGAGAGAAAGAGAGAAGAGAGAGAGAGAGAGAGAGAGAGAGAGAGAGAGAGAGAATTTAGTATCTCAGGTAATTATATAAGACATGAAAAGAATGAGGAAGGAAGAAGAGAGATAGGGGTGTGTGCAAGTAAAAGATAAAAGATTGCCTGTGGTGGAATTTACTGGGTTGTGACAAAAAGCAAAAGAACACAGCACACAATAGGACATAGTTTGTGAAACAGCCAGAAGCCAGAATTGCTTATGGGAAGAGACACGGTATGTGTTCCATTGCCATGGAAGCACCTGCGTGACTTTTCACTCTGGACTGGAGATTGCTTGCAGAGTGGGTATGGGAATCAGCTGCATAGGGTGACTGGCAATAAAGTTTCCCTTGTTGCCTCCCAACCCTCATCCTTCTGTAGCGGCAAAGCATGGAGAAAAGCAATATGGAGCATGGCAGAGACAAAGTTTTCTATTGAAGTATAGAAAAGGCCATTGTACCTCTCAAAGGTAATTTGGGATCTTCCTATTCTTCCATTAATGTTTTCTGTGCCCCCTTAGGAGTTCGCTGGCTTGATTAGATAGCCATTGTGCCCCCCATGCATAATGAAAGCCAGGAGTAGTTATTAGTCTTATTGATGCAGAACTTTGCTTATGGTTTGGAGAAGGGACTCAAGGCATAGGTATGTTTTAATGGAATTCACTTGTGATACGTGATCAGTTCCAATATGAATGGTTCTTTGTCTTGGGATCTCTAGTGCAGATACTTTACATGTGTGTGTTTATTGATGGGTTCATAACCTTTCCTACCTACTTCATACATGTATTAGCCAGCTGCTTCTTAATGTTGGCATCAGACATACTCATTTCCTCCTTCCAAGACTCTAAGTATTGTCTCCTATTTTGGGGGTAGAGTTGCTTTTTTTGTAGTCATATTCCTGGTGTCCCATGAACCTCTCTAACACATCTCTTGACCCGTCTGCCTAGGCAAAATCAATGGCTATTCCCTCCTCCCCACTTTTTAAAAAAGTTCTATTGGGGGTGGCTAGGTGGCATAGTGAATAGAGCACAGGTGTTGGAGTCAGGAGGACTTGAGGTCAAATCTGGCCTCAGACACTTAACACTTAATAGTTGTGTGACCTTGGGCAAGTCGCTTAACCCCAATTGCCCTGCCTTGCCCCCTCTAAAAGGCAAAAAAAAAAAGTTCTATCAATGTTTTTTGTTTTTATATTACAAACATTTACAGATGACTCCCACTTTTTGAGAGGTGTGTTGTAACAAAGTAAAAACAGTTAAATAAAACTAATAGTGACTTCATCTGAAAGTTAATGCAAAATTTCACATCTGTAGCACCCCCTCCCTTGATTTTAAACAAATTGGAGAAATCTATTTTTTCCCCTCTCTTCCCTGTTCCAATAGGGAAAACCCACCCTCCCCCAACTAATGTCCTGTAACAAACATGTAGTTAAGCAAAACAAATTCCCTTAATGGCTATATGTGCGCATGTATGCTCACATATATGTGCAGATATATACATGTATGCATATGTGCATGCATATATATAATCCCTCACCCTAAATCCACCACTTCTGTCTTATGGTTTGCATGTTTTACTGGCAGTCCTCTGGAATTGTGAATGGTCTTTGTATCCATTCTAGTTCTTACAGCTTTCAAAATTATATGTTTTTACAATGTTTTTACCATTGTATAAATTGTTCTCCTGGTTTAGCTCATTTCTATCTTCATCAATTTGTAAAAATCTCCAAAATTATTCATTTTTATAATATATAATAGCATAAATTACTTTTCTGTTTCTTATTTCACCCTGCACACAGTTCATGTTAGTCTTTCAATTTCTTTTTTTTAATTGATCTCCTCGTTTCTTATAGTACAATACATTCATCTACCATGACAGATACACATCCCCTTAGTTTCCAGTTTTTTTTAGCACCACAAAAAGAGCTGCTATAAATATTTTTTATGCAAAGGATTCTCTGTCTGTCTCTGTCTCAGTCTGTCTCTCTGTCTCTCTCTCAAAAAAATTCTTTTAGGTATGTCCAGCAGTGATATCACTGGGTTAAAGGGCTTAGAAATTGGGTATAATCTCAAATTTCTTCCCAGAATGTGTTTATCTTTTCGTAAGTCCACCAACAGTGCTTTGATGTACTTACTTTCCCACAACCCCTCCAACATTTATAATTTACCTTTTTAAAATCTTTTTGGTTATTCTAATGGGTATGAGGTAAAATATCAGAATAGCTCTAATTTTCACTTCGCTAATTAGTAGTCCTTTGGAGCACTTTTTCATATGACTTTATATAATACAAATAGGAGAAATATTCAGGAACAGAGAATAGAGAGCACCACAGAAAATAAAATGGATTTTTGATAACATGCAATTTAAAAAAGATCTTCACAAGTAAGTGTAATAAAACTGAAATTAAGAGGGAAATAACTGGGAAATTTTTGCAGCAACTTTCTCTAATAAAGATTTAATATTCAAGATATATGAAGAACTGATTAAATTAATAAGGAAAAGAGCCATTTCCAAGTTAGTAAATGATCTAAGGATATGAACATAGTTTTGAAAGAAAGAAATCTATGCTGTATACAGTCATATAAAATTCTATTCCCTAAAGTCTTTTTCTTTAAAATATTTTATTAACTCTTTTGTGTTTACATCACCTTAATTTCCAGAGATTCTTTTCTTATAACAAATAGTAAAAAAAGGAGAAAAAGAAAATCACTTCAGCCAAATGAATAAACACATTAGCCATCTCTGACCATAGGCCATATGTGCAACGTTCCATAACCATAGTCTCCCACCTGGGAAAAGAAGAGAGGGAAGTACATTTTCTTTTTTTTTCAATGGGGTCAACCTTGATTATTAGATTTGAAAAATGTTCCATTTTATTTTATTGTCTTTTAATTTATATTTTGTATTCATTATGTATATAATTTTCTTGATTCTACTTGTTTTTGCATTAGTTTATATGAATCTCACTCTATTTCTCTGTAATATCATTAATTGCTTCTTATGGCACAATAATATTCCAATATACTCATGTATAGTTTGTTTATCCATTTCCAAACTGATGGTCATCTACTTCATTGCTACTTCTTTTTTTAAAGTATAAAAATACTATTATAAGTATTTTGGTGTATATGAGGGCTTCCTTTTTTTTTTTTTTCATATTTACCTAGCAGAGGAATCTCTGAGTCAAACGGTATGGATAATTTAATCACATAATTTGCATAATTTCTAACAGATTTCCAAAATGGTTAAATCAATTTATAGCTTCACCTATCCTCCAACATTGATTACTCCTATATTTTATAATTTTTGTCAGTTTGTTGGGCAAGTTAAATCTTAGAATTGTTTTTATTTGCATTTTTCTAGTTAATGATTTGTAACACTCTTTTTTAAATAAGCAATTGGGGTTAAGTAACTTGCTCAAGGTTGCATGGCCAGGAGTTTCTGGGTGGGTGCTAAGTGTCTGAGCCCGGATTCGATCCCAGGTCATCCCGACTCTGGGGCCGGTGCTCTTACTCACTGTGCTACCTGGCCGCCCTATAACACTTTTTAATATGGCTCTTTACAGGTTGTAACATTTCTTTTGAGAACTATTTGTTCATATCCTTTGACAACTTTGTACCTTGTGGATTGAGTCTTGATCTTAAGTATTTATGTCAGTTCCCTATGTATTTTGGATACCAAACTCTTATCAAAGATTTAAATATTTTCCTAACTGACTTCCTCTATCTTATGGTTTACTAAATCCTAATCAAATCATTGTAGTTTCCTTCTGTATGAGGCAGCTGGTGGTACAGTGGTTGGAGTATTGAACCTGGAATCAGGAAGAACTGAATTCAAATCCAGCCTCAGATACTTACTAGCCATATGACCCTGGGCAAGTGACTTAACATCAGTTTCCTCAACTGTAAGATGGGGATGATAATAATACCTACTTTGCAAAGTTTTTGTGAGAATCAGATGAAATGATATTTAATCATAAAAAGGACTTAGCTCATAGTATGTACTGGCACATAGTATGTACTATATAAATACTTATTCTCTTCCCCTTCCCTCTGTGTATGTAACCAATAAACTAGCACCCTAAATTCTGGGCTTAAATGGAATGAATTCAGTCTTGGTGACCAAAATCACTCTCTCATTGGTTAGTTACTACCCCAAATTTCCTGACAAATGGTAATTTCCTAAGCTTCATTCCTCACTAGGTAACAAAGCAAGGCAAATGCAGCAAGCATTTACTAAGTGCTTACTATGTGCCTAGCACTGTGCTAAAAATACAAACAAAAGGAAGAAATAAAAGCTTACATTTAACCCACATAGAAAAGGGGCATGAAAATCAGGTAGTGAGTGGGATAAGCACCAATGAGTGCATAGTGTTGAAGTCCTACAAGTAAGAAACAGAGTCTGGAGGGGAATGATGGGTGGGCTGCTTGGGCTCTTCCACAAAAGGAAGATCTTGGCCGGAACTCACCAATGGAGGGAGGGAGCTGGTGTGGTAGAAAAGTGTTTGAGAGTAAAAGAGCTGCAGGAACAGATGGACATTCCAGGTTTTTTGACTTGTCATGTTCTTTTGGGAGACCTATCATCCTTAAGTTATTTTTATGCATCCTATCTTTCAGATAAGTACAATTTGCTTGTATGGATTTTATTGCATTAGTTTATATGAATCTTTTAGTCTTTTAACATTATTACTTTTTGTTTCTCTTCTTCCAAATTGTCTTTTATTTCTGTGCATATACATTTCTGCTCTCTATTTTTGTTCTCTTTTTTTTTCTTTTGGTAAAACTTGCCACCTTGGGTTCAAGTTTTTCTCTTCTGCTATTTTTTTTTTGGTGCTATACAGAATAAAATTATGTTTCACAATTCCTACTTCTCTTTTTAACCATTCAGGAATATCCTACTATGATTCCCTATTCTCTTGGGAATAAACAAGATCCTCTGTCTCATCAGGTGTTAATTCATTTTCCTTTGTCTTGCAATAATTAGTTTTAGATGTCTGGACCCTTTTACCTGATTTTGAGATTATATTACCCTGTTATTACTATTTTCCCTGTTGGTTTATCTGCTTACACTCAAGGCCATTAATTGAGTTTTCTTCCTCCTATGATTTTTTTAGTAATTTCACACTCCCTCTCCTACCTTTTTTTGCTTCATTATTGTTCATTTTCTGACTCCTTACCTTTTCAGTGTTGTTTCATTAGGCTCTGGATCTCAAAGTCATTTCTGCCTCTTTCACTATTGAGCAATTAACAATTCACTGACTTCAGTATCTTCCTGAGGTGCAGTGGCAGGAGTCAGGGTGGGGATGGGGGACAGAACTGGTCCCATCTTGATTCTGGGTTCTTTTATTTAGGCTTAGTGAAGTGTCACAAAACCACACACACATGTGTGTTCTCTAGTTTCTTCTGTTCTTTAATTATCTGGTTGAGCTCTATGTGACACAGAGTTCTGCCTTGCTGCCTTTACAGCTTTAGAGAACTTCTACCTTTTGGTTTTCTGTGGCACTGAAAGGAGGGGTGGTGGTAAATTTGAGTTCTGTTGCAAATCCACATATTTGGCTTAAATAGCCCTGCCAAAGGATAATGGTCAATGGGCAAAGGATTCTGAGTGAGCATTTTAGTGGTTACGAACTAGCTTTATCTGTCATTAGTTCATCAGAATATTACAATGTTAGGATTTTTGGTGTTTTAACCTCTCTGTACAGATGAAATTGCTTTGTCTCTAGTACATAATTACTATCTTGGAGAGGTTTGAAAGGTTTCAAAGATCAGAGAAAATGTCTAGTTCTCCATCTTCTTGGCCATGAGATCCCAGAAGTTTTTTGGAAGTACTCTCAATTGCTCTGACCCTCTTTGCTCTTTTCCCCACATTCAATCAGTAGTCATCTTATTTGTATCTCTACAATATTTTTCACATCTGTCCATCTTTCTGGACTCACAGGGCCCCAACCCTGTTTCAGACCTTCATTCTCTCTTTCCTGGACTATTACAATAGCCTCCTAACTGGTTTTCCTGCTTCAAATATCTCTCCTATTTAATCCATTTTTTCCACAGTTGCCAAAGTTCCCTTGGCACAGAGCCAAGCATGCCATTTTTATCCTCCAAGACTTCAGTGCTTCTCTACAAATTTCAGAATAAATGCAAGCTCTACTGTTTGACATTTAAATCCCTTCATAATCTGTTTCCACCCTGCATGTCCAGACATATTCCTCACCTTTATGCCCTCTGCAGTTCAGTAAAACTGGACTGCTTTCTATTCTTTGTACCCAACATTCCATTTCCCAGCTCAATGTCTTTGTACAAGCATCACCTAAGCCTGGTACACTTTCTCTCCCTTTAGGTGCCACTTAGAATCCTGATCTTCCTTCAAAGCACAGGTAAAGTACAATATCCTGCATAGGGCTTTAAAGGATTCTCCCCTTGCCCATGTTTTCTCCTCTACAAAACACATTGTATTTCCTTTGTGTATGTCTTATATTTATTTATAGCTGTACCTGCTGTTTCCTCTAATAGAATGTAAACTGCTTGAGGTCAGAAACTAATTTTTTTTTAATCTTTGTATCCCCAACAATAGCAAAATACCTAGCTAATAGTAATTGTTTGGTGATTGCCTGATGGTGGATTATTGAATATTGATTCCTATGGCATGCATCTGCATCTAACTTCTATACTAACCTAGAACAAAGGAATCAAGCATTTCCTTTATTTATGAACTCAGAAAAGAAATATGGCTGAGTGTTCTGATACATTTTCCATTACTAGTTGCTTTTTTTCATTTTTGTGGTTAATGGAAACTCTGATGAGTAATTTGCTCCATTTATTTTTTATTTTTATTTTTTTTCTGAAAAATTTTGTTTTATTTTTCCAATTACATGTAAAACAATTTTTAACACTTGTTTTAAAAAAAACTTTTGAGTACCTAATTCTATCCCTCCCTCTTCCCTCTCCCCTCCTTGAGAAGGCAAGTAATTTGATATAGATTATACATGTGCAGTCATGTAAAACATATTTTCATATTAGTCATGTTGTGAAAAAAAATAGTCCCCCCCCAAAGATTTGTTGCAGAGTAGAATACAGTGATGTAGCTTGCTTCCTCCCTACTTTCCTGTCTGTGAATCAAGAAAAATAAAGAAAGTTAAAAAAATATGCTTCAATCTGCATTCAGTCTCCAACAGTTCTTTTTCTGGAGGTGGATAGCATTTTTCATCATATGACTTGCTTCATTTACACCAGAAATTATTGCTACCTTGCTGCCCTGGATAACCTTCCTTCCTAGTGCCCTTCTGTCTGGATCGGTGATGCCTCTCTGAGATCACTATTTTTAGGAACGCTTGGGCCACCATTCTTCTCTTTATTCCCTCCTCCCCATTCACCATCCCTGACTATCACCTTTCCAGAACAGAGTGAGCCTCCCTAGCCATTGCTTCTCTTTGTGTGGGGTCTCTCCCATTAGAATGTAACCTCCTTGAAGACAGGACTTTTTCTACTTTGGTATTTGTATTCTCAGCCCTTAGTACAGTGCATGGCACATATTAATCACTTAATAATGCTTTCCCCCATTTATATGAGAATAATAACCATCATTAAAAACTCATTTGCATAGCACTTTAAATTTTGCAAAGTGCTTCTCTCACAACATTCCTGTAAGCATTGTAGCATTGTTATCCTGTTGATCTGAAGTCAAGAAGACTTGAGTTCAAATGCTGCCTTAGACACTTTTGAGCCATGTTACCCCAGGCAAGAAACTTAATTGCTGCCTGCCTCAGTTTCCTCATCTGTAAAATGTGGATAATAATAACATCTTCTTGCCAGGTATGTCAGGAGGATAAAATGAATTTTTTGTAAGGTGCTTTGCAATCCTTGAAGCATTATAAAAATACTATGATGATAATGATGATGATGATGATGATGTTAATGATTAACTAGAGACCAGGAATCATGTCTCAGAGAGTGGAAGTAACTTACTTAAGGTCAATGTTGGAGGCAGAACTTAAAACCAAATCTTTTGACTCCTGACTTCCATTCTCTGAGGTTATTCCTGCCTTTGGTGACCATTTCTGTTTCTGGTAAATGTCCTGCTGGTTGGGGTGGCCCAGACTATTGTCATTTCTTTGTCTAGGCCATGGAAAGCAACTATTTGGTTGTTCTGCATATCCCAAGGATTGACCCACTTCTTTCCCATTCAAAGACATTCCTGAATTCTGTCCAGGGTTTTTCTCCTTTTCTGACTTGTTGTAGAATAGAATACAGTGATGTAGCTAGCTTCCTCCCTGCTTTCCTGTCTGTGAATCAAGCTCACAGCTCTTTAAAGGTTTTTACAGCTTGTAATTATCAGGGAAAAGACATGGTATAAAAATGACCTCCCTCGTCTGGGCTCCTATCCTCCCCTTCCCCCAGCCACTTTTTCTCCCTCTTTTTTTTTTTTCCATTTAGATCTTGTGGTGAAAAACAAAGTTACCCATTGATGCTAATGGAAATAGAATCCATTCATTTTTTTTAAGCAATTGGGGTTAAGTAACTTGCTCAAGGTTACACAGCCAGGTGTTTCTGGGTGGATGCTAAGTGTCTGAGCCGGGATTCCATCCCCCAGGTCATCCTGACACTGGGGCTGGTGCTCTTACTCTCTGTGCTACCTGGCCGCCCCCTCCATTCATGTTTTAAAAGCTGACAAAAAGACTGTGTAAACAGTAAAGGGCTATATGAATGTCAGGTACTAAAAGGGATATCTATCCGTAGACCAATAGTCTTTGGGTTTTGGTAATTCAACCAGTCATGAAGCCACCTAACTCCATTTTTAATCTAATTCTCATCTCTTCATCTTGTCTCTAGGGTTCTTACAAAAGACTTTATCCAATGTTTTGTTGAAATACAGATACATTACATATGCTACATTCCCTTAATCTAATAACTACCCTTTCCTCTGTGTGTGTGTATATATGCATTATGTACATGTATATGTATGTGTATGCATGTATCTATGTGTATGGATATATGTATGAATATATGTGTATATATACATGTATATAAGTATATATGTTTCTTTAACAGGATTGATATTTAGGTGTGGAAAGACCTTATAGATTATAAACTTCAAGTCCTTCATTTTATATATGATTATAATGGAGCTCAGAGATTTATTTTATCAGGCAGGTAGGTGACCCAGTGGATAGAACACTGAGACTGAAGTCAGAGTAATCTGAGTTCAAATCTGATCTCAGACACTTATTAGCTATAATCAAGATCACCTAGGTAGTAAATAACAGAGCTGAGATTTGAACCCAGATCATTTGATTCCAAATTCAATGCTCATAAGTAGGATCACAAGGAGTTCATAGGATTATGGATTTTGATCTGGAAGGGACCTTTGAAACACTTAACCAATTTTTTTTTTTATTTCAAAGATAAGGAACTAATGTCAATAACATTTAAGTGACTTGTCCAGTTACACTGTTATAAGTCTCTGGGGCAGGATTTGAACACAGATCTTCCTGAATATTAGTATAATACTCTGTCCACTTTTCCTGGGGTTTGAGGGTTGATTTCTTTTTGAGGCAGTTAGGATAGAGTGTTGGGTCTGGAGTCAGGAAGACCTGAGTTCAAATTTGGCCTTGGACACTTACTAGCTATGTGTGACCTGGGGAAGTCACAATTTCTGTCTGTCTCAGTTTCTGCATCTCTGAAATGGGGAAAATTACCTCACATGATTATTTTGAGGATCAAATGAAATAATATTTGTAGAGGGCTTGGCATAGTACTTGCCACATAGTAGCCACTTAAAAATGCTTATTCCCTTCTCTTTTGGTGTTTTCAGTGGAGAGAAAATCAGGGAGAGAGAGAGGGAAGAAGAGAGAGCAAGAAGAAAGAATAGACAAAGGAGAGAGAAAAGAAAAAGGAAAGGAAGAGAAAGAAAGAAGGAAAATTGATAAAGGAGAGAGAAAAGAGAAGAGGAAAGAAGAGAGGACAGAAGATAGAAATAAGGAAAATAGATAACAGAGAAAAGAGAAGAGACAAGAAGAGAGAGAAGAAAGGAGAATAGATAAAGGAGAGAGAAAAGAGAAAAAAAAAGTACAGAGAAGACAGAGAAAGAAAAAAGAGAGAGACTATAGATGGGAAAGAAAGAGGACACAGACAGGAGAGAGACACATACCCACAGACAGAGACAGACATAGGCATGGAAAGACAGAGAGAGGAAATAAGAAGAAAAAGATTTAAAAAGTGGTTTTTCTCTGGGGATACTGAGAGTTCTAGTCAGGCTGAAGAAATTTTGCTTCTTTTGGAGGCCTACCCCCTTTTGTGATTTCTCACTCAGCATCTATTTCGGGAACAGTGAGATATTTTAGCATTTGCCGGAGGTTGAAAATAAGCTGTTCACAGCACCTTTGGAATGAAGAACTCTACAGGCATTTGAGAGACAGCATGGCACAGTGAATAGAGTGATGGAAGATGAGAGTTCAAAGCCCAACACAGACACTAGCTGGGTGACCTGGTACAAGTCTTTCATGTTCTCCTGGTCTGAGTTTCTGTAAAACGAAGGGCATGGACTAAATAACCTTCAAAGTCCCCTCTGACTGTAAATCCCTGATCTTTTGAACTTATCCCTAGCAGGAAGGTAGGAGCTTATGATACTCAATGTTGCACCCATTTTTTAAATCGACAAAACTGAGGTAGGGAGGGAGTGAAGTACTATCTATGCCTTTCTTAGGGTAACAGCCACTTAGTACTAAAGTTGGAAAAAAATACCAGCGCTTTTTATTTTCATTTCTAGACACTAAAAATCAGCACCATCCCAATTCTATTTAGGGCGGCCTCCTCTTTCCTGCCCTGCTTCCTAGTGCCAGCTCATGCAGCTGTCTGATATTACAGTGGTGAGGGTGCATGCAAATGATGCAAAGTATTGTTGCTGATAAAGATGGTAAAAATTAAAACTTTAGGCTGGTGGAAAGACACTTAGAACAACTTCAGTTACTCTCTTTAGCAGTCCTTTAATTCAGACATTATACAGTTTCCCACATAAGCAGAGTCAGTTTGGGAAGATGTACCAGCAAGCACCCTAGCATACCCAGATGGCTGCTAGCACAGGTTCTTTGATCTGCTCTACTAAAGGAAAGCAACTTTAAAGGGGTCAACAGTCTTTAATTAAATACACGCACACACAATTCACTTAGTTCAGGGGAAAAATTCAGCACCTTGAACTTCAGAAAATACAGACAGAAATTACAAGCAGACAAAAGATATAGACAGAAAAAATAACACAGTTCAACAGACCAACAGACAGGACTTTTAGCTGTCTGAACATTACATACATACATAGTTAGTTACCAGAGAGAGAAAAGCACCAACATCTGGGTTTTCAAAGCCGGGGGACTCAATGGTTACCCAGAGTCTCATCTGGCCAAATCACACAACTCTTTTCAAAGTAAGCCCCAAAGTAAAACCTTGCTGCAGAGGTATATATATAGCCTTCCCCAGGGTAAGAGGACATCACAACCTTTGTGACCCACTGCCAATTACAAAGTAACAAAAGGTGTGGGCCTTCCTGAAAAGTAGGAGTCCCTCCAATCAAGCCCCTCCTGTTGGGTTCCACTTGAGGAACATTAAGGGGCAGGGAAGATCTTCAAATTCCCTTACCATTACAGAAGAGGAAGAAGCTGTAGTAGGTTCTTTCTAACTTTCCAAACCAGCATTCTTAGCTGGCTTTTAGAGTTTTGAAGTTAATGTACAAAAAAAATGCCAAGGTGGAAATAAACATTTAGAGTTGGGCAGGACTTTTGAGGTCATCTGGCCTGAGTCGTGCTAGAGCTGGTACTAGAAGGCAGATTTCTGTGCTTCTGTTGTTGTTGAGTCATTTTTCAGTCATGTCTGATTCTTTGTTGGCCGCATTTGGAATTTTCTTGGCAAAGACACTGGAGTGGTTTGCCATTTCCTCCTCCAGCTCATTTTACAAATGAGAAACTGAGGCAAACAGGGTTAAGTGAGTTGCCCAGGGTCACACAGCTGGCAAGTGTTTGAGGCCATATTTGAACCAGAAAGTTGGGTCCTCCTGATTCCAGGTCTTGTGCTCTATCCACTGTTATCTGGGTCTCCTTATCAGGGTTTCATTACCAGATAGCCATGGTATCTATGGGATGGGGATATCCAGCTTTCATTAAGATGGTTTCTTTTAAGAGACTCTAGCTTCCAATTAGCAATCTAATAAGTGCCTTACAGGTTCGGGGATTAGCTGTGTGAACAGATTGAGGACTTGGTTTTTATCGTCACTGGGATGAGATTTATATGTTGTTGTCCCAATAATCAATGCAAATGTTGATTTTCACTGTGTGAATTTTATTAGCAGAAGAAACTCCCAGGAATAAAACTCCTTGCACTAAGAGAGGACCAACCTTTAATTTAGTCAATATGAAAACTCCCTCTACCAATCTGGAAGTAGTCTTAGCAGCTAAGTCCTGGGGAGCTAAGGGCATAAAAGTTGAAATGACTTATCCAGAGACACACAGATCATAAGTGTCAGAGGCATAGTTGGATTTAGATCAGAGGTGAGGAACTTGTGGCCTCCAGGTCACATGTGGCCCTCTGGGACCTCAAGTGCTGCCCTTTGATCACCTGAGGACTTAGAGGACTACATGTGGCCTCCAAGTTGCAGGTTCTCCCCACCCCTGATAGATCTTCTGAATCCAAGTCTAGCAAGCTGTATCTTTGCCAAACCTGCCCAAATATCTTCTTGTTGTTGGGATAAGTATAGTAATAGTTTATATTTATATAATGCTTCCTTTACATATTTAATTTGAGACACAAAAACTTTCTGAAACATGTACTTACATGTACTATCTACCATTTATAGATGAAAAAAGTGAGGCTCAGAGAGGCTATGGTTTATACAGCTAGTAAGTGGCAGAGGTAAGATTGGAACTCAGCTCTTTCTACCTCTTGGTCCAGCCCCGTTCCCTACATCATGCTGCTTTTACTTCTACCATTACCACAGAACTCACTGATAAAAGATTCTGTTAATGTTTTCCCAAGAAGAACCAGTTCACTAATATTTTACTTCATTTTTTGGTCCAATATCTAGTATAGATTATGAGGAAATGAGATTAAAAAACCAAACAAAACAAAAACTCTGAATGATCTGCTCAAAGATCTCCTGCTAATCAATCATCATTATAATTTAATTACCTTTTAGTTGAGTAACCATGTAAGCCATTAACTTAATAGGATACTAACAGGCTTTGTATTTTAGTTAAAATCTCAGTTCTTCCATTAACCTATTACATGACTTTGGACAAATTATTTTACATCTAGGGTCTCTGTTGGAAGAGATGATTTCTAGAAGTTCCTTCTAGCTTTAAATTTCAATGAAATCTTATCTCTATCTCCCCCTCCTACTCACACAATGGGACTAGTAATAGGGATGTCTAAAAACCTCCTCAATTATCTTGGTCAAGACTTTTTCACTTTCTTAGAATCATCTGTTACTAAAACTGGAAAGGAACTGCAAAGCAAGTCTTGGGTGCCTCTTCCTACATGAAGAGAGTGAGGCCCAGAGAGGTGTCGTGACTTGCCCAAAGTCACAGAGCAAAGTCACTCTTATTAGATACTCTAGAAGGACTTCCTTCTTTGTTGATTGGTGGGGCTTGTGGGAGGAGATTGAACCAGATGACTCCTTAAGTCCCTCTCACTCTAAAGAGTCTATGAATGATTGCTCTAATTTAAATGAGATTGTAGGCTCCTAGACCTAGAAATAGGTGGAGCTCATTGTTGTTTAGTCTTTCTATCTTGTGTGACTCTTTACCCCATTTTGGAAGGTTTTCTTGGCAGAGATATTGGAGTGGTTTCCCATTCCTTCTCTAGTTCATTTTACAGATAAGGAAACTGAGGCAAACAGAGTTAGGTGACTTGCCCAGGGTCACACAGCTAGCAAGTGTCTGAAGCTGGATTTGAACTCATGAAGATGAGTGCTCCAAGTCCATTGTACCACCTAATTGCCCCAGATGGGAGGCAGGAGGCCATCTAATCAAACCTCATTTTACAGATGAAAACACTGAGGTTTAGAGTAATTAATGACTTGTCCTAGACCCACTCAGGACATACTTAATAGCAAAAAATCAACTGCGCTAATATATTAGGAATAAAGGAAAAGAAATCAACAATCAATTGGGAATGGTATGGAGTTGGCTTCTAATTTTGGCTATGTCTATAACTCTCAGCATGATCCCGAAGCAAATTCATCTCTTAATGCGTTGGTTTCCATATCATAACTTTGAGGGATATCCAAGCATTACCAGGGGAAAAAAGCAAAATACAATAAAACCTTGGAGTCCTTTAAGTTGCTTGGAGATGAGAACTCTCCAAATGCTATAGACTGGTAAGCATCAATAAATATTTATGTAAATATTTTTGAGCAGGCTGGGGAAGAATTGTTGGAATTGTAGAAGAAACATGGTCTTTGCCCTGGGGGATATTTAAACCTGATACTGGGATTATTTGACAACTAGATAATATCACTCCAGGGAGGAAGATTTTATTAAGGAAACTGAGATGCAGGTTCTCTGGATTTATGGTGCATGGGGTTCTGATAAGTGCCAGATTTCATCCTCTAGACTGGAGGGAAGAGGTCAGTGCAGGATTAGGAGGCCACAGACTTGGATCAAGGCAGTCCAGCTGCTGGTGACAGACCTGGGATTAGAATTCAAGGATTTCAGAGGGACTCCAGGACACTCAGCCATGTCTCGGGTTTAAGCTCCTGGCTGTGGAAGAGAGCTCACTGACAGAACTGGATTAGCATAGACTCTAGGGAAGTCTGGCATTCTGTCCTATGACTTAACAACTGAATATTTCTTCTGCTTGGAGATTAGTATGAGGCAGTTTTGGTTTTTATTTTTATTTTGAGGGGAGGGAGATAAAATGCCAAATTTATTTCAGGAAATTCTTTGAGGACAAGAATAAAAAGACTACAGAACTCCTTAGCTCATCAGTTTCATTATTCTTAATGCTTGCTATTGTAATACTTTATTTTCCCAAACCACAGAGACTAATTATTATGTTTTGCTAGTTTTACTGGCAGATTTCTAGATGGTATTTTTTTAAAGCTGTTACCGACTTTGAATGCAACCATATTTGAAGCAGCTACAGATGAACTGAAACACTAGCTAGGTAAATTGAATAATGGAAATAGAATTGGGCTTAGAATGAGAGGGTGTGGAAAATTACTTAGCAGTGTGTCCTTGGGCAAGCCACTCAGACCCAGTTTCTTCATTTATAAAACGAGGGGATTGGATTGGTAACCTCTAAGATCACTTTCTGTCCTAATGCATGATACTAAATTGAAATCACTTACCAATGGTTAAAAAAATGACGCCAAAATCCCTTTCTTCTTTGGAAAAGAAAATACTCCTAACTTATTAAGTTGAGATAAAAAACCTTATCCCACCCTTCCTTTCTTCCAGATAGGAAGAATTTCCTGAATTAGAAGGATGTTCCATTGGTTTACCTTAAGGAACCTAGAATTTAAGGGAGAGGTTTGAAGGGCATTGGTGGGATAGGGGAGCAGGTCATTATGGAGAGGAGTTGAGGACAGAGATACACAAAAGAGAGCCTTTGAGGTTAACAATTTTCCTTCTGAAAAAATAATAAGAAGAAAGAATAGGCAATCTTTTTAAAAATTAAAATCGGTTTATATATTTTTTAGTTTACAACATTCAGTTCCACAAGCTTTTGAGTTTTAAAATTTCTCCCCCTTCTTTCCCATCCCTCTCCCCAAGACAGTGTACATTCTGATATAGGCTCTACATATACATTCATATTAAACATAATTCACATTAGTCATGTTGTTAAGAAGAGTTATAACCAATGGAATGAACCATGAGAAAGAGGAAACAAAACAAAAAAGAGAATAAATAGTATGCTTCAATCTGCATTGACATCCTTATTCTTTCTCTGGATGTGGATAGCATTTTCCACCATGAGCCTTTTGGAGTTATCTTAGAACCTTGCATTGCTGAGAAGAGCCAAGTATATCAAAGTTAGTCATTACTCAATGTGGCTGTAACTGTGTACAATGTTCTCCTGGTTCTGCTCCCCTCACTCAGCATCAGTTCATAAATGTTTTGACAGTTTTTTTCTAAAGTTTGCCTGCTGAACATTTCTTACAGAACAATAGTATTCCATTACATTCATATGCCACAACTTGTTCAGCCATTCCCCAGTTGATGGGCATCTCCTCAATTTCCAGGTCTTAGCCACTACAAAAAGAGCTGCTATAAATATTTTTGTACACATGGATCCTTAAGAATAGTCGGTCTTGGGATGGAGCCAAGATGGCAGTGTAGAAGCAGGAAAACTCTGTGTGCTCCCCCCATAACTACCTCAAATACCAATAAAAATGACTCTAAACAAATTTTAGGTCTACAGAACCCACAAAATGGTAGAAAGAAACAAATCTCATGCTGAAGGCAGCCTGGCAGGCAGACAGGAAGGGTCCATTATAGCTCACTGGAAGCAGAGCCCAGCCCCGCATGAGCACACGGTTTTAGCCTCAGGGTGGCCCCTGACCAGCCATGGCTGGAGGGACTTTGGGAGAGTGGATCATCAGCAGCCATGGTGGTTTCCGGAATTATCAACCCATAAATGCCAAAGACAAAGTGAGAGGTCAATGTGGACTTTGGGAACAGAGGGTCTGGGAGTGCAGTCTGGCCTCTGCTCCTGGAGGGAGAAGCAGCTGAGGTGTGGTGGCTGCCTCCCATGGCTGCTTCAGAGCTCTTGGCCTTCAGATTGTAGGGGCACCAAGTGACCATTCTGAGGGGTAATTGCTCTTACTTTAACCTTCTTGGATCTGGTTTGCTGTCTAGGGTGGAGGTCCTGGGCTGTGTGACCAGGTGCCAGAGCCAGCGGAGGCTTCAAAGAGGGTACCCCACTAATAGCTCTGAAGCTGCAAAAACCCCAGTGATTTGGGACAAAGCTCTCCTCTCTGGAAGCAGAGTTCTACTGTGGCAAAAAGCTCAAAAGTCAAGTAATTTAGTGGCAACATGAGCAAGCAAAGGAAGCAAAGCAAGCACAACAATCCAACTTTAGATTCTTATTTTGGGGACAAAAAGGATCAAAGCATGGAACAGGAGGAAGACAACGAAGTCAGAACTTTTGTAACAAAAGCTTCAGAGAAAAATATGAATGGCTTACAGGCCTTAGAGGACCTTAAGAAGGATTTTGAAAACCAATTAAGAGAAAGTGAGGAAAAATTGGGAAGAGAAATGAGAATGATTCAAGAAAATCATAAAAAGAGAGTCAACAACCTGACTGAAGAAAATAACACCTTAAAAAATAGACTAACTCAAATGGAAAAAGAGGTTCAAAAAGGTAATGAGGAGAAGATGCCTTAAAAAGCCAAATTTGCCAGATGGAAAAAGAATCTCAAAAGCTCACTGAAGAGAATCATTCCTTCAGAATTAGATTGGAGCAAATGGAAGCAAGAATCACCTACCCAGCAAAACTGAGTATCATGTTCCAGGGGAAAATATGGTAATTCAATGAAATAGAGGACTTTCAAGCATTCTTGATAAAAAAATTAGAGTTGAATAGAAAATTTGACATTCGGATACAAGAAGCAAGGGAAGCATGAGAAGGTAAAAAGGGAAAAGAAATCATAAGAAACATATCAGAGTTGAACTATTTATATTCCTACATGGAAAAATGATAATTGTAACTTATGAAACTTTTCTCAGTATGAGAATAGTTGAAGACATTATAAATGTGTATATATATGTATATATCGACATATATGTCTATATATGAGGGTATATGGGCATATGAATGCATATGTGAATGTGTGTATGTATGTGTACAGGTATACATAGAAAGAAGGCTCAGGACCAATTTAATAGGAAGGGATAATACTTAAAAGGTGAAATTGAGAGGTGAGAGAGGAATATAATTAGAGGAGATAGGGAGAGACAGTGGAGTAAGTTATCTCATATAGAAGAGGCAAGGGCAAACTGTTGCAATGGAGGGGAAGAACAGGGAGGCAAAAGAGAATGGGTCCACCTTACTCTCATTGATTTTGGCTTAAGGAGGGAATGACATACACACTAAATAGGGTATCTCACCCTACAGGAGAGTAGGGGGGAAGGTGATGAGAGGAGAGATGATGGAGTGGAGGGCAGGTTGAGGGGGAGGGAAGTTGATAGCACACACTTTTGAAAAGGGACAGGGTCAGAGTAGAGAATAGAACAAGTTGGGTCGGCATAGGATGGAGGGAAGTATGGTCAGTCTTTCACAATATATCCACTATGGAAATGTTTTGCATAGCTATACATGTACAACCTATACTGAATTGCCTATCTTTCCAGTAAGGGTGGGTGATGAAGGAGGAAGGGAAAGAATTTGGAATTCAAAGTTTTAAAATTAAATGTTTTAAAAATGTTATTATTATTAATTTTTTTTACATGCAACTGGGAAATAAGATATACAGGCAATGGGGTATAGAGATCCATCTTGCCCTACTGGAAAGTCAGAGGGGGGATGGGAGAGGATATAGGAGAGAGCAGATTGGGGGAACGGGTATACAGTGGGATCGCTGTTTTGGGGTGGTGGGTAGGGGGAAGACAGGGAGAAATTTGTAACTCAAAATCTTGTGGAAATGAATGATGTAAACTAAAAATAAACATAAAGTTTAATTCAAAAAATAGTCAGTCTTAAGAGTCATTCATGTCTCATGGTGAATTAACTGAATAGGGCAATCAGAATGCTTCAAATCTACTTAAGATTTTTGGAAATTATAGTTTTGATAAAGTGGGAGGAGAAAGAGGGAATAATTTGGAAGTATGGACCTCTTTGGGAGAGGACTGGCTTGCTGGAGATGTACCACAGGAAACTTCGGACTGTCACATGATGCTTCCCTTGATGTTGCTGATGCCTTTTCCTTCCTCAAATTATGTTACATTATATTTATATGTACATAAATTTTAACCCAACAGTGGAATATAAGCCCTTTTATGGCTTCCAGTATATTTTCCACTGGTTTGTTTCAGTCACTCTATGCTCTAGTTAAATCTAGATACTTACTTTTCCTGAACATTATCTATGTTTTCCAACCTTTGGGTCTCCCTCACAATGTTCCCAGTCCCTAGAATGCCTTTCATTCATGCCCTAAATATCTAGTTCCTACCCATCCTTTAAGGCTCACGTAAAATGTTCTCTTCCTTATGAAGCCTACCCTAATACCCTCCTAATATAGCTTCCTCAATATCTTCCCTAATACTCCTACAATTTAATTAAGACCATTCTGGCACCATAGTGAAGGTAATGTATCTGAGTGATGGGAAGATAACAGATATGGCCATCGTACCTGGAGAGTGCAATGACATTTCTGCCGATGCTGAGACATTATAGTTCTGGTGGCACTTTTATCCACCTCTTCACTTTGAAAGAATGTGAAATTTCTTATGGCCTTTTCCTGGAGCCTAGAATTCTTTTCACCACCAGCAAAATGCCAATTCATCCTGGTCTACATTATGGTGGGTTTGAATCTGAGGTACATGTGGTAAGGGAAATGAGAATTTTCTCTTTCTTCCCTTCACAGACATGAGCCAGTCATCTGTGACTCTCGCCAGCACCTTACAGGTAAAAGGAGAAGCTTTATCTGAGGAAGAAATGTGGTCTCTCTTGTTTCTGGCCACTGAACAGATTCTTAAAGACCTTAACAAGGGTAAGATGATTAGATTTTGTATTATGAAATCAATAGCAATTTAAAGCATTAAAAAATGTATTTGAGTGGAAAGTCCATTGAACTTGGAGTCAAAAGCCCTGGCTCTGCCATCTACTAGCCATGTGACTTTGGGAAAGTCAGTCAATCTCTCTGAACCTGAGTTTACACATCTCTAAAATGGGGATAATAATATTTTCACTACTTTCCTCAGGGATGTTGTGAAGATCAAATGAAATTATGGGCATGAAAAAGCTCTTTGTAAATATAAAAATGCTATGAAGGTGAGATATTCTTATGCAGTGAGAGCCAGCATTACTTAATGGTTAGAAGACCTCAAATCCTACCTCTGATACATACTAGCTCTGTGACCAAGTCATTGGGCAAGTCATTTAAGCCTGTCATTGACCTAGACAACTCTTTACAAGTTATGCAACAAAAGTTAAAACAGGATGTTGGGAAATTGTAATGATCAATCTTGGCCCCCAAAGAAGAGATATAAGAAAAATTCACACCCTGCCCTCTTCCCTCCATAACTAGGAATTAGATTATGAATGTAGAACATTAGATATAACATCAAACTTGAGTAACGTCTTAGTTTTGTTGAACTCTTTTAATATATACATATATATGTATTTTAAAAAGGATTGCTTTCATAAAAGAGGGAAAAGGACCTACATATACAAAATATATATTTATAACAGCTCTTTTTGTGCTGGAATAGGATTGGAAATTGAGAGGATGCCCATCAATTGGGGAATGGCTGAACAAGTTGTGGTATATGAATGTAATGGAATACTATTGTGCTATAAGAAATGATGAGCATGTGGATTTCAGAAAAACCTGGAAAGATTTAGATGAACTGATGATGAGTGAAGTGAGCAGAACCAGAATATTGTACATAGTTCCAGCCACATTGTGTGATGATTAACTGTGATAAGCTTTGCTCTTCTCAGCAATACAATGATCCAAGACAATTCCAAATGACTCATGATGGAAAATGCTATCCACATCCAGAGAAAAAACTATGGAGTCTGAATGCAGATCAAAGCATAATATTTTCATATTTTTTTAGTTTCTAATTTTTTCTTTCTTGCAGTTTTCTCCTTTTGTTCTGAATCTTCTTTCATAACATGACTGATGTGGAAATATTTTTAACATGATACATATATAACCTAAAAAAAAGAATGCCTTTCTGGGAGGGGGAGAATGAAGATTATATAAAAATAAAATGTGCCAATACATTTCTGCAAAAGTTATAAATCAGTTGCTAATCTGTATCTATGGAGGGAGTTTCTTTATTGGGAGGCCATCACACTTAGGAAGTCATAAATCCAGACTCCTCACATACATGGCAATATTTTCCAGTCATATATTTTTCAACCAGTTGTTTCTGAGTCTCTATGCCTTGTCAAGACTTTAGGCAAATAGGGGGAAATAGTTCCATAGTGCTGGATTGCAGATATGCCCATTTTCTGTGACTGTAGCCAGTATCCTAAAGATGCAAAAACCTTATAAACTACCTCCTGTCTAGTTCATACCATTAGATATAAGTTTTTTAGGTTTAATCCAGATAATCCTAGGGAGAACTTGATGATCAGATACCTGTCAGTTTTGGGGACCATCATATCTATTGAAGATAGCCTTTAAAGGGGTTCTGCCTGCATTTGATCTGCTTTGCTGTGAATTGCCACCTGGTTATATGGTTTAAGACTAGAATGTTCTGTTCTGAAGACTGAGTATACTATGTTCTTACGCTTGGGTTTCAGGTTCCTCTAATTATGTAGTTTGCCCTTGGTCAACTCTGTTGCATACTACAGGAAGCCTTTCCTTCCAGGACAATGTTTCTTTTATAGAGGCCACCCCCTTCAAGGCCCCAGAAATACTTCAAGGACAGGGCCAAAACCCACAACTTGAAATATCAAAGGTAAGATCTTTTATCCATGCTTCTAACCTTCCCTTCTAACCATTCCCATGGGTCATGGAATTTGTTGGGTGAAGTACAAATGAAATAATCCAAACCCATTAACTTATCACCTTTAGTTATGTGAATGTGCTAGGTTGGCACACTTTTCCTCTTTACCACTGCCTAGACTGGGACCTCCTGGTTAGCTCTCCTGGGCCTGGTTGTGACTGGAGCTTTCTTCTGACATCCACCCCAAACATAGCACCTTCTTCTGACCCTTTTAGTTCAGAGGTATTTCTAGTCACTGAGCTCTGTTTGTTGCCACTAAAGCTTTCTCTCTCCTTCTTCCCTGTCCTATTCTCCTTTTGCACTTGTGCAGGAATGTCCTGGATAAATTCTCTTACCCATTCCCCAAAGTGGGAAGGTTTTAGGTCAGCACCATGGAAACCAAACTGCAACAACCTTGCCAGGAGATCCCTCACCTCATCCAGGTATGGCCTGGAGAAGGAAGGGAGACAGAGATCAGTATACTTATCAGAAGATCTTAACTTCTTCTGTGTCATGGGCTCTTTTGACAATCTGGTGAAGCCTATGGACTCTTTCTTACAATACTGTTTTAAAAGAATAAAATAAGCAGAATTACAAAGGAAAGCTATTAAACGGAAATAGTTATCAATACATATGTATATCGTAAATATACACACATGCAAATGCACATACATATATGCATAATGCATATATACAATGCAGACACATACACAAATATATGCAACACAAATACATATATATGTGTATACATATACATAAAAACATATGTATATGTATGTTTATGGACCCCAGATTTAGACTCTGCTCTAAATGAACAATAGTTTACATATACTCCATCACTGGTTCAATCTAATTTTTTAATACAGAGATAAGATATGGTCATTTAAAAATATTTTTGATTTTTGTAATAAAAACAATCATATCTATAACAAAGTATAATAAAAAGATGATTGCATATGAAATTCCAAGTCTGTTATGTACAAGTTGCTATTCCTTTTAAATATAAATAAATATTCCTTTTGAATTCTTTTTAGATATAACCATCTTGAAGACTATGTAGCAAAAATCTTATGTTTGTTATCAAATTAAGAGCTGGGGGCAGCATGTGATAGGGAAAACTGTGCATTTGGAGAACTTGGGTGATATTTTGCCTCTGACCTTATGTATGTGACTTTGAACAAGTCCCTTACCCTTCCTGATCTTTAGTTACCTCATCCATAAAATAAGCAGATTGGACTGGGTGGTCTCTGAGCTTCTTTCTAGCTCTATGATACTAAATTGGAAAACAAAGACAAAAACAAGGTTCTATTTCCAAATGATGTGATGAAAACATGATACATACATGGCAGCCATCTGGCTCCACTGACCTTCTTGCCCCTGGGCATGTGGTAGTGCTACATTCTCCTTAGAGTTTCCCTCTTTGTCCCTCCTCCAATCTCCATGCATCTGGACAAACACCTGCAGTTGAGCAGGACACAATTGTTTGCTTTTTAAGATTAAGAACACTCATGGGGCTCATGTCACTGAATCTCTTTAGAGGTTTATTCCCTGGATCTCTTGTGCCCTTTCATGGGTAACAGCCCCTTCCACAGTGCTGTGTGCAGGTCCTTATGGGGAATCCTTTCTTGTGAACATGGGCTGGGTGAGGAGCCAGAAATGGGTACTACTAGAAAGAGCTTTATTTGCCCTTTTATTGAAATCTTTCCCACACAGAGCCAGGGGCAGACGTTTTACCTGCAGCTCTCAGGGCTCCAGGGAACTGTTTAATGCATGACTTTTCCTTGAGCCCTGTAGCATTACCTCTTTCTTCAGCAGTACAGATGTGCATAAATGTAAGAAATCTGAGATATGGAAATCTTAACTTAGGAGACAGGTAAATTAGGATCTATATTATCTTTATATAAAAAAAGAGTCTGGCTTTAGAAAATGATTTCTTTAATTAAATCTTGAAGCTCCCTAGTGTGTTTAAGTCTGTGCTTGTAAATCATTAATTACTTGGCAGAGAAACTTAAGACTAAAGTATCCAGAGTTGGAATGGATCCTGGAGATAATATAATAATAATAACTAGCATTTATATAGCATTTTAATGTTTATAAAGTGTTAATAATATGTTAATTCATTTCTTCTTCACAATAACCCTTGTGAGGTAGATGCTATTATTGCCCCCATTTCATATATGAGGAAACTGAGGCTGAGAGGGGTTAAGTGACTTGCCCAGAGTCAAAATTTCTAAATGTTTGGGGAAGAATTTGACTCCAAGTCCAAAACTGTTCATTGTGTTTCCCAGTTTCCTCTGTCCCTTGGAAAGAACACTCTGCCTTCATGGACATCACCAGATCTGTTTGGCATCAGTCAGTCATTTAAAAGAGGTGGAAAAGTGCCGGAGTGAGACACATAGTAGGGGCAGCTAATGAAGGAGAGAATGCTCTAGGGTCAGGGTTACTTTCCACTAAGTTGTGTCAAGAGGGTGTGTGAGAGGATGTGACTGCCTTCCTTTCCTAGTTTATGCAGCTCTACTCTTGAACTCACTGGCTGGAGAATGGGGCTTGTAATGCTAACTCTTTTGCTTAGGACCATTCTGAACCTAAGATTCAATTGGATTGCCCAGTGAATTCACTCAAGGACTGAGACATCTTGCCTCCAGAAAATTTGCAGAGTAGGGAGAAGTTTGTAGTGGCCTGCATAGAGTACAATATGCTTGGCTTTATGCCACAGCCAAGTAATTGTTACTTAAGCTTAAAGTGCAAACCGTGCTCCTTCCTAGAATAGAAGGTAGAGGGGTTCATAAACAACAGCTCTCCCTGCTCCATCTTAATGGGGAATGAAGTTTTCAATAACTGTCACAGACTTGTAGCTATTCAGTGCTGAAAGGGATCTAAGTAGCCTCCCCCACCCTTCCATCCCCCCTCCCCACCCCACCCCTGTAATTGACAAGGATCCATCCAGTCTTTGTTTAAAGACCTCTGGAGACATAGACCCTGCTGCCTGGTCTCTCCATTTTTGACAGTTCTCATTGTTACAAAGGATTTCCTGACTTCATAAATTTGCCTTTGCAACTTCCACCTATTGCTTGTTCCTACTTCTTTTCTCAAGGCTCAAGCAGATAATTTGTTTCCTCTTGCCCAAATCAACCTTTCACATACTTAAAAGATGTATTGTCCATCCTCCTGCCCTCCACACCCCTTCCCCCTCCCCCCCAACGTAATTTTCCCATCTTTTGACTGAATTGTTCCATCCAACAATCCTTACATGTCATGATTTTGAGGAATAATTCCTGTCATTGTCGTTTACCAGTGTTTTTTCCTGACACATAATGCCAAGAAATGAACATAATATTCCCAATGTGGTCTGACCAAGGTAGAATACAACTTGACCACTATCCCCCTCACTCTGGGTGCTCTGAATTTCCATGAAGGGAGAGATCATATTTGCTTTTTGGGCTGCCATATCACACAGTTGGCTCATACTGAGATTGCAATACTGAGTTTGCAATCCACTCAAGTCCCTCAATCTTTTATTTTTTTTTTCTTAGACTGACTGGCATTTAGCAATGCCTACATTGCCTTAAACTTGTGAAGTTGATTTTTAATCTAAGTTTTAAGATGTTTATAGTTATCCTTTTGAATGTCATATTAATAGATTTAGCCAATGCTCCAAGCTCCCAGAATTTGGCTCGATGCTGTCATGCAATGTGTTAGCTATTCTTCTTGGCTTTGTGACATCTGCATGTTTAATAAGTGTGCCATTTATGCCTTTATCCAAGTCATTGGTAAAAATGGTATACAGTATAGGGCCAAATTCAGATCCCTGGGACCCTCCACTGGGGATAACCCTTCAAGTCACATTTAATCATTTGTAGTTTACCCCCTAGAGTGATCCCTCCCCCAACATATACACAGACTCAAGCACTGGGTCCCCAGATGGTGACTGTTATTTGCAGGATTCTAAGGGTACTCTGTGAGTGGCTACTCGTAAACAAATAGATCACAAGTTGCCATTAACAGTGTGCTTTCCATTAATATAGTTATCTCTTACCAAAAGCATTTACTAAAATGGAATAGCAAAAGAAGTAGCTCTAAAATGTCTCCTCTCATAGAATTGTGGTGCACTTTCCTAAAATTGTACAGAATCCATGAAAAAAGTGGGTTCAAGCTCATAAAGTTAAATGATACTGGGGCAACCAGGTGGTGCAGTGAATAGAGCACCACCCTAGAGTCAGGAAACCTGAGTTCAAATGCGACCTCAGACACTTGACACATTTACTAGCTGTGTGACCTTTGACAGGTCCCTTAACCCCAATTGCCTTGCCTTGCCCCCTCAAAAAAAAAATTAAATTATACTGAGGCAAAAATGTAGGAAACACATTTGGCCAATGCAATTCACAACTCTAGTACTGCTGGTGCCTTTAAGTCTTTTTTTCCTTTCTCTTATGCAGTTCTCTCTTTGATTCAACTGTGGGCTTCCAAAGCTTACTCTTTCTTGAGTCTGTAGCTGGCTCTCTTCTCTGCTGCCAGGGGTCTCCCTCCAAGAAGCAGTTCCTGGTCTTCAGTGATCATTCCTCTGTATCTATGTCTTTCTGGAGCATATGCCTCCATTCCATCAACTGTGACTTGAACATAGGCTATATGGAGTAGTAGATAAGAATGTTGAACTTAGAGTCTGAAAGACATGGGTTCAAATCAGTCCTTGGACACTTACTAGTTATACAAGTCTGAGGAAGTCCCTTAATCTCTCTGAACCACCGGTTCCTCATCTGTAGAATGAGGAGATCAGACTCAATGGCCTCTAAGGTTTCTTCTAGCTCTAAGTCTATGATCCTATAACTCCGTGAACTTTTTAAGCTGATTCTCCAGCTGTTGGAGAGGGGTGCTTCCTTCAGGGCAAATAGCACTATTGCCTGATACCACAGCTGGTAGGAGAGAAGAGAAAATCCCCCAGAAGGCAAAGAGCTAGGTTCTTCTCCTACTGCTGTCTCCTCAACTACTATCAACTTTAAACTCTGGCTGTCTCCTAGGCTTATATATTTAAAGCCTTTAGGGGAAATAGCTAATTTTCAGCCCAGTCAAGCAGACATTGCCCCTTCTGACTCAGAGAGTAATCATGTTAACATATTAATACCACTCTATCCGTAGTAATTACCTGCATCAACTGAGATGAGGGATGGTGGTGGTGGTGGTAAATCAAATTTCCCCTTCCTAAAA
Source organism: Petaurus breviceps papuanus (assembly GCF_028583685.1). NCBI lineage: Eukaryota > Metazoa > Chordata > Mammalia > Diprotodontia > Petauridae > Petaurus > Petaurus breviceps. The sequence goes on from NW_027187330.1 coordinate 7,699,587, forward strand.
CATCTATGACTACTCTTTAGGTCTGACCTTTCAATCAGTTCTAAATACACTAAATTGTAATATAACCTAGGCCACATCACTCATCTCTTCCACATGAATTGGCTGAGCAACATTGCCAAATGTTTTATTAACATTTTGGTAGACTATAGCTATAACATTCCCCTGCTTAATCACTCTGGGACCTTGCCACAAGAGGAAATAAAAATAGTTTACACTCCCTGTTCTTGGGGAAGCCAAACTGATGCTTTGTGATTGCTCCTTTGCTTTCTAGTTGTTCACCAACCATCGCTTTAATGATCTGTAGCAGAATTCACTAAGCAATTGAAGACAAGGTCACTGGTCTATCATTTGCAGACCATTATATTCCCTCTTTGGAAAATTGGTATATTTGCTCTCCTCCAATTTTACATACCTCTCCTGTTTTCCACAGTCTTTCAAATATATTTTGACAATGACTCAGAAATCACATATGGCACTTCTTTCAGTACCTGAGGATAGAGTTAATTTGAACCAGATGTTGAGTTAATCAGTGACATTTAGGTACTCATTTACTGTCTGCTTTTTCACATCTTGGGTTTCCAACTACATGGAAACTCCTTTTGCCTTATCAATTTCATTGCAAGGGTCATTCTTTGTGGTAGAGAACACCCAAGCAAAATAAAAATTAGCAGCTTTTTCTCTCTGTCCATTATGATCATCCCATACCTTCTATGGCCCCCATGTCCCATATAACTAAACCATACCAAACCTAAATATACCTTTTATTGTCTTTCACCAACCTTGGATCATTCTGAGAGCTAGCATTCTTCCCACTATTTTTACATGCTCTTTTATTCATCCTCTTTTACATTGTCTTGTTTTCATGTTCTGTGTATTTCTTTTTAAGTACTGAATAGATTCTTTTTCTTTATTTCTTTTTTTTCTTCCCTCCTCTCTCTTCCTCCTTCCTTCTCACCTTCTTTCTTCTTTCTTTCCTCCCTCCCTTCCTCTCTCCCTTCCTCTCTCCCCTTCTTCCTTCCTTCCTTCCTTCCTTCCTTCCTTCCTTCCTTCCTTCCTTCCTTCCTTTCTTCCTTCCTTCCTTCCTTCCTTCCTTCCTTCCTTCCTTCCTTCCTT